>NC_065585.1:53769285-54401071 GCF_024542745.1 Macaca thibetana thibetana | reverse complement strand
AACTCCTACCTTATTTAGGCCACTATATGTTTAGTGTCTTTTTTTCTGTTTGTTTTCGTATCAGCTTAACATATTATTTAACACAAATATGTATGCCCCATTTAAAAGGTATTTTTAAAAATATTCAATAGAAAGATATCTGTACAATTAGCAACTGTGGTGGATTCGATAATAGACCCCAAATGATATGCCTACTCAGAACCTGTGAATGTGAATTTATTTGGAAGTATAGTCTTTGCAGATACAGTGAAGGTAAGGATCGCCAGATGATATCATCTGGGATTAACCAGGTGAGCCCTAAATCCAATGGCACATGTCTTCGTAAGAGACAGAAAAGAAAAACAGAAGAGAAGAAAACCACATGAAGGCAGAGGCAGAGATGGAAGTGAGGCATCTGAAGCCTAGGGACACCTGGTATCTGCAGGAGCTGGAAAAGGCAAGGAAGGATTCTCCCCTAGAGCTTTTATAGAGAGCATAGCACAGCTGACAATTTGGTTTTAGACTTCTGGCCTCCAAAGTGTGAGAAAATAAGTTTCTGTTGTTTTTAAGCCACATACATAGTTTGTGGTGATGTCTTATGGCAGCTCCAGGAAACTAGAACAGCTACCTAATAAAATTTGATCGTGAAGATGGAGAAACTGGACATGGAGAAATAAAAAGAATAATTTCTTGTATTGTTGTGAAATGCTGAGAGAAGCACAGAGCACTATTTACATTAGTTTTATATACTGGCTCATTCATTCATGACTTTTTTTTTAAATGATCTGAAATGCCTCAACTGCTGAAAGGTGCAGGGCATATAAAATGAACCACAGGTCATATATAAAATGAACCACAGGGAAGATCCACCTGCAGATCCTCCAATGGCAGGCACAAGTACCACTACTGAGGGAGCATCCAGTGGGTGGCCACCAAGTGCCCAAAGGTGTGCCTAGGCGTGGAGCTGAGAAATCTCTTTAGCCCCAAGTTCTCTGCATGGGAATGAGGATAGTGGGTACTCTAGGTTCCTGGAGATCTGCCTAGGTATGGGGTGGACAGGGCCCCTCTGCACCCAGATCTCTGCACAGGAAAGGTAGATCAGCTCATGTAGCTGAACTAGGTGAGCTGTTGTTCCAAATACTTGAAGATCTGCCTGGACGTGAAGCAGAGAGGGTCCCTCTGCACCCAGATCTTTGCCCAGGAAGGGTGGGGTGGCTCAGGTTGTCAATCCAGGTGAGCAGATGCTTTGAATGCCTGGAGATATGCTGTGCATGGAGTGGAGAGGTCCTGACTGCACCACAATCTATATATAGGCATAGTGGAGCAGCTCAGGCTGCTGATCCAGGTGAGGGGTGCTCTGAATACCTGGAGAGACCTGCCTGTGTATGGAGCAGAGAGGGACCTGCTACACCATGTTTATGTCCCATGCTACACCATGTCCATGTCCATGAAGGGTCAGGCAGCTTAGGCTGCTGGTCCAGGCAGGTGGGTGCTCTGAGTGCCTGGATTTCTGCCTAGGAGTGGAATATAGAAGACCTTGCTGCACCATGATCACTGGGGAGCAGGCTGGGGCACCCAGCAAGGACACACGCAGACTGATTCCAGGTCACCAAGCTGGCCCTAGCTGCAAGTCTTGCCACCCAGGAGAAACTCTAGCTGTAGCAGCTCTCTCCTGCCCCACCTTTGTGATAGGAGAGAGCACAATTCCAGTGCCTACTGCTGAGGCACTTCCCAAATTGTGGCTATGTAATTCCCTACCCCACTCCAGGGCAGGTGCTCCAATCTCTTGGCAGAGACTAAAATGCTTCCACAGCCAGGCTACCAGGTTGACAAAGAATGGCTGACTTTGTACGCATCTGGATTAAAAATGGCATCCTGCTTTAGGTCCTGGGTCTGGGAAAATGCCTGCAGCTTTTCCTGATGTCTTTCCCTCACAGTGTCTCCAAGCCTTTCCCCAAGTTAATTCAGAGCTTGGGATAAACAAAGTGCTCTCCATTGGCCTGAGTTTCTTGGATCCCCAGTGGAAAGGTGAATCACAGAGGAAGGCTTTCTGCCTCTTTCACATACTGGGGCTTCACTCACTTTTAGTAGCCAGATGCTATCACAGGAGCTGTTTGCCCACATTCTCCTCCCTGGGATCTGGGGTGTCTTTCACAATTCCAGTGTATTCCCATTTTTCTTCCTGAATTGAAGTTCACAGAATTGATCTTTAGGCACTATCTTGTTATTTCTAAGTTGCTGAGGCATGCTAAAAGCCTCTGATCTTGGAGGGCAAAAACTGCTTTCTAACTTTCTATAATAAAATCTAATAGATATTTATGTTCGTTTATTTGCAATTTAAGGTGTCAACATTATCCTACAAATGTAAATCGGTGGAAGGAGATAGCTGTGGGGTCTCTAATGCCTGTCCTCCAGGGAAGACAGCTGGGTTTACAGTTGTCTTCCCCAGGATCAGTTAGAGAATCTGGAGAATCCCATTAATCCCTTTTAAGGAATCCTTATCTAGGTGGGGATACCTGTGTAGGGGAAAGGTAGTGTTGAAGAGTCTTCTTGCATCTTACCAATGCATGACGCACATAAGCACCAAGGAGCCAGCGTTGTGCATATTTTACTTAATCCAAATTCATTGTAAATGAGAAATATTTAAAATGATATTTAGAAACTATTGTCCAATGGAAGAGAAAAATCAAATGGGATCACTGACATACTCAATTTTACCTTAAGTTAAAAAGAAAAGGTGATAAAATTATATTTTTGTTTAAGTACCTAGGTATCCACTATGATTTTAGAATGCCACATGGTGGTTATCAATTTATTAGACAGAGGCTTGAAATGTATTTGTATACATTTGCAGATGCATATAATTTTAATGAATTATCTTTTTGTCATGAAATTCTGTGTGTAGCTTACCTCAGCAGTATTGCTTTTTGGTAATATATTATTTGATAAATCTTTGGAAAAGTTAACATGAAATCCATTGTTGTTCTAGTCAAGCATCCAGAAAGCACTTTATTTTAAGCATGATTCAGGTGGTAGAAAGAATAAAATCAGTTTTGTGTTGGTGTTGCTGCTTTTTCACTCTGAAAAATATTTTTGTTGTGTTAAAGCCATTTTGCTTCTCGAAGTGAATCTTCTTTTGTGTATTTACAGTAAGGTTTCTTATGGGCATTTTCAAATAAAATACATAAGTGGAGACATATTAAACCAGTAATTCTGCTTTCCAGGTGTTCAGTTTCAACTTCTAAACACAAAGAAAAATGTCAAATAGGACTTAGAATAAAGTTGCACTAGGTTTTTAAGACTTGCAACATTCACTTATGGAACTACTCATATTTTAAGACAAATAGAAAAATGTTCCTCCTGGTGAAATGTTTGCTATTATATGATACATAGTTAAATCAATGAGAAATAAGGGCAAAAATAGACAAATACTAAACAAAAGCTTCGTTGTGCAAATATACTCAGAAAACCCTTGAAAAACATACCTCCTAGTTGTAAATATTACAGCTAAGTTTACACGAAATGTCTATTAAAGCCAGTGGGAGTCATGCATTCATACATTTCTGGCTAGTATAAGAGTGTTTAATAATCACTAAAGCCTTATATAAAGGTCTATATGATTCCTTGTCTTAATTATTTTAAGTAGCAGTTCCTGTTTCAATGTCCAACTTTTCTGCTGATTTAATGTTTTGAAACACCAATTTCTAAAAATAAGGGGATAATCACTATTTCAGTTGTAAATTAGTAGGTATCACATTTGCTTTTGTAAACTTGATTTGCAATTGTTGTTTAAGCATTTACATATTAGCATAACAACACATAACCTCGTATTATGTTTTGCTAATGACTATGTAGACATTTTATCTGTGATAGGGCTAATGCCTGTCATGGATCAACCCACTAGTAACTTGTGCTTATTTAAATCTGGTTTTAGCCTAATGGTTTGCTTCTCTCACTTTGAGGGGCTGTTAAAGAGCAAAAATAATTTAGAAGTTAAAAATTTTGTATTACTTTTCGGAAATAGAAAAAAACATGTTATAAAGAATAAACTAAAGCAGTTTGAGCACAACAGATTTGATGAAGGCCATCTGCATTTGCTGCCTCCGTAATCTGCCTTCCTTAACCTATTTATCTGCAGATGCTGTAGAAGAACCTCTTCTTGCAAGATCATTCATTCGTGCCTTGAGACAGTATGACTCAAGCTGACTTTTTTTTTTCCCAAGGAGTTTTTAAGTAAGTAAATGAATACACCAGTCAGGAGATGGAAGAGAAGTCCAGCCTGGAGATGCAAATATAGAAGGTACCAGTATTTTAGTAGTTGGTAAAACCAAGGCAGTGTATGAGATTATCTAGGAAAAAGATTATCTATCAGTTTTCTAAAGCCCATGCCTTTTTTGAATAAACAGAACACCTTTTTCCCCACCCCATCGTCATTGAGAATCTTAGCCTTAACATCCACCTAGTTCCAGCTTTGTTTTTGTGTTCTACATTATAAAACCAACATTTTTGGCTGCATTTTCAAATTACTATAACATTTAATATGCCTTTTCAGACTATATATATGATACCCTTGATGAATAAGAAGAGCAGCCAGCTGAGCATGGGAACTCTACAAAGGGAACAGCTGTGACTGACCTAGTCATCTCACAGGGTGGCTAAGAGCAGCAAACCATATAGCTACCATATAAGTCTTTGGGACTCAGTATATAAAAGCCAGAATTTACACAATACTCTTGCTAAAAACAGATAATATCTATTTTTAAGAATGTGTGCAAAAGGAAATTTTTATGTTAGCACTTGCTTTTGGAAAGTCTAGCATGGTATATTACCGCAATTAGTAGTTCTATTCATTGCAAAATTTCAACCACATAGCTGCGAAGTAACTCAGGGTAGATATATTTTGTTACCAGCGTTCAAACCATTCTCTTCTCTCTTAATATTTAATAGTTCACTAATTCTAAATTTAGCAAGTCAAATGGAACAGCTCATGAACAGTGTAGGTAGTAGTATGGGTATCCTTTGTTCATTGTGGGCAGTGTTGGGTTCACTGTCAAGATTTTGTTGAAATCCATGGACTGGTTTGTAAATATATAATTGCTCTGTATATTATGCTGTTTACAGTGAATGTCAAGTCCTTTACTGACACCAATATCAGTAAAATATATTCTGCAAACAAAAACAGTATTTTTTACTTTTAAATCAATAGTTCATGTGTACATTGTTTAGAAATTTCAGGGAGATTGGGTTACTATTTAATATGTTTTATCAGAGTACTAAGAGTATCTCGAAACTTGTCTTAACTAAGTCTCCTCCCCAATACCTCTGAGAGGTGTATTCTCACAAAGCAAATGATTCAAAGGAGAAAATAACCAAGCAACAACATAATAAATAAATAAATAAATAAAAATAAAAACTTTATTAGTTAGGAATTTAGCTTCAAGCCACTCTACAAAGCTCTAGTAAGCTTGGCTGAGTACATGAAAGGCTTCTTTTTCCTGGCTCATTAGGCCTGAACAGCCTCAAGCAAAGGCAGGCTCTTAGGATGCTCTCTCTTCACTTTTTTTTTCTTTTCTTAGATTCCAGTGGGCACTAATGGAAACGGAGAGAAAGACAAACAAGAGGTCCCTGTTAGCTCCCTGCGTACTGCAGAAGTGGTGTAGGCTGTGCTCCGAACTTAGAGAGAAGGAAAAGAGGACAAGCCCTCTATCCCCAGATTCCCTCCCAGCCCTGTTCTGCCAGTCAGCTGATTGGAAACAAGAGAGAAGGGAGGCCTGTGGTGACCTCTTGACACCAGGGGAAAACCTGACCCTAGAAAAATCAGCTCGATCAATATCATGTGATCTTACCAAGGCAAGTGACCCTACTCCCTAAACTGGTGGAAAGGGTGTGAATGTCAACTAGAGTTCTATACTTTAAAAACAACCAAAATATTGCAAATTTTGAGTATCTTTCCTAAAGAAAGCAACATATTGTAATCTTGTTTTCTGTTAGATAAATCTCTGTTAAAAAGAAGCTTTGTTGAGACTCTCAAGTCTCTAAAAAATAACTCAGCCATCTTTTGATTCCTTGGGGACCCATGAAAAAGTCTGAGCACACACGCATTCTTTACAATGAGTCTCTGGCACGAAACCAGAGCCCTAGTGAGTGAGGCTGAGTCATGGCATTCCGCAAAGCCTCCTTTTGTGCCACTGGCCTAAAGCCTAGATGAAAAGAAAGCAAAGAGGCTCCTTTGACTCCACTGCCCTAGGCCTACGCCCTAATTGTTGCTTTCAGAGTCTTGTAACTTCAGCAGTAAGAAGGGGGAAAGTCAACTTTAAGAAAAAAAGTGCCAAGGGTGAAAGATCAGTTCTCCTTCATAACGTTGAACTGATCTTACCTGTGTTACCCAGTTGTGAGCCATTGGTGTGCATGTTTGAGTGAGTGTGTGTGTTGGGGGGAAAGGGAGCATTTGAATATGAAAACTGTGTGAAAAGGCACACTCTATAAGAGGCAAAGAACAGCAAATCCCACAGAATGCTAAAGGTGCCAAAGGTAGAGCTTGTCTGCAAATCTCTTGGAAACCTTCAGTCAACAGGTGACTGGGTCAGCTTCTAAATTGTATCTTCCCTTGGCTCTCTGGCCTTCTCCCACTGAGATAATCATCATGTTGTATTATTCTTCAACAGCCATCATTTTCCTAGACTGGAAGCTCCCCGAGAGCCAAGATATGTCTGTCTTGTTCTCCAGCACTTACTAGGCACTCAATAGATTTTGTTTTTCCTGTTGAATGGCATTTAATCTACACTTGACTATAACCTTTATTCAGAACACTATTGGGGAAGGTATTTAGGGGAGGGCTTCTTCATGTCTCCTAAAGCATACAGTCTTTAACCAAGATTAACTCTGGAAGTATTATAATTTAAATAACTGATTAAGTTAGGAAAACTAAACTCATACGCACACACACAGACACAATTTTAATTTGTTAGCCACTCAGACTAGGTTTTGTGTGTCTATAGCCCCATGAACCATCCTCTTTTTGTATGCTCACTTGTAATTTCATTATGAAAATTTTTGTTTCAGCTAGGTTGTAAACCACAGGAGTACAGTAGACTGTGTCTTTTTTGTTTACTGCTGGATTCCTTGGGCCTAACACCTGGCCTAGCATATATTAGATATTCAATAGGTATTCACCGAATAAATGAATGAAATACTCAGCAATCCCTTTTTACAGACAAATCAGTAATCTCTTTTTGTCAGTTGCTCATTTGATCACTTCCAGGTTTTCATTAAAAGACCATTAAAGGTCTAATGTGTATGCTAACTATTGAAGTTACGGCAGCTATTCATGATCAGTTATGTCTATGCTTCAATAACTCTTATATTTCATTAGAAAGACAAGGAAAAATAAATTGTTACATTACTATATCAGAAATTAATTTTACAAGATATCTGAAACTCAACTCTGAAATACATCTAATTTTTTGACATTATAAAATGGTGCATACATCTCTATATACAATATATGATACATCTATATAAATCTGGACAGTATAATACAGTTTTTACTGCATCAAAACTTTTCAATAAAGTTACATATAAGTAAAAGTTTAAACTATAGGCCAAATTTATTTTTGTATTTACACATGGTCACAAATAACTCTTGGTGCACAATGGTATTTCTATTCTAGACAATCCCCACAGTTCCACTTATGTAAGGTACCTTGCAAAAAAGATCTTTTCAGTATTTAATCTAAATACAGATATCAAAACTGATTCTTCATTTTTTGAATTACTGAATTTTCAACAGATGATACCTTATGTTTAATCAAAAGAGATAAATAGGACTGGAAAAGTCAATTATAAAAGTAGTTGCTGCTTGCTAGTCTTACACAAATTTTTATATTCCTTTAAAGTGGAAACTTGAGACAGCAGAAGATAGTGATAAATTCTTACTTACAATGTGTGTGCTTTTTTTTAAAAAAAAAAAAAAAACAAATTTATGTATCATTTTTATGGTAGATGCCTTTTAATTAACATTGTCAAATTTTAAGGCACTCAGTATTAAAAGGAATCCAGAAAGATGTTCATTCTGAGAAAAAAAAATGGTAATTTAAATACAGTATTTCTATTGAATCCCGGAAAGTTCAACTTTGCTCAATTCATAAACATTTAAACATGATTTATTTCCATAATAGGAACAGCTATACGGAGGAGGAATGACAAGTAGAAGAGGGGAAAAGGGAAAATATAAACAAAAATAAATAGTACATTTCACACAGAAGCAGAGGAACAGAAAGTGAAATCTGAGATGTGAGTAAAGTACTCTTGTTACACCATGTTAACCACTTAGGCTGTAACATTCAGCATGTGACACAATTTCCTGAGACTTTTGAAGTGGTAATACTAAGTATATGATTAAGTATAGTATTCTTAACCTTGACCCCGGAAGCTCCAGGAGCTTTCATTCATTATTTATTCATGGAGCTCAGACTATACTACTCTGGAGGTACAGAGATGACTATTTGCCTTTGAGGGATATACAACCAATTAGAGAAGACAGACAAATAATCAGAGGATGCTAATATAGTTTCATATGTACTATAATACTGGAAATGCTATTTTTTGTGGCAAAACATGCTAAGAAAAGAGTCCAAAAACTCTTTCTCAGGATTTCATGTGTCAGATGTTAAAGTGGCATTGTACAGCTATATTTTTTAAACTGGCATTAGTTGCACTTAAAATAAGCATTTCATAGCAATAATATTCAATATTATTTTATAGTTCCCTATATAATAAGTGAATACTATTTTAATCATATATTATTTCGAGTCAGTGTGCAACTTTTTCCCACAGTTAATATGGGACCATCTAATTTCATAATTGATATATTAGAGCAAATTCAGCAGAGTGGGAAGGAATGAATTTGACATTTAATTCCTTGCTTCAGAATATAGTAAAATGGTAACACCTTTGAAGTGGCCCCCAACTTTTTCTGAGTTTGGGGTTCTGTGAATGTATTTGGTTCTGTGAGAGTTGCAACAGTGTTGCTGGAGGGAACTATAGCACTAAATACCATTTTGACACCTTTGTTTATATGGGTGATCATAGTGACAGCTTTTGATATAAAATCAGGAAAAACTCTGGATACTTCAAAGGAATCACTCCACCATTTAAATTAGTATTTCCACTGAGCAAGGATTCTATGCAAAGGTTACTCCAAGTAGTGTCATGAGGAGGATGCAATAAAGAGAGGTCCTATTGGCTGATTTGTTTCATTAAGTATACATTAGGATTACCCACTCAAAAACACTAATCACAGTTTGGGCAAACATCCTCTCCCTCCTCTGAAGAAGTTTAAGACTGAACTGAAAGGTAATTCTACCAGAACTCTGAAGACAGTGTTGTGTAAAATATTCCCAGTGAAAATAAATTAGTGGAGAAAAATCTTAAAGAGAGGGCAAAATGTACACAGCAGAAATTACCGAGAGCAGAGATACATTAGAAGGAACAGAGATACAGCAGGAAGGGTTGGTGAAGGGATTAGCTTGAGACCAAAAGAAACTGAAAGGTGAAGAACTGGGGATTTTAGAAATGCACTGATAACCAGTTTGGCTTGATTTCAGTCACATATTTGATTTCTTCATTCTTACTCTTAGGAGTATGCCTAAGAACATGCTGCACTGTCTCTGCTCCTTCACCCAAACCATCTCAAGAGAGGTGGAACCAATGATATATGTAGTAAATTTGATTAGAATAAGAGTATCCTTGGCTGAGCTTCAGCCATAGTTCCTTTTAGGAGCATTATTTCCTGCAGAGAGCAAATGTTCTATTGCTCCTCCAAGGACAAGCTCTTTCTCCCATATAAGAAGACTTGTTTGGGTCCAATGCTGCCCTGAACTTGGTTAAATCTTCTGTATTCTGAGATTTGGCATTATCAAATTCCTGTGGCTAACAGACATAAAGCTATATTCTCTAACCTGGTCTCTATTATTAATAAAAATGTTATGCTAGTTTCTGTCTGTTATTCTTTTGTTTCTCAATGAGATCAGTATTGGATGGGAGAAAGGACTGTTATCTCACGTGCCAATTAATTATTTACTCATCAAGTATAGCATTCATTACATGAGTGTGGCAGACTGCTAGTAGGCCCCCCAAATCTGCCTTTCCATTCTTAATAATACAAGGATATCCAGCTAGAGACCGTATTTCCAGTTCCCCTTGCACAAAATGTGACCATAGAGCTTAGTATCACCATGGAAAATGATCAGAAGCAATGAGTGCAACTTCTACCTCACTTGCTTCAAAGGAAGTTACTTTCTCTTGTCTTCCTGTGAACTAGACCTTAGGAATGGCTTCAAGTTAATTTGACTATTCAGAGGAGGACTGAGTCCCAGGAGTTAGTAGAACAGCATTGTGGAGGGAATCTGAGTTGCTGAATGTCCTTAGAGAGTAGACTTGGCCCACTATGCTTCCCTGCACTGTTACATATAAGTGAAATAAACATTTGTCTCATTTCCATTGTGTAGTTGGGGCTCTTTCTTAAAGAAGCTTAGTGTTTACCCTAAAACCCAGGATCAAGTTGATTTGGCCTTAAATAATCACTATTATAAGATGTAGAGAGGTAGATTGAATTTATCATATGAATGTCGTTAGCTACAAATTAGCCCTATGGTGTATAGCTACTATTACTTCTTAGAGAAATGAGTGGCATAATTTTAATATAAATAATATAACAACCATTAGTACATTATTAATACATCCCAAGAATGGGACAAGAAGCTCCTTGGTTATGCTTGTATCTGTAAGAAAGGTAGCTTAAGTAAACATAGGCTTGCTCTAATTCTTTTGAACCAGTTAATTTTCAGTTACATCAAGAAAGTTTAATTGATAAAATCCTTCAGGGCTTTCAGGTAGAGAGGACAGCAAGCATAAAGGTTCTAAGCCAGGAATGAACTTGGCATGTGTGAGAGTCAAAAAGAGCAGTGTACCTGGTACATGATGGATAAAGAAGAGTTGTAAGGAATGAATTTAGGCAGATTGGCAGGGACCAGATCGGACAAGTCCTTGAAAACCAGGATAAGAAATTTGGATTTTATTCTAGGCATGATGGGAAGCCATTGGAAAACTTTAAGCAACTAGATGGCATTAGCAGGTCTCTTCTTTTTTTTGTTGTTTTTTTGTTTTTTTTTTTTAAAAAGCACCCTATCAAAAATGGACACATACACACACACAAAAGGCAGGAAAACTGGTTAGTGTAGTAACTTAGGCAACAGAAGACGGTGACTTGGGTAATGGTTCAGCCCTTTGGGAACACTAAACAATAATATATCAAAGATTTTATTTCATCTGGCACTCATTAGGCAGAACATTCCTTCACTCCCAAGCTCCAGTACTGCTCCTGGCTGCTTCTTCCAACATGCCTTTGTTGTCAAAGAGTGAATGTCTTGGCTCAGCTCAGCAACCCCAAACAGAGGCCTGGAGTGCAGCTGCTTGCTTATGGAAATATGGTCCACAAAATGGATGTCTAGATTGCAGTTAATCAAATCAAACACCAGCTAGCACTTTTTGTTTGGTGCTTCCAAAGCAAGTTGCTGCCAAGTCCAGTCATCATTCTAAACCATTTTTAAAAGAGGCTTCTGCAGCTGCCTGGCTCTGGTGAGGCTTCTAATGGTAAGGCTATAGACAGATCACAGATTCTGATATTATTTCATCCAATGTGCTGAAAAAAGAAGAAAATAACAAAATTGGCAAGTGATAGGTGTAGAAATGAGGTACCAGGAAATTGAAGCAAATCATGATCCAAAGAGTATACTTAGAATGGACAGTAGATGCTTGTGTTTTCCTTGAAAATGTAGTCTGTCTGGAAAGGTGAGACATATCAAAGTTGGGACTTTCAGGTAATAGGTGGATTCAAACATTTTCTGATTAACAATTGATTGAGTTTATCTAAGACTTGGAATCATTAGAAGACAGTGTCTGGGTTAAATAAGGGGTTATGGAGACCAAGGTTTTTGTTATGCAGATGAAGCCTCCAGGTAGCAGGCTTCAGAGAGAATAAATTGTAAATATTTCTTTTCTTATCTTTTTTTTTTTTTTGAGAGGGAGTCTCGCTCTGTCGCCCAGGCTGGAGTGCGGTGGCGCGATCTCTGCTCACTGCAAGCTCCGCCTCCCGTGTTCACGCCATTCTCCTGCCTCAGCCTCCCGAGTAGCTGGGACTACAGGCGCCCGCCAACTCGCCCGGCTAGTTTTTTGTATTTTTTAGTAGAGACGGGGTTTCACCGGGTTAGCCAGGATGGTCTCGATTTCCTGACCTCGTGATCCGCCCGTCTCGGCCTCCCAAAGTGCTGGGATTACAGGCTTGAGCCACCGCGCCCGGCCGATAAGGTACTAGACTTTTAGTTAATTCTCTCCTGGACAGGAAAAAGACCTGGAGAGAGAACGGGATTCTCTAGAGAATGTAGATTTTTTCCACAACAGACAGCTTTGCAAGACCATTTCAAAATATCTCAAAGAAATATATTTTGTGGTAAAATACTTTGATTTCTTTCAGGGCCTGCTGTCTGTCATACTGGTATTTTATTGTTACAAATAGCCTGTTTTGTCAGTCTTAATGTTGCTGTTGCAATGTTAATCCTGGTCAGCTGTGCCTGAATTCCAACGAAAGGAAGATATAATGAGACATGTCCAACCATCTATACCCATTGTGGCCTGAAATAGTTTCAGGTTTACTTTCGATTATCCTTGACTGAGAGGAGAGATCCATTCAATTTGTTGCAGGGCTTAGAATTTTATTTTTGCTTTACAAAGGTACAGAGATTTCCCATATACTCCCATCCTTAAATGTGCATAGCCTGTTCATTATCAATATCCCACACCAGACTGGTACATTTGTTACCATCAATGAACATACATTGACACATCATCATAACCCAAACTTCACAGTCTAGGTTAGGGTTCATTCTTGGGTTTGCACAAATATATAATATCATGTATCTATCACTATAATATGATTTTCACTGCCCTAAAAAGCCTCTGTGCTCTGCTTGTTCCTCTATCCCTTCCCCCAGCATCTGGCAACCACTGATCTTTTTTCTGTCTTCATAGTTTTGTTGGAATCATACCATAGCCTTTCCAGATTGGCTTATTTCACTTAGTGACATGCATTTAAGTTTCCTCCATGTCTTTTCATGAGTTGATAACTCATTTCTTTTTAGTGCTGAATAATATTCCATTGTCTGGATGTACCACAGTTTATTTATTCATTACTTTACTGAAGAACATATTGCTAGGTTATATGGTAAGAGTAATTGACATGTAATTTTGTTGGATGGCTAGTACATAGCCTGCTGCAGTATACTACAACAAATTATCAAAAAATGAATAGTTAGGTGTATCCACTAAGGGTACAACAAGAAAGTATATTCATGCATAACAAGAGGAGAAAGTTAGGATAGATATAAAGCATGGAAGGATATGGAATCTCCTCCATGAAAAACAAAGGGAAGAGAGAAGAACAGGCAGTTACCTCCTGGGTTTTATTCTTAAGCTTTGAATCATCTACATGAGATTGATTCTAAATGTCTTCCTCACCTGTACAGTTTGAGTGATGGGCCAGGTTTTCTTTTATCTGAATAACCACTGTGAGATGGCAGTAGGGGCTCCATGTGGCAAGGTGGCCCAATAGAGAGAAGGCAAAGTGCAGGGGAAGGAAAGTAGCTTTATATTGAAGGAAAGGCAAGAATGAAAAATGTCTTGGCCAACCTCAAAATGGACCCTCAATTAAAGTGTATTCCAGCATTTGTCTTTTATAAATAATATGTTTAAATAAGCACAGCACTTTGGAGAAGGTATCAGCTAAAGCGTACTTACTTTACCTAGGCAGAGCTGGCTCCAAGAACAGCTTATTTCCTTTATCGGAGTTTGTTGTTATTAACACAGTTGAGGAGTTGGGCAATTATTGCTTATTTTATTTATTTTATGCAAAAGTGCTTCTTTTGCTTGACTCATCTCATTAACTTAATTATCTACTAGTTAAGTATCTTTCAAATGGAAACATGTTTATGCTGAGTATTTTTAAATGGATAATGTAGTGTGTCAGGAGATGGGTTTGGTAAAAGTAGAAAAAAAAAGTTGAGGCTCAGCCTTTCATGAGAATGCAAAGAATCACATTTTTTTCCCTCCAGTTTCTGATTTTGTTAAAAAGAAGGAAAGAAGTTTCAGTCAAATTTGAATCAAACTTAGAAGAACTCTGTTTAGACACAGTATATTAGTCCATTCTCACACTGCTATAAAGTGTAGCAGTACGAGCCGCAGACAAGAACCCCTCAGACACCGAGTTGTGGGAGGAAAGGGCTTTGTTCAGCTGGGGGCATTGGCAAAGTCACGTCTCCAAAAACCAAGCTCCCTGAGTGAGCAATTCCTATCCCTTTTAAGGGCTTACAATTCTAAGGGGGTCTGCGTGAGAGGGTTGTGATCGATTGAGCAAGCAGTGGGTACATGACTGGAAGCTGCATGCACCAGTAATCAGAATGGAACAGAACAGGACAGGAATTTTCACAGTGCTTTTCCATACAATGTCTGGAATCTACAGATAACATAACCAGTTAGGTCAGGGGTCGATCTTTAACTACAAGGCCTGGAATGCAGCACTGGGCTGTTTGACTGCTGATTTCATTTCTGTCTTTTCTTTAACTCCTACTTTTTCTTGGAGGCAGAAATTGGGCATAAGACAATATGAGGGGTGGTCTCCTCCCTTAAAAGAACTACCCAAGTTCTTTATATGACTCACAGTTCTTCAGGCTATACAGGAAGCATGGCTGGGAGGCCTCAGGAAACTTACAATCATGGTGAGGCAGGAATATAAGGCTGGGTCTAGAGGCAGGGAACATAAGGCTGATTCACACTTCAGCAATGACAGGAAATATCCTCTCTACAGGGTGTAGGCGAAGTAAATGACTTTGTAACTTTACTTTATCCTCTTCATTTACATAGGGTGTACCCCAAGTAACCAATAGAATCCTCTGGAGGGTATTTAAACTCCCGCAAAATCAGTAATGGATCCCTTAAGCCCCTATGCTTGGGCCTGCTCCCACACTGTGGAGTGTACTTTCATTTTCAATAAATCCCTTCCTTCCTTGCTTGCTTGCTTTGTGCGTTTTGTCCAATTTTTTCCTTTCTGCCCCATAGTTTACTGTCTAATGGCAAAGTGGAATAGTGTTGCATGTATCCAGGTTTTTACTGTTGTTCTAGCAGGGAGCCTGGTTAATGTGTGATACTCTCCTTTGGTACTGCTTTGGTCCCAGTGCTCTTTGGAGGCTGGGGAGGCTTGACCTTTAAAAATCAAACTGCCATGGCGACTGCTTTACCCGAAATTTTGGTTCACAACCTTCATTGGATTATCTGTTGGGGCAAAGTAAAACCAGCAAGCCTGTATTGCTATCTCATGGTTAAGGTTCCAAGCTATTGGATCTTTGTTTATGTGTGTGTATGCATGTCTAGATGTGTTTATTTTTATATACCTTATTGTTATATGTTGTGTCTACCAAAATTGGCTTATAAGTAAAAGAGTGCTCATAAGTAAATAATTCTAAGCAATTTTCAAGTTCACGTGACTTAAAGTATAACTTTACTAAACAAGCTAGCTTTACAATTATTGGTGGAATAAAACTAGAAATATCTTCAGAATTGCCAGCATACATTTTGTCTAAATCTTATGTTTGTCTTTGCTAGATATTTTAGAATGTCAGTGTTAATTCAAGCTGGGAGCTGCTTGGGGTGAGCCTGCCTCCCATTCTATTGAAAGTCTCACTGAGATAAATGCATATCTGATTGCTTCCTTTGGAAAGGCTAATCAGAAACTCAGAAGAATGCCACCATTTGTCTCCTACTTACCTGTGATCTGAAAGCTCCCAAATCCCCTCCCCGGTTCGAGTTTTCCCACCTTTCGGGATCAAACCAATGTCCATTTTACATATGTTGATTGATGTCTCATGTCTCCCTTGTTAAAAGTAAAAAATTGGGTACAGTGAATGGGATAAATGTTTTATGTAAACTTTTTGTGTAAATTAAAATCTTTAAGTTATTTTTGATGCTCGTTTAATATCTAGATCATTTCCAATTAAAAAGGGTTATGATATGGGGAAATATGTTTCTAAAATTGTGGAGTTGTTCTTATCCATAAATGCCCATATCTGATAGTTCAGGATTTCTTGCTTTTTAGGGTTACACTAAAGTTTTAGGTTGCTGAGGATAAAATTCTACTTAACACATAATTCTGTATACAAAATGTGCCAGAAAGGATTGTTATTAGTGGAAAAAAAAATTTTGTCTAATTCAGAAGTTATCTAAAAGTTAGTTCAAATTACATATTTCAAAAAGTTATTTATGAAACAATGTAGTAAGGAATCATTAAGTAAGGGAGAAAAATGTGGAAAAGTTTAAATAATAAAATATTCTTTAAAACCTGATAGAGAATTGGAGACACTTGGCTAATTAACATTTTCATAAAGCTCTTAGTCTTGATTAAAGTAAAGTAAGAAGCTCTGTAAATAAATGCATTGACAGTTTGGCAATTCTTTTTTTTTTTTTTTAAATATAGGTAAGCATGAAGCAGGATTTAGTGTGGAGCCAAATTTCACATACATGCTTGCATTGCTTCACACTATGTTTACTGTTTTGCATGGATAGTGCTGGCACTGGAGTACTTACTGATCATGTACCTAAAGTGGACTTCTTGATTGAACAGAACATATAATAATATTGTTGAACTTAAAGATATTAAATTGTGTATCAGGAATAAAATATTCATTATGTTGGTTTTCTGGGGCCCTAGGTAACACTGTAGCCTCCAGGTAAAATTAAGTAGGAAAATTTAGGGTTGGTTTCCTGTTTGTTTTTACTTCTAGTTTTCACTTATTTGTTCTTTATTCTCCCTTGGCTTTGCTTGTATATGCATTTACATATAACCATGATGTTTTTTAGATCCTAGTGGAAGACTTTTATTTGGTTCTGTGAATACTTATTTTGTTTCCTATGCCTTTCTAGCAAGTCATCATTCATTCCATTTATCTGGAATTCCTAGGCTACCTTTGTCAGGCCTGCAGAAATTGATAGAGCACACCAGCCTTTTTTTTTTTTTTGAGACAGAATCTCACTCTGTCACCCAGGCTGGAGTGCATTGATGTGATCTTGGCTCACTGCAAACTCCATCTCCAGGTTCAAGCAATTCTCCTGCCTCAGCCTCCTGAGAAGCTGGGATTACAGGTGCCCACCATCAAACCCAGATAATTTTTTTGTATATTTAGTAGAGATGGGGTTTCACTATGTTGGTCAGGCTGGCCTCAAACTCCTGACCTCAAGTGATCCACCCACCTTGGCCTCCCAAAGTGCTGGGATTACAGGCGTGAGGCACTGCACCTGGCCCATACCAGCCTTTTAACCTTAAACTAACTTTTTGGGTTTTAGGTTTCTTGATACTTTAAGCCTGTTGAGTATACTCTTATAAATAGAATTTGAGTCATATTTCTCTCTCTGCCTAATTTCTCCAAAATGTGTAAACCCTTTGTAAATATTCTTAATTCATGGCAATGTGTTTGTTTGCATACAGTCAAGCAGGGTCACTAGGGCCGCTTGGAGAGAGAGAACCCAGAAACCTGGCATGCTGGCAAAAGGGTAGAATTTCTTACCAGTCAGTCTCTGGCCTCTTTCTGTGCAAACTGGTTAAATATAAAGTAAAAGTTACTGTTTATTACCTCTGTAAAGTTTTAAGTTAATTTGTTTAATAATTTAAAAAATCAAATATTTTATCAGAAAAGTGAAAAACATAATGACTTTTATTTAGTTCATGTGATGTGAGTAATCTTTGGGAAATTAAGACAGTTTTAAAGATTACCGGTAAAGTACAAATGTCTTCGAAATGTAAACATGTGGTCTAAATTGTGTTCAAATATTAGGTTTGCTAAATGCTTTAAGGACATAAGCTGCTTCTTTGGCTTTTGAAAATTGTTTAACTTACCTGCTTTCCAGCTAGGTAAGACCCGGGGACACGTGGAGCTGGCAACACCCGCAGCTATGCTGGAAATAGTCAAACCTTATCAGAACATAACTTACCAGGTTTTGTTAGAATTTGCCATTAAAACATGCAAATTAGACTACTAGAAACAGTTTTACATACAAGGTGTGTAAGAACAGAACATAGGTTTTTTTGTAAGAGGTTATAAAAGGGTTTTACTTCTTTAAAATTTCTTAGTCATCATTTTGGCAAAATAAATAATTTATGGCAATCTGGAATTCCAAAATCAAACTTCAGTTTTAAAATTGTCTTTCCTGGCCAGGTACGGTGGCTCACGCCTGTAATCCCAGCACTTTGGGAGACTGAGACAGGTGGATCACCTGAAAATCACCTGAGGTCAGCAGTTCATGACCAGCCTGGCCAACATGGTGAAACCCTGTCTCTACTAAAAATTCAAAAAATTAGCCGGGAGTGGTGGCAGGCAACTGCAATCCCAGCTACTTGGGAGGCTGAGGCAGGAGAATGCTTGAACCCAGGAGGCGGAGACTGCTGTAAGCCGAGATCATTGCACTCCAGCCTGGGCAACAAGAGCAAAACTCCGTCCAAAAAAAAAAAAAAAAAAATTTGTCTTTCCTAATGCCTGGCTTTGTGGATGGATCAGAGGGCCCCTGAAAACATCCAGAAAGGAAGTAAACAGGGTTATTTGACATTTTTCGGTACATGGGATTGCCAAAATGATGTTCAATCTTCTTTAGGTTATGTTTTTGTGAATAATACTAATATATGTTCCAAAATTATATGGGATTTCTAAAATTCTAATGTCTAAGTATATGCTATGTATTATAATTATGGTTATTATGTTAAGTTATTGTAAACCACAGAAATAACCAAATTTCCTTGTTAGTGCTATGCACCTAATTTGGAAAAACAATTGGTATCCAAGAGGATATAAGTCTAATGTTAATTAAGCATGGACTCATGGAGAACCAGGATGGCTACCTTGTCCTTCCTGAGTCCTTAAAGCTTTAATTATCAAAAGTTCTGCATTCCATGACTCCTCATCGAAAAGATAAAATAATCCAAATTGAATACATTAGTGTAGTGACTTACAAATTACTAAAATAGTTTATAACAGTGTTTGATCCCATATTCTTGGAAACAACAATTAAAGCTTCAGGTACATTTGGTCACCTGGTTGGCCAATTAAAAATTTTATAAAGGGATTTCATTCCATTGTTATTTTCAATGCATATTTTCTGGTTGTATAAAAGCTTTGCTATGCAAGAGGGCTGATATTATAACAGTAGATTATTATGCTACAGTGTATTTTCACCAGGTAAAGAAAGCTTTTTATGGTTTGGATCTTCTGGAAACATCAAAGAAAAACTGTCCTTGCCATCCACATGACAACAAAATTTCAGGACCATGAGCTTTGAGTTCATAATCTCATAACTGAGAAAGGTACCTCCATGCTCTTGAAACCGTACCCCCATTGGAACCCTTAAGGTAAAACTAACCAGGGAAATTTTTCCCAAGAAGAAGATGGCATCCTCGATGTGAACAGCTTTTCCCAAGTTCACAAATTAATACTTCTACCATCATGAAACTCTTATCTTTGAATATTTTCTCTTGCTTATGCCTCTATGAACAATAGAAGTGAAAAGGGGGTCTTTTATGTGCACTTATGGGGTGTACTTTGATTTGTAAAGGAGTTTGCAACCAGCCTTATATATGGATAAACTTATACTTTGATAAATAAAAGATGAAGGCCCAATATAGGTAGGAAACTTTAAAGGTACATATGTTGCATCATAATCAGTTAAAAACAAAACATTAGTTAACTCCTCTTGACCCACATCATGGGTTAAGAAGAGCATTGCCAGGAGGCCTTTGCTCTTCTAGAAGGGCGTCATTTGTTAGGGCCTTTTTCCATGTTTTAAAGTAAAAGAAATAATGATTCCCTCATGATAGGCTTTATAGCAAATTCTACTGTAAAGGCTATAGTTACACAACAGAATTTAAATTCTCGCGTGAAAGTTATGTTAGGATTGGCTGAACAAAGAAGTATCTGTGCAGCTGCTGGCACTTGTGGCCTATGGAGAAATACATCAAATGAAGATTATAGAAATTCGATTGTAGCGGATTAATGAAGAAACTGCTTAGTTAAGTCATTTTTTGATCTATTTGATTTTAGGAGATTTGGTTTATGAATACCTTGGGTAAGGCGCATACTCCAAACTCTTGGTATTATCCTCCCAATAGTCATAATAATAGTCTCCCTGGTGCACTGTATTCTCTCAAAGGTTTTAAATGCTTGCATGCAGCCATCTCTAGAATGTCATATGGTCTCTCTTCAACTGGAATGACAGGACCTGAAAGAAATGTGCAAACATGAGGACACTGTAACCTATGAATGGTGTGCTGAGATGGGAAACCAAAAATGATGGTAACTGAGAGCGGCACTAAGGCCCTAAGTTTTGGTCACAATCTCATCTAAGTGAGAACCTAACCAAAAGGGGAAATTTTTTAAACAAAATTATGGGAGGCCATTATTTTGGACTGAGCTCATGCACTAGGCCGCAACAGAACAAACCAAACTAAAATGGAGTCGTTTGTGCTAAGACTTTAAGGAAACACATAGATCCCAGAACACACCACAAATCGGGTTTCATTTTTCTTCTGCAAATCTCTATAATAAGTATTCCTGACAGCATACGTATCCACCCCCTGAAGTTCCCATTAAATCTTTTAACCAAGTTCATTTTTTTTTTTTTTTTTTTTGGCCTAGAGACCATCAAGCTTCAGACCATCATGCAACAAGGGCTCCAGCCAGTTCCAGATGAAGACACCACCCCGGGCCATCAAGGAGCTTCCCTGCCTCCACTAGACAGAGCAGAGTGAGAGTTCCGTGATCCCCAATAGGTAGGGGCTACGCCCTAAGCCAGCATGAAGCAATTACAGAAAAAAAGACCATTGGTTCCTCTGCCTCCCAATGGGGATCACATCTTTCAGTGGGGAGATGAGGCAGAAAAATAAGGTCTGGAGGCAGGGAATTCAAGCCCGATTCACACGTCAGCTATGACAGAAACTATCCTCTCCATAGGGTATAGGCCAAGTAAATGACTTTGTAACTTTACTCCTCATTTTCTTAGGGTGCACCCCAAGAAACCAATGGAATCCTCTAGAGCGTATTTAAATTCCCCAAAATTCTGTAATGGGGCCCTTGAGCCCTTATGCTCAGGCCCACTCCCACACTGTGGAGTGTACTTTCATTTTCAATAAATCCCTCATTTCTTCCTTGCTTTGTTTGTGCATTTTGTCCAATTCTTTGTTCAAGACGCCAAGAACCTGGACACCCTCCACCATGGCAGACCAGGAGAGAGAAAAGAGAGTGAGGGGAGAAGTGCCACACACTTTCAAACAACCAGATCTCCTGAGAACTCACCCACTATTATGAAAACAGCAAGGGGGAAGTCCGCCCCCATGATTCAGTGACCTCCTACCAGACCTCTCCTCCAATACATGAGGATTATGATTCGAGATGAGACGTGGGTGGGAACACAGAGCCAAACTATATCACACAGTAATCTCAACAAAAGCTTCCAAAAGTTACTTTTGAACATCAGAGATGTAGGATATAGGATTCTCTCTCTGTCTTGGCAAGTTTAATAAAAGTAGATTGACTATAAGATATTGTTAATCAAAGTAATTGACTGTAAGATTCACTGTAAGCTTACAACTGCGCAGAAAGAGTAGCTTTTGAATAAAGATCAGTTATAGATTAAAAACTTGAAAACAACTTATTCTGCACAACAATGCAAGTGCCTAAATTTTGACCTGCAAAATAATAAATAACAGCAGGAAGCTCTACTTGAGGCCAGCTTTAGTTTAATGGAGGACAGTGGCCCTAAAACAAATACACAGCAAAGTAAATAGGGTGAAAAGCAAAGGTTGTTCTGGAACAAAATAACAGGGGATATTGAGGCATAGGCAATTCCCTCCCTCTCTCCTACCCTCCTTCCCAGTCATCCCACTAGAACAGGAACCTTAAAAAATGGAAGAGAGGGGCCTGGTGCAGTGGCTTACACCTGTAATCCTAGCACTTTGGGAGGCCAAGGCAGGTGGATCCCCTAAGGTCAGGAGTTCAAGACCAGCCTGGCCAACAGGGTGAAACCCTGTCTCTACTAAAAATAAAAAATTAGCTGGATGTGGTGGCATATGCCTGTAATCCCAGCTACTCTGTAGGCTGAGGCAGGAGATTCACTTGAACCTGGGAGGTGGAGGCTGCAGTGAGCCGAGATTGCACTACTGCACTCCAACATGGGCGACAAAGCGAGGCTCCCTCTAAAAAAAAAAAAATTAATTAATTAAAAAGGAAGAGAGACTGAGATCCTGCTATTACAGGAATTAGGGCTTTTAAATCAACTCATCTGGATTTAGAAGGTATAGAAAAGGTTGACATGCTTATTGTTTATTTTTAAACTTAAATTCACTTAGAGTCTTACTACAAGAAATGTAACTACTTCATAATAATATCATTTAATGTTTCGATGAACAAATAAACAATACATCTTACTCTTGTAAGATACTTACAATATATAGACACTTTTTATTTTTGCATTTATTGAATATAAACTCTCATATTTTACTATTTTCATCTGTTACTACATACTAAGGAATTCTCAATATTCCTACAGTTATCCTTTTATTTTAAAAGAGCACATAATATTCTATAATACTTAAGTGGTATAATTTATTAAAACCATTACCTAATGACAGACATTCATATTTGTTTTCATTTGGGGGATAGGAGAGAGAGATTAGTGTAGAGCTAGTATATGTAAGCTTTTGCTTCTATTTAATTATTTGCCTTAAGTTTGTTTTACTTTGAAGTTGAACTGACTGTGGTTGCAGATGGTTGGCTTACTTCCATTCCCCACATTCAGTTGACTATAAAGGAACAGTTGACTTTTTAAAATGAAAACAAAACTTTGAGTCTCAATTTGAACAATAACAAAATTCTCTTTAATCAAAAGTTAAACAAAAAAGTGGAGAATTTGAGAAAAGGGCTGCACCAAGATTTTTTTATTGTATTTTTAAGCAAACCTTTAATATTTTAAGATTGCATATTAATTTTAATATTGTATTTTTAAGCAAACTTTTGGAATATTTTTAGATTTCATAAAAAACTTGTGAAGATAGTATAGAGAGTTCCCATATATTCCCTATTGTTAACATATTATGTTAGTATGGCATACTAACTAATGAACCAATAATAATACATTACTAGTCTATAGTTTATTCAGATTTCCTTCCTTATAGAGTATTTGTTTTAACCATTGTGACAGCTGTCTTTGTACAATAGGTATTCGTATATAAAATATTGATTTCGTTTTTTTTTTTAGATGGAGTCTCGCTCTGTTGCCCAGGCTGGAGTGCAGTGGTGCAATCTTGGCTCACTGCAACCTTTGCTTCCTAGGTTCAAGCGATTGTCCTGCCTCAGCCTCCCAAGTAGCTGGGACTACAGATGTCTGCCATCACAACAGGCTAATTTTTGTATTTTTAGTAGAGATGGCATTTTATCATGTTGGCCAGTCTGGTCTCAAAGTCCTGACCTCAAGTGATCCACCCACCTTAGCCTCCCAAAGTGCTGAGATTACAAGCGTGAGCCACCATGCCTGGCTGAAATACTGATTTCTAAAAATCAATTTATACTGGTACAAATGGACTCTGTGAATTAACCTAGAAGACTTAATGGGAAAAGAGCTTATAGAAAATCCTTTCTAACCCACCACACAGGTATGTCTAGGCAGGGTCTTCCAGATAGAAAAGAGGAAAGCCAACATCTTTTCTTTCCAATTCTTTGTTCTCACCCTTCTTCCACTGGTCCCCAAGGCAGGGAATTGCAATGGATGGGCATTCTCTGTTAGGATACGGTGAGAAACAATGGTAATCTAGTTTTGGTGGTATGGCAAAATCAATACATATTTCTTAAATGAGTGAGTGAATGAATAATGAATGAATGAAAGCGTGTCCTAGGTGGTGAATCCTGGAGTAGAGTATATCTTGCATGAGTCAAGGTAAGGAACTATATAATTTACCCTCATCTTTACCTTAACAAGATTATTCAGGGTAAACTTCTGGAAGAAATACATTTTGTGCAATTTCTAGTTTTGACTAGGAATAGAGAGACTAACTTAAATGACACAAAAGAGGAAATGATTCGTCATGAACAACACGAAAAAAAGTCATAGTGAAGGAGATAGAGAAAGGAAAAGAGGCCTGAACATTCCTTTGACTTGATTAAATTAAGTGCTGCTTTTTTTTTAATTTAATCAAATGGAAATGGAAGGAGATTGATTACCTATTGTTTGGGTAGGTTATTTGAGTGAGGTGCTAAAAGCAATAAAGACTCATCTAAATTCAGTGGGAGGAGATGATGCAGTCCTTGTTGAATCTTTTTTTCATTTGGCTGCAGCTTTTTGTGCTGATCAGGATGTAGAGAGCGACCCAAGTCAGGAAGTAAGGAACAGAAGAGGCTTCATTAATCCACAGCCAGGACAAATGATTGACCATAGTTACAATGTGGAAGGAAGCATTTGTGAAGCTATTCCAGGGAAAGAGGCAGCCTCGTCATTTGAAAGCCATTTTGAATAAAAAACAAATAACAACGTAATTATTTCTCTTCCTGACTTCTCGGATTCTTTTTATTTTCTTTTTCTTTCTTTTCATTATTTGTCAGAATTAGATACTAATTCTTGCTGAATATTTATGAGGCCTATGAAATTTTAAATGTGAATGTTGGTAAGTTTCATTTATTTCATCCAGGGGTCAGTAACACAGAAAGTCCAAACTTACACTTCTTTAACTTCAAATTGCATTAATGTATTGGAGTACACAAAGGCAGACAATTCTTTTTAGTTTCATTTTGCTTAAGTTAACAGTGAGGTTTATATTCTCACAAAACACAATACAGGCAATCAAGAGGAAGTCTGAGTAGGAGCTTCAGAATTTAGGATTTTAGGGGAAAACCTTGAAAATTTGAAACAATAGAGCTAAGAATTGAGAGCCTAACAAAAACATGAATACAAAATAGTTTTAAAATTAGAATCTTATCCCATTAATAGTTACTTTCCAAATATAAATCCTACTGGGTAACTTTAACTCCAAAAAGTAAATAGGTTCAATAGATGTAAAGTAACAAAGGTTAAAATAGTACAGGACCAGGCTATAATTGTTAAGTCATGGTAATAACTGTGGAGGTACTTATGATTAAGGAGATTAATAGCCAATACTTATAAAAAAGTCTAGGTGACCTGACACTGAATTTCTAATTTAGATTACCAGTTACCCTTGAGGGACTTTCAACTGTGTACCAGTTTAACTTTTGCAATTTTGATAAATGAACATGGATTATTTAGAAAAAGATTAAAACCAATAAAATGATAAACACTGAGAAGTTTGCTTGCTAATATGTCTTTAAATTAAGGTGGCTTATCTGAGCTATATAAATCTTGAATGACCCTATTTTGGAAATTGGTTTGAGACCATAACATAGTCCAAGATTTTTTATTAGAGATTCAAGTGTTCTTTACACTAAAGGAAAATTAATTGAAAATTTAAACGGAAGAATGGCATGATCCCCCTTTGAGCAATACAATTCTAAGTTGCTTATAATGCTGTTTCTCACTCAGCACTCATTCTGTAGGCTGCCTGCCCTTCTCACACACAGATACAACTCTGAAGTTGTTAGTGGGGATCACCAACAGAGGGGAGAGTTCGATCCCATAGCACATAGCAACACTTCCTAGGAATTCTCTATTAATGCCTCTCTCTTTCTCCATGATTCCACTTTCTATGGAAGTTATTGTATATCTTTCTTCCCTCTTCCAGAAAAATCCTTTAGCTGTGCCAATAAAATTCCTCCCACTGTCTTTCCCCACTTTACTGTACAAAGCTTCAAATGTGCTTGTATACCACAATTAGCTACACAAAACCGAAACAAAACATCACCAAATCAAACCTATAGCAACTTATTCATCCCTCTAAGCATATCATTAAGGAGGCTTAATTTATGCCATCAAATAATATCTAAAAAATAAACTAGCTGAAAGTAACTTTTTTAAATGTAAGAGGCAAGGTGAAGCATTCCATTTCCTGATCCTAGTCCCTTGCTGTAACTGCTATTTCTTTCCTCATGATATTCATTTCACTCTCAAGGTTTATCCTTCATGGGTGTACACAAGGTCACATACCAGTCTCTCTGCGACATTTTTTTAATATGGGAAAATATTAAGCCACCAGCTGACTCATTTATCCAAGAAGCATTTTTAACAGGTGCTGTGGAAAAATGACCTAAATTTATAGGTCAGAGTTTCAAGAGCTAGTTTAACTGAGTCAGTCTGTGCACATGCCAGCCTTTTTCTTGTTATTATTATTTTAAATGTTTATTCAGCTGACGGTAAGAAGATACTTCAGTAACAGCTGTTAATGGAATCAGAGCCTGCTTTGGAGAAAGCTGTGGTATATAGAGTTTTTGGAAATGAGTGAAAAGGAAGTCATCTAGTTTCATAGTGGGGCCAGTTGATCTGATACCCCAGGAACCATTACAAATATAGTGTACAGTCTTTAAGTCCAGGAGTGAGAGTGAGAGAGAGAGTGTGTGTGTGTGTGTGTGTGTAGGGGATTCAGATGCTTCACTATCTTCCTCTCTGCCATTACTGCAGAGCATTTGCATACTTAGGTGATGAACAATGGAGGCATAGTAAAGCGACATCAAATCATATCAAATGCAAAATAGAGTTCAACTGTGATTAATGGGTATGTTAAGATGTGAAGTTGTTTGTCTTTTGTTTTAACTTCTCTGAAGACAAATGAATTGATGAAATAATATATTGTACTTAAAAGTTATTATAGGTGCATCACTGTTCACAACAGAAAACTATGACTTTTAATTAACACCATAATACCTGGAAAAATTGTTCTAGCCCTGATGGTTTAAGATTCGCATCTATAACGAAACCCAACTCCTGCTAGACTGTAGGCACAGTGAGGCCAAGAACTAAATCGCCATGTTTACCATAGCGTAGTGCCTGGGATGCAACAGGCACCACAATAAATGTTTGCTGAATAAGTAGTAATTTGGGGTTACATTGTAGATCTGATCTTTCCTGATCTGAAGAACCTTATAATGGCATAATGATGATGATGATCATAAGTAATCGCTATGATTTACCAAGTCCTTCTTTGTGCCTGGGACTGGAACTGTAAGTTTTTACACATATTATTTCACATTTCATATTCTCCTAGGGAATATTATTACCAACATTTTACAGATGACCAAACTGAGTTCTACTGTTCCCACTAAACCCACCCAGAGCAGTCTGACATTAAAACCTGATCTTTTTACTGCACGTCTTTGGGCAAACACATTCTATATATACACTGTGAACACAGAACTAAGTTAAGGACAGGGGACTGAATGTAATATACACTCTTAGCTGTTAAGGAAATCATTAAAGGCAAATTAAAATACTGGATATATTGCAAGGCCAATTTGCCAGATGATTGGTACAGAAAACCAGTGCTACAATTTTAAATAAGAAGAGATTGCTGTGTCCCAAGGAGCTCACAAAATGCTTCATGAGGGAAACGAAGTTGTACTGGACATTGAAACATGAATAGAATTTGAATAGGAAGACGAGGGGAAGGATGTGAACTAAGCTAAGAAGCAGGAACACACAATGGATGTTTAGAGAACAGCGGGGAGACTAATGTGGCTGAGGCTGGCTTAGGGAACAGCTCTCATTTAGGAAAGTGTTCCAAAATACATTGTTGGGACACCAGTAGTGGGTAGCTCACATGTCCAGATAAGAAGTTTGGAATGTGTCCATGACAATCAAGAAATTTTGAGATAATATTTTATTGAAAGCAATTATTGTGCTTTCCATTTAAAAATATTTTATCTCTGTTAACTTTTTGGTTATCTTCATCCAAGTCTTATTTCCTTGAATATGTTATGTAAATTGGGATTATTTTCTATAAACAGTTTGAAATGGAATACATCAAAATTAAAATTGAGTCTATATCCCAGCAGCAGAAGTGTTTCTTGTTGCAGCAAGGTGTGCAGGCCAGATGACAGTGCTGGAGGCACACAAGTACACAAATAAACTAGGCTCGTGGCTTGCCATTGTGTGTGTCTGTGAATACTCTCCAATAGTGGCTTCCGAGATTGCATTCTCAGAATCCCTGGGACCCTGAGTCATTTCTCAAGGTCTGCTGCAGGGAAGAGGTGGAGCTGGTCAGGGAGCTGAGAGCCTCCGTCCTTCTTCAACCACTGCAACTCCTCTTCTCAACATTCAGTAAGTTGGGGGTTACACATACATTTTTATTTGAAGAATAAATTCTGCTAATGAAATTCACTTGAAAATGTCTGCTCCTTGACAAACATAGACACTCATCGCATGGTCTGGAGCAGGAATATCATGTTTTGGATCAGTGAGCTTGCACTCTTTACAGATGAAAATACCATGTTTGTGCTTAATGCTTTCAGTTGTCCTTTGCCATCCTTATAACTTTATGCTTTTTTTTTTAACATATTGCATTTTAAAAATATTACATTTCCCTTTGTGATTTGTTTCATAATCTTTCTGTTCCAATTTATCATTTTTTTTCCAAAGGAATTTAACAATCATTTTTAGGTTTCCCAATCTTTATCCTCACTTGTCAACACATACATCTCCAAAATTGTGTTTTACAATGACGATGAATGGTTTTGGCACTTTCATACAGATTGGACCCTTGAGGAAAGTCCAGAGCAGTGGGTTTTCCTTGGTCCACTTTATCAGGATTACTAAATCAGCCCTTCTGGCGGTGGGACCCAGGAATCTGTATTTCAAGCAAGTTTTCTATGGTTGAAAGACATGGGTGTGGGGGCACAGGTACACATTAAGAAGACCCTACACAGTCTAGGCATGAAGTGATAGGGTCTGAATAAAAGTGGTGATCGTGGTATAAAAATGGACAGATGTAATCTGTTTCAAGGCAAGAGTTTGACCGTATTTGTTTTGAGTATTTGTTTCTATTGAGTTTGAGTTTAGGGGGTTGGTAAAAAGCTATACCACTAATAAAAATATCGACTTGAGGAAGACTATTTTCCCTTCTGGGGAAAACAATTAATTTATTTGTAACATGTCAAAATTAACAAAATGCCAAAATTTCCAATAACAATTATCTATAAAGTAGACAGATACATGTAATTGGGCTCAGGTGAGAGAAGGCTATGAGCAAAAGATGCTCAGGAGTTAAAGCATGAGCCGTGGGAGTGACAATACATCCATCTTTGTCACTTACAGGCTACAGCTTTTTGAGTGACCTCAAGCAGATAACCTAATTTCTCTAAGCCTTAGTTTTGTTGCAGGCTTGGAAATGGGAGGTGGATACAATGATTGTCCACCAAGAGAGGACTGTAAAGCTGTCAGATTGGATTACGTCTCCTATGGGGAGTTGATAAGAATAAAAAGCAGAGGATAATGGGCTGAGTCTTGAGGAGCTACTACATTCAGAGGATGCTAGAAAGAAGAGGAAGTAGCATGGGAGTTGGAGAAAGTGCCGTTAGAAAAACAAATCTAGCTCTCTAGGTTCCTTATATCTCTCAGTCCATAAGCTGTGGTTGGACAGTGATTCCCATTCCGTTTTTATTAGCAGCAGGACTCTTTCTTTAAACGCATTCCATGGAAAAAGTCTGGAGATGCCCTGGCTGAAGTAAGAATGAGGGCCTTCCAAGGTGAACCTCCAGACATCTCCCTGGGCTTGAACCTCAGGTTGTAGGATATTTGCAGCTGGGAGGCCAATACTCCTTCTCTCTATGAAGTTGCAAACTGAACCTAGTATACCTAAAAGTCCAGAAGAAACCTTATCTTAGTTATGTGAAGATATCAGCCAAGTACTGACCAGGGGGCTTGAAGAAGGCAGGTTTTGAAGTCACATGTTTGTCTCTGCATGAAAGTGTTACTGTCACCGATACCTACTTTACTGTAACCTTCCAGCAGTCAAGAAGTGAATTCTACTTAAGTACATTACTATCTTTCTCATTCTAAACTATTGTGGATATTTGTGTTATTTAATTTAAAGTAGTTATTATTCTTAGCTCACTAGACAGTTGATAATAAAAGCTGGGAAGAGAAATGCAAGGAGAGCAGGTGATTATGGAGAGGAATGCAGGAAGTTCATGAGAATTTATGTTTTATGACCCATTATCTCTTTTCCCCCTTATCTACTGCCTTGCAGATGAATTCGGAATTTGTCTAATGTATGTTTTAAGTATCTGTCAACATGATTTCTATAGCTATTGTAGCATTAACCTTGATTATTCCTTTGCCTCTGTACAGATACTAGTGTTCCAAATTCTACTTAATAAACACTGTCCTCTGTTGAGAAAGATAACAATGCAACCAATTAATTTCCCTTTTAAGACTGATTCTGGCTTTTATATTCTGGTCTTTGGGGGACTGAAATTAGACCACAAATTACTTTAATGAAGAACAAAAAGTTCTGCCAGGCAATAGCAACTTCCTGTAACTTTTTGAGATTTAGGGATCATGTTGCAGAGCTAATACACAAGTTCAAAGCTTTTCCTGGAAAAGTGGATCCATCTATAACTTGTGGTACTTGCAGAGTAATTTGCCTAAATCATCAAGTTGTGGTTCTCAAATTTTTGTGTGAACAGCAAACACTCACACTACTAACTAAAACGGAAATTCCCAGATTCAGCCTCTGATATGTTGAGTTCAGTCGGTATGGGATAGGGACCAAGACTCTGCTTCTCAAAGAACTACTCCAAGTGACTCTGATACAGATTGTCCATGGGTCACACTTTGAGAAATGCTGGTGTGTAGAGTAGGTTCACATCAAGGAAATATTTTCAGAGAAGCACTTTGATAGGGATCACTGGAGTGGATAAATCATGGAGAATTTCCACTTCACCCAGCACCCTGTGTTTACATAGGTGCAGAGCTGCATGATGCCTGGTAGTGAGCTGGTGTGAGTAAGGTAATTTTACTTAAACCTGGGGATGAGGAAGTAAATAATCAGCAATATCATGGTCCTACCATAGTTATTCAGGCAATCCTATCATTGATGTTTTGGTCATTCCATAGGCTTCTCAGATGGTATCTTAATTAACTTTCAGAAGACACACTTGCTTGTCCTTGAGTTCTGTAAGCCTTTAAACAAATGAATAATAAGCGCTGCAAATCCACCTGTTTAGAAATTACCTTGATAATCAAGTTTCATACTTTAATTATAGAAGATTCTTTTCATTATCTGTTCTTTCCTCAATGTATTATCACATATTTTGACTCTCCCTTCTAAAAATTCTGAAAAAAAACCATAATCAAGTTACTTAAATTTGTATCAGTTTTCTGAATTGCAAAAGAGTTGCTCTTGTAATATACACACAAATATAAATTTATTCATGAAAACATTTCTTTTAAAGGGAATTGTGTAAAGAGAACATTATTATCCCACTGGTGCCAGCAATAACTAAGTAAGAGGGAAAGTTTACCTTCTTTTCTGTTGATCTTTGCTAGTAGCTCTAACTACTAGTTGTTAAGACATGCAGTGAAGTATTTCTGGAAGTGCACCAGGGGGTCTGGCTTCAGCATTTCCCAACCATAGGACCTTAGTAATTCGTTTACTCAGTAAATTGCTTACTACTTTCTACCATTTCCTCCTATATATATATATATTCAATACATTTTATTTTATACCCACTATGTGTGCCATCTGAGTGTGCTGAGGACACACTGATAGCCCTTTGAAAGGGCAGTGATGGTGGTGAAGATGGAGAGAAGTAGATAGAGGCATTGTGTCATCTAAACTTCAAATAAGACTAATGCATGCAAATATTATTTCAAGATATAAGGTGCTATACAAATGTAAATTATTAATATTTTGTTTCTCACTCCCTATCCTTGTCTTCCCATGTAATTCAAGTGTCCTGAGGTATTTATTCACAGGGCTTTATAGATATATATCTACATTGACCACTTCATTAAACACTGTATATATAAAGATTAGAAATAACCTAAATAACTATCTAGACAGAACTGATGAAATAAATTATGGTACTTCTATATACAGGAATACCTAATGGTAACAATGACAAGAAGTAACCTCACTGAGCACTTACTGGATCCCAGAGGTGACGCCAAACTTCACTTACACATTAAGTTGCCTAAGTATTATAACACCCCTATGAGGAGAAATAATTATTATTGATGTTTCACAGACAAGAGAACTGAAGAACAGAGAGGGTAAATAATTTGCCCAATATTTCAAAGCTAATAAGTGATGAAACTAAAATTTGAACCCAGGCAGTTTGGTTCTTAGTCTCTGCACTTAATGCTAGTCTTTTTCACAGTTAGAATGAGTAAAGCAATTCTGTAGGTATGGAAAGGAACACTCTCCAGGATATATTGTAAAGTGAAGAATAGCTCCCATTTCCTAAAGGAAAGAAGGAAAAAAGGAAGGAAGGAAAGAAGAGAAGAAAAAGAAAAGGAAATATTAAGAGAAAACATGCATGCATGTGCATAGAATATCTCTAGAAGGGTACCCAAGGAAATGATAGCAATGGTTGCCTTCTAGGAGGGTCTCTGGATAGCTGGAGAACAGGATGAAAGAGTTAGCATTCACTACAAGCCTCCCTGTGTCTTTTGATTTTTGAAACTTGTGCATGTATTATCATTTCAAAAGTAAATAGATTTTTAAAAAGTAAAGACTTCATAGTAAATCTTTGTAAAGCAAATAATAACCTTGCAACATATATCTTATTTCCTAGGATATACTCTGCAATCAGGGATTTACATTTTGGGTGCCTAGAGGACCTCAGCTTCAGGATAATGACTTCAAGTGATTTCCTTATATGTTGCTCCATGACCTATATCAGCATGCACCTAATGAAATAAGAAACACTCAAAGGAATTGGCCTCAGTCAGCCTGCTCATGACTGTGTTACAATACAGGCCCCTGGCAGCCCAATTCAGGCTAGCCCAGAAGGGCCTCTATCTGGAGCCTTTCAGCTCAGACCAGTACATAAAGGTTTAAAGCCTGGTAGACCAAAGAGTGACAGGCACATGAAATGTGTCTAATACATATTTTTTGAATGATAAACCAAAAAGAGCAAAAAAGAACAAAAGAAAAAAATGTAACTATACAAATTTATGTGCTCCACATTTGTACAATGGTGAGATAGATTTTTTACCTGTGTTTAATAAACTGGCTCTAAGTTCACTATGAAACAAGTTCTCAGAATGGCTCATTAAGCAAGAGTCATTAGCTTCAAAGTCATCGATGATACAAAAAGTTCTGTTTAATGTATCTTTTACCCCATGGGTGGGTAGGTGGAGGTGGGCATGGGAACAGGATATTAGCTTTTTCATCATAACTCGCACCATTTATCCAGTACATAAAAATCTTTGAAAATGATAAAGGCAAAACATCATGTTCTACTAATAGAATTTTAACTTTAAATAGAGACTTCTAGGAGCTGAAGTTAAAATAGGAAACTTTGGCGATTTAAATTTCAGCATTAATTTGGCTACCTGGCAAGAAAAGGCACTAAAGTTTTTAACACATCAGAGGATGGTAAACACAGGATATGCCCAGTCTGGATTCAAGCGTTTAAAGGTGTGAGACCCCAAGTTAAATTCCTGGTCCTAAGGAATGGCTACTTAAATCAGAAGGATATTTACTTTTAAACACCAAAAAAATGTATATAAATTGTATTATTGTTCCCAATTTTTCTCTTTCCTCCCTAAAATAAAATTGTAATCCTGTGACTTGCCATGTGACTTGCAGTAGCATCTTCTCTATGGGAGGAATACACTCAATTCCACTTATATCAGGTTTGACTACATGACTTGTTTTAGTCAGTGAAATGTGACTAGAAGAAACACACAGGATATCTGAGCAGAAGTTTTAAGTGCTATTGTGTTGTTCTGCCATAGTTCTCTTTTATGTTTGCCCCTAGAGTGACACATACCAAAGAAAATCTGCTCCTTCAGCCTGGATTCTGGAATAAAGGACATATCTGGAGCAGACTCTGAGACAATCTTTAGTTGATTTTTAACATAAGCAAGAAATAAATCTTTGTTGTTATAGGCACTAAGGCTTATAACAAAGTTTGTTACTGCAGTATAACCTACTGAAAGCTGACTAATAAAAAGTGATAACTTGAACAGCCATGCTTGCTACAGGAAAACATGAAATGAGAAAAAAGATTGGAGAAAAACATTCTTGTGTCAGCAGCCCCGCTCCCTCAGGCTGAGTGAACAACGAGCCTGGCAGTGGGCTCAGCCTCTGATGCAGCCTGCCCAGGTCAGTGATAGGTGGGTGACTGACATAAGCAACTCAGCTCTAGGTTGGGCCGCTCTCTGCCCTAGGCCTCTGGGTTTGCATACATAAAGACATAGGGCTCAGAATATGCGTTTGACTATCCGTGTGATATAGTCATCAAAGCTGCTATGAGAAAATATTTGAATCTCAGGACCATTGTATAGGGGAAGTAAATGCATAAAAGCAGAATATTCATGTTCTTGGAAGGCTTCACAGGCAGCACTTTCTCAGCATCAAGTGGGGATTGCCCACTCTTGTCAAAGTGATGGGACCTCAGATTTTAGAAACCAGTAGGATTTTGACATACATCAAAGAACATTTTGTAAAGGGCTGGATAGTAAATAGTTTAGGCTTTGCAAGACATACCATCTCTGTCACAGTGATTTGACTCTACCATTGTACTGTGAAAGCAGTCATTAACTACATGTGTTGAATCATCTCATCGTGGCTATGTTCCAATGAAACTTTTTTTTTTTTTTTTTTTTACAAAAACAGGTGACTGACCAGGTTTGGCTTGCAGACCATGTGTTGTTGATTCTTGATCTAGTGAAAAAGAAAATGGAACTTTCTTGCACCAACAATATCATAGTCAGCAATTCCATGTCAGTTAATGGAAAGTTGTTGTACACACTTCATTTAGAGAACCTTGAAGTAAGCATGCTCACTCAAGGAGCCATCATTACCATAAGTGGCATTACCCTGGGGAACTATTTGGAAAGTTTAACAGCAAACATTATATCATCAAATCCATGAAGAGTCCAGATATCTTAGCATGGGTGATTCACAAACCTAGTGCAGTTTGAGGACCCCCTAGAGAAGCGCCAACCAATGAGAGTACATGAAACATGCAGCGGCAACCATGAATACAGATTCTGAGAGCACAGAAAATACAAAAGTTGAGAAGTGAGTGTCTATAGAAATTCATTATTCTGCCTTGTATCACTGTGGAATGTGCTCACTTAGTCCACACTTGGTTTGTCAGAAAGAACTTTAGCTCGTAGTACATGTCAGGAGAGTAATTATGAGTTGATTTAGGAAGGGAACACTGGAACATAGAGTTATTTGCTGTATCTTGGCTTTTTAAAAATTTTACCAGGGGAGAAATATTTTTATGTCCCAAGAAAGGCTTTTTGCTTATTAGACAAGAAATGAGTTTAAATATTTGGTACTCTTTCCCCCAAAGTCCAAAACACTTAAACATAAGTTTCTTGGGAGTTTTGGTATTTAAGTTTGTTGCAATCATGGATTGAACATTCTCCTTGGCTTTTTTTGCAAATCATGCTACTCTCAGAGGGTCAGAGTAGTGTCCTACAGCCTTGCTCTGTCACCGAAGCTGGAGTGCAGTTGTGTTATCACAGCTTATAGCAACCTTGAATTCCTGGCCTCAAGCAATCCTCCCACCCCGGCCTACCAAAGTACTGTGATTACATGGTGAGCCACAGTGCTTGGCAGAGTTCTTAAACTAGGGAGCTTCTAGCTTTTGAAAACTGCAGACTGATGGGCTTTAGAAATTCTATTAATTCTGGGGTTTGGCTCCTTAATATGTACTTTAACCAATACTGCAAGGATTGTGGTACAGTGGTCATCGAAGCATGTGGCAACAAACACAAGGACACCCATCCCTTGGAACCAAATACAGGGCACTGGTGGAGTCTCCTTCCTTACTGTGCTACTGCTGCAGCTCTGGGGAAAAATCTTACCTGTCAAGGCTGAAGTTCAGGTTCTAAAAACATCACAGCCACAGCGCATAGTGCATATACTCCTCGTTTATTGATTGGATTTTATTATTTTCTACTGACCAGATAATTTAAATTTAAGAGTAGTGTTTTTAATTATGTGTGTATAACAAGTAACACAACCCATATTTATTTCATTTTAGTTTCTGAATATAAAATAGGGCATATTTTTCCTAACATATGTTGCAATCAAACCAAAGATTGTTGTCGTTTCAGAGGAAATGCAAGTACCTCATGAGAAAAAAGTTATTTGCTAATGTTATATTTTTGTCCAAGTTTTTATTTCATATGAAAAATAATTTTACCAAAAGCATAGAAATAAAACATGGATCCTGCTGCCTTTCTTATGTTTTTAATTTCTAATGTTACATCTTTGTTAGTATGACCCCTGAGTAGAGCAAGAATAATGACTTTGTATAATGGATATAATAGTATAAATTTGAAGATATACAGAAAAGATATGACCTGGGAGTCATATAATTCAGAGAAAATTACATCCAAACTAACAATAGTTTCTACATAAATAAGAAATCTGCATATAACACAATAAATTGAAGAGTAATTTGTAGTTAATTAGTGATACTTTGGGCAATTTATATAGAAGTTATATGTCTTGTATAGAAATGTAAAATCCACTATGACACTTACACATGAAGGCATAGCAAAACCATCAGGAGACTTCGAATCAGATAGGTATTAGTCTGATAGTGATTTTGCTAATCACTGTCTATGTGACCTTTTCTCAGGTCAGCTGAACTTTCTGAACTTCATCCTCCTCCTTTGTAAAGTAGAAAGAAAAATATCCATTTCATAAAGTTATTATAAAAATTAAATGAGGCAATGTTTATAAAATATTAACATCACAGTGCTGAGAAAATTCAATTCCTTTACAAAATTTGACAACATTCCTGAACCCTGAAGAGGAATATGTTTTTTGTTTCCTTATGAGGAAATAATAATTTTTTTTAACTTTTATTTTGAGTTCAGGGATACAGTGCGGGTCTGTTATATAGGTAAAGTCGTATCATGGGAGTTTGTTGTGATGGATTATTGTGTCACCCAGGTATAAGCATAGCACCTGTTAATTATCTTTGCTGAACCTCTCCCCCCTACCACCTTCCACCCTCTGGTAGGTCCCAGCGTCTGTTATTTCCTTCTTTGTGTTCATGAGTTCTCATCATTTAGCTCCCACTTACAAGTGGGAACAAGAGGTATTTGGTTTTCTGTTACTCTGTTAGTTTGCTAAGAGCAATGGCCTCTAAATGTTTCTGCAAAGGACATGATGCTGTTCTTTTTATGGCTGCATAGTATTCCATGGTGTATGTGTACTGCATTTTCTTTATCCAGTCTACCATTGATGGGTATTCAGGTTGATTTCATGTCTTTGCTATGTGAATAGTGCTGCAATGAACATACATTTGCATGTGTCATTACAGTAGAATGATTTATATTCCTTTGGCTACACACCCAGTAATGGGATTGCTGAGTCAAATGATAGTTGTTTTTAGCTCTTCAAGGAATCACCAAACTGTTTTCCACAATGGTTGAACTAATTTACACTCTCACCAACAGTGGATAAGCATTCCTTGTTCTCCACAACCTTGCCAGCATCTGTTATTTTTTGGCATTTTAGTAATAGCCATTCTGACTGATGTGAGATGGTATCTCACTGTGGTTTTGATTGGCATTTCTCTAATGATCAATGATGTTGAGCTTTCTTTCGTAATGGCCACATGTATGTTGTGTTTTGGAAAATGTCTGTTCCTATCCTTTGCCCACGTTTTTGCTTTTTTTTTTTTTTTTTTTTTTTTTTTTTTGAGACAAAGCCTCACTCTGTCGCTCAGGCTGGAGGGCAGTGGTGTGATCTCGGCTCACTCAAACCTCTGCCTCCCGGATTCAAGTGATTCTCCTGTCTCAGCCTCCCAAGTAGCTGGGACTACAGGCACAAGCCACCACACCCAGCTAATTTTTGTATTTTTAGTAGAGACGGGGTTTCACCATGTTGGCCAGGCTGGTCTCAAACTCCTGATCTTGTGATCCTCCTGCCTCGGCCTCCGAAAGTGCTGGGATTACAGGCGTGAGCCACCAACCCCGGCCTGCTCACTTTTAAATGGGGTTGTTTTTTGCTTATAAATTTGTTTAAGTTCCTTAAAAGTAATGGATATTAGATCTTTGTCAGATGCATAGTTTGTGAATATTTTCTCCCATTCTGTAGGTTCTGTTTACTCTGTTGATAGTTTCTTTTGCTGTGCAGAAGGTCTTTAGTTTAACTAGATTCCTTTTGTCAATTTTCGCTTTTGTTGCAATAGCTTTTGATGTCTTCATCACGAAATCTTTGCCTGTTTCTATGTCCAGAATGGTATTGCCTAGATTGTGTTTCAGGGTTTTTATAGATTGGGTTTTACATTTAAGTCTGTAACCTATCTTGAGTTGATTTTTGTACATGATGTAAGGAAGAGGTACGGTTTCAGTCTTCTGCATGTGGCTAGTCATTTATCACAGCACAATTTATTAAATAAGGAGTCATTTCCCCATTGCTTGTTTTTGTCAGCTTTGTCAAAGATCAGATAGTTGTAGGTGTGTGACTTTATTTCTGGGCTCCTAATTCCGTTTCATTGGTCTATGTGTCTGTTTTTGTACCAGTATAATGCTGTTGTGATTACTGTAGCCCGGTAGTATAGTTTGAAGTCTGGTAGCATGATGCCTCCAATTTTGTTCTTTTAGCTTAGAACTGCCTTGGCTATTTGGGCTCTTTTTTTGTTCCATATGAATTTTAAAATAGTTTTTTATAGTTTGTAAAGAATGTCATTGATAGTTTGATAGGAAGAGCACAGAATTTATAAATTGCTTTGGGCAGTATTCTCATTTTAATGATATTGATTCTTCCTATCCATGAGCATGTAATATTTTCCCCTTGGATTCATTTCTGATTTCTTTGAGCAGTGTTTTGTAGTTCTCCTTGTAAAGATCTTTCACTTCCCTGGTTAGCTGTATTCCTAGGTATTTTATACTTTTTGTGGCAATTGTGAATGGGATTGCATTCCTGATATGTTGCTCATCTTGACTGTTGGTGTATAGGATGATAGTGAATTTTGTACTTTGATTTTGTATTCTGAGACATTGCTGAAGTTGTTTCTCAGCTTAAGGAGCTTTTGGGCTGAGACCATAGGGTTTTCTAGATGTGTAGGATCATGTCATTTGTAAACAGGGATAACGTGACTTCCTCTCTTCATATTTGGATGCCCTTTATTTCTTTCTCTTGCACAGTTGCTCTTGCCAGGACTTCCAATACTATGTTGCATAGGAGTGGTGAGAAAGGGCATCCATGTTTTGTGCAGGTTTTCAAAGGGAACCCTTCTACCTTTTGCCTATTCAGTTTGATGTTGGCTGTGGTTTGATTTTGTCAAAGATGATTCATTACTTTGAGGTATGGTCGTTCGATACCTAGTTTCTTGACAGTTTTTAACATGAATTTTATCAAAAGCCTTTTCTGCATCTATTGAATCATGTGGTTTTTGTTTTTAGTTTTTATGTGATGGATCACATTTATTTATTTTCATATGGGACGTTGCATCCCAGGCATAAAGCCCACTTGATTATGATGGATAAGCTTTTTGATGTGCTGCTAGATTTGGTTTGCCAATATTTTGTTAGAGACTTTTACATCAATGTTTATCAAGGATATTGACTTGAAGTTTTCTTTTTTTTTTAGTGTGACTCTGCAAGATTTTAGTATCAGGATAATGTTGGCTTCATAGAGTGAGTTAGAGAAGGGTGCTCCTCCCCAGTTTTTTGGAATAGTTTCAGTAGGAATGGTATCAGCTCTTATTTGTACATCTGGTAGAATTTTGCTGGGAATCCATCTGGTCCTGGGCTTTTTTGGGTTAGTAGGCTATTACTGATTCAATTTCAGAGCTCATTATTTGTCTGTTCAAGGAATCAATTTCTTCTTGGAGCAGTCTTGGGAGGGTGTATGTACTCAGGAATGTACTCATTTCTTTTAGATTTTCTAGTTCGTGTGCACAGAGGTGTTCAAAATATTCTCTGATGGTTATTTGTATTTCTGCGGAGTCAGTGATAATATCCCCTTTATCATTTCTAATTTTATTTATTTTGGTGCTCTCTGTTCTCTATTAGTTATTAGTTTAGCCAGTGGTCTATTTTTTATTAATTTTTTCAAAAATCTAACTCTTGAATTTGATGGTATTTTGAATTTTTTTTCTGTGACTCAATCTCCTTTAGTTTGGCTCAAATTTTGATTATTTCTTGTCTTTTGCCAGCTTTGGGGTTGTTCTCTTTGTTCTCTAGTTGTTTTAGTTGTGATGTTGCGTCGTTAAGATATTTCTAAATTTTAATGTAGGCATTTAGTGCTAAAAGTTTCCCTCTTAACACTGCCTTAGCTGTATCCCAGGGATTCCAGTATGTTGTATCTTTGTTCTCATTAGTTTCAAAGAGCTTCTTGAATTCTGCCTTAATTTCATTATTTACCCAAAAGTCAGTCAGGAGTATGTTATTCAATTTACATGTAATTGTATTATTTTGAGCAATTTTCTTAGTCTTGATTTCTAATTCTATTGCACTGTGGTCTGAGAGAGTAGTTGTTATAATTTCAGTTTTTTTGCGTTTGTTGAGAAGTGTTTTATTTCCAATTATATAGTTGATTATAGTGTATGTGTCATGTGGTTAGGAGAAGAATGTATATCCTGTTGTTTCAGTTCTATAAATGTCTATCAGGTCCATTTGATTCAGTGAAGATTTCAGGTCCTGAATATATTTGTTAATTTTCTTCCTTGATGATCTGTCTAACACTGTCAGTGGGGTGTTGAAACCTCCCACTATTATTGTGTGAAGTCTAAGTCTCTTTGAAGATGATACAGTTTTGATCTGTGTTCCCACCAAATCTCATGTTGAGCTGTAGTCTCCAGTATTTGCAGGTGGGGCCTGGTAAGAGGTGATTGGATCATGGGGGCAGATTTCTTATGAATGTTTTAGCAACATCCTCTTGGTGTTGCTCTCATGATAATGAGTTCTTATGACATCTGGTTGTTAAAAAATGTGCAGCACCTCCCCTCACTCTCTCTTGCTCTTGCTAATGGCATGTGAAATGCCTCACTTTCCCATTGCCTTCTACCATGATTAGAAGCTTCCTAAGGCCTCCTGAGAAGCATAAGCCACTATGCTTCCTGTACAGCCAGTGGAACCATGAACCAATTAAACCTCTTTTTGTTATAAATTACTCAGTCTCAAGTATTTCTTTATAGCAGTCTGAGAACAGACTAATACAGAAAATTGGAACTGAGGGGTGGGGCATTGCTGTGAGGGTACCTGAAGATGTTGAAGTGACTTTAGAATTGTGTAATGGGCAGACATTGGAAAAGTTTGGAGAGCTCAGAAGAAGACCAGAAGATAAGGGAAAATTTGGAACTTCCTAGAGACTGGTTGACTAGTTATGACCAAAATGGTGGTAGTGATATGGACAGTGAAGGCCAGGCTGACGAGGTCTCAGATGAAAATAGGCACTTACTGGAAACTGGAGTAAGTGTCACTTTTGTTAGGTCTTAGCAAAGAGCTTGGCTGCGTTATGCCCCTGCCTAGGGATCTATGGAATTGGGAACCTGTGAGTGATGTTTTGGGGTATCTGGTAGAAGAAATTTCTAAGCAGTAAAGCATTCAAGATGTAGTCTGGCTGCTTCTGACAACCTATGCTCATATGTATGAACAAAGAAATGACCTAATGTTGGAACTTATACGTAAAAGGGGAAGCAGAGCATAAAAGTTCATAAAATTTGCAATCTGGCCATGTGCTAGAAAAGAAAAGCCCATTTTTCAGGGGAGGAATTCAAGCAGGATGCATAAATTTGCATAAGTAAAGAGAAGTCAATTGATAAAAGCCAACAGAATGGGAAAAACCACCTACTCAAGCCTCAGTAATGACAGACGCCCCTCCCCTCACCAAGCTTGAGCATCCCAGGTTGACTTCAGACTGCTGTGCAGGCAGCCAGAATTTCAAGCCAGTGAATCTTAGCTTGTTGGGCTCCGTAGGAGTGGGATCTACCGAGCAAGACCACTCTGCTCCCGGGCTTCAGCCCTCTTTCCAGGGGAGTGAATGGTTCTGCTTCGCTGGTGTTCCAGGTGCCCCTAGGGTATGAAAAAAACCTCCTGCAACTAGCTGGGAGTCTGCCCAAATGGTCGCCCAGTTTTGCGCTTGAAACTCAGGGCCCTGGTAGGATAGGCACCCAAGGGAATCTCCTAGTCTGCGAGTTGTGAAGACCGTGAGAAAAACGTGGTATTGGGGCCAGATAACACTGTCCCTCAAGGCACAGTCCCTCATGGCAGCTTCCCTTGGCTAGGGGAGGAAGTTCCCCAACCCCTTGCACTTCCTGGGTGAGGCGATGCCCCACCCTGCTTCTGCTCATCCTCTGCGGGCTGCACTCACTGTCTAACCAATCCCGGTGAGATGAACGGGGTACCTCAGTTGGAAATGCAGCAATCACCCGCCTTCTGCGTTGGTCTCACTGGGAGCTGCAAACCAGAACTGTTCCTATTCGTCCATCTTGCCTGGGACCTTTTTGTGTTTTCTTTAAAGACTCATCTTTAATTTGCTCAGCTTTCACGAATTCTGGAAACAAAAAATATATCCCATTTAGAGTCCTGCAACATAAGCCCAATCTAAGCACATTATTGTTTTGTTTTTTATAACTACTATGTGTTCATTGTAGAATAATTAAAACATACAAACTAAAAAGAAAGAATAAAAGCTATCTATTAAATCTACAAATCAGAGATAATCATTGGTTACATTTTGTATAAAAATGTCTTTGAGACATTTTTGATATGTATTTATACATAAAAACCCTTTAGTCACTCTGAAATAACCATCTCTCTCAATCAACTGTACTTATATAATATAGGCATTATCTTTAGTTGTTTGCATATACAATAATTCATTTCACAAATCTATATTTTTAAGTATTTAGATTATTCCACTATTTTTATTATTAAAATGCTGCAATTATAATCCCATGTATATAAAACTATTTCCTTCGTTCAAATTCTTGTATATAGAATTTTTGCCTGAATGCAAGCACGTTTAAAATCCATCATAAATTTCCATATAGAACTTAATTCTCATTTCTCCACTAGAGGCTTGTTTCTTTCTCTGCTTCTAAAACATCACCTGTATACATGCGAACTCACTGTAGCTACCTTCGCAGACATGCAGCCCATAAACCTTCTTACTGTTAATGTTTCACTAACATCCAACCTCCAATTCTATCAAGGTGTTTTTTCTTTTAAACAATTGTAATTGTCCTAAAATAAAGTTTTTTTCTGTAACTCATTATTTATTCAGACACTAATTGAGATTCTAATATGAGCAAAACATTATTGAAAGTAAAGAGAAATTTAGTAACTCTTCACCCTCAGTCATGACTTACATGATTAGAACAAGAATATAATGTTGGATGTTGGCAGGGTTCCTATGAGGTGGATTTGCTCCTTTGAATATCACTGTAGTCTCTGAACTAAATCCCCATCGTGGTCTCGGTTCTGGATACTACCCTGTGTTGGACATCATGTTCTTTCTCCCTAGACTTTCCCCACTACTTGGTTCTAGCAGTTTTCATCGTGGCAGCTCCCAGAGATGCCCTACCTTGCCTAGCCCTCTGGCTGGCTTAGTCCCATTTTGAGCTGGCTTTTACTTCTTAATCCAGACCATTGTTTCACACTGAGAGATCTGCCATATATCTATATACATACTCCTTGGCTACATGGAACTTAGTTTTTATATTTCTATGCTAAGAATTGAAGTCCCAAGCTCTGGTGCAAATTCACACCTTCATTTATTCTTTCAGTATGTATTTACTGGATACCTACACTGTGCTTAGTGCCGGGTGAACAGCAAAGCAAGGAGAGAAACAGATATGGCTCCTATCCTTATAGAGCATGCAGCCTTCAAGGGAAGGGATTCTAGCACCTCTCATTGCAGCACTTCTCCCAGGCATTTGTTAACAGAGATACAGATGTATCTATCATGCAATGTCAAATGTCATGAAGGGTATAAGCATATGTAACTGAAGAAGTATAGGCATTCAGGAGGGAGATCTCTTCTGAATTGCAGATATCAACAGAGAATCTGATAATGATATGAAAGTTGATCTAGAATAGGTCAGATTCTTATTGTTAGGGTAGGAAAAAAAATTTTCATTATCTTTCTAAGCAGTATTGATGAGAAAAACAAAATAAGAACATCTTTTCTAATTTTACCACTTTCTGGTCATCAATCCTTATTGGCCTGGCTTTGTCATCTGTAAGTTGGGTGAATGACACTGCCCTGACATTCCACTGCAGATCTGTGAGGTCAAACCAAGATAATGTAATTGGATATATTTTTAAATTGTGCAGCGATCTACAAGCATAAGGAACATTTAAACATTCAGCATTAGCATTTTGGGTGTCAAGATATCAAATCCTAATTAATAATTCTACCTGAAACTCATTTAAAGAAAATTCATCATAAGAAAATACAAAATACTTTCAGTGTAAGTTGAGCTATTATTTTGGCAAGTGATCTTTCAAGTTAGATTGAAATTTTATGGAGGAATTTCATAAATTATATTACTAATTGCAGTAACTCTCATTAATGTATTAAGTACTCTGATAAATACCTTACATCAGTGGTCCCCAACCTTTTTGGCACCACAGGCCAGTTTTGTGGAAGACAATTTTTCCACAGGTGGGGGCTGTGTAGGGGGGAGGTTTTGGGGTGAAACTGTTCCAACTCAGAAAATCGGGCATTAGTTAGTTTCTCTTAAGGAGCATGCAATCCAGATCCCTCACATCACAATAGGGTTCATGGTCTTATGAGAATCTAATGGTGGCCTGACAGATGAGGCTCAAGTAGCATTGCTCCCTCACCCTCTGCTCATCTTCTACTGTGCGGCCTGGGTCCTAACAGGCCTGATTACCTGTTCGCAGACTGGTTACCAGTTCACGGCCTTGGGGTTGGGGACCCCAGGCTTACATGTATTATCTCATTAAATTGTCATCACAACACAGTTAAATAGAAACCACAGTCTTTTTAATCCCAGCACTTTGGGAGGCCGAGGCGGGCGGATCACAAGGTCAGGAGATCGAGACCACGGTGAAACCCCGTCTCTACTAAAAATACAAAAAATTAGCCGGGCGCGGTTGTGGGCGCCTGTAGTCCCAGCTACTCGGGAGGCTGAGGCAGGAGAATGGCGTGAACCCGGGAGGCGGAGCTTGCAGTGAGCCGAGATTGCGCCATTGCACTCCAGCCTGGGCGACAGAGCGAGACTCCGTCTCAAAAAAAAAAAAAAAAAAAAAAAAAAAAAAAAAAGAAACCACAGTCTTTTTATTTTACAGACAAGTAAAATAAAATTTTTTTTATTTTAAAGAATTCTCTAAGAGAATTAGAGAATTCGTGTGACTTGCCCAATGTCACATGATTGTTAAGTGATATAACAAGGATTTAAACACAAAATTCTAAAACTCAGCAACCTATAACCACAAAAGTATATTATAAATAGTACTCCATCAAATAATTTATTTTTCAACTTTTAGAAGCTACTGTAATGATAATGGTGGTGATAGTTGTAAAGTTAGAAGTTGAGTTGACTAGACTACAACGTTGAGGCTTAGAAAAGCTAGAGAGGTAACCCGAGGTCACACATTACTTTCATAATCTATTAATGTGTCACAGACTTTTGCTTGAGACTTGAAACAGTAGTTTTATTTTGCTCACATTTTTGGTGGCCAGGAATTCAGGAAGGGCCTGCCTGGGTGTCTGTCTCTAATTCACATGGTATCAGCTAAGGCAACTGGGGCTGGGGGAACCACTTTCAAGAAGGCTTCTTTACGACACATTCAGCACCCCAGTTTCCTTTACCTCTCTTGTTCTCCACAAGGTGTCTCATCCTCCAAGGTTTGTCCACATGGCATGGGCTTCTCATGGCACGGGCTTCTCACAGCATGGTGATCTCAGAGTATTTGTACTCCTTAGATGGGGACCGGCATCCATAAGGCACAAAGCACATATGCCAGGCCACTGAAGGGCAATAGCCCAAACTGGCAGGGCATCACTGCCACTATGTTCTATTGATTAGAGCAGTTACAGTGCCTGCCCAGATTCAGGAGCTGGAGACATGGACATTGGGGGGATTGTGGAAAACTCACATCACAAAAGAAAATGTAGGATAGGAGTTTCTATTAGAGCTACCTTTGAGAAATACAATCTACCACACAGATTCAATTAATGGCTGAGGTCAAGTATCTAATACCAAGGATTAAATTCTTCATTTTTGCATTATACTGAAACTTAGATAGCCTAGCAGGACAATGATTAATGGACCTATTTTTAAAAATTCAGCATGACATCAACATATGCCACTGCTGATAAGTTGACATTCACATTTCCATCATGCTTCTTCAGAAGATGACAGTTTCTGTTCCGCTGAGTACACTGAATTATCTACTTTTGCCTATAATCCTTGCATTCATGTCATGGCTCCACCCTTTTAAAGGCATAAGCCCAGTGGATTCAGGACTTCAGCAGATAAGATAGGTACAATTCAGGGGTCAGAGGCTACCTAGAAATGGCATTGTTTTTAATTTTTAGGATATACTCCATTCTTCAGCATTCTGGGGCTTAGTCATTGCCAAAATCTGCTTTTGAAAGCAGGGTTTTTTATAGAACAAATTCTCTGCCACATGATTAAAGTTATACAGTGAACCCTTGAGGATTAATTTAAATGAACCCTAGTGAAAAATATAATAACACTTACAAGCTTAACAAGATAAGAAGTTTGAACTGAACAAGAAAAAAAGATTAGATTTTAGTATACCGTTTTTAAAATTCTTCTTATATTTAAACAATTTTAATTTTAATTTTAGATTCAGGGAGTGCATGTGCAGTTTTGTTACAAGGGTATATTGCGTGATGCTCAGGTTTGAGCTTCAGTTGATCCTATCATCCAGATAGTAAACATAGTATCCAATAGGAATTTTTGCAGCTCTTGCCCCTTTTCCTCTCTCCATCCTCACCAACATGTTATCTTTTGGCTTTTTAATGATGGCCATTCTGACTGATGTGGGATGGTATCTCATTGTGGTTTTGATCTGCATCTCTCTGATGATTAGTGATATTGACCATTTTTTCACATGTTTATTGGACACTTGTATGTCTTCTTTGGGGGTTATTAGTTTTGTTCTTGACTTGTTTAAGTTCCTTGTACATTCTGGATATTAGCACTTTGTTGGATGTATAGTTTGCAAATATTTCCTCTCATTCTGTAGGTTATCTGTTTATTCTTTTGCTGTGCAGAAGCTCTTCAGTTTAATTAGGTTCCACTTGTCAAGTTTTGTTTTTGTTGCAATTGCTTTTAAAGACTTAGTCATAAATTCTTTGCCAAGGCTGATGTCCAGAATAGTGTTTCCTAGGTTTTCTCCTAGGATTTTTATAGTGTGAGGTTTTATATTTTAGTCTTTTATATTTCTTGAGTTAATTTTTATATATAGTGAGGGATGAGGGTACAGTTTCACCCTTTTGCATATGATTAGCCAGTTCCCCAGCATCATTTATTGAGTAGGCAGTCCTTTCCCCATTGCTTATTTTTGTTAATTTTGTCAAAGATCAGTTAGTTGTAGGTGTGCAGCTTTATTTCTGGATTCTCTGTTCTGTTCCATTGGTCCGTGTGTCTATTTTTGTACCAGTACCATGCTGTTTTGGTTACCGTAGCCTTGAAATATACTTGAAGTCAGGTAATGTGATGTTGTGGTTTTGTTCATTTTGATTAGGATTGCTTTGGCTATTTGGGCTCTTTTTTGATTCCATATGAATTTTAGAAATTTTTTTCTAATTCTGTGAAAAACGACGTTGGTAATTTGATAGAGATAGCATTGAATCTGTATCCTGTGGATTTACTTAATTCATTTATTAACTCCCACAGTTGTTTTGTAGATGCCTTTGGATCTTCTAAATTGACTATCATTTCATCTTAAAATAAAGACCTTTTTATTTATTTCTTTTCCATATATATATATTTTTTCTTGCCTTATTTCATGGTTAGTTCTTGTTGTACAGGTTAGTAGAATGTTGAATACAAGTGGTAAGAATTCAGGGGTAAAATGTTCAGTCTTTACCATTAAATATACTGTTAGCTGAAAATTTTTGTAGATGCCCTTGGTCAGATTGATAAACTTTCTTTTCATTGTAGTTTTCTGAGATTTAAAACAATCATAAATAGGTATTGAATTATGTCCAGTGATTTTTTGGATCTAGTTAAATGACCATATAATTTTTGTTTTGTTCTGTTAATGTGGTGAATTACAATGTTTAACTTTACAACATGAGACCAATCCTGGGATAAAAAATCCTTAGTCTTGAAGGGGTAAACTTTTTTTATATTTCTTGATTTGATTTGCTAATATTTTATGATTCAGGGATTATTTATAAATGTGCCAGTTGATTGCTAAATATTTGGAACTTCTTGTTTTTTTGTTAGTTTTTCAGTTTTTTCTTCTGTATTTAGAAGCTCTATTATTAATTTGTATGCACATAATAAACTTGGCATTTAAAAAAAATACATGGCCAGATAGTAAAAAATTTAGATTTTAGGGGTCATACTGGCTCTGTCACAACCCACATCTGTCTTTGTAGCTCTAAAGTAGACAAAAACAATATGTAATCAAATAAGGATGGCTGCATTCATAAAACATCATTTGAAAAAGAAACAGGGGCCAGGTGTGGTGGCTCACGCCTCTAATCCCAGCACTTTGGGAGGTTGAGGTGGGTGGATCATGAGGTCATGAGATCAAGACCATCCTAGCTAACACAGTGAAACCCCATTTCTACTAAAAATACAAAAAATTAGCTGGGCGTGGTGGTGGGCACCTGTAGTCCCAGCTACTCAGGAGACTGAGGTGGGAGAATGGTGTGAACCCAGGAGGCAGAGCTTGCAGTGAGCCAAGATCAGGCCACTGCACCTCCAGCCTGGGCAACAGAGCAAGACTCTGTCTCAAAAAAAAAAAAAAAAAAAAAAAAAAAAAAAAAGCAGACAAAAAACAAACAAAAAGAAAGAAACAGGTACAAAAATTAACTCAAGATGGATTAAGGATATAAATGTAAAACCTAGAACCATAAAAACCCTAGAAGAAAACTTAGGCAATACCATTCAAGACACAGGCATGGGCAAAGACTTGGTGAGTAAATCACCAAAAGCAATGGCAGCAAAAGCCAAAATAGACAAATGGGATCTAATTCAACTAAAGAGCTTCTGCACAGCAAAAGACACTACCATCAGAGTGAACGGGCAACCTACAGAATGGGAGAAAATTTTTCTATCTACCCTTCTGACAAAGGCCTAATATCCAGATTCTACAAGGAACTTAAACAAATTTATAAGATAAAAACACACAACCTCATCAAAAAAGTGAGCGAACGATATGAACAGACATTTCTCAAAAGAAGACATTTATGTGGCCAACAAACATACGAAAAAAAGCTCATTGTAACTGGTCATTAGAAAAATACAAACCAAAACCACAATGAGATAGCATCTCATGCCAGTTAGAATGGCGGTCATTGAAAAGTCTGGAAACAACAGATGCTAGAGAGGATGTGGAGAAATAGGAACCCTTTTACACTGTTGGTGGGAGTATAAATTAGTTCAACTATTGTGGAAGACAGTGTGGCGATTCCTCAAGGATCTAGCACTAGAAATGCCATTAGATATAGCAGTCCCATTACTGGGTATATACTCAGGGATTATAAATTATCCTACTATAAAGACACATGCACGCATATGTTTATTGGGGCACTATTTATAATAGCAAAGACTTGGAACCAACCCAAATGCCCATCAATGATAGACTGGATAAAGAAAATGTGGCACATATACACTATGGAATATTATACAACCATAAAAAAGAATGTGTTCATATCCTTTGCGGGGACATGGATGAAACTAGAAACCATCATTTTCAGCAAACTAACACAGGAACAGAAAACCAAACACTGCATGTTCTCACTCATAAGTGGGAGTTCAACAATGAGAACACATGGACTCAGGAAGGGGAACATCACACACCAGGGCCTGTCAGGGTGTTGAGGGGAAAGGGAGGGAGAGCATTAGGACAAACCCCTAATGCATGCAGCACTTAAAACCTAGATGACAGGTTGATGAGTGCAGCAAACCACCATGTCACATGTATACCTATGTAAGAAACCTGCACATTCTGCACATGTTTCCCAGAACTTAAAGTAAAATATAAAAAAAGAAAAAAACAGGTAGCAGGCCAGATTTAGCTCACAGACTGCATTTGCTCATTCTTGAAATAGAATTGATATGTCTTTTTAATGAGTACGCTTTTTTGTCGTGATGTAATGATGATGTCTCTGGTGGTACTTCTTTTCTTGACATCTACATTGTCTTATTAATATAAATACTTCTTTCTCATTCTTACTATTTTCATCATATTTTTTCTTTTAATGTATTTATGTCTTTATATGTAATGCATTTTTTTCAAAATAGCATAGAGTTGGGCATTGCTTTTTTTCCACTCTAATACTCTCTGCTTTTTATTTTTTTATTTATTTTATTTTATTTTATTTTTTTTGTTTATTTATTTATTTATTTTTAAATTATACTTTAAGTTCTAGGGTACATGTGCATAACGTGCAGGTTTGTTACAAATGTATACTTGTGCCAAGTTGGTGTGCTGCACCCATCAACACGTCAGCACCCATCAACTCGTCATTTACATCAGGTATAACTCCCAATGCAATCCCTCCCCCCTCCCCCCTCCCCGTGATAGGCCCCGGTGTGTGATGTTCCCCTTCCTGAGTCCAAGTGATCTCATTGTTCACTTCCCACCTATGAGTGAGAACATGCGGTGTTTGGTTTTCTGTTCTTGCAATAGTTTGCTGAGAATGTTGGTTTCCAGCTGCATCCATGTCCCTACAAAGGAGACAAACTCATCCTTTTTTATGGCTGCATAGTATTCCATGGTGTATATGTGCCACATTTTCTTAATCCAGTCTGTCACTGATGGACATTTGGGTTGATTCCAAGTCTTTGCTATTGTGAATAGTGCCACAATGATTTATAATCCTTTGGGTATATACCCAGTAATGGGATGGCTGGGTCATATGGTACTTCTAGTTCTAGATCCTTGAGGAATCACCATACTGTTTTCCATAATGGTTGAACTGGATTACAATCCCACCAACAGTGTAAAAGTGTTCCTATTTCTCCACATCCTCTCCAGCACCTGTTGTTTCCTGACTTTTTAATGATTGCCATTCTAACTGGTGTGAGATGGTATCTCATTGTGGTTTTGATTTGCATTTCTCTGATGGCCAGTGATGCTGAGCATTTTTTCATGTATCTGTTTGCTGTATGAATGTCTTCTTTTGAGAAATGTCTATTCATATCCTTTGCCCACTTTTTGATGGGGTTGTTTGTTTTTTTCTTGTAAATTTGTTTGAGTTCTTTGTAGGTTCTGGATATTAGCCCTTTGTCTGATGAGTAGATTGCAAAAATTTTCTCCCATTCTGTAGGTTGCCTGTTCACTCTGATGGTAGTTTCTTTGGCTGTGCAGAAGCTCTTTAGTTGAATTAGATCCCATTTGTCAATTTTGGCTTTTGTTGCCATTGCTTTTGGTGTTTTAGACATGAAGTCCTTGCCCAGGCCTATGTCCTGAATGGTATTACCTAGGTTTTCTTCTAGGGTTTTTATGGTATTAGGTCTAACATTTAAGTCTCTAATCCATCTTGAATTAATTTTCGTATAAGGAGTAAGGAAAGGATCCAGTTTCATCTTTCTACTTATGGCTAGCCAATTATCCCAGCACCATTTATTAAATAGGGAATCCTTTCCCCATTTCTTGTTTTTCTCAGATTTATCAAAGATTAGATGGCTGTAGATGTGTGGTATTATTTCTGAGGACTCTGTTTTGTTCCATTGGTCTATATCTCTGTTTTGGTACCAGTACCATGCTGTTTTGGTTACTGTAGCCTTGTAGGATAGTTTGAAGTCAGGTAGCGTGATGCCTCCAGCTTTGTTCTTTTGACTTAGGATTGTCTTGGAGATGCGGGCTCTTTTTATTACTCTCTGCTTTTTAATTGGAGTATCTAGTTCATTGCCTTTTATATGATTATCAGTATGGTTGGGTTCAAAACAATCATTTTGCTTCTTGTTTCCTATTTGTTCTATCTTTTCTTGAGACTCCACTATTTCTTTCCAATTCTTTTTGACTAGTCAATTTTTTATATATTTCATTTTATCTTCTCTTTTAAATTTTTATCTGTAATTCTTTTATTTTTAGTGATTTCCTTAGTTATTATAATATGTATCCTTAACTTATCACAGTCTATTTTAAATTAATATTACAGCACTTCCTTATAATGTAAGAATCTTCTAAACTATACTTTGATTTATACACTTGCTGTACTTTGTGCTATTATTGTCATACATTTGACTTTTACAGATAATTTAAACCACATAATAAATTGTTATTATTTATGATTTAAACAATCTGTGTTTGTGTCTGAAATGTCACTATCTGGATGATCTGAGCATCTGTTATATTGTCTATTGTTTTCCTTGGTTTCCATCCCATAGTTTTGTCTCCCCATGTGCCTGATCTTTTAAATTTCATGCCAGTTGTTGGTATTTGAAGAAGTATAGAGGTAATTTGAAGTCTAAAGTAAAGTTATCTTCATCTCAAATAATATTTGCATTTGTTTCTGGCAGATACGTTGGAACAAAAGCAATACCAGCTTACCTTAATCCACTCAGGAATTGAAGTGATTCAAAATTGAATGTCAGTCCTTGTGAGGGCTGGACTACATCAGTTTACCCTCAGTCCTTAGGTAGAGGTCTTCTCCTAAAATTTGGAGATTTGTAGGGCCCTCCCTCTCCTTGGAAGCCTCTACATTCTTGTTTGCACCCTCCTAAGCTCACAATGCTGTTGGAAGCTCAGTTTAGCTTCTCAACCTCCAAAACTTCTCTTGTAGAATTAGTTACTACCTCTGCAGAAAAGTAGTCCAAATATCAGGCTTGCCTTTCTGGGTTTTCTTCTCTGTGCTTTTGTTCCAGGTATTCATTTCTTCCTTTGTAGCTCACCAATATTCTCATATTTTTAAAAACAATTTTTATCAAACTTTTCTAGTTGTTCTTAGCAGTAGAATTGGTTCAGATCAACTAGTTGACTAAGCTGAATACATTTTTTCATAATTCCTAAATTTGTTTATGTATCTCCTCAGGATTATATTTATAATTAATTTTTTATCTGGATGGGTTTTTAGTAATATTACTTATGAAAAACTTTCTTATTGTGAATTATGATACATTTAGAAAAACTCATATAAAATCTAGACACAACTAATTATTATAAAACGAATATTCAATGTAACTACCACAAAGGTCAAGACTTTTAATTTTAAGCAAAAATTATCTGACTTAAGAAAGTTTCTAGATACTCTCCAACAAGAATGGTTGTTGCAGTGGAATATAGCAATGTTAATTACAATGATAGGCACATAGAAACTAAAGAGTACGAGTGCTACTTACAAAGAAATGAGAACTTTGTCTCAATAAATTTTATCAATTCCAAGTAGAATGTACATTTCTCAGAGTGGGAGTAAAATAGGAATATTCAGAAACCAGTTCACTGACCAAGGTTTAAAATAAACGCACATCACGGATAATTCAAAGTAGTGGGAAATGGATTATGTTGTTCACAACACTTTTCTCACCAGGATTAGGATATAAAGGGTTGAATCTCACAATCTGGAGCATTTCCATTTGTGAATAGTAATTAAATTTTATTCATTAATTACATATACTTTAAAAGTTAATGTTTCTTACAAATCACACAAATATAGAAAGGATAAATTGATGATACTATCTGGTACAAAAGAAAATAATGGTAGAAAATAAAACAAGCTAAGGTTAGTACACCAAAATCTTTATCATAAGTTTATGTAGTATTTTTAGAGGTGAGCTACACATTTGACTCTGAATTTCTTTTAGTGACAAAGCAAAGAGGGAAAAACAATCAGTTTCAAGATTCACAGTACTACAAACGATTGTTTGAAGATTCACAAACAAGCCAATTGTTTAGGAGATGCACAGCTGTTCCTGGTACTGGTATCTGAGAAAAATTTCTGCTATGGACCTTATCCCGAAGCTACTTAGATGAATATTCAAATTAGAATGGACTGATTTATTTTTGACCAAGAACTTGGGAGCTCTTTCTCCTGAATTGACATTATTAATTAATCTCCATGTTATGCTCCCTTCCATCGGGGACAGAAGGTGTATTAGTCTAAAGCAATGGCTTGCTAGATCACAGTTTAGAAGCTAGAAAAAGTTAAGTAAGTAGGAGGTAGGAAAAAGATATTTGTCTTAATCATCTTTAGTGACTCACCCGACTTAATGGTTTCAATATGCTCACATATCTCCTTTACAATTTTGAATTTAAGACACATTAGATGTGACACAGAAAATAAGTTGCTAAAATGGACTGGACAATCACATGAATATGAGTAAACTAGTTGTGAATATGAATAAGAAAGATACTAAAGACATGTCCAATCAATACAGAGTTAAATTAGAGGAGAATTTATACCTCATCTAGAGGGCTGAGATAAATGTTTTCCTCTGCCACTTCCCTGCAAACAGCGGCTCTACTAAATGGTATTTTATTTCAGTGAACTATTTTAAAGTAGAAACAAGGAGAATCAATGTGAAAAGGGTGTACTATGGTTTTGAAGAGTTATGACTTTCCAAAATCCATGTCAAATTAAGGTGTAAACATAACATAAAGTCACCTCTGGGACCCAGTAAGTGCTCAATAAGGAAATTCTAGGACTAAAACTATATTCTATTACATTAAAAATTACTGGCTGGCTTAACAGTAGGGTACAGAGGAAAGAGTCCATAAACTACTAGAAATTATCCAATCAGAAGAATAAAGAGAGAAAGTTTGAGAAAATATCAGCATTGCCTCAGAGACATGTGGGAAAATATCTAAAGTTCTATTATATGTGAAATAGTTCTAGAATTAAAGGAGAGAAATGCTAGAGCATAAAAGTTATTTGACAAAATAATGCCCAAGTTAGTTCTGCTTCTCATTAGGATCTAGAAAGTCACAAGAGAACATGGCTCCCATTGTAACAATGGGTAAAATCTACAAAATCATAATTTTTCTTGCTTACTATCACTGTTACACTATAGCTCTGAGCTGTCCGTGCTATTACTGAATCAAATATAACCAAAATTTTGTGGGTTACACTGAAGCAACTTTTGTGAAAGGGGTAAAATCATCCCCATTCCTGTAGAAGGGATCTTTGCCATAGAAACTCTGACACTAGAATTTCTTCAGGCACAGTAGCTGTCCATAGGGCTGACTGTTGTCCTATCAGGGTGGTTGGGAAATAGCAGATAAACTGTTACAGCTCAATCTCCTCTGTTTTAATCTTCAGGAGTTGGGAAATTGGGCATATCTTTGTTGTTAAGTACATCAAGAAAATTAAATAATTCTTTGGATCTAGCTGTAATAACAATTATACCCAATATTTATTAAGCACTTACAATGTACCAGGCACTATTTTAAATTCTTTTAGTTGTTATTATACTCAATCCTCCTAATAAATCCTTTAGGTAGTTACAATTAATCATTCCCCTTCACATATAAAGAAACTCAGCCCCTGAGAGGATGGATGAGGATCTTTCCCAAGGTCACAGTGTTAGTAAATGATGATGCTAGTATTAGAACTTGGGACCTCTTTCTCCTGAATTAACATTATTAATTAATCTCTATGTTATGCTCCCTTCCATCGGGGACAGAAGGTGTATTAGTCTACAGCAATGTCTTACTAGATCACAGTTTAGAAACTAGAAAAAGTTAAGTAACTAAGAGGTAGGAAAAAGATATTTGTCTTAATCATCTTTAGTGACTCACCCTACTTTAATGGTTTCAATATGCTAACATATCTCCTGTACGATTTTGATTTTAAAAAGCACTATAGACATATTTAACTTACTGAGCATTTGTGTTTAGTTATACCTTACTGTTCCTACCCACTAATCATATGAATTGTTAAAATATTAGTCATTCTCTATAATAGTTTATAAAAATAAAAGTTTTTATTTTAAAAATTCTATTATGATAACCAGTTTTCATCAAGAAAAATATGTTATCAACCTAAAAGGCTCAGAAAATTGGCATAACTATCATCATTGTCATTTCAGTAGTTTAAAAAATCATACCCTATTCAGGTAAACACTGCTTTATTATTTGATGTCTTTTAATAGAAAATAAACTATGACATGAATAAAAACTAAAATAGAAACCTCAGCCTTGCTTTAAGGGACAAAAAAATCAAGTAACTAGGGTCTCATTTCTCCTTTCTCTTTTTTTCCCTCTGAAGTTCTTCCAATTTTCTGCCTAAACAGACTCTGCCTCCATGTGTTGTATATCCTCAATACTTGCATTGGGTCCTCTCACAGGGCTGCAAAAGTACTCAAGTCCACTGAGTAGGTTGGTGGGTTGTTCAGTCAATTTGGCATTAACATCTGAAAGTACTTGTGTGCATGGCCCCATTTCTGCCCAGCTGCTGGGCTTGTCTGTATAAAATAAGGCTAAGTCAGTAGTTATGGAAGGTCCACTAAAGCTACTCACTCACCTTTGAGACACATGAGAGCTCCCTTCAATCAGAATTGAAATCAAAGAATATGATGATTAAAAAAGAGTTAAAATCCGGAGAAGGAAACTGGGATCATTGTTCTGTAAGACGTTTCTGAGCCCCTCAATCAAAGGAAGAGTCCTTCTGGTTATTATCATAGCAAATGCAAGTGGAAAAAAATAATTGGCAATCTAGTATAATAATATTATTCAGGTTGAGGAAATATTTAAAAATAATTCATTGAATTATGAAGCAGACATATTGTCTTTGCAATTAGAAATGTTTAACTCTCAGGAATTAACACTGTAGATTTGGTAATGTGGTGTCTTTAACATTTCTTTCTTTGGGTGGTATAATTTTGTAGGCATAGAAGGAAACTCAGTAGAGAATAGCAACATCGAAAAAGAACAGAAGAAATGTTAGTGAAAGATTTGGGGATTTGGGTGTTGGTGTTTTTAAGTGCAAAACAGAATTAGCTTTGTATCATTCCATCCTTAGCATCCTTAGATGTGGTCATCAAAGCATTCCATCAAAGGGGGAAGAACTATTATATATTTATATGAATATATACTACATAGAAATAAATTCATATTTCTCGAGTTATATTTACATAATTATGTATTATATATACATATTTATATTTCTAGAGCTCAGTAATTCTGAATTTTTAAAATCACCTTTAGTTTTTGAAGATGTATATATTTTCATAGTCCAATATTCAATAGTCACCAAAATGATTCCTTCTTCCTGTCCCCCAGACACCAGATCCTGCCTTCAGATATTACCAATTGTTTATGTATGCTTGCAGAGCATTCTGTGCATGTTTTACTACATATATAAACTTATATTTTCATTTTTTATCAAATGGTAGCATGTTACATGCATTATTCTGTGTCTTTGGAGTTTTTTAACGTTATTAGTTTATGTTGTACATATATATATATTCATTGCCTAAAGAGATTTCTTATTCTTTTTTATAACTGCATGTGGGAGAGTACCAATTTAACAAGTCCCTTACTCAGCTTCTGCTAATGTAGCCATGTGGGAATATAGGCCCAATGTAGCCAAATCACAATTTTCTAAAGGATGCCAATGCTTAAAGATTTTATGCTAAATCTTCCATATTTTAAAAGAGGATACTAATTTTTAACGATTTTAGAAAACTATGCAAACATATAGTCTATACACTATAAATTACATCAGCAAGTTAAATCTGACTAGTGGGCCACCCACAGTCCACTTTTTAAAAAATCTCTGGTAGCGAAATTGGAACAGTCAACAGATGAAGAAGCATATATGTGACATCCATTCAATTTATAGGAATGTTGACATTAACTTATTGATCTTCTTTCATAAAAATATTTTAAAATTTTTGATCTTTTCTTTGAACCAAAACATGCCATTTAAGGCTAAAGGACTTACAAAATTGGGCCAACAAGAAGAAATACATACAGACTGTGATTCTTTCAATAAGGTGATACTCTGGTAGCATATGTAATAAAAGTTAGGTTTTTCTTATTTTTTCAAATATTTTAATTTTTATTTCTTAGCTTTACTTCCATAAAATTACATATATATGCTTTAAAAGATAAAATAGTTCTGCAAGTTTTATAATATTAAATAGGCTATTTCACATCCCACTCCTACAGATAGTCAGTTCATATTCACAGGAAGCAACTGTTTTCACTTCTTTTAGCTATTTTTTTTTCTAGTATTTGCCTCTTTTTTTTTTTTTTTTTTTTTTTTTTTTTTTGAGACAGAGTCTTGCTCTGTCGTCCAGGCTGGAGTGCAGTGGCGCGATCTCGGCTCGCTGCAAGCTCCGTCTCCCGGGTTCACGCCATTCTCCTGCCTCAGCCTCCTGAGTAGCTGGGACCACAGGTGCCCGCCACCACACCCGGCTAATTTTTTGTATTTTTAGTAGAGACGGGGTTTCACCGTGTTAGCCAAGATGGTCTCGATCTCCTGACCTTGTGATCCGCCCGCCTCAGCCTCCCAAAGTGCTGGGATTACAGACGTGAGCCGCCGCACCCGGCCTCATTTTTCTTTAAAAAATGCTTATGAGAGAGAGGAAAGATGGCTGACTAGATGCAGCCACATGGAACAGCTGTCACTGAGGGACCCTGAAGACTGGTGGACTCCTAACAGATCTTCAGGGGGAGCCCCCTGAGAGTGGATGGAGGGAAGAAACAGAAGCTGGGTTGAAAGGAGAGGAAGCTAGGAGCCCTGCTTGGGGCTACTGTGCACTGGGACTTGTTCTGGCCCCCAGCAACTGGTGAGTTGAACTGGAAAGGGGCAACCCACTCTAACCAGGGGCCTCTGGAATCCTGACAGGAGGAGACCCCTCAATCACCAGGGACACACAAGTTAGCAAGGAGAGCTGCTTAAAGAAGTGATAGGGACAGCAAGCCAGCTGATGTGGAGCCCAGAGAGTTTGCTGCGGGAGTGTCTGCAGCAGAGCATGACCAGGGAAGCCCATCAGCCCAGGCTTGACTTGCCCCCATAGCCGACTTTAACCCTAGGGGAACTGTGGGACCTGAACTCTGTAGGGCAGTCTTGCCCATCAGACAGGAAGGACCAGTCCAACTTGAGCACCCCTTGGCCAGCTGGTCTCTCCTGGGGGCCCAGACTGGCCACACTTGCTTGCAGGGCACACTTAGGTGACCTGGTGTTCTGCATCATAGTTCCCGCCCTGGCAGACCTGCCTAACCAGCTGAGAACTCCAACGGGACGGCCCCTACAACCACGCACCTGTCTACTTGCTTCCTCCCAACACTGCGGTCTCCCTCAGGCCCACAGCAACCCCCCACATTGCTTTGCTGGTGCATTTGGGCATGGGTGGGTTTTGCCTTCTTTGCCCTACTAGCACTCTGTGTGCACTCTGCCTTCCCACTGCATGAGAGTACACTCCATCCCTCTTTCACCCATTGGACCCCCATTGCAGTCAGAGCCATGGCAGGCACAGAGCCAGCCAGCCCACTTCCACCAGCACCCCACCCTTGCACCAACACTGCCACAGGAGTGAAGCTAGGCACAGAAAACAGTGGACCCTCCCCAATCGTGAACATTCACCCATACCTGCAGCCCACAGAGAACACACACAGACATGACCCTGCCAGGGCCCCACCCCTGTGCTAACACCACCACCCCAATGAAGGTGTGCATAGTCACTGTCACTCACTGGCAGGGACACCCCAATCCCCCAAGCTGTGCTGCCTCTGTCCTGTGGTGAACATGGGCACAAAGGCAAGCATCCTGGCACCCACTAGCACCCTACTGCAGCTGATGATCATACACCCCACCATGCTGCTGCTGCTGCTGCTGGGACATATGAATGAGGGTGCACCCTGCTGCCACTGTGTTATGAAATGCTTTGGCTGACACCATCTGTTGAAGTGTAATGACCAGTGGTCTGGGAACATCTCGTCCCCACCCTCTCCACCCTTCAGTGCAGTGGATTCCTAACCTCAAGGAGCTAGAGAACAAAGTTGGAGACCAATACAAGTTTCCCATAATTAGACCACAAAGTTCAGGACTGGAAGCTGAGCATTGCCCCCCTAAAATCTTCCAGAAATGAAGCCAGTTGGCTGAATTCACCTTTTACCACAAATACTCAGGATCATCAAATAGGATAAAAGGGAAAAGAAAAAACCCATTCAGAGGTCAGCAACTTCAAAGATTGAAGAAACACCAGCCCATAAAAATGAGAAAAACCAAAGCAAGAAATCTGACAATTCAAAAAGCCAGAGTCCTTTCTTCCAAATGACTGTGCCACCTCTCCAGCAAGGGTTCTGAACTGAGCTGAGATAGCTGAAATAACAGAAATATAATTCAGATTATGGATAATAATGAAGATCATTGAGATGCAGGAGTACATTGAAATCCAAGGAAGTTAAGAATCACAATAAAATGATAAAGGAGGTGACAGACAAAATAGCCAGTAAAGAAAAGAACATAACTGACCTGATAGAGCCAAAAAACATGCTTCAAAATTTTCATAATGCAATCACAAGCATTAATAGCAGAATAGACCAAGCTGAGGAAAGAATCTCAGAGCTTGAAGACTGGATTTCTGAAATAAGGTAGTCAGACAAGAAAAGAGAAAAAGAATGAAAAGGAATGAAGAAAGCCTCCAAGAAATATGAGATTATGTAGAGAGACCAAATCTATGACTTACTGGTGTCCCTGAAAGAGATGGGGAGAATGTAACTTGGGAAACATATTTCAGAATATCATCTGTGAGAATTTTCCCAACCTAGCTAGAGAGGCCAACATTCAAAATCAGGAAATGCAGAGAACCCCAGTAAGATACTTCACAAGAAGATCATCCCAAAGACACATAATCTTCAGATTCACCAAGGATGAAATGAAAGAATAAATGTTAAAAGCAACTACAGAGAAAGGTCACGTCACCTACAAAGGGAAGCCCATCATTCTAACAGCAGATCTCTCAGCAGAAACCTTAAAGGCAGGAGAGATTGGTGGCCAATATTCAAGACTCTTAAGAAAAGAAATTCCAACCCAGAGTTTCATAACTGGCCAAACTAAACCTCATAAGCAAAGGTGGAATAAGATCCTTTTCAGACAAGCAAATGCTGAGGGAATTCATCACCACCAGGCCTGCCTTGCAAGAGCTCCGAAAGGAAGCACTAAATAAGGAAAGGAAAGACTGTTATCAGACACTACAAAAACATGAATAAATACACAGACCAGTGACACAAAATACTCTTCAGCAAATGCAGAAGAAATGAAATCATAACGACCACTCTCTTGGACTACAGCACAATAAAATTAGAAGTCAAGACTAAGAAATTCACCTCAAGCCATACAATTACCTGGAAATCAAATAACCTGCTCCTGAATGACTTTTGCATGAATAATGAAATTAAGGCAGAAATAAAGATTATGTGTGAAACTAGCCAGAACAAAATACCACATACCAGAATCTCTGCGACACAGCTAAGGCAGTGTTAAGAGGGAATTTGTAGCACTAAATATCCACATCAAAAAGTTAGAAAGATCTCAATTCAACATTGTAACATCACAACTAAAAAACTAGCAAACCCAGAGCAAACTAACCCCAAAGCTAGCTAGCAGAAGACAAGAAATAACTAAAATCAGAGCTGAAGTGAAGGAGATTTAGACACACACACACACACACACACACACTCAAAAGATCAATGAATGCAGTTGTTGGTTTTTGGAAAAATTTAATAAAATAGGTAAACCACTAGCTAGACTAATGAAGAAAAGAGAGAAGATAAAAATAAAAACAATTAGAAATGACAAAGGAGATATTACCAATGACTCCACAGAAATACACATAACCATCAGAGACTACTATGAACACCTCTATCCCCATAAAATAGAAAATCTAGATGAAATGGATAAATTCCTAGATACACACAGCCTTTCGAGACTAACCCAGGAAGAAATTGAATCCCTTCATAGACCAATAATGAGTTCTAAAATTGAATCAGTAATAAATGATGTACCAACCGAAAGAAACTCAGAACCAGATGGATTCACAGCAGAATGCTACTAGATGTACAAAGAAGAGCTGGTACCATTCCTACTGAAACTGTTCCCAAAAATTAAGAAGGAGGGACTCCTCCTTAACTTATTCTTTGAGGAAAACATCATCCTGATACCAAAATCTGTCAGACACACTCACACACACACATACACACAAAAAAGCTTCAGGTCAATAGACAACATACTTGATGAACATTGATACAAAAGTCCTCAACAAAATACTAGTAAACCAAATCCAGCAACACCTCAAAAAGCATATGTACCATAATCAAGTAGACTTTATCCCTGGGATGCAAGGTTGGTTTAATATACACTAATCAATAAATGTGATTCATCACATAAAAGGAACTAAAGAGAACAACCACATGATTATCTAAATATGACCAGCCCACAGACAACATCGCACAGAATGGGCAAAAACTGGAAGATTTCCCCTTGAAAACCAGCACAAGACAAGGACTCCCTCTTATACCACTCTTGTTCAACATAGTATTGGAAGTTCTCGTCAGAACAATCAGGCAAGAGAAGGAAATAAATGCCATCCAAATAGAAAGAGAAGAAGTCAAATTATCTCTGTTTGCAAATGACATGATCGTATATCTAGAAAGCCCCATAACTCAGCCCAAAAGCCCCTTAAGCTGAGAAACAACTTCAGGAAAATCTCAATATACAAAATCAATGCACAAAAATTGATAGCATTCCTATACACCAACAACAGTCAATCCAAGAGCCAAATCAGGAAAGCAATCCCATTCACAATAGCCTCATAAAGAATAAAATACTAGGAATACAGCTAACCAGGGAGGTGAATGATCTCTATAGGGAGAAATACAAAATGCTTCTTAAATAAATTAAAGATGAATCAAACAAAGGGAAAAATATTGCATGCTCATGGATAGAAAGAATAGCTTTAAAATGAGAATGCTGCCCAAAGCAATTGATACATTCAGTGCTATTTCTTTCAAACTATCAATGGCATTCTTTACAGAACTAGAAAAAAACTTTTGAAATTCATATGGAACCAAAAAAGAGCACAAATAGCTAAGACAATCCTAAGCTAAAATAACAAAGCTGGAGATATCATGCTATTCAACTTCAAACTGTACTACAGGGCTACCATATCCAAAACAACATGGTGCTAGTACAAAAAGAGACACATAAACAAATGGAACAGACTAGAAAGTCCCAAAATAAGGCTGCACACCTACGACTATCTGATCTTCAACAAAGTCAGCAAAAACAAGCAATGAGGAAAGGACTCCCTATTTAATAAAGGATGCTGGGATAACTGGCTAGCCATATGCAGAAGATTGAAACTGCACCCCCTTCTTATATCATACACAAAAATCAAATCAGCATGGATTAAACACCTAAATGTAAAACCCTAGAAGACGACCTAGGCAATACCATTCAGGACATAGGAATGGCCAAAGATATCATGAGGAAGACACCAAAACAATTGCAACAAAAGCAAAAATTGACAAATGGGATTTAATTAAACTAAAGAACTTCTGCACAGCAAAATAAACTATAAACAGAGTAAACAGACAACCTACAGAATAGGAGAAAGTATTTGCACACTATGCATCTGACAAAGGTCTAATATCCAGTATCCATAAGGAACTTAAATTTATAAGGAAAAAACAAACAACCCTATTAAAATGTGGGCAAAAGACATGAACAGACACTTTCAAAAGGAGACATGCATGCAGCCAACAAGTATATGAAAAAGAGTTCAACATGGCTGATCATTAGAGAAATGAACATGTAAACCATGATGAGATACCATCTCACACCAGTAAGAATGGCTATTATTTAAAAGTCAAAAAATAACAAGTGCTGGCAAAGTTGTGGAGAAAAAGAAACACTTTTACACTGCTTGTAAGAGTGTAAATTAGTTCAACCATTGTGGAAAGCAGTGAGGTGATTCCTCAAAGAGCTAAAAATGGAACTACCATTTGACTCAGCAATCCCATTACTGGGTATATACCCAAAGGAATATAAATCATTCTACCATAAAGAAACATGCATGCATATGTACAGTAAAGCACTATTCACATAGTAAAAACATAGAATCAACCTAACTGCCCATCAGTGGTAGACTAGATAAAGAACATGTGGTACATATACACCATGGAATACTATGCAGCCATAAAAAGGACAAGATTATGTCTTTTGCAGGAACATAGATGGAACTGGAAGCCATTATTCTTAGCAAGCTAACACAGGAACAAAAAAACAAATACCACATGTTTTCACTTATAACTGGAGCTAAATTATGAGAACACATGGACATATAGCAGGGAGCAATAGATACCAGGGCTGACAGAAGATGAAAGGTGGGAGGAGGGAGAGTTTCAGCAAAAATAACAAATGGGTACCAGGCTTAATACTTGGGTGACAAAATAGTCTGTACAAACCCCTCCCCATGACACAAGTTTACCTATATAACAAACCTGCACATGTACCCCTGAACTTAAAAGTTAAAAAATTAAAATAAGAAAAATAAGTTAAAAAGAAATATTGCATGCAAAAATAAAAATAAAAAATTCTTATACTAATATTTCTTGATTTTCTAAATTTTAATACTTATTGGTTTCCTTTTCTGAGATATTATAATTTAGCTAAACTTATGCTTCCTTATCCCCAATCTCTCAAGTTATAAATCATAATTTTTAGTAAGATTGCAATTTGATGTTTGCTTTATCACAGCTAAACCATGTAGTGTACTGTAATTGCATATTCTTTCTTATATTACTGTTTTTTCTTCTCAGGAGATTTTTTTTTCCCCTGTTATTTACAAAGTATCATTAGTTTGTCCCCAAGCACTCCACCTCTCAATGCAGTCAAAACTTCCTTTTTCTACAAACTTCTTCCTTGTCTATGAATTTCTTCCTCTTTCTTCCCTGACTCTCTTGCTCTCTCTCTGTCTTAACAATCTCTCTTCAGCCCTCACAACCCCTCCCTCTGATGAAATGGTTGTTCTCTGGCTTGTTGCTGTCTCCTCATGGGCTCCTGCTTCTCCTTCAGCCTTGGAATTCTCCTATGTCCTGAATGTGTCATAAGACAACAGAAGGTATCACAGGCAAGAGAGAGCAAGAGAGGACCTAATTGTCTTTTATAACTATTCACTTACAATAATGAACCAACTATATTAATTTATTCATGAAGGTTTTGCCCTTATGACCTAATGACCTCTTAAAGGTCTCACCTCTCAACATTGTTGCATTGAGAATTAAACTGCCAACACTTGAACTTTGTGGGACACATTCGAACCACAGTACAGTACAAGGAACATCAAGTTTTTGATGACTTAATTATTGAATTAGGGTTATGTAGAGAAATGGAACCAGCTGGAAGTCTGTATAGATAGAGAGAAAGACATTTATTTTAAGAAATTGACTTGTGTTATATAGAAATTGGCAAGTCCAGAATGTGCAAGGTAGCCTGACAGTCTGGAGACCCAGGAAGGAGCCAACGTTTTAGTTCAATTCCAAAGTCTGGATGGCTGATTGGCTGTGAGCTGCAGGGATACAAATTATGTCATCACTCAGATAGTGAGCATAGTAGCCAAAACTTAGTTTTTCAGCCTTTGCTCCCCTCTTTTCCTTCTCACTCTGTTAGTCTCCAGTGTCCATTGCTGCCCTCCTTACATCCATGAATACCCAATGTTTAGCTCCCACTTGTAAGTGAGAACATGTGATATTTGGTTTTCTGTTCTTGCATTAATTTGCTTAGGGTAATAGCCTCTAGCTCTATCCATGTTGCTGCAAGGACATAATATTTTTTATCATAACTTCATAGTTTTTCCATGGTCCTCATATACTACATTCTCTTTATCCGATGCACTGTTATTGGGCACCTAGGTTGACTCTGTGTTTTTGCAATCGTGAACAGTGCTACAGTGAACATACAAGTGCATGTGTCTTTTTGGTCGAACCATTTATTTTACTTTGAGTATATACTCAGTAGTGGGATTGCTGGATTGAATGATAGTTCTGTTTTAAGTTCTTGGAGAAATTTCCAAATGGCTATCCACAGGGGCTGAACTAATCTATATTTCCATCAACTGTGTATGAACATTCCCTTTTCTCTGCCACCTTGTCAATATCTGTTATTTTTTGACTTTTTAGTAATAGCCATTCTGACTGGCGAGATGGTATCTCATTGAGGTTTTGATTTGCATTTCTGAGATGGTTAGTAATGTGGAGCATTCTTTCATGTGTTTGCTGGCCATATATGTGTGTTCTTTTGAAAAGTGTCTGTTCATGTCCTTTGCCCACTTTTTGATGGGCTTGTTTGTTTTTTTCTTGTAAATTTATTTAAGTTCCTTGTAAATTCTGGATATTAGCCCTTTGTCAGAAAGATAGATTGCAAAAATTTTCTTCCATTCTGTAGATTGCCTGTTCACTGATGAGAGTTTCTTCTGCTGTACAAGAGCTCTTCAGTTAAATTAGATCCCATTTGTCAATTTTTGTTTTTTGTTGTGATTGCTTTTGGCAATTTCATCGTAGAATCTTTGTCCATGCTTTTGTCTTGAATGGTATTGCTTAGATTTTCTTCTAGGGTTTTTACGGTTTGGGGTTTTACATTTCAGAGTTTAATCCGTCTTGAGTTAATTTTTGTATAAGGCATAAGGAAGGGGTCCAGTTTCCATTTTCTGCATATGACTAGCCAGGTTTCCCAGCTCCATTTATTAAATAGGGAATCCTTTCCCCATTGCTTGTTTTTGTCAGGTTTGTCAAAGATAAGGTGGTGATCAATATGCAGTCTTATTTCTGATGTCTCTGTTCTGTTCCACTGGTCTGTATGTCTGTTTTGGTACCAAACATGCTGTTTTGGTTACTGTAGCCTTGTAATGTAGTTTAGAGTCAGGTATTCAGATACCTCCAGCCTCGTTCCTTTTGCTTAGGATTATCTTGGCTATGCAGGCTCTTTTTGGTTCCATATGAATTTTAAAGTAGTTTTTTTCTAATTCTGTGAAGAATGTCAATGGCAGTTTGATGAGAATAGCATTGAATCTACAAATTACTTTGGACAGTATGACCATTTTCATGATATTGATTCTTCCTATCCATGAGGATGGAATGTTTTTCCACTTTTTGTGTCCTCTTTTATTTCCTTGAGTAGTGGTTTATAGTTATCCTTGAAGACGTCCTTCACATCCTAGCTATATTCCTAGGTATTTTATTCTATTTGTAGCATTTGTGAATGGGAATTCATTCATGATTTAGCTCTCTGCTTGTCTGTTATTGGTGTATAGGAATACTTGTGACTTTTGCACATTGATTTTGTATCCTGAGACTGTACTGAAGTTGCTTATCAGCTTAAGGAGCCTTTGGGCTGATATGATGGGGTTTTCTACATATAGGATCATGTTGTCTGCCAAAAGAGACAATTTGACTTCCTCTCCTCCTATTTGAATATGCTTTATTTGTTTCTCTTGCCTGATTGCCCTGTCCAGAACTTTCAATACTATGCTGAATAGGCAAGGTGAGAGAGGGCATCCTTGTCTTATTTTTTCAGGAAATGCTTCCAGCTTTTGCCCATTTAGTATGATGTTGGCTGTGTGTTTGTCATAAGTAGCTCTTATTATTTTGAGATGTGTTCCATCAATACCTAGTTTATTGAGAGTTTTTAACATGAAGGGATGTTAAATTTTATCAAAGGTCTTCTCTGCATTTATTGGGATAATCTTGTGGTTTTTGTCATTGGTTCTGGTTATGTGATGGATTATGTTTATTGATTTGCATATGTTGAATCAATCTTGCATCCCAGGGATGAAGCCAACTTGATTGTGGTGGATAAGCTTTTTGATGTGCTGCTGGATTCAGTTTCCCAGTACTTTATTGAGGATTTTTCCATTGACGTTCATCAGGGATATTGGCCTGAAGTTTTCTTTTTTTGTTGTGTCTCTGCCAGGTTTTGTTATCAGAATGATACTGGCCTCAGAGTCAAGGAGAATCCCTCCTTTTCAATTGTTTAGATTAGTTTCAGAAGGAATGGTACCAGCTCTTCTTTGTACCTCTGGTAGAATTCTGCTATGAATCCGTCTGGGCTTTTTGTGGTTGATAGACTATTTATTACTGCCTCAATTTCAGAACTTGTTATTGGTCTACTCAAGGATTTGACTTCTTCCTGGATTAGTCTTGGGAGGGTGTATGTGTCCAGGAATTTTCCATTTCTTGTAGATTTTCTAGTTTATTTGGATAGAGGTATTTATAATATTCTTTTATCATAGTTTGTATTTCTGTGGGGTCAGTGGCGGTATCCCCTTTATCATTTTTTATTGTGTCTATTTGATTCTTCTCTCTTTTCTTCTTTATTAGTCATTCATTGATATTTTGAAGGGTTTTTCTTGTCTCTGTCTCCTTCAATTTCACTCTGATCTTCGTTATTTCTTGTGTCCTGCCAGCTTTTGGATTTGTTTGCTCTTGCATCCCTAGTTCTTTTAGTTGTGATATTGGGGTGTCGATTTGAGATCTTTCTAACTCTCTGATGTGGGCATTCAGTTCTATAAATTTCCCTCTAAACACTGTTTTAGCTGCATCCCAAAGATTCTGGTATGTTGTTTCTTTGTTCTCTTGGTTTCAAATAAATTTTTTATTTCTGCCTTAATTTCATTATTTATCCAGGAGTCATTCAGGAGCAGGTTGTTCAATTTCCATGTAGTTGTGTGGTTTTGAGTGAGTTTCCAAATCTTGAGTTCTAATTTGATTGCACTGTGGTCTGAGAGATTGTTTGTTATGATTTCAGTTATTTTCCATTTGCTGAGGAGTGTTTTACTTCCAATTATGTGGTCGATTTTAGAGCAAGTACCATGTGGCACTCAGGAGAATGTATATTCCGTTTTTTTGGGCTGGAGAGTTCTGTAGATATCTATTAGGTCCACTTGATCCAGAGCTGAGCTCAAGTCCTAAATATACTTGTTAATTTTCAGTCTTGTTGATCTGGCTAATATTGACAGTGGGGTGTTAAAGTCTCCAACTATTATTGTGTAGGAGTCTAATTCTCTTTGTAGGTTGCTAAGAACTTGTTTTATGAATCTGGGTACTCCTCTATTGGGTGCATATATATTTAGGATAGTTAGCTCTTCTCATTGCAGTGATCCCTTTACCATTATGTAATGCCCTTCTTTGTATTTTTTGATCTTAGTTGGTTTAAAGTCTGTTTTGTCAATAACTAGGATGGCAGCCCACTTTTTTCTGCTTTCCATTTGCTTGGTAAGTTTTCCTCTGTTCCTTTATTTTGAACCTATGTGTGTCTTTGCACATGAGATGGGTCTCTTGAATACAGCACACCAATGGGTCTTGACTCTATCCAATTTGCCAGTCTATGTCTTTTAATTGGGGAATTTAGCCCATTTACATTTAAGGTTAATATTGTTATGTGTGAATTTGATCCTGTCATCATGACGCTAGTTAGTTATGTTGCACACTAGTTGATCAAGTTTCTCCATAGTGTCATTGGTCTTTGTCTTTTCTTGTGTTTTTGCAGTGGCTGCTACCAGTTTTTCCTTTCCATATTTAGTGCTACTTTCAGGAGCTCTTTCAAGGCAGGTCTGGTGGTGACGAATTCCCTTGGCATTTGCTTGTTTGAAAAAGATTCCATTTCTTCTTCCTTTATGAAACTTTCTTTGGCCAGATATGAAATTCTGGGTTGACAATCTTTTCTTTAGGAATGTTGAATATTGTCCCCCACTTTTATCTGTCTTATAGGGTTTCTGCTGAGGGATCCTCTGTTAGTGTGACAGGCTTCCCCTTGTAGGTTACCTGGCCTTTCTCTCTGGCTGCCCTTAACATTTTTTCCTTCATTTCAACCTTGGAAAATCTGAAGATTGTGTGTCTTGGGGTTTATCTTCTTGTTGAGTATCTTAGTGTAGTTCTCTGTATTTCCTGAATTTGAATATTGGCCTGTCTTGTTAGATTGGGGAAGTTTCTCTGGATGATATCCTGAAGTGTGTTTTCCAATTTGGTTTCATTCTCCCCATCTCTTTCAGGTACTCCAATTAGTTGTAGGTTCAGTCTTTATATATAGTCCCATAGTTCTTGGAGGTTTTGTTCATCCCTCTTCATTCTCTTTCCTGTAATTTTGTCTGCCTGCCTTATTTCAGCAACAGAGTCTTCAATATCTGATATTATTTATTCTGCTTGATTGATTTGGCTATTGATACCTGTGTATGCCTTATGAAGTTCTCATGTTGTGTTTTTCAGCTCCATCAGATCATTTATGTTCCTTTCTAAACTGGTTATTCTAGTTAGCAGCTCCTGTAACCTTTTATCATGGTTCTTAGCTTCCTTGCATTGGGTTAGAACATCCTCCTTTACCTCAGCGAAGTTTGTTATTACCCACCCTCTGAAGTCTACTTCCATCAATTTGTCCATCTCATCTTCTGTCCAGTTCTGTGCCCTTGCTGGAGAGGTGTTACCGTCACTTGGAGAAGAAGGGGCACTCTGGCCTTTTGGGTTTTCAGTGTTTTTTTTTTAAATGATTCTGTCTCTTCTTAATGAGTTTGTCTAGTTTCAGTCTTTGAGGCTGCCAACCCTTGGATGAGCTCCCTAGGGGAAGGGCAACAGCCAACATTGCAGCTGCTAGCTACGTAAGACACTAAGCCCCCCAGGGGGGACGGCCAGCAGCCATCACTATGCCTCCAGGCCATGCTTTTCCCCTGCCGCAGCCAGGGAGGCTGGACAGTTTGGTCTCAAGAGGTATCATGGATCATCTTCTCTCAAGAGCACACTGGCTGTGGTAGAACGTGGCCAGATTGCCTCTTCAGGCCAGACCCTGATTATCCGTCCTCACTGAGTGGGGCCTACTTGCCTTCTCATTTGGAGTTTCTTTTCTTTGAGAATGATAAAAACTAGGCCCTCAATCTCTCCTAGTTTGTAAGAACTCTGCTAAGAAGTGTGCTGTTAGCCTGATGAAGTACCGTTTGTATGTGAGCTGACCTTTTTTTCTAGATGACTTTAATAATTTTTTCTCAACCATTTCCCTTAGATACTCTAGTAACTGTATGCCTTGATGTTTTTCATTTTCTGTAGTATCTGGCATGTGTTCTCTGTATTTCTTGCATCTGGATATCTATGTCTCCACCAAGATTAGGGAAATTTTCTTGAATTATTCCCTCAAGTGTGATTTCCAGATTGTTTACATTTTATCCTTCTCTCTCAGGAATGCCAATAATTTGTAGGTATGATTACTTTATATAACCCCATATTTCTTGGAGACTTTGTTTCTTTTTTAAAATTCTTTTTTTTCTTTATTTTTGTCTGACCGAATTAGTTCAAAAGACTGATCTTTAAGCTCTGAAATTCTTCTGCTTGGTCTAGTCTACTGATAAAACTTTCAATTGCATTTTAAAATTCTTTTGATTTTGGAGGGGGGTCAGGGGGATGGAGTCTTGCTCTATTGCCAGACTGGAGTGCAGTGGCATGATTTTGGCTCACTGCAACCTCTGTCTCCTGGGTTCAAACGATTCTCCTGTCTCAGCCTCCTGAGTAGCTGGGACTACAGGGGCACACCACCACACCCAGCTAATTTTTGTATTTTTAGTAGAGACAAGGTTTCAGCATGTTGACCAGGATGGTCTGGATCTGCCCACCTCGGCCTCCCAAAGTGCTGGGATTACAGGCATGAGCCACCATGCCCGGCCTAAACTTCTTTAAGTGAGTGTTTCTGTTCTATAGCTCTGATTGATTTATTTTAAGATGTTTACCTCTTCCTTTGTTTCTTGGATTCCTTTACAGGTTTCTTTGTGATGATTTTCAACCTTATCTTGAATGTCATTTAAGTTTCCTTGCAATCCATAATTTGAATTCCCCATCTGTCATCTCTGTGCCTCCACTTTGGCTAGAGATCACCTCTGGAGAGCTAGAGTGAGCCTTTGGTGGTGCTACAACACTCAGAGTTTTCATGGTGGCAGAATTCTTATGCTGGTTCCTTCTCATCTGGAAAGACTTGTATTGGGTTGTGTCTTTTGTCTTTGCTTCTGTAATCCCATGCACTTCTCTCAGCACATTTTTTATTGGGCTGTGTCATTTAAGCTACAAGCTAGTAGATGGTGTTTTCAGTTAAGAGTCAGCTGCTGCATTAGCAACTGTGTGTGACTTGATTTTTGTTTACTGTGAGGTGCTCTGTTGTTTCAGGTGATTGGCTAGATAGTAGAATGCCCGTGTCCTAAGCTTCCTATTCCATGAAGGTGGCAGGACACAGCTGGGCAGAGCTGGTGCCCCTGGTTTACCCATGAATATTCCAATGGTAAGCACAAGTACCAGTCCTCAAGAGGGTGCTTGGGAGGAGCTACTGGTGAAGTGTGCTGATATCTCTGCAGACGGAGTGAGAAGGCTGCCCCAGCACCCCATCCTAGATAGGCAGGAGCACAATCTATTTCCCTATCACATCCTGTTTTCCAGGGCTCGTGACTCCTAGTTCAGATGCACACTGTAGTCTATCTCCAGGCTGCATTGTGGTTGAGAGCCATGCAGAATGCCTATTTAGTGACTCTCCATGGGAGTCATTTCAGGGTATAACCTCGTTACTCAACCTGATATAGCTTTAAGGCTCACATGTTCTCCAGTGTGGCAGTATTGCTGCTTCTTGTAAAGAGAAGACTCCAGTGAGGGTCATGACAGGTAAACACTTGTATTAATTAAGCCATGTTTAGTTGGAAGTTCAGTCAGTTCTCAGACAGTCTTACCATCTCTGTAGGCTGTTAAGCAGTAGAAAATCTCCACATGTAGGAACCATGGAGAAAAAGCTGAGAATGGCAAGGCTAGCACAAAGTTGATGGTTTGGTTGCGAGGATTGATTGATCTTTTTGGCTAAACCTAGGGTTGAGTATGTTGGAAACTGAAAGGCAGAATGTGAGTATAACCAACAGAAAATTAATTGCACCAACCTGATTGGGAGGAGAAAGGGAACACAGAGTCAGTCTTGGCTAATGCTATGAACCAGTATCTATGAGAAGTGATTCAGTCAATGGGACACCACAGTGCCTATGGACCATGGCAATGCTCCTAGACATCAAGGGAAAGATGTTTCAGGAAAGTACTCCAGGTTAGAATAGGATCTCAGCCAGCAACTAGATGAACTAGATGAACTGTGAAACAGAATCCAGCCCCTAAGAGGAGGGGTAAGCTATGCCTCGGAAGGTGCCCAGCACCCCCAATCATGCCTGATCCGGCTTAGCCAGCCCCATTAGAGTCCTGTGCTGTAAGGTTAAGAAGAGCCTAGTCATATTCATTGTGTTATTTATGATTTTATTTCCATTTCTAGATAATTTGAGTTGGTGTCACCCTTAAGGATTTATGAAAATGAAACAAAACAAAATGGTCATGTTCTGTTTGTTTGTTTTCCCAAATGCAAAAGGGCCTGCATTCTACCAACACAAGTATTCAGTCTAGAGCTCTGTTGCTGGTGGCTGCTGACTCTGCCCTGCAACCTCCATTATTTTGAGAAAGATGAAGGTTCTGTTCTTTGACCCAGCTGACTGAGGTAGTGCTGCAGAATCAGAGGAGGGGTCTAGTAAAGAAAGAAATGTTGACCCCATTGAGCCAACTTACGTGTAATCCAGTTAACTTAGTTTCAGTTGAGGGTACTGCTCAATCTAGCTTATTCATTCCCAAGCTGTCATTCAGATACATGTCTCTACTCCTTCCTCATGAAGTAGCTGTTATTGTAGGATCATATCACAAACAAGAGAATATTTTCCCTTGTTCTGATACCATAGAGAATGTCATGGTAGGGAAATAAATCAGCACAGGTACAGTAATTAGCCAGAAGACAGGTATGGAAAACAGACTGTAAGAATTTGAAATAAGTCAAGCTGACCTAAATAAGCATAATAAAATGGCTCAAATAGCTGCAGTCATTCTCTCTTAACTTTATGTCTAGGGCAACCAAGACTAATTTCTCTCTCTACTCCTTGTCTCTTATTTTATGATCTTATTCTAAATCTTCACACTTCATGAAATGATGTGTTTAATAGAGACACAAGTACTTTTTATTTCTCTGAACGAACAAAATGAGCCTGCATTGGTATCAACAGAGAATTTTTGTAACAGAACATTTTTATATATCCATTAACATAGAGAGGCAAATAAAAATAATGTAATGTTAAGCTGTTTCCCCTCACATATTTTGGTTCAGAGACAAAAGGATATATTCTGATAAACTACCATTGTAGTGTTATTAGAGGGGATTTAATAATGGCTGGAGGAGAGTATCCTTTATCTATGTAATAAAATATTTTAAAAGAGAACAATAATACAAAAAGACACTTGCTATTGAAAAATAGAAATACCTGTATGTTATAAAATACATAGAAAACGTCAGCTATTGTTTTCAAAAATGTCATTCTGTAAAGCAAGCTTCCATGAAGGCATAAATGTAAACAATTTTAAACATTTAATTAAACAATGTTTAAATGTTTAAACAAACATAATTTTAAAAATTTATTCTTTTCATGAAGGCATAAACATAAACATAACAATTTAAACAATTTTTAAGCTTTTATGATGTCATTATCAATTTAAGTCAAATGAGATTATTCTCATTATGATAAATGTAACTAAGAATACTTTTAGGTACTATATAGATGAGTTATCACTAACATACAGTGCAAGGCATCAGAAAGATTATAAAACTAGTAACAGGTAAAAATTGAAGCCATTTTTAAAAATGTAGGCAAACTATGTTGATATATTTGTATTATAGCACCAGATTTTTGACACTTCTTTAACAACACCACAATTTACCAGAGACTTATCCATGAGAAATTGAAGGTCACTTGAGTCACTCCTGGTCAAGTAGACCAGAGCCTCTGCCCCATCAGCACCAATGCCAAATCGATCAGTCATTTTTCTTTTTAAGACCCCAGGAAAACAGCACAGGATGCTACCACCTTCAGCTAAAATTATGGAGTCCTGAAATGTCTTGGCAATTGGCCAAATACTGATATGTTCAGTGAAACATGTTAATTAATATGTGTTAGGTAAATGTTTACTTCTGTCAAACATGCAGTTACTAGAGCTAATGTGAACTTTTTGACACGATGTTGAATATGTCACTATTTTCCTCTCTATATAAGAATGTATAAGGCAAAACTTCACCTATTGATACACTATAACAAGGAAGTGAATTGTTCCAAAAGAGTTTTTACATAAAATCTGAAGGTTAATAGTTAAACATTATTATTGACTATTCCATATAAAGTCTCTTACACACTTTTCTGCCATAGAAGGCAGAATCTCGTTCACGAAGTAAACATTTCTTGATAATTCAGTGCTGCTGTTATGACTGTATTTACCAGAATGTCGCTGCTGTTATGACTGTATTTACCAGAATGTCGCTCCTGTAATGCCACATACAGAAGTCAATGTTGTACAATATAGGTCCATAAATAACCATGGAACACCACAGATCTAAAGTAATTCCTTCTTTAAATTTAGCTAATGAGCATATATTACTTTAATAATTATATATTTCTAAGATATTTCTTTTTTGAGAAAGAAAAGAGCAGCATGCTTATACTGGGAACACATATGCTAAGATATTGTGGGGAATAATTCTGGAGGGTGGTAATTACTATCTTATTTTCTAAAATAATTTTTATATTTTTAAATTTTTCTCAGGAAAATAATTTGCTCTTTTTCAAAAAGAAAAATTGGCCAGGCACGGTGGCTCACATCTGTAATCCCAGAACTTTGGGAAGCCAAGGCAGGAGGATTGCTTAAGCCCAGGTGTTCAAGACCAGTCTGGGCAACATAGTGAGACCTTGTGTCTACAAAAATTCAAGAAAATTAGCCCAGTGTGGTGGTGTGTGCCTGTGGTCCCAGCTACTTGGGAGGCTGAGGCAGAAGGATCCCTTGAGCAAGAAGAAAGAAAGGAAGGAAGAAAGAAAGAAAGAAGGAAGGAAAGAAAGAAAGAAAGAAAAGAAAGAAAGAAAGAAAGAAAGAAGAAAGAAAGAAAGAAAGAAAAGAAAGAAAGAAAGAAAGAAAGAAAGAAAGAGAGAGAGAGAGAAAGAAAGAAAGAAAGAAAGAAAAAGAAAGAAAGAAAAGAAAGAAAGAAAGAAAGAAAGAAAGAAAGAAAGAAAGAAAAAGAAAGAAAGAAAGAAAGAAAGAAAGAGAGAGAGAGAGAGAAAGGAGGGAAGGAAGGAAGGAAGGACATCTTTGTCTCCTTTCTTTTTTTTTTTTTGAGATAGAGTTTTGCCCTGTCACCCAGGCTGGAGTGCAGTGACATGATCTCGGCTCACTGCAACCTCCACCTCCTGGGTTCAAGCACTTCTCCTGCCTCAACCTCCTGAGTAGCTGGGATTACAGGTACCCGCCACCATGCCTGGCTAATTTTTTTGTATTTTTAGTAGAGACAGTTTTCACCATATTGTCCAGGCTAGTCTTGAACTCCTGACCTCAGGTGATCTGCCCATCTCAGCCTCCCAAAGTGCTGGGATTACAGGCTTGAGCCACCGCGCCCGGCCTCTTTTCTTTTTTACCTCCTTTCCCTTGACTCTTTACATTCATTCAACCATTGATTCCAAAGTATTTGCAAAGCATCTATTATGTTCCAAACACTGTGCCAGACTTTGGGTTTTAATGGTGAGTCAAAACATGGGTTCCTGTTCTCCTGAAGCTGACCAGTGGTGTGGAGTACAGGACTGTGGACAGATATTCACTAATTGTCACATACACTCCAAAATAAATGGAGGATGATGGCTATCCCATCTGAGGCTATAGGGCATGCCAGTAGCAAAGGGTAAAACACCACATAGTTTGGAGGAAAAAGCTGAATCTAGTTAATAGTCAGCAGCTAGAGCTAAGCATCACTGAGCATATATCCGAACCTGTTTTGGAGCCAGACATGGAGCCAGGAGCTGCCTTCAGGCTTTACCTTTAAAAATTATCACCAGGAAATAATAGTGATTTTGTATTCAGATTAGTGAACCTAAACTTTAATGTTGTATCTTCTTAGGGCTCATATCTTTTGCATTCTATTTTGGCACTTTTGGGGTTTTATTTTCTCCAGGTCTGTGATTATTCCTCATTATGTGCTAGATAAGGGAATGTTATTTTACCAATTCTCATTCCTTGTATCTCAGCATATGTGGAGTAATAACACTTTTTTTTTTTAATTATAGGATATAAACTCTAGATTACCAACCAACTCTGAACAGTTACTTTGCTTGCTGTCCTAAAAAGATAATGGGTTATCTTTTCTGAACTAAAGTCTCTTATTTCCTTAGTGTATAGCCAGCAATATATACTAATTTATAGGAATTTAGATATTCAAAATAAGGAGGGAAAAGTATTAAAAGTAGTGAGAAAGACAGATGTTATCTTCATTTAATACGGATGAAATAAATAAATGAGAAGATGAGTTTGTGCAGATTATGTAATAACTTAGTGGTAGAGGTGGTATTCAAACCCAGGCTTTTTGATTCCAAGTCCTGTGTCTTTTCTATAGTGTATCTAAATCAATATTTAGAACTACATTAATGTTGTACTTAAAATTTATGTAAATTAATTCAAGAATATGTGTATTTAATCTCTCTGAAGTTACATTTTGACAAAATTTTTCAGTGTTCTCTTCCTGCTGCACTGACGCTGCTTTTTCTGATCATAAATTTTTAAGTTACCAACTTCAATTTTTATACTTGATTTGCAAAGAGATATTTGAATCATAAGCAGGATGAGTAAAGTTTCTGAAATAGCATTAAAATGATGCTATTTTTCTGATGCTAGACATTCCCAAATAGTTGAATTATATTTAGACCAGAAGATGGCATAAGAGTTATAGCAATAGAAAATTATACACAATAGGCATGGACTCCCTAAAGGACTACATTACAAACCAGAATCTACATTATATAATTCTCCTTTCTCATTAAAGAAAGCTTTTTTCCTGGTGCAAATTTCTCCTTCCATTTAAATTACATAATGACTGCAGAAATAAACAACACACACACACATACAAATTAAAGTTAAAAGTATCCAATCTCACAATCTAGAGACAGTTGTCACCAACATCCTGGTGCCTGTGTATCCATGCTTTTTCCGATGGAACCAACTATATAAAGTGCTCTACCAACTGCCACTTTCATTTAGCAACAGGTAATGGGTATTTGGGGGTTAAAAATGTTCTGTATGATCATTTAATAGCAGCATGGTGTTCCAGTGTAGCATGTACCCTAATTTATTTCATGACTGTTTTACTGTTAGGTAAGTAAGCTGTTTCCAGTGTTTTATTATGATACACCATTCTGCAGTGAGTATCCTTTTACATATATCTTTGCTCATATGTATGTTTGACTAAGCAAAAATTCCTAAAATTTATCTTAGGAACAGAATGATTGGTCAGAAGATTGGAATTTTGAAGACTTTTCCAGGCATCATCAAATGGCTCTCTACAAAAGCCAAGAATTTCTTTCCTTAGCAGTGTATGAAGGCCCCACTTTCCCAACACCTACATCAGTCCTGCATATTATCCTGATACAATTTCTAAAAAGAATTTAACATGAAGTTTCTTTTTTTATTTTCAATGTTTGTGGGTACATAGTAGGTGTATATATTTGGGAGTGCTGAGATATTTTGATATAGGCATGCAAAGCAAAATAATCACCTCATGGAGAAAGGGGTATTCAGCCCCTCAAGCATTTATCTATTGAGTTGCAAACAATCCAATTACACTCCTTAAGTTATTTCAAAATGTCCATATTATTATTGGTTATAGTTACCCTGTTGTGCTATCAAATAGCAGGTCTTATTCATTGTATATTTGTTCCTATTAACCATCTCCACCTCCTTCCCAGCCCCCAACTACCCTCTCAGCCTATAGTAACCAACCTGCTACTCTCTATGTCCTTGAGTTCAATTGTTTTGATTTTTAGATCCCACAAATAAGTGAAAACATGTAATGTTTGTCTTTCTGTCCCTGGCTTATTTCACTTACATAATGATCTCCAGTTCCATCCATGTTGTTGCAAATGACTGGATCTCATTCTTTTTTATGGCTGAATAGTACTCAATTGTGTATACGTACTGCATTTTCTTTGTTCATTCATCTGTTGAATGAACACAGGTTGCTTCCAATTTTTAGTTATTGTTAATAGTGCTGCAACAAACATGGGAGTGTGCAGATCTCTTTGAGGTACTAATTTCCTTTCTTCTGAGTATACACCCGGCAGTGGAATTGCTGGATCATATGGTAGCTCAATTTTTAGTTTCTGAGGAACCTACAAGCTATTCTCCACAGTGGCTATACTAATTTACATTGTCACCAACAGTATACAGGGTTCCCTTTTCTCCACATCTTCGCCAGCATTTGTTATTGACTGTCTTTTGGATATAAGCCACTTAACTGGCGTGCAATGATAACTCGTTGTTTTGATTTGCATTTCTCCGATGATCAATAATGTTGAGCACCTTCTTATATACCTGTTTGCTATTTATGTGTCTTCTTTTCAGATATCTATTCAAGTCTGTTGCCACCGTTTTTTGATCCGATCATTAGATTTTTTTTCTATAGAGTTGTTTGAGTTCCTTATATATTCTGGTTATTAATCCCTTGTCAGAAGGGTAGTTTGCAAATATTTTCTACCATTCTGTAGGTTGTCTCTTCACTTTGTTGATTATATCCTTTGCTGTGCACAGAAGCTTTTTAACTTGATGTAATCCCATTTATCCATTTTCACTTTGGTTGCCTGTGCTTGTAGGATATTCTTTAAGAAATCTTTGTGAGAACAACGTTCTGGAGAGCTTCCCCAAAGTTTTCTTGTAGTAGTTTCATAGTTTAAAGTCTTGATTTAAGCCTTTAATGCATTTTGATTTGATTTTTGTATATGGTGAGAGATAGGGGCCTAGTTTCATTCTCCTGGATACAGCTATCCCGTTTTCCTAGCACCATTTATTGAAGAGACTGTCTTTTCCCTCAGTGTATGTTATTGGCACTTTATTGAAAATTAGTTAACTGCCTGTCAGTATGTGGATTTGTTTCTGAGTTCTCGATCTGTTCCATTGGTCCATATATCTTTTTTAATGACAGTATCATGCTGTTTTGGTTACTATAGCTCTGTAGTATAATTTGAAGTCAGGTAATGTGATTCCTCCAGCTTTGTTCTTTTTGCTTAGGATAGCTTTGGCTATTCTGGGTCTTTTCTGGTTCTATATAAATTTTAGAATTGTTTTTTCTGTTTCTGTGAAGAATGACATTGGTATTTTGATAGGGATTGCATTGAATCTGTCGATTGCTTTGGGCAGTATGAACATTTTGACAATATTGATTATTTCAATCCATGAACATGGAATATTTTTCCATTTTTGGTGTCCTCTTCAGTTTCTTTCATCAGGTTTTATTGCTTTCCTTATACAGATCTTTCACTTCTGTTAAACCAAGTTCAGTCTAAAGCTGCCTCCTTACATATTTTAAGTTTGGCCTAGAGGTTTCTCTGTATATCATGAACTATAACAAGTGGAGGTGTAAGTAGACCATAGCATATACTTGTGCCAATCACTGAGTTGGGCCCATCAAACCCTGTAACCAATCCAGCTATTTCTGTACCTCGCTTCCATTTTCTCTACATCACTTTCCTTTTTCCGTCCATTAATCATCTTTCGCCACATGGCTGCGCTTGAGTCTCAGAGCCTAATCCGGCTTCTGAGGCTGCCTGATTCACGAATTGTTTATTGCTCAATTAAACTCCTTTAAATTTAAATTGGTTATAACACTTCTTTGGTGAAGTTAATTAATAGGTATTTAATTTTATGTGTGGCTATTGTAAATGGGATTAGTTTTTAAATTTCTTTTTCACATTGTTAACTGTTGGCATACAGAAATGCTACTGATTTTTGTATGTTGATTTTGTATATAGCAACTTTACTGAATTTGATGATCAGTTTCAATAGTTTTCTTGTGGAGTCTTCAGTTTTTCCCAAATATGAAATCATATCATCTGCAAACAAGAATTTAATGTCTTCCTTTCTAATTTGGATGCCCTTTATATATTTCTCTTGTCTGATTTCTCTAGCTAGGACTTTCTGTACTATGTTGTATAACAGTTGTCATGTTGGGCGTCCATGTCATGTTCCAGATCTTAGAGGAAAGGCTTTCAGTTTTTCCCCATTCAGTATGATACTAACTGCGGATTTGTCATTTATGGCTTTTATTATGTTGAGGTATGTGCCTTCTGTCTCCAGTTTTTTGAGGATTTTTATCATGAAGGGATGCTGAATGCTATCAACTGCATGAAGTTTCTTATACGAGTCACATCTATACAGCTATACATAAAAATAGAAAAATATTAAAATTCTTTAAAAATTTTGTTCACACAAGTGAATGAGGATTCTTATTGCTTAATAAAAACAACAAATACATGCTGGAACCCTGTGTGTATTATATTGAACATTTTCTGAATGAAAAAATAAATGAATAAAAGAGACAGTAGTAGTAGCAATAATAACAATGCCACTTAGTATTTTCCAAGTGCTTCCTATGAACCAAGCATTGTTCTAAAAGAATTAGAAGTAACTTAATTCTTATAATAAGACAATTAACAGAATTTTTTTTCCAAAAAACCCCAAACTTTCCCTACTTGTGTTTATCTACTTATTTATCTAAGTGCGTATATATATATCTCTAGAAAGTAATTTTTCATATATTAAGGGCTTGTTTCTTTGCCATCGAGGACAAAATCCAAACCTATAAGACCATATTTCATGCCCCAGTGGGCAATATCCAATGTTGAGTGAATAATTCCGTGATTGAAAGATTATATTCCATGCATGGAATCTCACTTTTCATGCTAAGGAAGCAAGGTTCTATGTCTAGGAAAACCAAATTCCATGACCAAAATCTAAGTTCCATGTCTGGAATGTCAAGTTCTGCATTTGTATGGCCATGTTTCCTGCTTGGAATTTGTGGTTCTAAACATGGAGTGTCAGTTCCCCTGCTTATATGGTCATATTCCATTCTTGGAGACTGAGATTGTATACATTGAATGGCATATTCCAAAGATAATACTCCATGCTGGAGATTGAGATTTTATACATGGAGTGGCATGTTCCATACCTGAAAGCACTGTTCTACAGTTGAGGGCCACATTCAACACCTGGAGAAGTATGATATCATACTGAGAAAGCCATATTTTATCCACAGATAGCCAAGTTCCAAACATTTACACTCAGATCCCATATTTAGGGATCAAGTGCCAAGACTAAAACATCTTGTTTCATTCCCAGAAGTACAGATTAGATATTTAGAAGTCCAGAGTTCAGACCTAGATGGCCATGAACCATTTCTGGTGGGCCAGATGACATGCTTTGAGATTCAGGTTTCATCCAAGAACCTGATGGTCCAAGCTTGGTAAAAGATACTTCACATAGATCATAACTTGTGGCATATCTGAAGGACTACTCCATGCCTAGAAGACAAGGATCCGTATATAGAAGCTCAGGCTCTATACCTAGGTTAAGTGTGTATGCTCGGAGAGGCAGGATTTATATCGGCAGAGACATCCATGTCTGAAAAATCAGATTCTGTGCTTGGAGAGTCAGGATTGATATTTTGAAGGGCCATGTTAAACACCTGGAAGGCCAGTGTGCCTGCTTAGAGGGCTGGGTTTTATGCTGGAGATGATGGGGTCAAAGTTCTAAGTCTTTAGGGCCACATCTCATGTGGCAGACCAGATTCCATGTTGTATGACCAAGTTCCATGCTTGGAGATTGAGATTTTATATATGACATATCAGATTTTGTGCCTGGGAGACTGGTTTCCATTTCCTAGAGTGGCAACTTGTAAGGGGTTCCTTTAAGAGATTTGGGGCTAATCAAGAAAAGAGATATGACCACAAGATGCAGTAACACCCAATAAGCTTTATTGTGTGGTACTTGGACAGGTTGGCATAGAAGGGAAGTCCCCACAAGATGAGTCCATCCAGAGGCTTATGGTGAGTGGGCCATCATCCAGAAGAGGAGGAGGCAAGGGAACCTTGGGTTAAAAGAATAGAAGAGGGAGCCTGTGTGTCTAAGTGATGTTCATTCAGCAGCATAACAGAGTGTCTCTGGGTCAGAAAACTCAGAAGGGCAGCGGCACCTTGGTGTCTTATAACCACAAGACTCTACCTTATCAATGGCTAGCAGATATTGGGTGTAGTTTCATGGAATATGCAAAGCAGTTTGGCCCTAAATGGCAAAATTCTGCTCCTTTGGGAGCATTTTAAAAATAATTAAATGTGCAAAAATTTAAGTGTGAGATCAGTATGCTTTTCAGCTAATGGTTCTCAACCAGCAGTGAAGAAATAACTTAGGGGTCAATACACAGAGGCCATCTTTGGCTCGTTTACATAACACGGCATCTATAACTGAAATTCAGGTACCAACCATGTCTAGGTTGCCAGTTTCCACACTTGTAATACCAGTGTTCCATGTTTGATAAATGAGAGTCTGCACACAAAGTGCCAGACTCTATACTTGTAAGGCCACACATAGTTTGCCATGTGCCTTGCATGTGGAGTCATGTTCCATGCATGGAATTTGAGACTTCATACTGGAAGTGCCAAGTTTCATGCTCACAAGTTTCCATCTTTGGAGACTGAGATTCCACACATGAAGTGACTTGTTCCATACCTCAATGCACAGTTCTATAAATGGGGGTTCAAGTTCAATGTCTGGAGAACTACCTTCCCACACTCAAAAATTCAGGTTTTACCTATACATGGCCAGTTTTGAACATGGAGAATTAGATACCATGTCTACTGTCAAATATCAAAACTGGCAGGTTTTATTTCAGACTTAGAAGTTTAGATTAGATATTTTATACCTAGATGATCAGATTCTATAGTTGGTGGGCTAGATAACATCTCTTTAAATTTGGGTTCTACCACTAGAAGGCTATGTTTTAAGCCTGGAGAAAGAGACATCAAATGGGTAGGAAGTCATGGTTTGCCTCCAAGGCCTAATTCTATGGCCAGAGGCTCTGATTCATATCTTGAATTCCAGATGCCACATGAGATTCTAGAAGCAGTGATTCTATAGGAATGATCCGATGTGTGGAAAGGCAGGATTCACATTTAGATAGACTTTCCATGCTTATAAAGTCAGATTCTATACTTGATGGGTCAGGACTCATGTTTAAATAGCTACATTCAACACTTAGAGGACCAGTCTTCAACCTTAAAGGGCTGGGTTCCATTACAGGAAGTTAGATTCTAAGAAAGTAAGGCTAAGTCTCAGTGGAGAACCAATTTTTATGCCTGAAAAGGCAGAATTTACACCAGAATGAAATCCATGACTGACAATACAGATTTCATTCAAGCAGTGTCACGTTCTAAGCCTCGGATACTAAGATCCTTATCTTGAAGTGCTAGCTTCTATGACTCAAACACTCGGGACAAAGTCTGAATTGCCATATTGCACATTTGTTTCATGCTTGGAGACTGAGATTCCACACATGAAGCACCAAGTTCCGTTCATGTAGCCTCAGGCTTCATACTTGGAGATTGGGATTTCACAGATTGAGTGCCAAGTTCACTGCCTAGAAAACCAGGTTCCATATATTAGGGATCCAACTTCTCTAAAATGTCAGGTTCTGTGTCTTGAGTGTCAAGTTTCTCACATAGAGGCAATGTTCCATGCTTGAGGTTTAGGATTTTACAAATGGGATCAATGCTTGTAAGGCCAGGTTCTATTCTTAGAGATTAAGATTCCACCTTTAGAGTTCCATGTTCCATTCTCTTTGTAGGGTCAGATTCCATGTATGGAGGTAGAGTTTCCTCCCATGAGATGCCAGGTTCTTTGTAGGGCTAATATTCATTTTCAAAGATTGAAATTTTACACATAGCTATCAGGTTGCATACTTGTAATATTAGGCTTTTTACATAGTATGATGGGTACAATGCCTAGGAAATCAGTTACCATGACTTGGCCAAAGACTGTGATTGAAATGCTAAGTTCTGTGTCTGGAATATAAGGCTCCACACATGGGAGGCCAAGTTCTATATATGTAGATTGAGGTGCTACCATGGAGTGTCATTTTCCATGTGTGGATTTTGGGTACCTTCATAGGGAGTGCCAGTTTCGTCCTTGTAGATCTAATTCCTTGGTTAAAGAATGGATATTTAAAATGTGGAGTTCCAGGTTACATCCGGTAGAGCAAAGTTCTATGCATAGAGATTGAAATTCCACAAGTTGATTGTCAGGATTCATGCTTGGAGATTGAGATTCTATACATGGTATGCAAAGTGTGATGCTTGGAATCTATGTTGCATCTTTTATAGAGCCAAAGTCTATTATTGCAATACCAGTTTCCATGTCTGGAGTGCCACACATGTCAGGCCATGTTCTATGCTTGTAGTTTGAAAGTCCACACATTGAGATCCAGGTATCTTTTTTGAAGCGTTATGCTCAATACAGGGATCATGGAGATTCTGCATGTGAAGTATCAGGTTTCTTGCTTTAGGGCCAAGTTTTATGTTTGAAGATTGATATTCCATACAGAAAGTTCCAGATTCCATGTCTTGGAGACCAGCTGTCATAAACTGGACTGAAATAAACTATGTTAATGAGTGATGAGGAAATGTACATGCCTAGGTGCCATAATCCACACTTCTGCAGCCAAGTTTCATATTCGTATATTGAAAATCTACACATGGAGTGCCAGACCCTGTCATTGTTGGTCCATGTTCCCCACATGAAACATATTCCAGACATGGTGAGAAATGTTCTGTGCATGCAGATTTAGAATCCATTTAGGTAGTAATAAGTTCCATGCTGGCAGACAAGTTTGTATGTCTCAGAGAGCCAAATTCTAGGAGTCAAACCTCATGTTCCTTGTGACATTTTAAAATGACAGTTTTAAAATGTACGAAGCCAAGTTACTTGTTTGGAGATTAAGATGCCAAGCATGAAGTACCATGTTGCATGCTTCCAACTTGATGACTGAAATTACACACATGGAATTCCAAGTTCCTTTTTTGGGGGTGATACAGTCCATGCCTAGAGACCAATAGTCCATACATGGCATGCCAATTTCCATGCTGCTAAGACCTGGTTCCATGCTTGGAGATTGAAATTCCATATACTAAATGCTGTTTTCATGCTTTTAGAAACAAGTCCATGCTTGGAGGTTGGGAATGTATATGTGTGTTCAAAATTCCATGCCTGGGAAAGAAGTTTACTTGTCCTGGAAAGCTAACAACTATACTTCACACTGCTGTTTAATGTCTACAGTGCCAGGTTCCATTCAAATAAGACTGTGTTTCATGCTTGCAGTTTGAGATTATAGATATGGAGTGCCTGATTCTATGCTCAGTAGGCCAGGTAAAATGCTTATTGATATCAATTCCACATACAAAGTGCCAGTTTTCATTTTAATTGGGCAATGTTCCAATTGACCATTGGCATGGAATTTGAGATTTCAGACATGGAATTCCAGGTGGGTTCATACGGTTCTAGATCATGCTTGGAGATTGAGATTTCACACATACCAGTATAATGCTTATAGGACATGATGCCATGTCTGGTGATTGAGATTCCAGACATGCAGCTCCAGGTTACATAATTTTAAGGCTAGGTTATATGCTTTGAGATTGAGATTTCACATGTGGAACACCAAGTTAAATTCTTGTTGGGCCAGATTCCGTTTGTGAAGATTGAGATTCCACATATGATTGGAAATGCCAAGCTTGTAGGACCAATTTCAATGCTTAGATATTGAGACAATATCCATGTAGCACAAAATATCATGCATAGTTTTACATAATGTAGTGCCAATTTACATAATTTGAGCATTAGGCTCCATGTTTTGAGTGCCAGTGTCAGTACATGTAAGGCCGTATCTGTCCCATGCATGGAGATTGAGATTCCACACATGGAATGCTAGATTCCATGCTTGTGGGTTCATGTTCCATCCTTCGATTTGAGATTTCACACTGGAAGTCCAAGTTCCATATTTCTAAAGACATGTACTATGCTCAGAGATTGAGACTCCTCACATGGAGAGCCAGATTCTTTGTTTTCAGTGTCAGCTTTTATGCTCAGAGATTCAAATTACTCAAGTAGTATAACAGGTTCCATGTTTATGGCACTTGAAATTTAGATTCCTTACATTACATATTAGCCTACTTGGACTGCCATAACAAAATATCACATGCTGCATGGTTTAAACAACAGAAATTGATTTTCTCACAGTTCTGGAGGCTAGAAGTCCAAGATACGGTGCCAGCAAATTTGGCTTCTGGTTAGGGTTCTCTTCCTGGCTTACAGAAAACTACCTTCTCACTGTGTCCTCACATGACATTTGCTCTGTATGCATGCAGGTAGAGAGTGATCTCTGGTGTCTTTTCCTCTTTTTACCCTACTTATAAGGACACCAGTCCTATCAGATTATGACCCCATCCTATAATCTTCCTCAACCTTAGTTACCTCCCTGAAGGCTCTGTCTCCAAACACAATCACATTGGGAGTTAGAACCTTGACATATGAATTTGAGGGTGACATAATTTAGTCTATAACACATGGTGCACGAGGTATAATGCCTTGTAGGGCAGTTTCCATGTTTTGGAGAATAAATGTCTATGATTGAAATGTCAATTTCCAAGCCTCAAATACTGGTTTTCAAGCTCATTTGGTCATATTTCATGCTTGCAACCCACACTGGAAGTGCCAGGTTTCATTTGTAGGTCCAAACTCCATGCTTGGAAATTGAGATTCCACACACAGAACGAGTTTCTGTATTTGTATATTGGATATCCATACTTGGATATTGAACTTCCATGCACAAAGTGCCAGGTTTTGTGCTTGTGTGGAGTTTCTATCCTTGGAGATTGATTACATACATGGAATTCTAGGTTTCTTGCCAGTGAGAATGCATTCCATATGTGGAGAGTCAAAATCTATGAGGTAAGTATAGATTTCCATGTCTTGGATGCCAAGATACACACATGATACATGTGAAGTCATTCTCTGTGCATTCACCTACTTGGATATTGAGATTAAATACATGGAATTCCAGGATCCATGACTAGGAGACCAGTTTCCAATTTCTGGAGAGTGTGTATGTACAGCTGAAATATGAAGTTATATACCTAGAGTATCATGTTTCATGCTTGTAGGGTCAAGTTCCATGCTTTGAAATGGACATTCTATATATGAATTGTCAAGTTCCAAGCTTGCAAAGCTAGGTTTTATGCATGGAATTTTAGAGTTTACACATTGCATGCTAGATTCTATACTTGTTGGGCCAGTTTTCATGTTTGGATATTGAGCATGCATGTGTAGTGTAGAGTAGTTCCATGCTTGGGAGACATGAGACCATATCCTGGAGAGACAAATTTTATAACTCAGATGCAAGGTTCCAGTCTGAGGTAGCACACTCACCACAGGTAAGTTCATATCCCATACATGGAGATTTGTATTCCATACAAGCATTGCCAAGTTGCATGTTTGTGGGGCCTAGTTCCTTGACTGAAGATTGTGTTTCCACCAGTGGAGTGGCAAGTCCATACTTGTAGAGCCAGGTGTCATACTCTGAGATTGAAATTCCACACATGTACAGTCAGTTTGTATGATTATAGTGTTAAATTCCACGTTTGGAGATTGAGATTACATATGTGTAGTGCAAAATTGGCAAGGTTTCACATGCTGGGTAGTTAACACGTATTCTGTACCTAGATGTCTATGAGCCACATGTAGAAGTCCTGGTTCCAGACCTAGAAGGCCAAATTCTATGCCTAGAGGAGCAGGATTCACATCTGGAGCTACTTTCCATGTCTGGAAAGTTGGATGCCGTACTTAGAGGTCTACGTTCCATGACTGAATGGCCAGGAGGGACAGATTTCATGCTTAGAGGGCTGGTTTCCACTCCTGGAGATCTAAATTCACACTTGTAAGGCTGGATCTTATGTGAAAAACCATATTTTATGCTTGGAAAGGCATAATTTATACCTAAAAGACAGAAATTAATGCCTTAAAAACCAGATCCATAAATTGGTTGGTCAGATTCCATTCCTCTAGCCTCGTGTTCTACATCTGGAGCTTGAAGTTCCTTATTTGTAGGGTCAAACTCTATGTCTAGGGCCAGGTTCCATGCCTTGAGTGCAAGACTCCATGCCTGAATGCCAGTTTTCACAAATGGATGACCATGCTCCATACTGGGAAGGCTGGATTATGTGTCTGAAAGTTCAGGTGTCATGCCTAGAGTATCAAGTTCCATTCATGTACTATGATTCCATAGCACAAAGGCAGGTTACACACTGCAGTGGCTGCAGGGTCTCTTCCCATCTCTGGAAGGACAGATTTAACACTTAGAAGGACAGAATGTATGCTTGGAGGAACCGAGTCCATATATGTAGAGTGTGGTGTATGACTGCATACAAGTTTCCATGTGTAGAGGGTCCATTTTCACACTGAAGAATGGAAATGCATGGAGCCAAGTTTCATGCCCGGGTGGGAGGAGGGGGCTGTCATTCCATGCCTGCAGGGCTAGATTCCATGCCTCAAGAACCAGGTTCCTATGAATGGAATGCTAGTCCCAGGCTTGAAGGACCAAGTCTGAAGCCTGGATTGCCTGGTATTGTGGTTAGAAGGCTAGGGCCCATGCTCCAAAATCAGATAATCTAGCTACAACTGGGTTCTAGCTGACAAGGAGAGTTTACCTCCAAATTTATTGCTAAAGAAATGGCCATTCTAATTACCACATTGAGACTGCGTTGTGACGTAAGTGACCCAAAAAATGAGCAGAAAAAAATATGAGGCCTGCCAGGAGTTTTTAGGCACTGGCACAATTAAAAAGTGCCCACAATGAATAAATTTTAAGGAGACAGTGGAAGAAAAATATGGAGTATTTTTGTTACATACTTCCAGTCATGACTGTTTGACTTAGTCATTAGATTGGCAGTTACTGAGTGCTAGCCATTAGTCAGGCGCTTTGCTAAATCTATAGCTGCATTGTATTGTTTAGTTCCACAGGATGGGTTTGATTATTTGACAAACGAGAAAACTGTGACTCAGAAAGCATTTTACTGATTTCCCCAAAGTTTCCCAGCTGGTATACAGTAGAGCAAGGATATGAACTCTGCTACATTTAATGTATTTTAAACGATAATAGGTTATGTCTGCAGTGTTGAATGAACCCAAAATGAAAAGTAGTTGGTGCTATTTCCCTTGCTGCACAGCAAGACACAGCTGCTTTTGTGGTATGATACCCATAACCCACATTTTGAACAGCAGAATAATCTTAAGTGGTATAAAAAAGAAATGGCACATCAACTCCAATAAGTATTATTTCTAGCAATAAAAAAACAAGTTCTATTCAACTTCAGAGGTATGAATTTATGGTATGTATACATGTGATATTTATAATTAGTTTTTATGCGGCAGTTTTTGTCCCTGAAACACTTTATGAAATTAACTAATTAATCTTCACCATATTCTTTAGAGAGAGATAACTGTAGCCTATCTGCAAAGAGCCACTGTTATGGGGCTGAAGATGATTTATGAATATGATATACAGTGATAAGCAGACTCAAGGCACTTCAGATACACACAAGCTGACATTGAGGATTTAGGATGCATTAATTCCCTAAGCAAATGTTTATTTAGTGTCATTACTATATAACCTACGGGCTGATACTCCTAGGAGGTGAGACACTGTCTGCCTAGTTAAAGGCAGTGATTATGAGGGTGGGATGTTGTCTTTAGAAAAGACAACAAATCCCTGTTGACCTGTTTGACCCAAATACAAAGACTCCCATGAGGGCAGTTTACCCAAGTGCAGAGACTGCTTCTTCCTTCTGCTCACATTTTCTAACCTGCAGAGTTTATTTCTGTCTTGGCTAGGACTGCCTGGAACTTACAGTGCAATCCTCTGGTATTTGCATTTCTCATCGCTGGTGACGCTTCCCACTGCCACATCTCCCTGCTCATTTTCAGCCCTGTTCTAGTCCCTAGCACCCTTAACTACAGTCTAAAGAGAATTAAACATCCTTAGCTCAGAGATCCAAGTTTTACTATTCCATCTTCTATCATGGTAGTCTAACACCAAGGTACTAATACTTTTTTTTTTAACTATGCTAGTGTCTTATCTTACTTGAGGTTCCCTAGAAGCAGAGTCTGAAATGATTGGGCAAATAATTTATAGTCAAAATGCTCTCAGAAGAAACCAGTCAGGGAGTGAGAAAACCAGAATAGTACAGGAGTTTGAGAAATAGTTTAGGAATAAATCCAGCCTCAGCCTGATCTCCTGACCCCAGGGGTACAATTCTCATTCCAGAGGTAAGGGGAATATGTTACTATAATGTGCCTGCAGAAGTCAATTTTTGGATATAAGCCACCCTCAAGGAGGGACCAGGTCCACAATTGGAATATCTTTAGGTAAGATGGTGCTTGTTGGGAGAAAGTTTGTCAGCAACCAACACCTGCAGTACCTGGGGGACAGGTGCACTGGTCTGGCAAAGGGCATCTGGGCAAAGCACCACCACCATTGGCTCCAGCCCACTTGGTACCACTCAGATTTATTTGTGGCTTGCATTCAGTGTTCTCAGTATACTCACAACTTCTTCTGGTTTTGGTTTAGTCATAATTTCGTGTAAAAATTACAAGATGAAGACTAGCGAGACAAACTACAGCCCTGCTGTTGCTATTGGTCCTGAAAAAGCAAGTGAAACTCATGATGACCTTCCTTTACCACTATGCTTTATTGCTTTCAATCTCAGTTCATATATCTGATGGCCTAGGTGGCTTGCCTGCTGGCTGGCCTAGGCTCACACTCTTGAGGGTTTTGAGCCCCTTGATTACCATGCCCTTATCAGGCCATGGTTGAATTTGCCCATTTTAATTAAAATTGGACTGGGGAGGTGACCTAGAGATGCCTAGTGGATAATGTGTTTGCCAAGCATATTTCTCCCTGCCTCTCTTGTATAACACCAGCCTTATATTCTCATGATAATCCACACAGCATCTCATTTCTTTGTCTGCTGGTCTATTGGAACTATAATCCCAAAGTAAATAGGTAGCACAGGTAACAGCCACAGCTTTGTGTTTAGTAAAACATTTACTGAGTCCTTTGGTGAAAGTGCTCCCTTTCTAGGAACTAGGATCTTCATTCCTGCAGAGTCTAAACTCACAGAGGTGAGAAACACAAATTCCCCAAGTAGGTCACTGGGAATGATGGTGACTGTGGCTATTTCTGTTTCTGTGCCTTAGCTTCTAGATCCAAGTGCTCTATCTATTGGGAACACAATAGCATGTAAAGGTTGTTGATTTCAGGCATTTACTGTACCCTGAAGAAGAGTGCCCACATTTGCAGGTAAATTGTATCTGTAAACGGTATGTTGCAGGAGCAGTGGGTCCTCTCATCATCACGTGACCACTACTGTTCCTCCTTTACTATAAAGTGAGTCTCTTGGTCCAAGGCAATGCCATATAGGATATCATTGTTTTAAAAAAGCCAGTACTCTGGTGATGGTACTGGTTAAAGGACAGGTTAACCCATATTTCTATCTCCTTTTCAGGGAAGAAGTGGTCCATGTAATCAAGTTACTACCAGCTGTCTGATTCATCTCCTTAAAGGATGATCTCATATCATGGGCTTAGGGGTGACCTTTCTTATTGGTCAGATATTTAGCAGTGGCATTAGCTAGATCAGCCCTGGTGAGAAGGCACCTATACCTTTGGGCCATGCATAGCCTCCATTTTTGAAACCACGGCTGCTCCATTGATGAGCACATTGCACAAGCACAGGGGTAGACAAGGACAGAGGTGACAGGCAAGCAATCTTATTCACCTGGTGGTTCAGTGCCTCATCTGCACTGAATGCTTTCTGGCAGGCATTAATGTAGAATAAAGATATTCACATTTTGTGCCCACTTCCCCAGGTATACCAAGGTGCCTTTTACTTAGATCTCATTGTCCCCAATCTTCTTATGTTGCTTCTTCCAGGTCACTGATGAATCAGTTAAGCCATTTATCACTACCCATTATTCTATGTAAAGTCTTAATTGGGACCATTTTTCATTCCACACAAATACATTATAAGGTTCTCTGTCAAAGAGCTCTATTCTTTGGGAGGAGCTTACCTCACCACTGTCTTTTAGGGTCACCCATGTGTTAGGATATAGTTAATCATCAGTCCATTTTCAACCTGCAGAACATACTGAGCTAAACCAACTTTGAGCCAAGCCTGCATTTTTTCCTCCTCTGTCACCTGATCTTATGGAGCCCCATAGACCATAGTGAGAGCTGAAGGAGAGGTATTGGTTCAAAAGTGCTGAATGTGGAAGGTATGGCTCACCTGTTCTTATAGATTACTCTTGCCTTCTAGACATACTGAAGTCCAATCCCAAATATTCCAACACCCCATGAAGATGGATTTCTGCTGATGATATGACAGTGAGTCCGACAGAACTCAGTTCAGGGTAGATAGCTCAGAGTTTATGGTCAACTAATGTCCCATAATCATGAGCTCAGTCTCCACTAGGGCCCATCAACATGCCAAAAGATGCTTTCTTATTCTCCATATAGTTCTCTACTGCAGACAACATGGCCTGCATCCTGAACCTTAGGCATCTGTAATGTGATTCTCTTATTAGGCCTTGCTAGAAATTCCACACAGAAAGCTATACTATCATGGAATCGATTGGGTCACGTATTAGTTCATTTCACACTGCTGATAAACACATACCTGAGACTGGGCAATTTACAAAAGAAAGAGGTTTAATGGACTTACAGTTTTGCGTGACTGAGGAAGCCTCACAATCATAGTGGGATGCGAGAAGGAGCAAGTCACGTCTTATATGGATGGCAGCAGGTAAAGAGAGAGCTTGTACGGAGAAACTCCTCCTTACAGAACCATCAGATCTTAGAAGACTTACTTATTCATTATCATGAGAACAGCACAGGAAAGACCTGCCCCCATGATTTAATTACCTCCCACTGGGTCCCTTCCACAATACAAGGGAATTCAAGATGAGATCTGGGTGGGGACACAGCCAAGCTATATCAGCTCATATGGTCCACTAGGCAGGGCTGCTTGTACCACAGCCTAAACCTGCTACAGAATACTTTCTTGCTCTGAATCCTACTCAAAACAGGTAGCCTTCCATGTGACTTTATGAATGATTTGAAGCATTTCCACAAGCAATATATGCTGCTTCCAAAACCCAAAGAGGCCTATTTAGTTGTGCTTCTTTCTTAGTTGTAAGGAGGGACAAGGTAAAATAACAGGCCCTTCACTGTGAAGGAGATGATTGGCATATCCCACATTACTGACCTCTAAAAGGTTTTCCAGCGTAACATGCTTCTCAAATGATTCAGGGGTTAGCTCTTACCCTCTGGAGTATGTGTCTTATCAGTGCATCTAGGGTACTTGCCAATTCCTGTTCATTAGTTTCAAATAAAATATCAGCAATATAATGGACCAACATTAAGGTCCATGGGATATTGAGATGATCCAGATGCTTTTGCATAATATTGTAACAGATATCAGGAGAGCTAACTAGCACTGGAGCAAAACCGAGAATACATTGTCATCTATGTCTTACTCAGACCACATGGGAGTGTGAACAGTTTTTGCTCTTCCTTCTTGATGACTGGAGAAGGATGCATTTTCCGGATAAATAGCCACCTACCACATACTAGAGACAGGAATATTTATCTCTTTTAGTAAAGACAGTACATTTGGCACAGATAGCTATTTGGCTAATTTTGCAGTATCTGCTGCCATCTACTATATTTGGTTCTTGTAGGGCCAACCTGATGAATTAAATGGGGATACGATGGAGCCTACCACTCCTATATCTTTTAAGTCTTTGAGAGTGTCACTAATTCCTGCCATTCTACCCATAGTGTGATAGTATTTTTTGTTTACTATTTTGAAAAAGGAAGCTTCAGGGGATTCCACTTGGCCTTTCCTACTCCAGTAACTCTTCTTCCACAGGTGAAGGAACAAATGTGACAATTCAGCCAACTAAATATATTTCTTCTTATTTTACACTTATGAATGGGAAAAATGACCACTGGGAGGGTCTGTGGGCCCAGTGGACCAATGGTGTAATATACCCAAGAAAGTTCTCTACTTATTATGTGACCTCCATTGACTGCTGCTGTAATGTGGGAGGAGGGGCTTGTAGTGAGATTTATGGTTTCCAAGTTTTAGTGTCAGCTCGGACTCTATATCCAACAACCTTCAAAAAGTATGGGTATCTCCAGTGTACAATTACACAGTAAGTATCTGTAGATCCCTTTAGGGGAATTATTGGGAGTTAATACTTGCTGTGGTATTGTGGGGCTCTTTATTCAAGATGGCTTAATTTCTCTTTTAATGATTAATTCTGAGAACTGTCTCAAGTCTGAAAACTGACTGAGGGATGATGCCTTTACTTTGGGCAGCTTGTGTGTTTTTTTTTTTGGTTTTGTTTGTGTGTGTGTGTGTGTGTGTGTGTACAATTGGCTATCCATGCATCTTGCCTCTGAGAACACCACGTTTTATGAGACATCTCCATAAATTCTTGAAGGCCAGGCCCCCTGGCCGCCATTCTGACCTTCTGCCCATAACAGTAATGATACTCGTCTTGTCTCTGGTAGTTACATGCTGTTGCCTGACTTCTGCTATTCTGAGATCCATCCTTCCCATTGTCATTAAGGAACCCACTTCTATAACAGTATCTTCCATTGTCAACCTACAGGGGACAGCCACCATTGTGTTTGTCAGTGATTACAGAATCCCTCTCACCAGAGTATTCCTTCTTGTCAAAAGAAATGTTCTTTGGCCTTTCCAAGGAAGTCAACTAGTGGATCTTCTAGTCTTACATAATAAATTTAGCACTCTCACTTCTCCAAAACTTTTGATCCCTATCGGGATCAACTATTTCAATGTAAATTCTTTCCATTTTCCATAAGTGTCAGTCAGCTGAGAAATATAGAGAAAGAGTACAAAGAGAGGAATTTTATAGCTGGGCCACTGGAGGTGACATCACATATCAGTAGGACCATGATGCCCACCTGAGCCTCAAATTAGCAAGTTTTTTATTAAGGGTTTCAAAAGGGGAGGGGGCGTAAGAATGGAGAGTAGGTACAAAGATCACATGCTTCGAAGGGCAAAAAGCAGAACAAAGATCACATGCTTCTGAGAGAACAGGACAAAGGGCAAAAGCAGAACTACTGATAAGGGTCTATGTTCAGTGGTACATGTATTGTCTTCATAAACATCTTAAATAACAGAAAACAGGGTTCAAAGCAGAGAACCGGTCTGACCACAAATTTACCAGGGTGGAGATTTTCCCCACTCTAGAAGCCTGAGGGTTCTGCATGAGACTGGGGCGTATCTCAGTTCTTATCTCAACCGCATAAGACAGACATTTCCAGAGCGGCCATTTATAGACCTCCACACAGGAATGCATTCCTTTCCCAGGGTATTAATATCAATATTGCTTGCTAGGAAAAGAATTTAGTGATATCTTCCCTACTTGCACGTCCATTTATAGGCTCTCTGCAAGAAGAAAAATATGGCTCTTTTTGCCTGAACCCGCAGGCAGTCCGACCTTATGGTTGTCTTCCCTTGTTTCTTAAAAATCGCTGTTATTCTATTCTTTTTCAAGGTGCACTGAATTCACATTGTTCAAACACACATGTTTTACAATCAATTTGTAGAGTTAACACAATTATCACAGTGGTCTTGAGGTGATATACATCCTCAGCTTATGAAGATTAACAGGATTAAGAGATTAAAGTAAGACAGGCATAAGAAATTATAAAAGTACTATTTGGGAACTGATAAATGTCCATATTAAACTGAAATCTTCACAATTTATGTTCCTCTGCTGCAGCTCTAGCTGGTCCCTCCGTTTGGAGTCCCTGACTTCCCGCAACAGATCCCTGCCTAAACTGCCTGAGAGCATTCTTTTAGAATTTATTTATTTATTTATTTATTTCATTAGTTAATTTAAAGATTCAGGGGGTACATGTGCAGGTGTGTTATATGGGTTTATTGTGTTATGCTGAGGTTTAGGTTTCTAATGATTCCATTGCCCAAGTAGTAAACATGGTACCCAATAGGTAGTTTTTCAACTCTGTCTCTTCTTTTAGAATCCCCAGTGTTTATTGGCCCTATTTTTGTGTCCATGAGTACCTAGCATTTAGCCCCTACTTATAAATGAGAACACATAGTATATGGTTTTATGTTTCTATTAATTTGCTTAGGATAATAGTCTCTAGCAGCATTCATGTTGCTGCAAAACACATGATTTCATTTCTTTTTTATGACTGTGTAGTACTCCATGGTGTATATATATCACATTATTTTAGTTCAGTCTGCCATTGATGGACATCTCAGTTGATTCAAGTCTTTGTTATTGTGAGTAGTGCAGTGATGAATATATGAGTGCATGTGTCTTTGGGGTAAAGTGGTTTATTTTCCTTTGGGCATATACCCAGTAATGGAATTGCTGGGTCAAAAGGTAATTCTATTTTTAGTTCTTTGAAAAATATCCAAACTGCTTTCCACAGTGGCTGAATTAGTTTACATTCCCATCAGTTATGTATAAGCTTCCTTTTTCTCCACAACTGTGCCAACACATGTTATTTTTAAACTTTTTAGTAATAGCCATTCTGACTGGTGTGAGATGGTATCTCATTGTGATTTTGATTTGCATCTCTCTCATTATTAGTGATAATGAGCATTTTTTCATATGCTGCTTATCCACTTGTATGTCTTCTTTTGAAAAGTGTCTGTTCTTGCCCTTTGCCTACTTCTTAATGGGGTGGTTTGTTTGTTTGTTTTATAAATTTGTTTAAGTCCCTAATAGATGCTGGATATTAGACTTCTGTCACATGCATATTTCTCCATTCTGTATGTCTGTTGTCTGTTTACTCTTGATAATTTCTTTTTCTTTTGTTTTTTTTTTTTTTTTTGAGGCGGAGTCTCACTCTGTCACCTAGGCTGGAGTGCATTGGCATGGTCTCAGCTCACTGCAAGCTCCACCTCCCAGGTTCACACCATTCTCCTGCCTCAATCTCCCAAGTAGCTGGGACTACAGGCACCTGCGACCACACCCAGCTGCTTTTTTTGTATTTGTAGTAGAGATGGGATTTCACCATGTTAGCCAGGATGGTCTTGATCTCCTGACCTCGTGATCCACCCGCCTCAGCCTCCCAAAGTCCTGGGATTACAGGCGTGAGCTACTGCGCCTGGCCCTCTTGATAATTTATTTTGCTGTGCAGAAGCTCTTTAGCTTAATTAAGTCCCGCTTGTCAATTTTCATTTTTGTTGCATTTGCTTTTGAAGACTCAGTCATAAATTCTTTGTGTAGGCCTATATACAAGAGTATTTCCTAGGTTTTCTTCTAGAATTTTTAGTTTGAGGGCTTAAACCTCAAGGTTTAAACCTAAGCCCTAAGTCCTTAATTCATCTTGAGTTTATTTTATTTTATTTTATTTTTTTGAGACAGGGTCTTGCTCTGTCACTCAGGCTGGAATGCAGTGGTGCCATCACGGCTCACTGCAACTTCCGTCCCTCAGGCTCAAGTGATCCTCCACCTCAGTCTCCTGAGTAGCTCGGACCACAGGTGTGCATCACCATGCCTAGATGTTTTATTTGTTTCGTATTTTTAGTAGAGACAGAACCTGACCATATTGCCCAGGCAGGTCTTGAATTCCTGAGCTTGAGAGATCCACCTGCCTCAGCCTTCCAAAGTGCTGAGATTACAGGTGTGAGCCACTGTGCCCAGCCTTGAGTTGATTTTTGTAGATGGTGAGAGGTAGGAGTCCAGTTTCATTTTTTTTTTCTGCATATGGGGAGCTGGTTTCCCCAGCACTATTTACTGAATAGGGTATCCTTTCCCCGTTGTTTATTTTTGTTGACCTTGTCAAAGATCTGTTGGTTGTAGTGTGTGGCTTTATTTCAAGGGTCTCTATTCTGTTCCATTGGTCTATGTGTCTATTTCTGTATCACTATTTTGTTTACTATAACCTGGAATAGTTTGAAGTTGAGCGATGTGATCCCTCTGGCTTTATTCTTTTTTCTTAGGATTGCATTGGCTAGTCAGCCTTTTTGTTTGTTTGTTTGTTTTGGTTCTGTATGAAATTTAGAATAATTTTTTCTAATTTCCTCAAAGTAGTCTTACCTACTACATTACCTGACTTCCTTAAAGACAGGACTTCGGGCTTCACATCAGGCCCCAGTATGGCAGGGCTCTGCTGTATGGAAAGAGAGAGGTAGCATCCAGGTTTCTCTGGACAGTTTATTGAATCCTGGACTCAGTATGAAAATTCAGGTGCAGTACCAGATTCAGGAAAAGTACTCTGCCCCATGCCTGTGATGGTCTATCCAGTTCCCTTTACCAGGCTGTGTGCCAGTTCCCCAGCTGCTTTGGGTCCTGGCTACTGTCAGCCCAAATCTACATCCTGATGGGAACTTACTCTTCTCCCCATCCCCAGGCCCCACATGACCAATGCCTGGCTGCTGAGGCAGTATAGTGGTCTAATCTCAGTAGAGCTGACTGGGGAGGGTGTACAAGTACCAGCAGAAAGAATGTGAGTGTGCCCCAGAGTAATTTGGAAGGTGCAGACTGAACTGAGAGGTGTGAATGAGAAGCAGGATGCAGGAGATTTTGTCAATACAGGGGACTCTCCCACTCTCCTGATTGTTATGTCCTGGCAAAGGTCTCTAGAGCCACTCCTAATACACTTGCTTCTGGCATCATGCTTGGAAGCTTGGACAAAACAGTGGCCTATGTAAATCCAGCAGATATGGCAGAAGCACTGTGGCTACAAGGTCATCTAACTAGCATCAAGCCTCTTGCAAACTGTATGATCTTGGGATCATTTAAATTTCTGAGGCTCAATTTTCTTGTGAATGAAATGGGGATAACAATAATACCTACCTCATAGTGGGAGAACGTTAAATGAGTTCTGAGAAAGACATGTGATTCTAAAAGACCCTGGCTCCATTTCAGAAATAAAAAATATCATTTTATCACTACTGTAAGAGTTCTTTGATGGATGCTATTTGGTTGGGACTTAGAATATTGCCTCTTCCTAGATTCCCCAGGGCTTTACTGAACCGGTGTGTTGGAAACCACTGCTCTCCCACCCCAACCCTGCCTAATATTAGTCTCTTTGGATATAGCTGCTGCCTCCTCCCTGGATCGTAGGTTCTATCTGCTGGCCTCCACGCCCAGTGGGCAGATCTGGTTCTTAACTCCAGCCCCTCTAAACTACTTCTCACTTCCTCTCAGTCTGCATTGGGTGGAAGTGGTCCTACCCCTGGAAGAAGTACAGTGGAGTTTACTATGGTCTCTGTGCTTTGGAACTAATTGCATTATGAAGCAAGAGCCAGCTTCAGAGTGTAAGAGTCTTCAAAACCACCATGTCATTTCATTTATTCAGCTTCAGTGCTTTAGAATATATTTGTACTGCATCACTGTGTCATTTTGCAACTGAGTATTATTTTCAAGCATGATTTGTTCCTGTCACATAAAATGATAAATTTGTTCATTTAGAACTGCAAATCTAGTTATTCATGCTTTATGTAAGCAAATTAATTTTTTTTCTTTGGGATTCTTGACAATATTTAATATTATGAATTCTATCAAGATGTTATAAAAGGAATCTGAATTTTTAGAATCATAGTAAATTGCAAAATGGGTTTATTAATTTGGGGAGGAGAGGTGTTGCAGAAGAGGTGACATGTGAGCTGGGACTTGGAGGAAGACGTCAAGTTCCCCAAGTGCAGATATGGGGTAGGGGAGAGCAGAGAGTTGGATATACTGGAGAGAAGATGGCATGAGCAAAGGTGTGGGGAAGGGAAAAGATGGGGTTGGAGTGAAACAAATCTACTGGTGCCCAGTTTGGAACACAGTCCAAACAAATGGCTAGAAAGGTATTATGGGGACACATCTATAGAAATCCTTGAATAATGCATTTTTGATGTATCCATCCTTCAGCCTTGCTGCTTCAGAGCGAATGAAATTAATTCATGTGTGATAATAAAATCATAAGTAATGTTATAGGGTGTTGATATACATACCAAATCTTTTGAGGTTAGAGTCACAATGGATCTATTAGAGGAAAGCAGACCCAAAATGAAAATTATTCTCTTCTTATTTATGACAAGTGCTATGGTATCATAATATGAACATCTCTCTTAAGGTGAAATGCTTAAAAATATAAATAACTGCAATATTTCTGATTATAAAATGTATGCAATCATTTGTTGTAATTTTTAAACATGAAAAATATTTAGAAAGAAGGTCAAAAGTCACTTTAAACACTTTCATCCAGATAAAATGGCCACTAATGTTTTGTATTTTGGTGATCTTTCTTCCCAAAGTCTTGTGTGTGTGTGCATGTGTGCATGTGAAGGTAAGTATATGTGTACATGTGTGTGCATAGGCATGTATGAGCCTGTGTCTGGAAAGTGGGCTCATGGGGAGAGAGGCAACCAGATTTTGCACAGTCTTGAGAGCAACACAATGGATATTTGGACCCAGTCTCAAGGTCAGTGGTGGCCACTGAACATTTATGAACAGAGTAAAAAATGAGATAGTATGTTCAAGATTGTTGCTCTGACTGTGACATTAATAGGGAAAGGAACTATGAGAGGTCAGGTATTTCAGGAGGAGGCTATAACTCTGGAGTTGAGATACTCAGAGAGGTGAAGTAGGGCAGAAATTCAGGCAGGTAGATGGCTGTGCATTTCAGAACTATTTATGTGTTCAAATTCACAAGACCTTGTGGATGATCAGATTTGTGAGAGTTGAAGGAAATCAAAGGTGATTCTTACTCTTCTTTAAAAATAAAAAGATGAAAGTGTTCATCAAAGTGTGTCCTGTTCTCTTGCTCATATTCACAAGGCATTACAAAGAGATTTATAAAATTGCTTATTACATAAATTAATGATAATGAACTTTACTGAGCAATCATTTTGAGCCAGAAGTGAGATATTTCATTTAATCCTCACAACTGTCCATGAAGTAAGTGCTTTATCACCATTTTTACAGATTAAGAAATGAGGCACAGATAGGATAAATGATTGACCTAAGGACACATAGTTCAGAAGTAAAAGAGCCTGTGTAAGACCTAATTCTCTCTTTCTCAGAATTTCACATTATAATGATGACAGTTATGGACTGGATTTTTCGCCACCCCACCCCCCAAATTCATTTGTTAAAATGAGGTTGCAAGGGTGGAGGTTTAATCCAATAAGGCTGATATCCTAACAAGAAAAGGAAGAGACACAAAAGCTCTCTCTCCACACACACATATAGAAAAGGTCATGTAAAGGTATAGCAAGAAGGTAACTGTTTACAAGAGAGGAAGAGGGCCCCTGCCAGGAACCAAATCAGCTGACACCTTGATCTAGGACTTCCCAGCCTCCAGAACTGTGAGAGAGTTAATTTCTGTTGTTTCCGTCCCCTACTCTGTGGTATTTTGTTATGGCAGCCTGAGCTGATTAATACAATGTCTTCTAGTAGCAACAATCAAAGAGAATCCAGTGACATTAGGGAATCCTTTTAAACCTAAAGCAAGTTTGCCAACTGGAAGATGGGCAGTTCACTTAAAAGAATTTTAAAAGTCCAACTTCTTAGACATTAAGTATCAATTAAGGCTAGTAGGGCAGAACTTCATGATTACTTAGAAGTTTTCTTTTATTTTTGAAATGATTGGTATTGTTAATTTTTAAAGTGTTAATCCTTTTAAGCCAAAACTTTCTCCTTTCTTTTTTTTCCCCCCAACAGACAAATTTGAAGCGGGGAAGGAAATTGGAAGGAGGAAGTCACTGCTGTTGTTAAGCTCTGAGAATTTTGCCAAGTGTAATTCAGTCTGTAAATTGCTTTTGTAAAATAAATTCTTGGAAAACAGTTGCAAAGATGTAAATAAAATTCTGTATTTTATATAGTACCTACAAAGGATTGAATCTACTCACCTCAAGGGTCAACTATGATCCAAAAGGACTAGTTTTGTTCTTAAAAAATATTATAACAGGTTTATGTTGTTGGTTCTAAAATGTCTACTACTTCAGCTATTCTGAAGAATAGCTGCATGAATAGAAGAATATGATTTCCAACTTGTGGAGTGAAAAGCAGCTTAATAAATCTAGTTTAAAAATCACTTTAAATTTTTTTCAAATAACCTTGGCTCACTCACAAGCTAAGTAACATATTTTAGCTTTCAGGGGTTCTGTTTAGAGAAATTGTTAAGTGGTCCATCTGTTTTATATGTATTTCCCTAATTAGAAGCTAATTTGCACTTTTTAAGGGAAATATCAAACGCATTACAGAAGCCCCTTTGTATATATAAAGGAGCAACCAAGAGCAGAAAATGGAAACCAGGGTGAAACTGGGTGGTTTTATCCTCTCGATAATTGCAGGCATATGAAGAAAGTCATGACTACCATAACACCTGCCAAGGTGAAGAGTGGGCACATTATGGCATTCACAGTATCATGCACCTCCCTCTCTTTATGTCTCTTTGAGGTTAATAAAGTTCATGATACTGTACACATAATGATGATCCTACTGTGCATGGATTGCTGATTTATTCAACCAGTATTCACTGAGAGCTGGGACACAATGAACAAAACAGACAGGGGCTGCCCATAGGGTATTCACAGTGAAATCTTCACCCATTCTCATGAATCCCACAAAGTCTTATGAAGTTTTATATAGTCTTTAGAAATAAAATTAGGGCTTGGACAGGTTAAGTGACTTGCCCATGGCTCAGTGGCTGGCATGGCAAAGCTGGATGTGGGTCCCCAATCCTGCCCCTACTGCATTTCGTCCTAATGATTCCCCAGGGTTTAGTAACACATCCTTAGGAATTTTACTGTGAGATTCCTAAATGTCCACATCAGTGTGAATAGGCCAAGTCTGAAATAAATTAGGCCTTTTTGTTACGACCTGGGCAAAACCCTTAGGGCCTCTATACAGAGCTGCCAGATTCTTTCTTCCATCTCCCTACATCTCCCTACAATCCTTAATTTTAAAAAAAAAGTAGATGCAAAATTACAATAGCTGTTTTCTGCATTTTCTGACTGTGAAATGGTAGCTTAATTCATCAAAGTCTAACCTTTCTTTTTGGGGGAGGCAGGGGTTCCTGCACTTTGCTTCCCTAAGTACATCCTTAATCTGCCACTTGGTGACCCAGCTCTCAGCTCTGCCCACCTCTAGAAGCTGATGCTTATAAATCTTTCACCAGATTTTGAGGCCTCTCTGCTTTGTCTCTGTATCTTTTTAATCATCAATTCATGTCACTGGACGTTATGACAAGGAAGAAGCTAACATCATTCAATTTCTTACTGTGATGCCTATGTTCAGTATAAGATTTATTTCACCTTTCCTTCCTTTGTTCATTCATTCCACATTTATTGAGTGCCTACCATGTGTGTAGCAATATACCAGTCACAAGATACAGATGAAAAATAGAGTTCCCACTCTGAAGCATCTCAGAGTTCAGACAGGCAGGCAGAGAAGATACTAAAAAATCATTTTTAAAAATGTGATAAGGGACATGAAAGGGGTACGCAGAGAGTGCTATGGAAACAAGGAAGAGGAGAAACCATTCCAGCCCAGGGCATTGGTGGGGATGGAGCAGGGAGGAGGCTCTTCTGCAGAGGAAAAGATGTCTGAGCTGATTCTTAAAAAGCCAACTAAGTGATGGGCCACATGATTAAGAAACACATATATTCTAGGCAGATAATGCCAAGGGCAATGGCCCAGGAGCATGGGAGAGCAGTGCACATCAAGGGACCTACAAGTAATGATAAATAGACACTTTTTTTTCTGCCATTATTTTTATGCAGGGTTCTGTGCTAAGTGTCTTGCATACATTATTTAACTGAATTCTCATCTAAACCCTGTGCAGCAGATACCATTCTTATTTCTATTTGAGAGTTGAGAAAAACAGAGGCTAAATAACATGCCTTAGTATTATCCAAATATAATAAGAAGCTAGGCTAGGCTTTGAATATCATAATTTGCCTGCTCAACCACTCCATGCCACTCCAGTAATTCTGTGTGGCCAGAATGTTGAGGCTGGGAAGGAGGCAGAGAGAGAAAGGCAAGAGATGACACAGAAAAGGTGATTTTATTTTAAAGGCTCCAGTGAGCCTCCGAAGGATTTTAAGCAGGTGTGTGCTATGCTTAGATGTGCATTTTAGAAGCCTCACTCTGTGGAAAGGATAAAGTACAGATGAGAAGAAAGCCAGATTGGAGACAGATAAATCAGACAGGCAGCTGGGCAATACCCCTGGTGAGAGATGACAGTTTTTTGGTATCATAGTGGCGAAAGAGATGGAGAGGAGAGGAGTGATTCCAAAGATATCCCTTGCAACTGATTAGAGAGAGATGAGGATGGGATAGAGGTCGGGTGAAGGACAGTGAGGGAAGGAGTCCAAGATTATTTCGGGGTTTCTCTTTTGGATGAATTGGTGAAGGCTGATGTTATTCAACAAGTGATTAAAATTTCGGGGTTTCTCTTTTGGATGAATTGGTGAAGGCTGATGTTATTCAACAAGTGATGGAGCATAAAATAATTAGGAAAAATGATGAATTCCTTTTTAGACATGCTCAATTCAAAATGCCTAAGAAACATTCATAAGAAGATATATAGCAGTCAGACTGAAATATGAATCTACATAGTCATCAGCCTACAGATGAAAAATCATGGGCTTGGGTAATATCAGTGTATGGAGGAAAGAAAGACAGCAAGAATGGGAAGGGAATAGATGAAGTAAGGGTACAATTTAGAAAATGTAACGTCTAGAAGGCTAGAAGAATGAGGAGACTCCATGAAGACTAAGTAGAGTAGGAGGAACATGATTAGAAAGAAAACGCAAGAATTTCAAGAAGGAGGGAAAAATCTGTAGCGTCCGGGGCTGTAGACAGCAATGTCTTGGTCATAGTTACCGCCACTGCTTACCAGACCCCCATGTTCCAGACACCATACCCTACTGAGTACCTTACGTGAAGTCTCTCTGTTCTTAACAACATGGTTGCAAAGCAGTGGTGCTGGTAGGGAAAACAGTGACTAACTGTTGAATTCCTTCTCTCTGCCTACTGTTTACTAAGCTCTATGCACACAATACCTCATTCTTGTTTTTACAGATGAGAAATTTTGCTTGTGAGAAAGGTAAAGACAGGGAACACTAACTATAACAACACATATGGTTAAGGGAGGATACTAGGCAGTGAGGATTTCTTTTTTTTCTTTTCAAGATGGAAGAGCTCTAAGTTGAGTAAGCCAGTAGCGCACAGTGGCATAACAGAAAAATGTATCTCAGGGTAAAATAGTTCATAGGAAAATCACCATTATTAGTTAATAATTTTGGCCCATGGCACTTACTATTCCTGAGTCCTAATTTTGCCCTCTTCAGTTAGATAAAACGGTCACACAGAATAGGCACTCATGGGGAGAAGTCTCTCTGCTCTGCCTCAGCCTTCACTGCAAACATCTGGTGTTACTCTTGTCTCATTGCATTAAAATTATCTATTAAAATAGAGTTTCCTTAAGTTCTGTATCTTCTGCAAAGGCAAGGCCAGTTCTTTTTATCATTTCCCCATTTTGCCCGTCAGTTGCCTGGATTGAAGCAGGCAATCAATAAATGTCTGAAGAGAATTAAATTTTTTAACCAGTTATTTCCAATGAGTTAACTATGGGCTTCTTTAACACTAGAAATTTAGATTGAATTTATCTGTCAGAGTCCAAACATAAAAAACTAACTTTGACTAAGGTAAAACAGAAAAGAAAGTTTTGGAAGGATACTAGATCTCTCAGGAAGTTGGCAGAAAGCCAAGATCAAGATTGGAGGACAGGGCTGCTGAAATCACAGGGTGCCATTATCCATTTGATTAATTCATCTTCAGGGCTCCCCTGGCACTGTGGTCACACTCAACACTACACTGTGAGTGTCTACTGCCATTGATAAACTTCCCTGCATGTCCCTTGATTCAGATTTAAACACACATGTGAAGTCCTTTCAGCTGAGCCTAGTTCTCAGCCTGTGCTCCAGCTACCAGGGAAGAGAGAGAGGATCTTCCTCCTTCCCTTCAGAAGACGTGAGTTCTGCCCCTAAGCAGGACCCACACCATGGGGATAGGCACTTAAAGAGGAAGGGGATTTGGATCCAAGCTGCCAAGGCAACAGAAATGTCCACTAACCTGACTGAAAGGATTCTGAGTCATTAGTCAAAAGGGAAGGATAACCTTCCCTAGAATTTAAGATAGAAATAAGATAGATTCCCAGCTGTCTGAAATGGTTTAGATAATAGTTCTTCCACGAGGCAGAGATAGATTGAAATACAATATATTCCCACACAGTTATCATCTCCTAAAATGCTAGAAATATCTTCATGTCAAAGTCTTATCATAGAAAGCCTGAGAACTGGAACCTGGAATTACATTTCTATTTTTTTTAGGCCCTTGCTACAAAGAAGTTGCATTTCCTCCCTCAAGTCGGTTGTCTGCTGTTTGCGACTGATAGTGTGCACAGCAGTGCAGCGTGTGTGTTTCATGAAAATGTGTGAAAACTGCTTTCAAAAATGCGTGCCATCTAGATAAAAAGAAAGCTATAAAAATATATTTGGTTGCCACTTCATAGAGCCTATTGAATTTGTCTGTGAATGTGAATCTAATTGCCATTTTTTCTGCTAGAGTCTCTGTGAACATTACATTTCCATTAAAAAGAGAAGTCAGCTAGAGCAGAATGTATTCCTGCGTTCACACAGGAATCATTAAAATAAATAGTGACCAGTTGATTGCTTAATAATTTATGTTTCTTCTTGATAGACCATTAGAAGAAATAAGCAAAGCCACAGGTACAGAAAATGTCATTCATTGTCAGTAAGGGGAAAAGTTATGTTTTTACTAAAGTGTTACAAACAGCTTCCTGGTTTGATGACTGCTGATTATTCTCCTGTTCTTCATTTATAATCAGAGAAAGTCTCCTTTATTACCTGTTCTTGTTACCATGGGATTGGCATAAAAATATTACCACTTGTGAGGTTGAATTTGAGGCCTGAGGGACCCTCACAATTTGGGTTAGAGGGGTCGGACTTAAACTGCACTTGTTGCAGAAAAACCTATTCAATTCTTCATCTGATGGCAGGAATAAACAACATGCTATTTTGATAAATTCAGTAACTTGATGTTCATAGTTGACAGCCCCCCTCCTTCTCGTGGTTTTTCTCCTTCAGTGATTTGAATGGCCTGTGTCCATTTGATGAGTTGACCAGTATGTTTTTTTAAATGATTTTGTATTTATTTTGATGCACAGTTGTCAAAGAAAGGGTCTATTCTCACAATTCAGGTAAGGAAATTTGCAGTTAATGAGGAAAATGCACATAAAGATGCCAGATGGAATATTCCTAAAGCACAGCTCCAATCAATATCTCACCCCTAAGTTTAATGTCTCTAAGTCTCTACCTAATTAAGTCCAGAGTTCTGTCCTTGGGCTTCACAGATTTTCATCCTGTAGCCTCTGCCTATTTTCTGAGATTTTATTCTACTATTTTCCTGTACTGTATGTACAGCACAGTTAAGTTTGGTGATTCTTAATCCTTGCTGCACATCAGAATCACATAGAAATCTTCAAACAATCCACTGGGTCCACCACATGCTAATTGAAAGTGAATTTGAGGATGAAGCACAGGCATCAGTTTGGTTTGTGTGTGTGTGTGTTTGTGCAGGGAGGGTTAGCTCCTTATTTTGATTATCTGTTGTTACAAATCCAGCCACCCCAACACTTATTTGTATGAAACAGTATACATTTTATTATGCTCCCAATTCTGTGGGCCAACTGTTTTGACATGGCATAGCACTGGTAGTGTGCCTTTACTCCATGATATCCGGGGTTTTGGCCGGGACAACTCACACAGCTAGGGATGTCTGCAAGAGCTGGGGGCTGGAGTCATTTGCAGGCTTCCTCATTGACATTGCTGCTGTTCAGGCTGGGATAATGCAAAGGCTCTGCTTAGCTAGACCTGTAAGCCAGGTGTTTACATATGCCTTTCCATATAGCTTGGGCTTCCTCAAAGCATGGTGGCTTAAGGTAGAAAAACTTCCTATAAGGAAGTTCAAGAGTCTAGGAGCAAATCCACTGTAAAAAGTGGAATTGCAAAAGCTTTTATGCACCTACCCTCGGAAGGCACATAGCATCACTTCTGTTCCACCATTGTAGCAGTCACGGTCTTTCAGATTCAAGGGGAGGGGACCCACTTCTCTATAGGAAGAATGTCAATGAATTTGTGGACACATTTTAAAGTTACCACCCACCCCAGGTGATTCCAATGTACAGGCAGAGTTGAGAACAACTGGATTCATTTTCTTGTAAGCACCCATCTACAAAGCAGCAGTGGGACTTGGGTGAAGTGAATGAGACACCTAGGGTGCAAAACTTAAGAAAGTCACTCTCAGGATCATGCAAGCACAGGATAGGGATTGAGAGCAAGTGTCTCCTTAGATTCCGTGCTCAAGGGGCCTCACTTGCCACACCCTAGTCCTGACCCTACTACAGAGCAACTGTGTATGAATCATTAGGGTGAGGGGGACTTGGATTCCTGGACTAGACAGTACTTTAGTATTGGGATTTGGAAAGCCCAGGTCGGATCTGGGATTCTGTATGTTTACATGAATCCCCAGTGGACTACTTCCAGCTTCCATGTGCTTTCCTGGGGCCATGCTTTGCTTACGCTCTTCCTTCTGCCTGGAAGTGTTTTCCTTCTATTTCTATTAAGTATGGTGATTTGTGAGGTCCGTTTCATGTACCGCTTCTTTTATCAAGCTTTTATTGGTCCCGACAGCCAGAGTGTAACCTGTCCCTCCTAAGAAACCCCTAGCACATTTTACATGCCTTTAAGACACTCACATGTTGATCAGCATTTTGGTTGTGTGTGGGCCTGTCTTATAGAAAGAACGTGTTTACTTTTCTCCGAAGGCCACAAAACGGAGATCTAGATCCTCACTGGTAGAGGCAGAGTCTTGTTTAGACAAGGTTCCTTCTTTTTTTGCCTTATCTTGCTCCCAGACAGCTCAAGTTTGTAACCGACACATACACATTTTAGATGCCCAATAAACTGGATCTCTCTCCTGATGAAAGGTGTGGTCAACTTCCTATTTTTACAGCCTTCGCAGAAGCCCTCAAATACTGAATAATTACCCTCGTTTAAACGTTTGAACACAGATAAGGACTTCGTCTTTATTGTGACTTTGGAAAACTTCATGTTTGAACATCACCTAACAATCCTTGCCCCATAGCAAACGTTTTAAGGAAGCTTACTCTAGGTAGAGTTCATAGCACCGCCACAGGTAAGCCTCAGAACCCTCTGGGGTGAGACCAGCGTGACCATTTTACTGATGAGGAAAAGTGAGGCTTACAGATTAAGTCCCTACAGTGCAAGATAACACCCAATGGCTTAATCCCTACACCAAACCAGCTGCTCCTGGCTTGCTGGTATCCATGAACTCCGCCCCCGCCTTTGGGGAGGGTCAGGCAGAGAGGCCACCGGGACTTAAAGCAGGTAGAACCTCTCTGACTTCCTCCCTACTTATGGCATCCACTCTGGGGGGAGGCTGGGGGCGTCCTTACTTTGCTCTTTGGCTGCTCAGGACAAACGCCTTGCCATTTGCCCATTCTGTCTGTCCCGATGCCCTCCTCCATCCCTGCACTTGGGGCCCTCGTGGGGCGGGCAGGGGCCCCCAGGTTATCTCCAGCCGTGGTCGATGGCCCTGCCTAGGGCAGAGCCCGCTCCCCTCCGCGCGTTGCTAAGTGCGAGGATGACACCCATCCAGACGCCGTCAGCCGCGGGAAGGGGGAGGCGAGAGTTGGAGCGCGTGGGAGCGGAGGCCGGAGGAGGGAGGGGGGACACCGAGCGCAGGGAGCGCGGAGGGAGGCGCGCGCGGGAGCGAACATCCACCAGGATCCCGAGCCGGGCGGCGGCGAAGCAGCAGCTACGGCCGCGCCCTTGCCAGAGTGGGTGCGTCAGCCTAGCCCCGCTCCGCCCGCGGCGATCAGGGCTCCCGAGGATGGAGGATTCCCAGGAGACATCGCCGTCCTCCAACAACTCCTCGGAGGAGCTCAGCTCTGCTCTGCACCTCTCCAAGGGCATGTCGATCTTCCTCGACGTAAGTACAGACAGCTGGAGCTGGGCGGTTGCTTCACAGCATCTTTCTTTTCCCCGAAAGGAAGGGGTTCGGCTCAGGTGCTGACCAGCTAATGCTTTGTCCCCAGAACACAGGCGAGAACTACCTCCTTTCCCTCCAGAAAACCACCGATGCAAATGCAGGAGGAACGACTGTCCCTTAACTTGCAGCTAGGGCTGTCCCAGACCTGCAGCTTGTGGCTTAACACCCTTAAGAAAATTACAAAAGTTAGATTTTCCAACAGGCTGGATTTCGTAGAGACACTATTGCAAATACAACAGACATTTGAGTGCATAGGACATTTTAAAGAGGCACAAGGTGTAGGGGGGTGAGGTGGGGACAGTGTCCCAACTCATCTCTAATGCGCCCTATTTGCAGCCTCCACCCTCGTGGATGCTCTCAAGCAACCCAGCGAGGGAAGCAGTAGAGAATGAGATGCCCTCGTCATCCTCCCCCATACCCCCTCGGAAAACAATTACTTAGAACATATTTGTTTTTCTTTCTACAGCAAGGGGAAAGATGATTTTCATAATGATTCTTTTTGTCGCCGCCACCTCTTCTATTTTCCCTTTTTCTTCCCTGATATTCTCCTTCTCTGTTCCTCTCTAAGTTCTAATTACTATTGTCATCTCCATCAATTCTAGCTTTTGACTGTTTTCCCTTTGGTCCTATTTCTCACTTCGGTGTCGACTGCCTGCGTTCATTACTCTGATCTGATCACATCCTTTCTTTTTCTTCTGTGCTGGTTTTTTTGTTTTTGTTTTTGTTTTTTCCCTGTATGGTGTGGCTTCTATCTTTACAGCACTTTTATTTCTTATTTATTTTTCAATTTTGTTTTCCTCTCCTTCCTGCTGTTTCTTTTCTCTGTATTTTTCCCTCTGTTGCCCATCTCTTTTCTCTGCTTTGGGGTTTCTCTCAGCTACTTGCCGGGCTCCGGGCTCTCCCAGCCCCTCAGTTGTCATGCTGTCGCCGGAGGTCGTGCCTAGCTCAGTGGGGACAATTCTGGCTGCTTCTTGTTTAGGCATGATAGAAAATGTCAAAGGACATGGAGGAGCGCTATATGCTCTGTCCTCTACCCTTCTCTGAGTTATCCTTTCTTATTAAAATCAAAATGAGTGGGAGATGGGCCAGAAACCAGGTAACATTTGTTTGTGGAGAGATGAAAATATGAGGAAATCAAATTATTAGTATCATAATGGTGAGGCAGAGATAAAGAGGATAGGAGGATGTGAGGAGCTCTCCCAAGTTTATTTTGAATGGATTGGCTAGAATTGTTTTTAATTCTAGAGAAAGAAGCTCCTAACAATAATTCAAATTGTTGTAAGGCAAATGATAGAAGCGAGGTTCAACTGTGTGTACTGGCAGCCTTCACCCCTTATCACCTGGTGGCTCCAATTGGAGATCCAGGCATTCTGAGCTGGTCATCGCCTTCCCACCAAATTTCAGGTGTGGTCATTCCTATTCAGCCACCCAATCAAACAGTTAAGTACCTTATCCTTCATGAGCATTTATCTCTGCCTGGCTTGGGTCAATCAGGTGGTGTTATTAGTGCTCATGGCTTAACAGGCTGATCTTATTCAAGTATGCTGTTCAGAGCCATACAGCCCTTGAGGATGTAAGCTGGGAGAAGAGAAGGGCACCACAACATGCCTGAAAAGTCAAGGCCCCTGGAAATCATGTCAGTTATGAGGCTGACAATTAAGGGGCCATGGAGTTGATTCAAAGGGGACAAGTGGGGCCTCCATTCATTCTGACCTGATCTTCACTCTGTCCCCCATTGAGATCAAGTGCTTCCTCATGCTTTTTAAAAAGCAGTTAACAAACCCTGGTGATACTGTGGAGATGAATGGATTAAAACTATACATATGGAAAGTCATCCTCCTGACTCATACACCAGTCATTGCTTAAGTATTCAACTGCAATGTTTTCGAAGAGAAAATTAAAATTTCATTTTTTATTATGCATGCATGATTGTTTCCAGTCTGTAAACAAATAGCATCAGGTCCCTGTACTAAAGGAACTTGTTGTCTATGAATAGGGTGCTCTTGCCTTTTATATTTCAGAGATTTAAAAATAAAAATATGAAACCGATTCCCTGTGAGAGGTGTTGACATGCTTGTTTGTCAGTAAAATGCTAGAGTCTACAAAAATATCTGCTATTGGATTTTGTCTCGAATGGAAAAGATTTTGTTTACACTTTTCTTTGAGTTATTTTGTGAAAAATCTAACACTGGTGAAATATGTGATACAAAAAATGATTTGTTACTTAGGGATTTGTGAATTATTCATTTCTGGATCATACCACTTTTAGCAAAATAAAATGTGAACTATACATGCATAACTTTATTTTATTAGATTTAATATATTCTAGTGGCACTATCAAGAAAGATTACTTTTAAAATTCTCTTCATATTATAATAAATAAATGATAGATATTGCCTGTTCCAAACTGGAACAGGTAATTATCTGTGTGTCGTCTGTATCACACAGATAATTTCCAAATTTGAGGAAAACTTTGATTTGCAGTGCTTTTTATTGCAATGTCACTGGAATAATCAATCATTTAAGAAATGATTTAAACTGCTACTGAGAATACTATTAATGACATGATACACATGACCAGCTGGTTAGAAACTAGAGACAGATTTTAACAAGAAAATCAGAGGTAAATTTGCCACAACTGTTGGCTTTTCCTTCCGTATCCTCTCCAAATCAGGAATAGTAATGGCTATGATATTTTCTTAGGCTGTTGTGAGTATGAAATAAGAGCTCATAGTTTGGAAAATGGAAACAAAGCAAAAAGTGTTGCATAAATTTGAAATATTATGGTTATTTCAGTGTTCCACACTGAGTGCATTAAATGACAGTAACAGTAGCTAAATTCACAAACTGATGCAGGGACTGTTTCTTCATGAATCTAATTTATAGAATTGTCTTGCTAGAATATGACAGAATTAAGTATCGGTTCATCATAAATACTCTTGAATACTGACAGGAGGCTTAGAAAACCTAGCACTGGTGCCAAGGTATGCCAGTGCATTGAGGCTGGAGCGAGCATTTGCACACAGCATGCCTGCCAGCCACAGGAGAGGGACTCAACTGGGTCCTGGCAACACAGAGGATCGGGGGATGACTATTGCTTTTCCTTTTACACCAATGAACTATCATTTCCCAGGTTGCTGCAATTCAGCTAACAGAAGAGGAACTCTAGTTTAGAATACTAGTCCATGTAGCATGTGTCTCCTCTTTTGAGTCATTACATTAATCAACTCTGCTACTGTGCAAAGGGAGAAAAACAAACCTTCAACTCATCCCCAAAAGCAAGAGAAATTCCCAAATGAAATTAGTTGCAACTTCACCCACCCAATGCCACTTTCCTTTCCCATCAGTTTTCCTTTTATTTTTAACTGGAAGGGAAGTGACTGTCCCCCATTTCACTGCTGAAGTGGGAATGAGGCTGGAAGGTTGTGAAGGCTGCTTGTCTTCCCCTCCTTCCTTCGTCTAAGCACGCACACTCATGTACACTCTGAATGCAAGATACAGTGCATAGATGGTCAGGAACTTGGTGAAAACAAAAAATAGTTTCTCTTCACAACGATACTTAATTCTGAAGCCCCATAGATGCTCATTTGTAGGACGTGTGAGATGTATAGAGGACTGTTGAAACAGAACGAGTCTTCCAGATGCAATGGTTCTGTGACTGAACTCTGTGATAGCCACATACCTCCCATCTCACCTCATTTCACACACACACACACACACACACACACACACTTGCTCATTGTCCAGTTCAGAGAATGGCAGTTAATCTCATCATTTTCTACCCTCATTTGCAGTACAAATGTCACTCTTGTAGTTATAGGAACCAGCAGAAATTAGGAAAAAAAACTTAATGCATGCTGAGCTTAATACCTAGGTGATGGGTTGATAGGTGCAGCAAACCACCATGGCACACGTTCACCTATGTAACAACCCTGAACATCCTGCACATGTATGTACCCCGGAACTTTAAAAAATAATAAAATAATTATTAAAAAAACAGTCTTACTGTTATCATACATTAAAAATTGTTTTCCCACACTGGGCCTACCGTGGGCAAAGTTGAGAAGATGAAAATATGTGCGCTGATTCCTTCTCTCCATCCATCTTTCAGTACGTGCTTCCCCATATCCAGTTTCAGGGCAACCAGTGGCCTGGTAGTAAAACTACCTGCTCGAAGTCTGGGTCCACCCACCCTGGTAATGGGAGAGACTCCCGTCTGACCCCAGGTAGTCTAATGATTGAGACACCTGGGTGACCCCAGGCGTTCTAGTAGGAGAGACTCCTGCCAACCCTATGTGGTGGGACTCCATGTTGTGGATTAGTCCTGAGTCCCTGCCTATATTCCAGTTTCTCAGGAATCTACCAAGGGACTATTTCACCTCATTATCAAATCTTAACCTGATTCCTGGTAGGAGGCACTTAGAAATATTAGTTCAGTAAATGATGATTGTGTCCATTTTTTAATGTTTCAAAGACAACATTTACATTTTAACACCTGCCTTCAATAACAAAGTGATGAATAAGGAATTTTACTTGAGGCCATCAAAGAATATTTTTGAAGTAAAGGAATCTATCTGATAATCTTCAAATTGTAGCAAAAACACAGTATTACTTGTCTTCAAATTTTAAGCCTGACCATAATATTTAAATTTATTTACCATCCATCCAATGGTGGCAACCTTAAGATTAGCTGACACAGATTATTCAGGTACCATAACATAATGAACTTGATTCTCATCCGCAGTACATTTTTCATTAGTCTGTGGGATCAGAGGCAAAATTTGCAGCAGAGACAGTTCTGTTCATATTTAATTACAAGAACTGTCTTAATAACAAAAACTGCTGTTTTTATTTCATCTTTCAGAGGCTAAATGCTAGTTGAGATTGTTCTTTATGAAATGAAATGAACAGAAGTCCTGGGTCCAACTCTGTGGTGTGTGATTATCCTATTCTAGTTACTTTGAATTCCTGAGGACAAAATACAGCTTGAAATAGAATCTTAGAATGAATCAAAAGTAAGAAATAGGATGTGTTTTATGTCTCCCTGACTCTCAGCTGGGGCTCCATGGTTGCAGAGAACAGGAAGAAGCTAGTTGTGATCAGGGAATGAATCCTCAAAATCCCCTCTAGCAATTAACTCTATGGAGGAAAAAGAATCTGGGTCTCATTTTGCTTTAAGCATAGCTCTTACAATTGAAAGCAGTTGTCCTGCAGTAATTACATCAATTTAGTGAAAAAGGAGGACCGTCTTCTTCTGCATGCAAGTCTGGGTGATGATACCTACCTGTTGCTGGAAAAGTTTCATGGGTGAGATCTTTAATAGTAATACTAGTATCTTAAAACACATTGTGGCAATGATTAGATTTATCTATACCTCATTTCCGTGAAGTCGGCAGAATGAAAGGAAGATAATGTTTTTATAGTAGAATGCAGTAAAACAGACAACTTGGGAATAAAAACGATTGCTCATGTTTCAAGCTGGCCAGCAAGAAGTGACGATCTAAATATAAGAATAGCTCTGGTTATTTAACTATAACTACAAGTTACTTAGGGAAAAAATCATCCTCAAGGGCCCCTTTCAAGTAATTGAAGTTTGTCTTTGCAATGTGCTAGTGGGGCATCCTCTTTGGTACTGTATATAGCATAGCGCTGTAGTATGTTATCCAGATTATTTTCTATTAGCATACCTATCAGGGCTAACTTCATTGCAGCTAGCAGAAAAAATAATGCAAACTGTTTTGAGATTGTTAAAAAAAAAATGTGTTGGCTCCTGTAATGAAAAAGCAGAGATCATTTCATCAAGATTACTTAATCAGAGACTCAGGGAGTGCCATCTGGACCCATTTTCTCTAAGTCTCTGAACACTACTTTCCTGGGTGTTGGTTCTTTCCAGGTTATATATTGTATTAATTTCCTATGGCTGTTGTAACAAACTACCACAATAGAATGTACTCTCCCGGTTCTGGAGGTGAGAAGGGCGAAATCAAGCTGCTAGCAGGATAATGCTCCCTGGGAAGGCTCCAGAGGGGGAGCTGTATCATGCTTCCTCTCTTGCTTCTGATGGCACCTGTCAGTACTTTGGCATCCTTGGCTTTCAGCTGCACCACGCCAATACCTGCCTCTTTGATCACATGGTCTCTATCCTCTATCTCTGCAACTCTGAATTTCTCTCCTTGTAAGATCCCCAGTCATTGGACTTAGGGACCACCCAATCCAGTTATATTTTATCTTAACCCTATTTCTTTTCTTTTTATAACTTAAAGTTTTATTTTAGATTCAGGGGGAATATCTGCAGATTTGTTACATGGGTATATTGCATGATGGTGAGATTTGGGGTACGAATGATTCCATCACCGAGGCAGTGAGCATAATACTCAACAGTTAGTTTTTCAACCCTTGTCCCCAGTGTGTGTTGCTGCCATCTTTATGTTCATGTGTACCCAGTGTTTAGCTCCACTTATAAGTGAGACTATGCAGTGTTTGGTTTGCTGCTTCTGCATTAATTCACTCAGGATAATGGCCTCCAGTTGCATCCATGTCGCTGCAAAGGACATGATCTTGTACTTTTTTTATGGCTGTTATGTATTCCATGATGTATATGTACCACATTTTCTTTATCCAGTTGACCACTGATGGGCACTTAGGTTGATTTAGCATTTTTGCTATTGTGAATAATGCTGCAATGAACATACAAGTGCCATGTGTCTTTTGGAGACAATGATTTATTTACTTTTGGATATATACCCAGTCATGGGATTGCAGAGTCAAATGGTAGTTCTGTTTTAAGTTCTCTGCAAAATCTCCAAACTGCTTTCCACAGGCTAAACTAATTTACATCCCCACCAACTGTGTGTAGGCATTCCCTTTTCTCTGCAGCAGCTCCAGCATCTGGTTGTGTTTTTTTGACTTTCTGATAATAGCCATTCTGACTGGTGTGAGATGATAGCATATTGTGGTTTTGATTTGCATTTCTCTGATGATTAGTGATGTTGAGCGTTTTTTCATACTTTTTTTGGCCACTTGTGTGTCTTCTTTTGAGAAGTGTCTGTTCATGTCTTTCGCCCACTTCTTAATGGGATTCTTTTTTGTTTTCTGAAATAAGATTTTTACAGATTCTGTATATTAGTACTATGTTGAATGCATAGTTGGTGAATATTTTCTCCCATTCTTTAGATTCTCTGTTTACTCTATTGATAGTTTATTTTCCTGTGCTCTAGCTCTTTAGTTTGATTAGGTCCCACTTGTCAATTTTTGTTTTTGTTGCAATTGCTTTTGAGAACTTAGTCGTAAATTTTTTCTCAAGGCGAATTTTTTTCTCAATGTAAAGAATGATATTTTCTAGGTTTTCTTACAGGATTTTTATATTGTGAGGTCTTATATCTAAATTTTTAATCCATCTTGAGTTAATTTTTGTCTATAGTATTACATAGTGCTTCAGTTTCATTCTTTTGCATATGACCTACTAGCTATCCCAGCACCATTTATTGAATAGAGAATCCTTTCCCCATTATTTATTTTTGTTGATTTTGTTGAAGATCAGATGACTGTAAGTATACAGCTTTATTGCTGGGTTCTCTATTCTGTTTCATTGTTGTATCTGTTTTTTGTACCGGTACCATGCTGATTTGTCTACTGCCGCCTTATTGTATAATTTGAAGTCAGGTAATGTGATGCCTCCAGGTTTGTTCTTTTTGTTTAGAATTGTTTTGGCTATTCAGGCTCTGTTTTCATTCCATGTGAATTTTAGAACAGTTTTTTCTAATTCTGTAAAAAATGACATTGGTAGTTTGATAGGAATAATATTGAATGTGTACATTGCTTTGGGTAGTATGGCCATTTTAACAATATTGATTCTTCCAATTCATGAGCATGGAATGTTTTTCCATTTGTTTCTATCATCTATGATTTCTTTCAGCAGTGTTTTGTAGTTCTCCTTGTGCAAGTCTTTCACTTCTTTGGTTAAATATATTCCTAGGTATTTTATTTTTTGTGTAGCTATTATAAGTGGGATTGCATTCTGGATTTGGCTCTCAGCTTGAATGTTATTGCTGCATAGAAATGCTACTGATTTTTGTACCTCTATTTTGTACTCTGAAACTCTATTGAAGTCATTTATCAGTCCCAGGAGACTTTTGGTGGAGTCTTTGAGTTTTCTAGGTATAGGATTCTACCATCAGTGAAGAGAGATCATTTGGTTTCTTATTTTACTATTTGGATGCCTTTTATTTCTTTCTCTTGCCTGATTGCTCTGGCAAGGACTTCCAGTACTATGTTGAATAGGAGTGGTGAGAGTGGGCGTCCTTGTCTTGTTCCAGTTCCAGTTCTAGTTCTAGCGTTCAAGGGGATGCTTCCAGCTTTTGCCTGTTCAGTATGATGTTGGCTGTGGGTTTGGCATAGATGGCTCTTATTATTTTAAGGTATGTTCCTTCCATGCCTAGTTTGTTCAAAGTTTTTATCATGAAGGAATGTTGGATTTTATCAAGGGCTTTTCCTCCCAAACCCTATTACATTAATGGATACTTAGCATTAGGATTTCAACATTTGGCTTTGGAGGACACAATTCAACCTACAATATATCCAATAACAAAATGAATGACAGCAGTGCGTTGCCTATATGTTCCCAGGTGCAAAGTCAGCAGGAGGTAGAATATGTCTCTCTCCTAAACACTCAAGCAAAACCATGGCCTGTCATTCACTGGCCCTAATATGCTCATGCCTGAGCAGTCCCATGACCAGAGGAATATGACACCATGTTTGTCAGACATAAGTGCCCTTCCCAGCACTGGAGCACCTAGGCCAGGCATGTAGGAAAGGTTGGCTTTCCAGAAGAACATTAGAAATCATTACTAAAGAGTAATAGGTACCGGATGGCCAAATAGTTCTTATACATCAAGACAATTTAAAATACATCCAAGATAATATGATTAATAAAGTATAAATAAAGTAGATATAGCATAGACATGTGGGTTACTCTTTACCCATGATGTATTATTTTTCTTTTATGTTTTGTTGAGTCCCAGTTTTATTGAGGTATGAGTGACTTACATTAATATGCACATATGTAAAGTGTAAACTTGATGAGTTTTAACATAAGAAACCATTACCACATTCAAGATAATAACTATCTCTATCACCTGCAAAAGTTTTCTCACATCCTCTTGTAATCCACCATTCTCTGCCCTGCCCGTTCCTAGGAACCTTAATCTGCTTTCTGTCCCTACAGATTAGTTTGTGTTTTTAAGAATTTTATATAAATTGGATTATAAGTTGGTATTGTTTTGCATCTAGGTTTTCTACTCAGCCTAATTATTTTTTGGTTCTATCCAAGTTGTTGTGTGTATCAATAGCTCATTCATTTTTGTTGTTCAGTAGTATTCTCTTGTATGGCTATACCACAGTTGATTTGTCCATTCATGGTTTGTCTATCCATGGACATTTGGGTCTTTTTCAGGTTTTAGATATTATAAAGAAAGATCTCAATTGGGAAACCTTTACTTAAAATTAGAATGTATTTTATTTAATTATGAATAAATTATGTATAAGTGTGATGTTCACTGCAATATTTATTTAAAATGGTGATAAAATTTTTCCTTTTCCCTTTGCAGATACTGAGGAGAGCAGACAAAAATGGTAAGACCAAAAATCTATAGTTTCTATTTATTAATCTTTTACATTTTATATTATCATATAAATAATAATAAGGAAAAAGGGAGCAGTCCTGGAAAATGACATGTAAAATACTACCTTATTGTACTAGTGATCGTTTTAGATAAGTTTTAGACCCTAAATATTCATAAGAAGTTGGCAGAAGGATTTACATTTGAAAGGAATGCTTATGCCTTTGAAGTGATGAGCTCTCCCATACTTGGACTCTGGCTTTTCCTTTTCATGCTTCAAAAAATAATTTTGCGGCAATAACAGCTTCTATTCATTGAGTGTCTACTGTGTGCCATGCATTGGGCCAAGTGCTTTGTGCATATTATGTCCTAGAATTATTAAGATAAAAAACTGAGACTGGACCCCAGGTCTGTATGACACCCGTTTGGACTCTTCACACTGAACTTTATCGTGGCCTTGGGGATTTTACTGCACTCCAGGAGGGCTGCCTGGAAACCTGCATTGCCAGCTTTATCTCTATCCTATTGTTCCTGGCCACTGCTTTCCCATTTGAAGAGTATGTACTGGAAATGATAATCTATAGCAACAGAGAAGTAGGAGATGGCAACCTTGAAGTAAAAACTTGCTCTGTTGATTTAATGATGACTACACAATGTCTAATTATAAGTTGTCATAAGCAGTATCTTTTGACTCTATTATTCCACTGGAAACTTTGTCCCAGAGAACAACAAATAAAAACTTGCATTTTTTTTTTTTTTTTTTTTTTTTTGCTGCTATATTATAAGTACTATGGTAGAGGTATATTCTTGATAAGAATTTCCTGACAAATTTAGGATACAAAGGGTTCTTTCCCTTTTTTGAAATCCCACTTCTTATCTATGGGGAGAGATTACAGGAAGAGTCCAGATCTGACAGTTTAAAGACATATGTTGTGGTCTATTTTACCCTTAAGCAGGCAGATCAAGAAAAGTTTGACTGACAAGACACACCTTTCTACACAAAAGAAGATTATTAATCCAAGGAACAATGTAATAGCATCCCAAGTCCCAATAATATTTTGTTGTGGTTGGCCATCAAAATATTTTCTCAGACTGTGTTGTGGTGATTGATATATTGTCAGTTCAAATGTGCTTTTTGTTCCCACTTGAAGCATTTCATCATTTTGTTTTTAGTTTTAGTTTTTGGTTTTTCTTTTCTTTTTTTTTTTTTTTTTTTTTTTTTTTTTGAGACAGAGTCTCGCTCTGTCACCCAGGCTGGAGTACAGTGGTGGGATCTCGGCTTACTGTAACCTCTGTCTCCTGGGTTCAAGCAATTCTTCTGCCTCAGCCTCCCGAGTAGCTGGGAACACAGGCGCAAACCACCATGCCCGGCTAATTTTTGTATTTTTAGTAGGGACAGTGTTTCACCATGTTGGCCAGGCTGGTCTCAAACTCCTAACCTCAAGTGATTGGCCCTCCTCAGCCTCCCAAAGTGCTGGGATTACAAGCGTGGGCCACTGCGCCTGGCCCATTTGATTACTTTTAAAGACAGAAATAATGATGGCATCATTTTGTCTTCTCATCTCATCCTTTGATCTTTTGCCTGATACCCAGCCCCAGGGATGCCTGGTGTACAATTGAATAGCTCACCTGTCTCTATGCCACCTGCCTTGCATTTCAGTATCTGTCTCCAGTTCAGAAATGCTTTTGCTCCCTCTCCACCCAAGCTCCTAGCTTTCTCAGGCTATACTTTCTTTTTCTGTTTGTTTGATTTTTGTTTTTAAGACAGAGTCTTGCTCTGTAGCCCAGGCTGGAGTGCACTGGCACGATGATCTCGGGTCACTGCAAGCTCCCCCTCCCGGGTTCACGCCATTCTCCTGCTTCAGCCTCCCGAGTAACTGGGACTACAGGCGCCCGCCACCATGCCCGGCTTAGTTTTTGGATTGTTAGTAGAGATGGGGTTTCACCGTGTTAGCCAGGATCGTCTCGATCTCCTTACGTGGTGATCCGCCTGCCTGGGTCTCACAAAGTGCTGGGATTACAGGCATGAGCCACCGTGCCCGGCCTGCTATACTTCCATTTCCTAGACCCCAAAGCTCTGATTTAGGTCCACCCTTACCATTATATGTATTTCTCTTCTTTCCATCAAAATTAGCATAATCTACAGTCAGAACAAAAAGCACTGAACAAAACATTGTGCGCAATTCAACGACTTATGATAACCTCAAATACCATGCTGCATGAAGTCACTTGCACTGGCAGACCCATGTTTCATATTTCCTCACCTGCCCCCTCCTCTGCCCTCCTTACCACCTCTCCTAATGTCCATCCCAATGTGCTGTCAGACTACCTGCCTTTCTGCTCTTACCTCTCAAAATCTTCCACATGTATCCTCCTCTGCAGCTGCTGAAGCACTCAGTCCCCCTGGGCACCCTCCATCTGACACCCTGCTATGTCACCCTGCTGTGACCTCCGCCTCCTATAACTTTCCACCCTCAGTCAGCTTGAGAACACTCACGCTTTGCTTACGTTCCTGCTCAAAGGCACCTTATTTGGGAAACCTCCCCCAGTTCCCTCGACAGAGCCCCACTCTCTCCCTGTGCTCTCAGCACTTTGGCACATATTGATTATTGTCCTTAAGGTGGAGACTGCTTGTTGGCTGGAGATTGTACTTCTCTAAGCCAAACATGCCTCTCTAAGGCAAGGAACTTGTGTTACAAGTAGATGGTATGCGCAGCCAGTACTAGGTGCTCAATAGACGTTTGTTTAGTGGATTACGAAGAAAATACAGTATATATAAAGAAAGAAGAAATTCTGTCATTTGTGACAACATGAATGGAATTGAAGACCATTATGCTAAGTGAAATTAGCCAAACACAGAAAGACAAATACCACATGTTCTCACTTATATGTGGAGCCTGAAACAATTGAACTAATAGAGGCAGGGGGTAGAATGGTGGCTACAGAGGCTGGGGAGTGAAAGGAGTAGGGAGGTAATAGTTGAAGGGTACAAAGTCTCAGGAGGAATAAGTTTTTTTTTTTTTTTTTGAGATCAGTTGCATAGCATAGTGAATGTAGCTAATCATTGACTTCTGTACATTTTAGTATCACTGAGAGTAAATTTCTTCTAATGTTCTCATCACCAAGAAATCGCAAATATTTGAGGTGACAGAGACATTAATTAGCCTAATCTTTCCACATTGTATTCAAAAATCATAACATCACTTTGTATCCCATAAATAAATACAACTGTAATTTGTAAATGTATGATAAAAATTAAAATAAAAAAGAATTGAAGATGTTCTGCTCCATTATTTCTCTCTCTTCTCTCTGTCCACTTTTCCCCCTGCCTTTCATCCCACCTTTCTCTTCTCCCTCATTCTCAGTGTAAAGTTGGAGGGAGGCAGAGTCAGGCAGATTTGGGTTTAAACCACAAGTATGCTACCTAGGAACATTATAAAGAGCATAGATAATGACATCTACCATGTCATGTGGTAATTATGAATAATAAATGAGGAACTATACGTAAAGTTGCCAGGGAAGTGCCTGGAATGTAGTAACAACTAAACACTTGCTCATTCTGCTGCTATTATGATTAATATTATCTCTACTGCTACTGAAAGCTTGAGCTGTTTTTTGTGCTGTGATGATTTGGCTATCTGAGATACTTTTTAACATTTTAGTTATTTCTATTGCAGTGGAGTTTAGTAGAAAAGAAAAATAAAGCTATTTACTATATATGGAGCATTTGAAAGGAAAAAGGATAATGGATAATCTAATGTAAATGAGAAGATACAAGCATATAAAAGTAAGCATCCTTCTGTACCATGTGTTCATGGCATTCTGTATTTGCAAATAGACAGCTGCTACATGTATTTGAGCTCTTGCTAACAGACCCTCATGTGATAGAATCCCTTGTGGACAGCATAATTGATGACAGAATAACGAAAGGAAGAAGAGGCAGTAGGCAGTATAATTGTTCGCCTGCCCAGAGGACAGATTTAGCATTTGGGATCTATCTGACATCTGACAAAAAAGAGAAGCTGCTGGATAAATTGGGCGGGGCGGGAGGGATACACATTAGCAATTAGCTATAATAATGGCATCTTGGAGGGAATTTTTTGGTCGGTTGTTTTTATAAAATCATAGGCTAGGATCCTAAACATAAAGATAGGCCTCAGAATAGGATTGCTTAGGAGAGACGCTAGTGCTTTGAGCCAAAGAGCCCCAAATTCAAGTTTTTAGAAATGTAAAACTTCTGAGAAAGCTTATTTACGGATTGAATGAAAATGGAAATGATACATGGGTATGTATACAATTTGAAAAAATATTTTTCAAATTTAAATATATTTTATTTTAAAATATTGAGAAATAAAGGTCAAATATATTCAAGGTATATAATATGATGATTAGATAAATGTATACATTGCATAATGCTTACAATAATCAAATTAATGAAAACATTCATCACCACCCATCGTGTACATTAGAGCCCCAGAACTTGTTCATCTGATAACTGAAAGTTTGTACCCTTGACGATCATCTCCCATTTCCTCCACCCCCAGCCCATGGCACCCACTATTGTACTCTCTGCTTCTACGAGTTCAACTTTTTCAGATTCCACATATAAGTGAGATTGCACAGTATTTGTTTTTGTGTGTGGGGGCAAGAATATCTTTGAAATCTTAGTAAGAGGCAAAATGAAAAGCTTCATAGTAGTGAATAGCACCATTGAATTCCTCTTGTTGATTTATACTTGCTAAGATCTGCTATCATTCGTGATCAGTAAGTCAGAAGGCTATATGGGTGGCACAATTGATCCATGTTTAATCACTGTTCCCTCTAGGAGATTGTTATAGTTCTCCTCAGGCCTTTAGTCCAATCCAGCAACCTGCACATGTTAAATTTGAGGGCAGAGATAGTGCCTGTTTCACATACCTCCAGGTCCACCGTGGTGAGCAAAATGCCTGCTGCAACACAGACGTTCATAACTATTTGTGAATTATTTGTAAGAAATGCATAACCAACAATTTCACTGAAGAAATACAATCATATATAATTTAATCAAACCAAGCACTGATTTATCTGTTGTTTATTAATAGTGTTCGCTAAAATGTATGGAGGACATATTACGAGCTGAGTCTTACCCTCTGTGATTTATGTACATTGTCTTCAATCATTATGACAAGCCAACAGAATAAGCAGTTTAGAGCAGTGGCGAGAATGTAGGCTTTGAGGTCAAACAAGCCCATGCTTGGCTGCGCCTCCTTCTAGCTTTATGACCTTGAGCAAGTTGCTCAACTTCCCTGTGCCTCAGTTTCCGCATCTGCAAAGGAAGGATAATATTATTTCTCATAAAATTGCTTTGAGAATTAAATGAGATTATGCCTCTGAAACACTTATCCTGATCTCACACATAGTGATAATTGCTCAGTATTTTTTGCTATTTTTATTATGTTCCCTATTTTTTAAGTGAAGCAAATGAAGCTCAGAGATGTTAGATAACTTCCTCCAGGTTACATTGTATGTTAACAGTAGCACCAGATGAGTGAACCCAGGTCCATCTCACTTCATATTTGGTGATTTTTTTTTCACTTTGTTGTATATGCACCTATGTATGTATTTCAGACTACAAATATAAAAATATAGTTAGAGCCTGAATCTGTATACATCTTGAATATGATGTTCTGGCGCTCCAATATGTGGTAGTTTAATTGATTTAATGCATTTGATGCTTCCTTGGTAGTCTGAATTATGAATGAACGACTAATACACCTCCAGAAAATAATATTGGCAATGAAAATCCTAGCCTAAGAATATTTGATGTCGTATTTGTGTATTTAGAGATACTTTAAAGACGTCGTTGGACTATGATCAATTCATTTGGAATTGATTATAAGAATTGTAAGAATTGGTAAGATTTCCAAACTGGTCACCTAAGATTTGGTTTATTCTGTTAACATGTAAAAATATGACCTTGAGTAGAAGCTGGAACAAAGGTTCGGTATGTCTGAGTATTTCCAATAAAGGCTGGGTCATCACCTAGCAACATGTCAGAGTCCCGCAGAGCTCTGTGATTCTGTCTTTTGCACTTGGGAATAAGGCTGTCCTTTGATGTGAGCCACTCAGTCAAGCATCACCACCCTGCTCTGGGCTCTCCAGACCCTCTTATCTTCTAATCAGGGCTCCTAGCCCCAAATAAAATGGAAAGATTAAGGGCTGGGCCCTAGAAATGAGGAATATTGGCATAAGGCTGGTTTGTATTTCATAATTCCTCATAGTTTTTGCAAACATTTTTGGGAAAATGATGAAACTGAGAATCAAGTAGCTTATAAATTAGTGGAGTTCTCACATAGCTCTGTACTCATATGTTAACTCTCAGGTACACACAGACGCCTCAACTACACATCTACCAGCTCGAAAGTTAAAGCAAAGTCTATTAGAAGTGATTCATTTAAAAAAAAAAAAAATGCCCTCACAATGACCTTCTTGAAAGAAATGGCTCCTCCACCACTGCAAAATATGTGGGAGAAACCCAGGTGTGCAAGTTCTGACTGCAATGATATTTTTAATAAAATAAAGGAAAAAAAATTTTCTATTTTCATAGTATGACTTTTTTTTTTCTAAAATGCAAAGCACTTTCACACCCATAAATGTGTTACTTTTCTGCTAAAAGCAGAAAACGGAAAATTCTTATCTTTACATAGCTGGGTTTATAAGCTGCCACAGAAGAAACAAACAGAAAATTTAGATTCAGTTTCCTGGGCCCACAGAATGGTTCCCATGGGCTGTCAGCGGCTCAAAAATCAGGTCCTACTCCAATACCAGATCCTGGAGGGCACACAGCATAGACTTATCCCAAAATGTGGCTTCTACCTTAAGTGCTTTCTGTAATGGGGATCTGTGGTAGTCATCCCAACCTTCCTTTCCTTTCTATTCCTGCAATTTAAACGTCTACTCTGCTCCATCTAGATCCCAGAGATATGTAGCTTAATAGTTAAGTTTATATATGATTTTGCAGTCAGATTACCTGGACTCAAATCCCCATTCCACTTACTGTGCAATTTGGGTAACTTAATTTCCCCACCTGTGAAATGGAAATAAAGGCAATGCCTCTCTCACAGACTTGTTGGAAAATTAAATAGATCATACACAGAAATTCTTGGAAAGGTGCCTGGCCCTTAGGAAGTTCTTAATAAGTGTTAATCTATTTCCATTTTTTCATCCTAATTATTTTTAAAAATTTTATTTATTTATTTATTTATTTATTTAGAGATGGAGTCTCACTCTGTCGCCCAGGCTGGAGTGCAGTGGCACGACCTTGGCTAACTGCAACCTCCACCTGCCGGGTTCAAGCAATTCTCCTGCCTCGGGCTCCCGAGTAGCTGGGACTACAGGTGTGTGTCACCACGCCCGGCTAATTTTTTGTATTTTTAGTAGAGACGGGGTTTCACCATGCTGGTCAGGCTGGTCTCAAACTCCTAACCTCACGATCCACCCACCTCAGCCTCCCAAAGTGCTCGGATTATAGGCGTGAGCCACTGCGCCCGGCCTTTTCATCCTAATTCTTGTTCTCATTTGGCTAGACTGTGAATCACAATATCCTGGTGCTGAATTTTTCACATGGCAGTGCCCAGAGGTCTGTCCGTGACCACCTTTCTATGACCCCAGAGCTGCACTAGTGTTTGTTCTGCCTTTGCTCTGGTCATTCAGCTTTTCTTATTGTTTGCAAACCAATAATCCTAGTTGAAATTCTCGTGTGTTTTGGAGTTGGTGCTTTGTGCCCAGACACCTGATTTGCCCCTCTAGATGTGTCTCCATCTCAGGACAGGAACCACCAAGCAACCCTTGCTCCATCTAAAAGTTTCAGAGGCTTCCATAACTCTTCTCTTTCTCTAGTAATTCCACATCCAATCTATTAGCAGGCCCTGTTGGCTTCACTATCAAAACATCTTCAAAACCTAGTCACTTCTTGTTATTTCCAAATCTTCAACCCTCGTTAAAGCCTCCTTAATCTGGCACTTGGCATACAGCAAAAATTTCCATATTAGAGCTATTGAAGACTTCAGAAAATCAGTGGCAAAGGTGATAGAGATAAGAAAACGCATTTGATACTTTTGGATATATAATTAGCAGACTTGGTAATTATTTGGAAGTGTTAAGTAAGAGAGATGAAGGTATTTACTGACGTGTACATATGCAAGATTGTGTGTGTTTCAGATTTCCAGTTTCTGACTTGAGTAACTAGATGGATGATGAGGCTATTAACTTCTTTATGGTTATGAAAGTGTCCTACATGTGAAAAGCTTGATTTTGTTGTAATATTGGTCACTTTTAGTTATGAGAGTTCTCCTGTGAATATCTGTTCATCTAGTAATAAGTGATATTTCTGTGTCTTTCTTAATATTCAAAATCATACCTAAGTTGTTAAAAATACCTAAAAAATGTAATAGCCTGTATGTTACCAACTTTTTATGGCCATGAGAATATTGGTTTAGACTTTACAAGAAAATATTACAGTAATAACAGTAAATAATCTTATTAAAATATTAGTATGCTGTGTTAGGCATAATTTTATTTAATCCTTATAACAATATTGCAAGGAAGATACTGTCATTGTCCCAATTTTATTTATGAGTAATCTGAGACATAGGCAACTCATCCAATGGCATGGAGTGAGTAAATAGGATTTGTATCCAGATTTTCTTCTAACTCAAAAGTCTTAGCACTTAAGTAGGATGCTTCATTTGCTATGGCTCATCTCTGTAGCAGAATTGTGCTGTTGAAATCCAGAAATACCAATATTTCCACATGGAGAATCCTAAATGATTCAGTGTAATTTTAAAAAATGACAAAAATATTTGAAATTATTTTGGCTATGTTCCTGTTTTAAGGTGGCATGGTATGATGGAGAGTTGGAACTTTAATCTGCTATTTGTTCATTCACTCATTCCTTTATTTGCTTAATACTTTGTAGTGCCCTTTAAATGCCAGAGACTGTGCTAGATGTTGGGAATACAAAGACAAAAGAATACATATACTTTAGTATACATTTACTAGGATGTGATCTTAGACTAATTCATTAATCTCTCTGAGTTCATTTCCTCATTTTTTGAAAATAGGAATAATAAGAATTTGCAGGGCTACTGGGAAGAAAAAGCCAAGTAAATATATGTAAAGTCCCAAGGATGTTGTTTAAAATATTGTGAGTAATCAAAACATGTCAGTTCCCCTTTGCCTTCACTAATTTCTTACAGGTCCTAAAGATATGATTTCTTCACTTGTGAACTAAGGAAGGCAGACTATAAAAAACTGAGCCCTTACAAGATTTTATGTTACTAGGACAAATTATATACTTGTGTAATCAGCGGAACTCATCTTTGATTTTTGCACATGGATTTGAGAAAACTTAGGCAATAAACTCTGAACTCTTAGGGATTTGAGGTGGGGTAAGGACATGGTGGTTGGGGACAACATTGTCCTCTGGGAGCTTAGCATCTTCTTGATAGATGAGTCATATACCCAGAGAAAATTGAATGTTTTTCCCTTTTTTCATTTTTTGAAACAGAGTTTTGCTCTGTTGCCCAGGCTGGAGTGCAGTGGTGCAATCTCGGCTCACCACAACCTCCACCTCCAGGTTTCAAGAGATTCTCCTGCCTCAGCCTCCCAGGTAGCTGGGACTTCAGGCACGTGCCAGCACGCCAGGCTAATTTTTTGTATTTTTGGTACAGATGGGGTTTCATCCTGTTAGCCAGGATGGTCTTGATCTCCTGCCCTCGTGATCCACCTGTCTTGGCCTCCCAAAGTGCTGGGATTACAGGCGTGAGCCACTGCGCCTGGTGAAAATTGATTAATTTTCGACATCAACGTCAACAGCACAACTCTGCTATAGAGATAAGCCACAACACATGAAGCATCAATAATTTTCAACACGTTTGCAATGCAAGAGGCATCACTAAGCCAAATGAGTGAGAAAACACCCTAATGCATTAGAGTTCTGAGGAGGAAGAGGTTTCTGGGATAGGATGGCCTAGGAAGGCTTATGGACTCATTGTCCTCAAATATATCTCCAAAGATGAGTAAAAATTCAGATAGCCAGCAAAAAAGAAAGATGATTATCCATTAGGACGAATTCAGTTTAAGTGACAAAAACCTAATTCAGATTAGTTAAGGTAAAATTGGGAAATAGTTGGCTCCTATAATTGAAAAAAACCCCAAATGGTAAAGCTTTGAGTACAGCTTTATGTAGGTGTTCAGAAATTACTCTCTTTATCTATCTCCTTTCTTATCTCTACATCTCAATTTTGGTTTGTGTCTGGCTGGTCTTCCTTTCAGGTAGGCTTTCTTACCAGGGGTGGCGAGATAGTACCTAGAACCCATCCCACCAGTTCAACAGGTCAGAATAAAGAGAGAATTTCTCCTTTACATTAATTTTAGCAAAAATCTCAAGATTTTCTCTGATTTATCAACTAGTCACATGCCCATCCTTGAAGCAATAACTGAGGGATTGGATGAAGTGGTTTTCTAGGCTTAGATTATACACACACCCCCAGAGAGGGTGGGTGCATAAAGCTGCACCTCAAATAGAGTGGGAGAGAGAGCAGATGATCTCTCAAGCAAAAATCAGTGTTTCTACAAAAAGAATAGAGAATAGATGTTGACCAGGCAAAATTAACAGATGTTCCTCTTTTTGAGGGTAAACTAGCTGAAAAAGCAGTGATTATCCAGTGAGAATGCAGGTATAGAGGAGGGGAAATACAAGCAATTTGATTATGTATTGTACTCCTCTTTCTACCTCTAATGCCTGTGTTAAAATATTTAGTTTTCATTTACCAGTGAAATTTGTCTACAAATGGAGTATTCTTCACATTGCTAATTTTGAATCTACATCCGCTACAAACTAAATATTCCTCGGACAAATGTTTCATCTGTCATTCTACGAAAGCCTGAGTAAACAGAAGTGGTATTTTTTTTTGTTGCTTTTCTCCTAGGCTCACAATAAAATGTTATTGTTAATTCTCCATGGAAATGACATTAAACGGATTTCTTTCACTAAATTAGGAGCATTCTTTCTAGCCACGAAAACTAATACACATTCATTCCCTCAGAATGAAGACAGTTTTTTTTTTTCCATTTTCCCAGCACAATTCCAAGTGACAAAAATATTTTGATGTAACAAATGGGCTTTCCCCAAAAAGTATCTAAATATTTGATGTCAAGTCAGTAAAGAACCAAGCATTTGACTGAATTATTCATTTTTCTACCTGATATCTGTGCATTCGGTTGATTTTAAACCGAGAACAGCTTTAATGACCTGCTTCCAGGAATGTGTCTTGGGAGACATGCTTTCTGGGACCTCATCTGAATCATTTAACCTTGTCATATTTCAGTTTCCTTCCCCTCCTGAAAAGACAAATAAAAAGATGAAACTACGTCAAGAAATTATTGTAATGACTATAGTCAATAAAATTTAGACTAAAAGTGCCTCACAAGATAACAGGTGAAAATATACTTACTTTTATAAGCATTGACACATGAAATGAATGTCATTTCTCCAAATAATCTGTAAAATACATGGAGCCAGGGTAGAATGTCTAGAATAAAGAAACTGAATCTGTTGAGTCGATTACTGAGTTAAATATATGTTATCTTTCAAGATCTAATATGAATAAGTATAACTAATTTTGCCATGTTGATAACATAGTCAGCTTTTAATATATTTTAATATGTTAAAGTATTTTAATGCTACATAATTATCATATTACATTATTATTATTATTTTAGAGACAAGGTCTCACTCTGTCACCCAGGCTGGAGTGCAAGTGATGTAATCAGAGCTCACTGTAACCTTGAATTCCTAGGTTCAAGTGATCCTCCCTGTCAGCCTAGTGAGTAACTAGCACTATAGGTGCACACCAGCACACCCAGCTAATTTAAATTTTTTTTTTGTAGAGACAGGGTCTCACTGTGTTGCCCAGGCTGGTCTTAAACTCCTTGCCTCAAGTGATTCTTCTGCCTTGGCATCCCAAACTAATTTTTCAAAACAGTTTTTATTTTAAAAGTTTTAGATTTACAGAAAAATTGTGAAGCTCGTGTACAGAGTTCCCATATAACCTGAAACCAAGTTTCCCTTGTTATTAACCACTCTATAATTAATTAGTGTGGTACATTTGTTGTAATTGATAAATCCATGTTGATAAATTATTTGTCAACTAAAATCCACACTTTATTCAGATTTTTCTTAGTTTTTGTCTAATATTCTTTTTCTGTTCCAGGATCACATTAAAGATACTGAAACTGCATTCAGTCATTATGTCTCCTTAAGCTCCTCTTGGTTGAAACAGTTTCTCAGACTTTCTTTGATTTGATAATCTTGACAAGTTTCAGGGAGTACTAGGTCTGCTATTTTGTAGCACGTACTTCACTTGGGATTTGTCTGATGTTTTTCTCTTAATTAGACTGGAAATATGTGTTTGAGAGAGAAAGACCACAAAGGTAAAATGCCATTATATCATATCAAGAATATATATGATCAGTATGATTTAGGATGCTGATGATGACATTGATCACCTGGCTGAGGTAGCGTTTGTCAGCTTTCTCCACTGGAAAGTTTACTCTTTCAACTCTTTTCATACTTTTCTCTGGAGGAAAGTCACTATACCTAGCCCACACCCAAGGAGAGGGGAGTTATGCTCTACCTCTTTGATGTCTGAGTATCTGCATTAATTATTTAGAATCCTTTTGCGTGGGAGATTTGTCTATTCTCTTATTTATTTATTTAACATTTATTCACAACATTATGGACACATGGATATTTATTGTATACTTTGGATTATAATCCAATATTACTCAATTTGTTTTGTTGTTCAAATTTTCCCACTCTGGCCATTGGGAGCTCCTTTAGTTGACTCCTGTGTTCCTTTGACATACCCTCATAATTATGGGTGGGGGAGTTTTTACATTCTGGTATTAACAGATGCTTCAGGCTCATCTTTGATAATCTCTACTCCAGTCTGGAAAAAATTATTTCTCTGAGGAACTCAGGTCTTTTTTATCAGAAAATGTTATTAGAAACCAAGGTCTGGATAATTGTGCTCATTATTACTGATGTGTCTTCATTGCTTCTAAGCCCTCTCAGCTAAGAAGCAAGGAAATACATATGTGTATACTAACCCATGTATATGCACATATCCATAAATATTTCTGTATATACCTATGAGTACCTATACTGAGCTAAACATGAGTTTATATTAATGTCTCAGACTCGAATCCATTACCACATGGATCATTCTAGATTTCTCTCTTTGCTTGTCTATATCCTCTTACTCCAATAGTGAGAAAACTGGCTCCTAGCCTCAGCCACCTATTTACATAATTGTTTAATCCCAGTCTACATGTGTACTAGTATCAGAATGTCTAACTCATACCCTATGGAAAACAACTTCATCAACTACAGCACAGTCCTATATACATTTTCTTTTGCCTTTAGCTTATAGACTTCACTATTTTCCATAGTTACTTAGGTTAGCACCATTTTCCCTCAATCCCTCCAGTGAGATTGTTTTGTACATTCCTAATAGAGTTAAATTGTTTTGTTACATTCTGCATTCTATTCTGGGATTCCCTGAACTCTTAAATTATTTTTTAAGATTTTGCATGCATTAAAGTTCATTCTTTGCACAGTAAAGTTCTATAGGTTTTGGCAAATGCATGTTATATATCTATCATAGCATGTCATACAAAATCGTTTACCCACCTTCAAAAGTCCTCTGTGCTTGTCCTGTTCAACCCTCCCTCCAACCTCCACAAACTCCTGACAACCACTGCTCTTTTTGCCCTTTCCAAAAGATCATAAAATTGGAATCATATAGTATGTAACATTTTCAGACTAGCTTCTTTCAGTTAGCAATATGGATTTAAGATTTATCCAAGTTTTTCCATGACTATAGCATAATTTTTTATCACTGTATAGTATTCCATTGCGTGGATGTATCAAATTATTTTATCCATGCTTCTACTTCAGTTGGGTTACTTCAGTAGAGACATGAAAAAAATAATTTCTTTCCCATTTTTTGCGATTATGAATAAAGCTGTGATATACATTCACAGGCAAGTTTTTAAGTGGAAAAAGTTTTCAAATGTTGGATAAACACCTGGGAATGTGATTGCTAGATAAGAATGTACCAAAATGTCTTCCAAAGTGGCCGTATTATTTTGCTTTTCTACCAGTAATGAATGTTACCATTGCTCCACTTTCCAGCCAAAAATTGGTATTTTCAGTTTTTTCAGGTTCTGTATTTCATTACTGTTTAATTTTTCAATTCCCTAATGACAATATGGAACATCTTCTCAAATGCTTGTTTGTCATCTGTATATCTTCTTTGGTATAGAGTCTGTTTAGATCTTTTGCTGATTTTTAGTTGGCTTTTGTTTTCTTACTGTTGAGTTTAAGAATTCTTTGTATAATATGGATACAAGTCCTTACTCAGATATGTGTTTTGCAAATATTTTCTCCCAGGCTGTGGCTTGTCTTTCATTGTCTTAACAGTTTCCCCTCCTCACAGAGCAAAAGTTTTTCATTTCAATGAAGTCCAATTTATTAATTTTTATTTTATGGTGTTATATCTAAAAGCTCATCATTCAAATCACGGTCACTTAGATTTTCTCCTAATTTTTAATTTTAAATGTTTGTGGGAACAATGATTAACTCTTCCTTCATTTTTGATATTGATAATGTGTGTTTTCTCTCATTTTTCTTGCTTAGGTTGATTAGAGGTTTATCAATTCTATCAATCTTTTCAATCATATTTTAGTTCTATTTATTTTCTCTATTATTTTCCTGTTTTTAATTTCATTGATTTCTGCCCTAATTTTTATTATTTATTTTCTCCTGCTTATTTTGAATTAAATTCTTCTTCTCTCTTTAGTGTCCTAAAGTTGAAACTCAGATGTTGATTTTGGATCTTTCTTCTTTTAACATTTCTTGCAGAGCAGTTCTCCTGACAATTAATTTGTTCCGTTTTATTTGTCTGAGAAGGTCTTTATTTCATCATTACCTTTGAAGAGTAATCTCACCAGATGCAGAATTCTAGATTGTGTTTTCTTTTAATGCTTTAAATATTTCACTACATATTCTTACTGCTTGCATTGTTTCTGACAAGAAGTCCACTGTAACTGTAATTCTTCTCCTTAGCCCTCTATAGTGGAGATGCTTGTTTTCTTCTCCTTCTGTCTACATTTCCTCTTTGTCTTTGGTATCGTGCAGTTTGAATCTGATATACTCAGGTATGAGTTTGGTTTTGGGCGAGGGGAGATTTATCCTCTTTGGTACTCTCTGAGCTTCCTGGATCAGTGGTTTGGTTTCTGTCATGAGTTTTGTCATGGCCGTTAATACTTGAAATATTTCTTTTGCCCTGTACTCTCCTTCTTCTTCTGGTATTCCAATTACATGTAACACTTTTTGAAATTTCCCAGAGTTCTTGGATTTTTTTACATTCTCTTTTTGCTATGCATTGCTGTTTCAGAAAGTCAGTGTTTTAAAAAGATAATAATTTTAAATACTCACAAAAACTAGATTAAAATTGCCACAGGGGAGGAGAAATACTGACATTTCTATTGACCTTTCCTCAAATTTTTTGATTCTTTCTTCAGTTGTGTCAAGTCCACTGATAAGCCCAACAGAGGCATTCTTCATTTCTATAACAGTTTTTATATATTTCCAGTATTTTTTCATTCTTTGTTAGAATTTTTATCTGTCTGTTTACATTACCCATCTTTCCTTCCATATTGTATACTTTTTCCAGTAGAGCCATATTAATCATAGTTATTTTAAATTTCTTGTTTCATTATTCTATGATTTGTGTCATATCTGAATCTGGTTCTAATGCTTGTTTTGTCTCTTCAGACTGTGCTTTTCCTTGCATTTTAGCATGATTTGTGAATTTTTTGTGTGTGTGAAAGCCAGGCATGATGTATCAGGTAATGGGAACTGAGATAAATAAGCCTCTAGTATGAGGATTTATGTCAATCTCACCAGGTTGGGTTGTGTTTAATGTTTGCTCTGGTGATAGCGCCAGAAGCTTCAAATTCCTTTTGTGTCTTTTTGGTTTTTCTGTTGACTGAGTTTCCCTAAGTACTCCCCCTCAAAAGGACTAAGTCTGGCGGCTCTTTCGTTCACCATTCACCATTATCATACAGGAGTCCTTCTGTGGTGGTAAGGAGTGGGGAAGCAGACTTGATCTCTAAACTTATGATTAAATCTGAGTTTCTTTGTGGACCTGTGTGCCTGGGCTGACACCTTTGCAGGTGTTTCTTAGCTCTCCACGCTATAAGTTGGGGAAGAAAGGTTAGTATAAACGACAGTAAGAAAAATGCCTGTCTTCTCAGGTGGGACAGGGCTCTGGTAAAGTCTTTGACCTGGAAGGTAGACCTTTTTTATGGAGAACATTTGGGGTATATTTGTTGATAACTCTTCCCCTCCTCCTGCCAGAGCCACAAAGGAATCTTTCTTACCTCCTCACTGTGAGAAACTGGTGAAGTTTCTGGAGATAAAACCCACCAAAGGATGGAGGTTCAGCAACAGCTGCACCCCCGGCAGTTTCTCCTCTCCTGCTCGTCCACAATCAGCCTCCAGCAATTCATCAAAACCACCATTAAAGGGTCCCTCTCAGTTTATGGCTACAGTAGCTTCTGTTCCAAATAAGCAGATCTTAGCTGTGATTCTCTGCTTTTACCTGTCTTTCCAGATTTAGGATAGCAGTTTACCCTGACTTCAGTTGTCCAATGAGTTGAAGAAAAGTCATTGAATTTCAGGTTTTTTCAGCTTTTTGTTGTTTTAATTATGACATCTAATATATGAGATTTAATATATGACATCAAATATGAATTATGACATCTAAGGTTTAATGTTGGAGCTAAAATCAGAAGAGGTATTTTATTTTCATTTATATATTGTTAGTAAGTTGTTTTAAAACAAATATATGACACGAAAATGTCAGAATAAGAGTAATTAAATTCAGTAATTTCTATGAGTTCATTTTGTTCTAAGGATTCCATTATTATTATTGAACATGATAATGTTTTGATGTTTTCATTTTGATAAACTACAATATTTAAAGTGCTCAAAAATGCTAAAGTAATACGTAAGTGAAAAAAACAGTGTTTTGAGAGCATAATCATTTTAAATGCTCACAAAAATAGGCTTAAAATTGTTGGGGGGAGGGGCAATACTCACATCAGAGCTCTAGTTGTTGTCATGTTTGTGGATGCAGCTTGAAGGAGACATTAAATTAGTGTTTAAATAGTCTCTTTTTTTAAAAAAAAAGAGGCACTAATTTTAAGATTTACAAACCTGATTACTTAAAAAAATAAAAATAAAATTTCCGTCATTAAACGCACCTCAAATACCCATTTTCTATGTGTACTCAATAAATATTTTTCAAGGAAGAGTAGAAAATGGAAATTAAAAACACATAAATGATCTTCACTTAGCAAGAGTGAACTAGTAAATCTATATCTACCATTGTTGAACTCTTACTATGTGCTAGGTACTGTGTTAAGTGTTTTCTATATAGCCTCTCTCTTAATCCTCTCAATAGCCAGGCATTTACGAAATCTGAAACTTAAAAGAGTTAGTTGGCACTTCCAAAGTTCTTTCTGGGCCCTTTTCTTCCTCGTTGTAGGCATTCTCCTTGGGAGAACTCACTCACTTCTAAGACCTCAATTACTTGATATTGGTAACTCCCAAACATACACCTCAAGCCCCCATCCCCCATTTGACTTTTCTAGACCCCTGTGATTCCACTACTGTGCACTAAATGCCTCTACTTACTCCACAAGTACCCCTAATCTCAATATATCCAGAAGAACACTCTTTAGCTCACTCTATGCTTTTGCTCAGTGTTCTCTCTAGCAATGAATGATGATACCATCCATCTGTTTGGAAAGCAAGTCTCATCCTTGACTTACTTGCTGTCTCTCACGCATCACCTCTACCTATCACCAATGTGTGGTGATTCTGTCTCTGCCACCTTTGATTTTCGCTTGGACTTCTGCAATGCCCTGTCAACAAGTCTTCTCATAGCATTCCCCTCCACTCCATTCTACTTACTGCAACCACAGTAAGGTTTCTAAAATATGACTGTGGCTCCTGAGCACTCTTGGGGTAAATTAAAAACTCTTTATCATAATTTTGATGGTTTCTCTCTCATGATATTTCCTCTTCATATCTGACTCCTTCTATCCTCCAAATATATACCCTTTGGCTGGGTATACTGAGTTTTCTTTTCGATTTCCAACCCAAGTCCTTTCTTGCCTCTTAGCCTTGTCGTTTGCATTCTCTCTGCCTGGAGTACTTTCTCTTTAAAGATCTTCCTTCACTAACCCCTATTTTTCATTTGTGTCTCATCACAAGTGCCACTTCTGGGAAACCTTCCCTATCCCTTTATAGCTGGACCACTTTTTTTTTTCCAAATGCTCTCACATCACCCTGTGTCTCGTAGAATCCCCCTTATTATATCGTACCATTTACTGTGTCATAATTATAAGATCCATAAAAGCTTGTCTACCTGTGTTCTTAATACAAAACACAGTTTTTGGCACATACTAGGACCTTGATAAACATTTGATGAAAGAGTGGATAAAGTGCTGTACTAGCAAAAGGCAAATCATGTTTAAAACTCAAGATTTTTTTATCCCAAGACTGTGGTCTAAGCAACTGTGCTCTGCTGCCTCCATCTCAAAAAAATTATTGGAATTTGGAATATAAGGCCAGGATAATTTTTAAGTAAAGCAGAGGTGGGCCAACTATTTTCAGGATAAACTTGGACAAAGCATGTAATTCCAATTGAAAAACCTGTGCCCTTTGGTGGTAAAAGTTCAAATTTGGTACCATAGGAAATGAGACCTTACAAGATTTGGTTATTCTGTGAGCCAAACCCATATAAATCAAAGGTTAACTCTGTTGTTCCATTTTAAAAGCAAATATCAACAGGAAAGTTGAAGTTTGAATAAAATGTTTCTAATAAAAATTTATAATTGCTTTATAAATACAGAATCACACTACAAGGGAATATTTTTCCCTTTCCTTTAAAAAAATGTAATACTTTTGTTTAACATTAAGGCTCTAGTATTTAAGTCTTCAAAAGTAACTCTTTGCAATTGCTTCTTTAAACGTGTGGCCACCTAAAGTGAAGTCTTTCAGGAATACTGCATGTGGTCACAACAGGTTTTCAAAGCATACTTTCCACCCTTCAGGCCAAGACTGTAAGCTAATGCTTCCTTTTTCTTTTTATATATTTTCTTCTAATAAGAGGGTTTTTTTTTTTTTCTAAATAAAAGGCTTTTATCCCCAGAGAAGCATCAGAGCACTTATTAATCGATGCTTTTACTTGATAGAATGCACATTATTATTTGAAATCACTTACTTATCATAATTATAAAGCAGTATTACCGGGGCCCACCCTATCCACAGGGTGCACAGGCAACCCGAGTGCAGTAATAGTCTGTTTCCACTCACCTGAGAAATATTAGCCATTCACCAAGGAAAACATATTCCATCATCAATATATACATATTACATTCATTACATATCATAGTGTTGGAGATGGAAATAGTGGGTCAATTTCTGTTTTTCTTTTTTCTTTCTTTCTTTCTTTTTTTTTTTTAATAGTACATGAAAAGGTCTTTCTTTTTCTCTCTTTAACCTCAGTCTGATTTGTTCCAGTTTTTCAACCTGGCAATGTACTTTTCATCAAAGCAAGGAGATACACAGTAGAAAGACCACACTATGTCTTGTCTAGCATATCCATCAGGTTACATGGGGCTAAGTTTAAAATAGTCATATGAGGCATATAACTACCTCATTCAAAAACAGAAACACAAGCCTGGGGATTGAACTTCATTTTGCAATGGGTTGTTATGTCACCTGAATGGCAAAGCTGGGTTGGCTGGATCTGTGCTTGATTCAGATCTGGATTTATTCTACTTCTAAGGCTGTGTCTGCCCAGTTAGATGTTGGCAAAAATTAAATGGAAAATTAGATTATTGTGCCTTTTGTGTTGAAAAGCAAAATTAAATACAATTTAAAATCTTCCAGGAGTATTTATATTTATATTTTTTGCAAATAAGTTTTTAAAAAAAATGTTGTAGTCTGTAAGTCCTTATCTGAAAAAAATAAGTAATTCTATGATTAGGCTTATTTTATCCTGTATAGTAAAAATTCAAATTTCTTGTCTACCCACCCCTCCATGCCCTCTGCGAGATTCTAATTTTCTGGTGGGGCTTAGGAATCTGCATTTCAGCAGTACTCCAGGCAATGTGTGGGCCATATTTTGGGGAAACAAAATGTTCTAGATGAATCTAGAGGAGCTAATTCTATTAAATATTCTTCTCCTCAAAGACGAATTCCACTTTGTTCAGTATAGCGTTGTTGGTAGAACTACATTATAGGAGTTTTGTGACCCTCGGCAAATTCCATCGTCCTTAAACCTCAGTTTTTTCATTATAGATGGAAAGGATCTTACTATCATTTACAGTTCTTTGTCAGCTTATCCGAGATAACTGAAAAATTAGCTCCCTGCACGGAGAGAAAGATACTTGCCTCTCTTTTCTCGTCCATTCATTTCTCTAGGTTTGCTGCTGCTGTGTTTTGTACAAATCTTTTGCCTGTTAGTAATGTGTTTCTTCCATCTCTGTTGATCTAGATTTTACCTGTTGTCCAAAGTCAGGACGAATGCTACTAAAACCCCCCAGGCCCCCAAGTGAAAAGAATCTTTTATTACCCAGACTCCCATACAGTTAAAATACCTCTGTCTCATTGCATTAACCGTATTCTACTGTATAAAATACTTATAATGTCGGTATATGTTATCTTTTTTATGATCTCTTTTATTATATGTTATCTCTCTGACTGGGTTTCACCTTTGTGCCCTACAGTAAGTAAAATGTCTTTGGCTTTAAAGGTACTCACTGATTTAAAGGGCATAGGAATGGACATAGTTTGTTAGAATATAACAACTACTCTGATATACATTTATTAAACACATCATATTTATCCTGCAATCTGCTAGGTCCTATATGTGTTTGGTACCACAAAGGTAAAACATCGAAATAATTGACTCTGTGTTGAGCTCTTTATTTGGTTATGTGGATACCTTTCTTGTATGGTCTGTTAAATAGTTCATTAAATGTTAAATGCTTGTCATGTGAATAAATGAACCAAAAAAAACCTAGAACCATGTAGACTTATATTTTATTAGATTGTACACGTCTGTGTTCTATGTCATACAAAGATATGTTAAATTATTTTTCTTTTTAACACCTTCAGCTGTTCTTTCTTTTTGAATACATATGTGTACATGCATAAGCGTTTGGACGAAGTTTTATTAAGCAAAAGATAGAACAATGTACAATATTAAAATAAATTTGTCTCTTCGTTCTTGCCATTTCAGATGATGGAAAATTATCCTTTGAAGAATTCAAAGCATATTTTGCAGATGGTGTTCTCAGTGGAGAAGAATTACACGAGCTCTTCCATACCATTGATACACATAATACTAAGTAAGAAACTTTTTTATCATTGGATTCCATAAATGAGGCAGAGAGAGCGTGAATGCATTCATATCCAGGAAGAAGAAAGGGAGGAACAATGTAGAGGGTATATTTTGCAATGTTTGCCTATGCTTAATTCTGATATACCTCTTTAGTAATTAAAATGCTCTGAAAAATTGACTTTGAAGTAGAAAATAATGATCTTTTGTAGAAAGCTCCCCTAAAGTGTTTTTAGATTGTTTCCACTTTGCAAAATGTAAAAGAAAAGTATGCATTATAAATAAATACAGTTCTGCCATTAATTTAAAGAGTAGAATTTTGCCTTGTTATTTAGGCTTAATCTCAATTTGCTTTGTTTAAAAATTTTTCTTAGGCCATTCTTACATTAACACAATGAAATGGAAGAATTGTAGCAGTTATCTGGACAATTCAGGTGTGCTGAATTCCAAATCACTGTTACCTGAGGACACAATTATCTCTGGAGAGCCAGTGTATACAGTGATCCATTCTTTTACTTATTTTGCCTATATAGATCTCTCTTTTGTATTGGCATAACATTTCTGAAGTTTCTATTTATATTCTCACTATGCTTAAAAATATAAAATAATGAGGTCTTTAGGGTATAGAGCAATAGAAATATGCTGCTTGTTTTAGGCAATTGAACCAAATCAGATTGTTTGTGACAGTCACAATTACAAAACGCTTATATGAAAAACCACCGTTTCAGCCATGTCTTGAGACCTATCAGTGTGTCCATTGCTTGAAAAATCACTGTCTTGCCTCAGGCAAAGTGTTGAGATGACTCCAGGCAGTGAGTCAAGATGCCAAGAAAATGCCCTTGGGCTACATCTATAAACAGACATTTTTTTGAGGCTAACTATTAAGAAAAATTAAAAGACTAAATTCACTTCACTCAAAGAGTTGAATATTTTTTAAACAACCAATTTATAAATTTCTTGACTTCATTAGGGTTTCAAATTCTTCATCCAATGGCTTAAGTATTTTGTTAACAGAAACAGTATTCAGGGATAACTATACTCAACAATAACTCTTGCATTTCGAGTCCATAGTAGGTATTGGTGGCACAACATGGAACCAGCTTATGGTTTTATGGAGAAATAGACCAATTAGCTGATCATATCAATATAATTCATAAATGCTGTAATTGAGCTATGTGCAGGACACTTTTGGACCATAAGTCCCAAAAGGGAGGAAATTTTAGCCCCATTTGGTAAGCTCAGGGAACATTTACAGGAGCTGAGTCATTATGGGAGATTACAAATTCCTTAGGTAAAGAAAGGGGTGGAGAGAAGAATATTCTAATCAGAGGGAGAAGCATGAGAAAAGGCCTGGAAGAAGAAGGTGATGAGCAGCAACAAGTAGTTTCTTACTACTAAAGTATCAGCTGGAAGGCTGAGAATGAAAGATGAATCTGGAGAGGAAAGAAAGGACCAGAAAAGATGGAATTTGCATTCTGTGGTTGCAAAAGTGCTTCACCTTTATCCTGAAGGCCAGGGAAAAGCTATTAAAGAATTTGAGCCAGGCTGCAACATCTTTATAGGTCACTGCGGATCCACTGAAGGACAGGCGTACAGGGGGAATAGTTGACTCCTTAAATTGCTACTAGATCAGTATGTTAAGTAAAATAAGCCAGACATAGAAAGAAAAAAAAAAATTGCTACTGGGGAAGAATGTTTATTCGTGAAAGAAAGAAAGCCATGTTGTACTTTACTGGGATATCATACTTTAAAGAATAAAAGAGCAGAGGCTCCCTTTGTGGCTTAGGTGTTGGACATTGAGATGCTAATGCTTTGTTATGTATGCTGATTATTTCTTCCTCCTTACAATTAGTATTGAAGTTTAAACAACATTTGCGTTTGGAACATTTATTGAGAGCCATAATAGTTCCAGAATTGGGTGTTATGAAGATTTTTAATACGTTACATTTAATTTATATTAATATTAATATTTATTCATACTAATGAAACACTTTTCAATAGATCTTATCAGCCTCTTTTGCTATTTTATTTATATAGTTATTAATTTGGGTTACTTGGCATAGCTTTAAGACTACTAAATGTTAAATAAGTATATATAATGATTTATACAGTAAGTCTAAAGGAATAATTATTACCACCAGTTTCTCTCGTATGCATTAGTAACAACAAGTGTTTTCTGATCATAACGATGTTCAACTTTAATTTGGAGCTAAAGTATATATTAGGTAGAGACTTCTGAATTATATTCACGTAATTCCTTTTTTTAAGAAAGGGATGTCAGTATCAGTCTTTGATCTTTTACTGATACTAATTCAAACGTTGGCACGGAAATTTTGGAGCTATATTTGAAGCAACTGATAACTTATATCTTTGCATGATCCAAATTTTAATTATTTTAACAAATGCACTATATATGCCAATTATTTTCTCCTTCCACTCACCTTCTAAGAATATAAGTTTTCCTCCAAATCCTGCCTCCATTCAATATCCCTGACCACTCTAATTTAATCAAGAGTACAGCCTGGCCTGAAGGAGCCAGTAATATATAACCTGGACCAAAACAGTCAGACTCACTGTCTCACACTGTTTATGGTAGGCCATGAGAGTCAGAGTCTATGAACATTTGCTGCGGAGGTCCCTGTGACTACCCGGTTCCTGCCTTTCCTTATATCTGGAGTTTTGACTTCACTTTGGGGTCCATTAAATTGGTATCTTCCTAACACACTGCATTTTCTTGAACTTGTTTAAGTAATATTCTGTTCCTTGTGTAAGAACGTTCTAAGACAGTGTTACCCAATCACATTCCTGCCATCTCTAAAAATTCAAGTCTTTTTGCTACAAACATCATATTTGCCATGCTTGAGGAGTGACTTACCCACTTTGAGAATATTTGGAAGGAAAGAAGGAAAATAAAAGAACATATGTGGCTACTTAATTTTTTTCCTTTTGTCTCATGAAAATACTCTTAAAATATTATGCTTGATTATGAAAAGCAAATATTGTTCAGAAGCATAATTAGAGCTTGTGTCTATATTGCAGTATAATTATTTTAAATATCAAAATTAAGTACATTATTCCTCATAAAATTACATTAAAAAAGCATCATGTAAACTTATGGACTTTAAAAGGTCATGTTTTATAAGTGGTTTTTAAATGAACAAATGATAAATATAGAGTAGTGTAATGATTTTAAAAAAAGTCTTAAGAAAACAAAAATATACTGCCCTCTTCACACACCTTTAGATAGCAGTCATAATTCCCAAATCTAACTCTACTGGTTTTTCTCTTTTGTTTCAGTCATTTATTTCTTTAATCTTTCATTTTAAGAAATCAATATGTTCATTTGAGAAATTTCCTTAAAAGTAGTTCACTGCAGTTTTTTTTTTTCCCCTCGAATTACTTGGATCTTTTCAGTCAGCTTTTCTCTCAGGAATGCAAATAAATCCCAGAAAAACAAACCCCAAATACATTTAACCTCAAAATAACTATGCAAAGATTTCTGCAAAGATTTCTGTATATGAATATTACCAAGGTTGGAGATATCTCAGGTCTTAATCATACAGAATGTTTTTAGTATATTTCAAAACCAAACTACCTATATCAACCACATGTCCTTATATGCTAAGGAAAATGTCTAGCAGTTGTAATCACCTTTCAAGCCAGCCCAGGCACGAGCTTAAGCTCAATGCTCAGTATAATTTCAGTCTAATGAGAATTCCATGAATCATCCTACTTGTTTGTTGCTGTATTAGAATCCTTGTATAGTGACTGTTTGTCAGAAATTACATTCCTAATCTATGCATTCCAAAGATTTCATTCAGAGCAGCAACTTTAGAAGTGAAAAGAACCCTGCGTAAAAGTAAGAGAAATTTGAAGGCATGGGAAGCCCAGCTTTCCATCACCTTTTAAATTATTAAATTGATAGATCTTTTTCATTATGTTCAGACATTCGGAAAGTTTTCCTGAGTTTTTCTTGCATATAGTGATTGGTTGAGTGTGGAACAAAAGACCAGCTTGTTTCTGTGGATGGTACTTTGGATATTTTGCATGGCAAAGGAGAAGAAGGTCAAATAATGTTTTTGTCATCGGGGCAAAATATTGCTGAAAACTTTGATTTTTCTCAAGCTTTAAGAGAAGTGCATACAATGTAATATTCTGAAGTAATCCTGAAGGATATCATGTCCACCTTATGAAACTTTCATAATTTCCCAGATTTTGTCAAGCCTTATTTTAACTGTATTATTTCTGGGCCAAATATGCTTAATCTTTCATTTTCTTTTAAAAAATTATTAATCTCTCAATCATTTTAGTGAGCCTTATTGCACCCTTTCCAGACTCATTAGCGATGTTTTAAACTCACATTTTTCTCAACTTTTATAAAGTGACTCTTCAGAAAAGATACTTAGAGCCCTTAAAACTTGTTTGTAAAAGAAACTAACCTAGCAAAAACTAAATCTACAGCTAGGTAGCTTACAAACGGGAACCATCACACCAGTTAAAGAGCAAGAATAAATAGAGGAAAGATCATTAAGAGGAAACTTCATAGTTCATCAAAAGTGTTCTCATTCATCAGAAAGTTAGTCTGTCTACATTTTGCAGTTAGTTATAGGGAACTATGATGAATTTAGCATAAATCCTTGTGATGTTAATTATAGCAGAAAAAGGGGAGAGATCCCCTGGAGACCAAAACCCATTTTCCCAGCACACTGCACTTTGGAGTTCCAGATTGTCAGGGTAGACCAAATGGTCGACCAGATGGAAGTTTCACTTCTGTGTCAGAGAGTGAACATACAGAAAAGCATCCCAGGGCCCTCAGATGGGAGTCTGTGACTAGAGATAGATGACTGATGTCTTCTGATCAAGTGTTCTTTATTCCAAGCTAAAACAATTTTTTGGGTGCTGAGCACTGGGATTTCAACCCAGTACTTGTTAAATCACTGAAGCACACCAGAGTGACAAAAATATCACCACCTACTAAAAGAGCATAGTCCATCTTGAGCTAGCTCTGAAAGTTTAAAAAGCTCTTTCTTAAACCAAACTGAAATCTGTCTCTCTTAACTTCTGCTTGGTTCTGCTCTGTAGGGCCATTCAGAATATGAATATTTTATGAAAAGTCTTTCTAATATTTGAAGACAGTTTTCATGCATCAATGAGATAAAGTCCCATAATACTTGGAAGGAGTAGAATTTTGCTTCTTTGGAAACAGAAAAAATGCTTCACCTTGTATTTGTGCATGACAGATACATTCTAAAGCTTGATGAGTTAGGTGATGAAGCCACTTTCTTTCTTGAGTTATCTATCACACTGCTTAAGTGGACATATGCTGTGGGCAGTAGGAAAAGAAGGAAGGGTCAGTACTCATGGAACATACAGTAAGTTGGTCCAAAGAGCATGTAGCATAACCTGCATGACATTGCAACTGCAAAGCTTATTGCAATTCCAATAGTGGACAGGAGAGATCTCCTGCTTAACACAGCTTATACCATCTTCAACTAAGCTGAAGTCTTGGAAAGCAGTACCAAGACTTAAGTTCCTGGAGAATAGAGCAGGCCACAGTCCCAGGTACTCAGCTAAGCAAGTGTGGCATGACTGAGAGATACACAGGAAGGAACAAGAAAAGAGACAAAGATGGTGTGGCTATATGTCAAGAGAACAAAGTGAAGACCAAACTCCAGAGTATGTCAGATTAACGTGCAATGGACAGACTGGGCTTGCCAGGCTTGGGTTTCAGCAATACAAATTTGGCTAAGGAGCACTGGCAGAACTGTGCTCCAGGTATTCAGAGAAGCCCTGAACTGGCCATCAGTAAACTAGCAGAGAACACAGAGTCCAGTTAGAACTTCTTTCTATCCATGAACCAAGGCTTGGCTCTAGAAACTAGGTAGTGGTCTAGGCTTTAAGTAGTTTTCTTGGTATCTCTATCCAGGCTTTAAGTAGTTTTCTTGGTATAAGCTCATACAGGCTAGCAGATGTATGCTGTTTTTGAGAGAGGCATGATTTTCATAATGCTTTGCATGCCAGATGAGGGATGGAGTCAGAGGAACCACAAAGCTGTAGAGAGAATAACATACTTTTGACAGATTTTTCTCAACTCCTCTTAGGCCCTACTTCAGAGAAGTCACAGCAGGGCAAATGATTCTGTAGTAGGCAAGAATTATTGGATGTGAGTGACAGAAACATAAATTAAGCTGACTTAAGGAAATAATTGTCTGCCTCACGTGTCTTATAGGTCTAGAGACAGATTTCACGTGTGCTGGAGGTAGCTACTCGAATAGTGTTGCTGAAAATCTGTCTCCCATTGTCTCTCACCTCTTCTTTTCCCTGTGTTAGCTGTTCTCTTTGGAGGGCCCTCTCACTGAGACGCCAAGATGGTTACTAGAAGCTCAAGGTTCATATTGCCGCCGGCTTAGCAAACACTCAGAGAAACTGCTTTTATTTCCTAATAACTCTCAGCAAATCCTGTTTTTGAATTATGATAGCCTGGCTTAGATCTCATGCATATCCCTGGACAAATAACCATTTTCAAGAAAACATAATGCAAAATAGAACTGGGATGGTGTTTCAGGATAAAGGCGAATAGATGCCAGGCAGGCAAAAGTTGAGCCTCCCACAGATCAAATAACTGCTTATTCATTCTCAAGGACTTCTCTTTACCCTCTCATATTTTAGAGGAAGATAATCTCCTTCCCCAAGAGGACAAGGGGCAGGAAGTTTAAACTCCAGAGAGTTCTTACTAATTGTGGGATCAATCAGGAAAATCTGTAGCTATCTATAATGGGAAACACTGAAGTCAGGGAGAATTCTGTTGTTAGGCTTCCTGGTCCCATTGAGCTGCCCAGGATTCTATCCCCTGACACCCTCACGCTTCCTGACCGTCTGACTGTTTTTATTCCCAGGAGTCCTGCTTTCCCATTCTTTTCCTGCTAGAGCCATGCCTCTGATGCCCTTCTTTTCTCCTACGGTCTTGACAGCTCTTTGTAGCTTCAGCAACTGCCAAAACTTAGACTTTGTAACCCTGGTTTTCTTCTCCTTAGCCTTTCTCTGTGATCACCCAACTAGTATAGATTTTTGGGGAGTTCTCACATATTGTGCTATCCTTATTTCTTGAGAATTAAAAATTATGAAGAATTATGTACAAAGCTAAGAAACACTATTTGATTATATCCTATACAGGTGTACTTTTAACCACATTTTTAGAGACTGAAAACTGAAGTCATACACTCTTACCAGGACTCACTCTAAACTATTACTGGGCCTATGATTATTGATTCCATTTGGACATTAGAACTAACCTGTAGCCATTGGATGTCCTTATCATTCACTGATTTTTAGGTCTACTTTTCACTTCAACAATTACTGAAACCCATTTACTTGCTTTAACTGAAACCCATTTACTTGCTTTGAGAATCTTTGCTAAGCTCACAAAGATATGGAGAGAGAGAAAAAAACCCAAAGTGGTTTTAAAATCTCTTCTTTCCTAGGAAGACATTTCATTGGCATCACCACCATTTCCTTCTAAATCAGGTCACTTCAAACCTGCAGTGTGGACTGGGGCACTGCATTCTTCCCTGGAGGAAGAGTGCAGAATCAACAAGTCAGATTCTGCTGCATAATTAAAAGATTAGCAAAGTTTGGAGAATCTATAAAGGAGAGAATGTTAAAGGGATTTTTTCAAATGGCATAGAAATGGTTTATTCTTAGTTATAATTTTTTGAAAAAAGAAAAACTGGTTCTAATTTTCTCTGACAAAAATGGTAGTCAAGTCAACTTTTGTGTCAAGGCAGTTTCTATATAATTTCTAAAACTATTTAATTTCTAAAGGAAATGCTTAATTTCTAATTGAATAGGAAAATGCATTTATGAAGTGATTATGTACCAGGCAATTAACTTGCATCATCTTATTTAATCTTTAAGAAAAAAACAAACAAAATAAGAATGCATTGTCATTCATAGCCTACAGTTAAGCGATCTGATACAAAAAGTTAAATAACTTGCCAAAAGTTACACAAATATTATGAGTAAGGATCTGGGGTTTTCCGAGGTCTGCCTGAAAACCAAACCCAAGCTCTTTCCATTGCCATATCATCTCAATAAAATTTCATGTTTTTTGCTTTGTATTTCGTGTATCAGAAATCAAAATATTCCAAGGCAATTTTTAAAAATCATTTTCAGGTAATTTATCCTTGACGGAAAGATGGTTAATTCTCTCTAACAGTAGAATATATTTGGATGTACACTATAGAGGTAATTGCTTTAATTGCTGCCTTTATCTCTTCTCTTTATATATCTAATATGTAGGGTTTTTACAGTGTGGGAGTTGCTACAATGTAGAAATGTTATTCTTCTTTTCTGTGGATATTGTTTCCATTCTTTGCACATTTTCCCTCCCTCTATCCTACCTTTATACTTAGAAATCATTGTCTACTTTTAGACTTAGTTCCTGCCATCCTCCATCCCATCACTTTGCATTTGCCATATTTTCTCTATTGCTCTTCAGAGCACTCACAGAGTTTTACTGTTTCCTTTAATCATTTGTATTAAGGGCCTTTTCAAACTTTTTCGTATCTTTTTATATTTTCAATCTTACCTAGAGAATTATTTTTCTGGTTTTCATCTATTCCTTCCCCCAAAAAAGCTTAAATTCTTTTTTTTTTTTTTAAATTTTAAGTTCTGGGATACATGTGCAGAATGTGCAGGTTTGTTACATAGGTATACATGTGCCACGGTGGTTTGCTGCACCTATCACACATATGTTTAAATTCTTTTTTAAACTTAATTGAACTTTCTTTCCATCAGCTGTGAAAGAGTTGCCATTAGTGAAGTAAAATCAATTACTGCTCAAAATAAAAATTGTCTACTGAGGAAGCTAGATGAATGATTTATTCACATAAATGCAGTTTTTTTCTTATCTCGTCAATATTCACTAAATGGATGAAATCAGTGCGGTAAAATTGTAACCGCAATCTCTAAAATACATGGTGCTCATTTTGTGGACAGCTTTTCCTCCATATCCAATGACCCAACCAGTTCTGTCTTTTTTGCTTTTAATCTTCACCGCCACTACCTAAGTTTAAGTTTTTTGCCTTTGCAACTACATTTTTCTCAAGAATGGTCAGTTTAGTAGAACAGTTACAGTTGTTCTCCATGAATCCTTGAGATTTCAGAATTCTCAGCCAGGCGTGGTGGCTCACGCCTGTAATCCCAGTACTTTGGGAGGCTGAGACAGGTGGATCACTTGAGATCAGGAGTTTCAGACCAGCCTGGCCAATATGGTGAAACCCCACCTCTACTAAAAAACACAAAAATTAGCTGGGCATCGTGGCACGTGCCTGTAATCCCAGCTACTTGGGAGGCTAAGGCATGAGAATTGCTTGAACCCGGGAGGCGGCGGTTGCAGTGAGCTGAGATTGTGCACCACTGTACTCCAGCCTAAGAGACAGAGTGAAACTGTGTCTCGGAAAAAAAAAAAAAAAAAAAGATTTTAGAATTTTAGAAATAAATGTAGATTACAAATAACCAAAAAGTCACTACTTACTTTTGAAGTGCAGGTTTTTTCAAGAACAATTTTTTTAGGAAAATATTTCCCCCACTGCTATGGTCCAAAGTATGTGTTTCTTGGAAATTTATATGTTGAAACCTAACATCCACAGTGATAGCATTAAAAGGGAGGGCCTTTGGCAAATGACTAGGTCATAAGGATTCCACCTTCATGAATGTGATGAGTGCCCTTTTATAAAAGAGACCTGAAGGAGCTTGTGTTTCCCTTCCACTTATGTAAGGATATATAGAAAGTGCCATTGATGAGTAGCAAGCCCTCATCAAACACCAAATCTGTTGGTGTCTTAATCTTCGACTTAGCCTCTAGAACTGTGAGCAATAAATTTCTGTTGCTTATAAATTACTCAGTCTGAAGTATTTGTTAGAGAAGCCCAAAAGGATTAAGATACCCACAAACCAGATAATATAAACAGCACATCATTATTGTAAAAAGAATTGAAAATATAGAAAATTATAAGAAAGAGCATAAAATATCTGAAACCTCACAGCCTTGAGATAATCACCAAGAGCATTTGGTTACCATAGCTTTTAATGTATGCATTCTATTTTAATCACGGAAAACTACTTGATTTTAGATTTCTTTTCCTCTTCTACCATATATCCTTATACTATCCCCCATAACCAATTTTTATTACCTAAAGTAGTCTTGTGTATTTTTTCCATGTTTATGTAATCATATACACATCTATATGTCTCATGAAAGCTTTCCCTGACTTTCTTTATTAGGTTAAATTTTCTATTCTGCATTCTCATTGTAACATGGACCACTCTCTACAGCACCTATATTATTTACAATTTTATATTTATTAGGGTGTTTCTTTGATTGGGATTTACCTCTAGCCTAAATTCCATGAAGGCAGAGGCCGTAACTATCTTGCTTTTCATTGATTCTCAGCACAATGTTTAGCACATATTGCAAACTCAATAAACATTTGAGATGATAAGAGATAAATTCCCGCTTCCCCAAATCTCATGCTATGCACTTTGCCCAAGTAGCCTTGCTCTTCTCCTCAGCATAGTAAAGTTTTCCAGGCATTAGAGGTCACCCAATGCCATAAAAAAAGTATTGCAATGCAGAAAGAACTCAGACTTGCCAGGCTTGGACTTAAGTCCCTCCACTATCTGTCTATGAGGAGTTTGAGTGGTCATTTTTTTTTCATTGGACCACAATTTCATTGACTTTAAAAGGGAGCCAATGTAAGAACCCATTTTGTGGAATTTAGGACTAATATACAAATACTTGCCACAAAATAATAATGATGATGATTATTACTAAAGTGTATTCACTAACCTTTCCTTTTCTTTTGGATCACTTGCTTTCTCCAAATTTCTGTAATTATAGTTTACGCCTTCATGAGGTACCATTTAATTATATAATATCTTCTGTTATGTTTGCTAATTGTTTCATTAGCATGTTAATCTTGTCTCCAAATATAATTGTAAATTCCTTTGAAGCAAGGACCATTGTTCTCTACCACTTACAGCAATTGCTGTAATACATTAAATAAGTGCTTGGTTACTTGACTGATACAGAAAAAGGATTATTTTGATTTTATGTAAGAAAGGTGTGCAAAAGCACATTGCTGGTGACTTTTAGAGTCTAGACCCTGCCTGATTGAGTATAGAAAGAGTAATGCCATTAACAGATCTTATCAAACACAGAAGGAGAACTGATTCCTTTTGTTTGGGAGGAAGATAAATGATAAATTTGACTTTAGACTCTCAGTTAAACTCAAGCAGTTTCGAATGCTATTGCTATATTAAAATAGTTCTCTACTCCTGCAAATTAAAGACAATGAAATATAATTTTGGATGTAAATGTGGATTATTTCCATATTTTAACAGACACAAAATATGTTCAAATGAGGAATTTCTTTTTCCCAATATAATTATTGGATCTTCATTTATATGTTAAAAAAGAAGCTGCATTGCTTAAAAAGAAGCTGCAACATTGCTTAAAAAGAAGCTCCTGCTACACCGAATATTTTATTTTCTGTTCTCTTAAAAGGTTTCTCATTGGGAAAAATAGACTAAATAGCAAAAGCTTTTAGTAGTTAACTCAAAATAGAAGAAGAAGAAAGCTGGGCATGAGAATCAGCTGAACGTTATTATTCTTGTCTCATTCACTAATGGGTTTAACGGTTTAATTTTATTTTAAGGTTTTCCTGGGAACTTATTTTTAGTCAACTTTAGATTAAAAACAATAATTTAGGATAATTAGAAATCTATCTGTAGTGGGTGGGCCATAGGGTTTTGATCGTTTACATAACTAACTTTTCCTCAATCTTCCACCATCCTCTTTGCTGTAAGATTAAAATAAATTTTGACTTCAGAGTGGCACAAAGAGTTTTTTTATTTTGCTTGAATTGTGAATGGTTTCCAAGTGAAAATTCAGTTTGTCAGACTTGACAACCATTATTCTAGTTGAGTTTGCAGCTTCCAAAACATTAGTCATTTGTTCCCTAATTATTCATTTATTTATTCAATAAGCATTTATTAATCTGCAATGATATCATGTGCCATATATTATGCATAACTGAATGAATATTACTTTATATTTATGGGATGCAGACATACTGATGGATAGAAAATTATTTTCCAAATATCTCATGGAGGCCGATGTTTTGCCAAAATGAAGGCAATGGCTCAAATTTACTATGATTGAGCAGAATAAGAAGCACTCTTTAATATTTCTATCTCTATGCTTGTCTTTAACTCAGGATCTTTGCAATAGTTAATTGCTGTTGATAAAATGCACTTTAACACGTTTATGTCATTTTTTTTTTTACAAAAATTAAATTGCCAGAAAGTTATTAATGGGAAATTAACCTTTAAAAAATAGTTCCAAAAAGCCAGAGATGCCTGGGTAATGTGCTCATCATAGGGAGGTCACCTGTGCTACTTTGGCCAAAGGCCAGCCACCTAAGGAAATAATATAGACAGGGGTAGTGAAATCCCATTACAGTGCATTTATCTGCCAGGGATAAGTTCCAAGACCCCCAGTGGATGCTTGAAACTCCGGATAGAACAGAACCCTATATATACTATGTTTTTTCCTATCTGATAACCAATGATAATTTTGGTTTATCATTGACTACTAAATGACTAATGGACGGGTATTGTATACAGTGTGGTTACCCTGGACAAAGGGATGGTTCGCATCCTAGGTGCAACTGCAAAAGGTTTCTCCACACTATTTAGAACAGTGTGCAATTTAAAATTTATGAATTGTTTATTTCTAGAATTTTCCATTTAATATTTTTGGACCACAGTTGACTGCAAGTAACTGAAACTATGAAAAGTGAAACCTTGGAGGAGGGAAAACTTCTGTAATTAAAAAGTGATTGATTAGGGTCCCTTCTGTGGATTCATCAAGAATCAAATAGGGACAATTACCATTTGACCTTTATTTTTAAAATACAAGTGGAAATAATAGAATTGTTTCTAGTGTCTCTGAGTCTCTTCCACTGGTTTCTCTCTCTCTCTCTCTGCCCCCTGTTGCTCTCTTGCTGTGATCCTTTTCCAAGCTTGAGCTTGACAAATCATTATGTCTGTACCAGACCCGCTTAAATTAGAATGGACTGTAAGAGATTTCCAGTCATTGAGTTTTTGTTTTACTATTTAATGTAATTGTTTCTTTGCATTTCTACTTGTATTCTGAATTCCTAACCCCAAATTTTTGCCCTTTATATTTTACATTTCAAAATCTCTTTATTGTGCATAGAGCTAACTGTGTCTATGTCCTAGTTGGCTCATAAAAATTCATAGGCATTGTGTCTTTAAAATAGAGCACAGTCGGAGAAACATATTCCAATGAAAAAATAAGGATGTGTTTTTAAATTAATTTTTGTTGAATATATGAAAAATTATTATCCTTGTTGTATTTGATTGAAACTATTCACTAGGGTGAAGACAGAACAGTAAGTCTTCACTTTACATCATTGATAGGTTCTTGGAAACTGAGATTTGAAGTGAAACAATACATAACAAAACCAATTTTACCATAGGCTAATTGATGTAAATAAGAGTTCAGTTCCTATAACATATTTCTAGTCAAAAAAGCATCATAAAACCTCTAAATAAAGACCCAAAACATTTCTAATACTAAATATTGAAATAAGTGTAAGCTATATATACATTTACGAAAGACTTATAAAAAAAATGAGACAATTATTTACCCACTTACTTCAGTTCAGGGTTACAGGTGACCAGAGCCTATTCTGGCAGCTCAGGCACCAAGTAGGCACCAGCCTTGGACAGGATGCTGTCCCATCACAGGGTGCATTCACACTCATACCCACAGTCACTCAGACTGGGACCATTCAGACAGGCCAGTGAACATAATGTGCACATCTTTGGTGGGGTAAGAGAAAATCTGAGTATCTGGAGAAAACCCACATAGACATGGGGAGAACATACAAACTCCACACAAACAGTGGCCTCTGTGGGGAATCAGTTATTTTCCTTCTCTACGTTATAACAAAACGAAGTTGAATGAAACAACTCTATTCAAGGACCTGCTATAATCTATATTTCCAAACTCATGACAGAAATCTCCCTTTCACAGTCAGATTACATAGGAAATTTCTGTCCTTGATTTGTTACTTAAAGTTGCTTGCACAAGATTTCTTAACCTGGGTAAAATCAACCCCTGGAAATTTAATATAAAATTAAATATAAAATGTTATTGCACATTGCCTATATTTATTTTGAGAGAAATAGGGAAGGGATGATTGATACATTTTATCAGACTTTCAGTGTTCTGTGACAAAACAGCAAAGAACCACTACTCATCTTCTCTCTTAACTTCTAAATCAAATAATTAATCAACTTTTAATAAATCATTTTATATTTCTCTTTCTGTAACAAAAACAGTTTAAATATTGGAAGAGGCTACCACAAAAGGCTAGTGAAGTTTCTTAGGAATTCCTGGGAAGAGGATCCTGGAGATTAGGGAGAGAGGACACTGTTAAATTTGAACTCTGAAGTCAACCCAAGTCTAACTCAATTTGTGAAGTCAGTTCTGTATTGCCTATACAGACTGAGCTTGCTATTCCCTTTCTTTTTTTTTTTTTTTTAATTTATTTATTATTATTGTACTTTAAGTTGTAGGGTACATGTGCATAACGTGCAGGTTTGTTACATATGTATACTTGTGCCATGTTGGTGTGCTGCACCCATCAACTCATCATTTACATCAGGTATAACTTTCAATGAAGAGTTCCTGGTATTCTCCATGTGGAAGGTATTGTACCAGCTACTAGGGATATAGTGGTGATAAACAAGGGATTTGTAGTTTAGCAGAGAAAGTAGACAATCAATAACTTGATTAATTATGACAGGAAGATATAGTGCTTTGAGGGGAACAGGGTGTGCTAACTTTATCTTAAGGGTTAGCCAGGACCTCTTAGAGAAGCCATACAGTTTTACTAAGAAGAAGTATGAATAAGGATGGAGATAGAGATGAATGATGTTTTTAGCCAAAGACAGTAGCACATGTGGAAACTTGTAGAGAGACAGTGTGGCATGTTAGAGAAGCTGAAGGGCATTCAGCATGTGCAGAGCACCGAATCGGGGTAGAGAGAGGCTAAAAAAGCCAACAGAGGCCCTAACTGTAAAAGGTTTGAGAATCAGTGGGGTAATCAAATTTCTACCCTCAGGTCAGTGCTAAGCCACTGAAGGGTCTTAAACCTGGGAGTGACTGGATTAGGTTCATGTTTTCATAAGATAGATCTCCCCAAGATGAAGAGAATTGGTGAGAGATGACAAGTCTGGAGACAGCAAAACCAGGTAAGAGGTGCTTCAGCTATGTTTTAAAAAATGTTAGCTGGATTTTGAAAGATCTGTATCTCTAGTCTTTCTGATTTTGCCTAAATCTTTCTGATCTGGAAAGCTTTTGAATAAGAATTACCCTGATGCTGCAAAACAATAATAATAACAACAACAATAATAATGGTTAATATCTATGGCTCAGTTTGCATAGGCAATACAGAATTGACTTCACAGATTGATTTAGACGTGACTTGACTTCAGAGTTCAAATTTAACAGTCAGGGAGACGCCCTAATCTCCATAATAACATTTATGGATTACTAACAATAATAATGGTTAACGTTTACCATGTGCCAGACCTAAGCACTTTCCATTCATTAACTTACTTGATCTTTACAACAAACCCCATTTCGCACATAAGGAACCTGAGCCACAGTGAGATTGGGTCTCTTTCTCAGCATTGCCCAGAGAGTATGCATTAAGGCAAGCCACCCTGGCTCTTAACTATTATTCTATTCAGCCTCTTACTAAATCCAGCTTTGTTCACTGCCTTTGGAATCTGTCAGAGTGGTAATCTTCATTCTGTTTCTGAAGGCCCTGGCCGAGCAAAGTTTTTAATTGCTTTACTATCCTTCAATATTAAGTGGAGCTAATAATATTTTCTGGCAAGAAAATTGTAAAAACGTATGAGCAAATTTTTAAAAGCAGTGTAGCCTGCTAGCCAGGGGAGGTGCTATGTCAATATGTGAGGTTTGTTTGACTGGGGTTAGTAGTTCTTAGAGTGCAGAACCACATAACGCACAGTCATTGCTCATTGCCGCCTCTTGGGTTCAGACGGGAAAACGGCGGTACCAGTGAAGCCAGACCGTTCATTTCATACTCTGCACATTGTCCTAACTCTTCTTTGGGGGATGTTGCTGCTATTTGTGGTGAGGGCACAGATATCTTCAATCAACAGAAATCTAATATTTCAGGAGGAAGAACAAAATGTTAGTGGTAAATCTATTAAAGTGACCAAGTAGTTAAAGTAGTTCATTGGAAAATAATGCATAGAAGTGACCTATCTTGGGCAGAGAGCCCTTCAAGATTCATATCTCCCTTTCTGAAGAGGCTTGGAAATGTGTACTCCAGTTGACAGAAATTGCTTTTTCCCTCATTATGTCTTCAAGATACAATAGTATCTAGTAAAATGGGCATTCTTTGAAAACAGAGATTAACATAGTATCGAGATGCATGAGGGTCAAAAGCAACTTCACATTTTTATTAATAGGAGAATATTGGAGGCCACTTAAACTTCTGGGTATCACCTAAAAAAGGAAGCTAAGAACTGCCATACCTGTTGGGGACTCTGCCTGCCTCTCTCCTCCTTAGTGTTTACTTCAGCAACAGTGAAAATGACCTGGGGATTTATTTTCAGGGACAGCAAGGAAACGGGGAACTGAACATTCTGGGTTTCAGTATTGAGAGAAAAGAATCCTCTTGATGAATAATGGGGAGGTGACAGCTCTGAGAATTACAGAAAAGCAATCTGAATCCTGGCATGAAAATGGCATGAGGAGGCATCTCAGGCCTGATAAATAATTTGGAGGCCTTAATAGTCAGAAGCCCATGCAGTTCTCTAAAAGGTGGAGCCTGCATTATCCTTAGCAAACTAACACAAGAACAGACAACCAAATACTGCATGTTCTTGTTTATAAGTGGGAACAACATGATGAGAACACATGGACACATGGCGGGGAACAACATACACTGGGCCTGTGGGAGGGTGAAGGTGAGAGGAGAAAGAGCATGAGGAATAATAGCTAATGGATGCTGGGCTTAATGCCTGGGTGATGGGATAATCTGTGCAGTAAACCACCATGGCAGACATTTACATATGTAACAAACCTGTACATCCTGCACATGTACCCTTAAACTTAAAATAAAAGGTGGAAAATAATAATAATAATAATAAAAAGGTGGAGCCTGGGGAGTACTACATCATAGACCATTGGGAGCCTCCTAAAAGGTCTATCCACCTTCAACCTCAAAGGTCTACTTTCGTCCTTGGGCTTGAAGTTGTATACACTACAAATCTATATGCCTAATGAAGAGATGTAATGTTGCCTTTTTTTTTTTTTTTGAAATTTTCCGTTGTTTCTCATTCCTTAAAGATAGGTGGAGGGTAGGAGTGAGGATTGGTTAAGCTGCTTCTCACATGATAGAAGCTGTCTGCAAGGGAACATCATCAGCAGGCTTTCAAGGGCCTATCTGTGTGGGAGGGCTTATTGGTTGCTGTGAGCGGTTTTTATGTGGGCTGCCTGCTAGAGCAGCTTGTGTGCAGAGCTCCTTGCTCTTCAAATGAATGCTGGGTTGTCTGACCTGCCATTGTGGACCATTAGAGCTTTGTGACCACACTCAGAGACTTTTCCAATGTAAGGCATTTTCTATAACAATACAAAGTGCCAAGAAAATGCTGTCATTTAGATGGCCAGAGATTTTTCCTTTGTTGTCTGTTTTAATGGATGTCAGAACATTATGCATGATTTTTATGGTGTGTGCCTTGAGTTTCATTAAAGTTGCTAAGGCCTTTATGGGTAGTGCTAATGGTACATGATTATAAGTTCTAGAAAGGTTGCCTTAGAAAGTGGCAGATAGGGATAGATGGAAACATGTAAGGTTTACCTCACTATTCTGTGTCCCCTTCACATTGTATTAGTCCATTTTCATACTGCTATGAAGAAATACCTGATACTGGGTAATTTATAAAGAAAAATGAGCTCACAGTTCCACATGGCTGAGGAAGCCTCCCAGTCACTGCAAAAGGCAAAGGAGGAGCAAAGGCATGTCCTAAATGGCAACAGGCAAGAGAGTGTGTGCAGGGGAACTGTCCTTTATAAAACCATCAGATCATGTGGGACTTATTCACTATCATGAAAACAGCAAGGGGAAAAACCCACCCCCGTGATTCACTTACCCCCTATTGGGTCCCTCCCATGGCACATAGGGATTATGGGAGCTACAATTCAAGATGAGATGTGGGTGAGGACACAGCCAAACCATATCACACACCATTTCTTTGGTTGACTAAGTGTATAATTGCTGATCTCTTTTCTCCCATCATATATAAGGGAGTTATGATTAAGTATCTCCCCTAGGAAAAGAAAGAGAAGGATCTTTTTACGCTTTCTCCTTCTGTTCCTTTTCTTTAAGTTCTGAAACAACTATGATATGCAGGGTCATGAATAGAAGATCTTTAATATTGTTTAATGTGTAGCAGAGAATGAATTTGTTGACTTTTCCTTGGCTCTATTGTCTATTGTTGGAGACAACTGACTATTATACGCTCATCAGCCAGAACAGTGAGACAAAGTAGGTGGCAAGACCCCAAAGATAATTCAACACTGAACTCTGAGATTTGCTTCACTTCATTTAAACAGATATTTATTGAGCACTGGCTGTGGGCTAGAAACTGCAAATACAAAATCTAGCATCATTTTTGGACAGCAGTACTTCCTTTTAAGCTAGATGCTTCCTTCTATATTTTTAGATCACTGACAATGTACATCAAGGAAAACAAAAAGTCCTTGCATCTGGCAGAGAACTTCTAGTCAAAATTCTTCATCTTATATCTGAGGAAACTGAGTTAAGTAGAGCTAAAGGACTTCCCAAAATTATGACTGATGAATCCTAGCTTCGAACCCATGTCTCCTGAATCCATTCCTCCATCTTTCCTCTATTCTATACTGCCTTTTTCCTTACAGGTATAACAGGGCATGAAATGTGGGTGGGTAGAAAAGGAAAATGGAACTTTTTTTTCTGTAACTTAATTTCCATTTTAAGTCTTAATCCTACTGGGTGTTAGAAATTTAATTTCAGTCAACTTGGGGTCACTTTCCTCCGTGCCTGGGGGTTGTATACAAATCTGGGGTATTACCTAGTGCAAAGTCATGAGAGAGGAGAGGCATCTCTTTCTTTCTGCTCAGTTCTCCACGATGCATCAGCAGGGGTGTCTTCATTCCCACTTGACCTTTGGTTAGTAGTTGAGGTAGGTCCCTGCACTTCCTCCTTTCTTCTTAACCTCCAGCCCTTTTCAAGTCTGCTGGCTCCCTCTGTGATGTTACTGCTGCTCTCAGATCCTAAGGGTCCCTATAGTGTTTTCAAAACAGTCTCTAGTGCAAGTAATCCTTCAAAATTGTCTCTGTCCTTCTGGCCAGACACACCATGCAGATGTGTCTGCTGCTCCCCACCAGGTTCATGGAGGAGAGCATTCTTTCTATCTGCAGATGGGTCACAGATCCTCCCTATTGTCAGAACCTCCTTACTGTCCCTATGTCTAAAGTTCTATAGGTCCCTACCCCCAACAACATCATTTCCACCACTGTTTTCATCTTACAGGCTTGACCTACAGGGGAAAACAGTATAGATAACACCTTGTCCAGATGCACCTGTCTATGCTCTCTTCACTTTCACTTTCTCTCTTTTGTTCTAGGGAATCTTTATCCAGTTGGGAGATGAAAAGGCTTAGCTTAGTTATTATTGAGCTATGTTCTTCTAAATCTTTTATCTTACACCTGGGTCTGGACTTTTTAAATTGAAAAGCTAAAAATTTGCCCCATTGTTTGAGTCAGATTTCTCTAGAGAAACAGAAACAATAGGATGTGTATCTATAAGAAGAGAGATTTATTGTAAGAAATTTGTTTACACGATTATAAAGTCTGACAAGTTTAAAATCTGCAGTGTGGGTCATCAGGGTGAAAACCAAGGAAGAACCAATGTTGTGGTTCAAGTCCAAAGATCACCTGCTGGAAAATTCCCTGTTGCTAATGGAAGGTCAGTCTTTATTCCTAGTCATGCCTTCAACTGATTGGATGAGGCTTGCTCACATTGTGAAGGGTGATCTACTCTATCCATATTCCTCTGATTTAAATATTAACCCCATCCAAGACACCTTTACTGAAACAACCAGAATAATGTTTGACCACAAGTGTGGGTTCCATGACCAAGCCAAGTTGATGCATAAAATTAATTATCACATCCCTCTCCTGTCTGTTGCCTGCCTTGTCATTGCTTCTCTAAGATAACAGCAGCCTACTCAGTACAAGGAAACAGTAGCAGGTGCTGTGGGGTAAAAGCAGATGGAGAGAATTTGGTTTATATTTTTTAAAATATCTGACATGTATAATTATATTATGTATTTATTTATTTTCACTTTTGCTAATTAGAACTACCCAGTATGCTACTTCATAAGTATGTTTTCATTTTTGCAGAGGTTTTAATCTTTGGTTTTCAAAAAAAAATAAAACTTCTTGAAAGTAGGTGTTGGTTCATCTCCCATTGATTGCAGTATTTTATATAAATAGACAGTAAGTTCCACTAATTGAAAATATTTCATTTTAAACTGCAAGGTACAACACTGTATTAAGTGAAAGCAATGCAACTTTCAAGTAATATTTGTCAACAGAAAAAAATTGAAGTGTAAATGCTTTCATTGAACTTGATTTTCAAAAAAATCATTTTTTTTTGAGACTTGTATTTTTTGCCTTTATGCAAAATCAAAGGTCACTAGTCAGGTAAAAATTATAGAAAAAATTTTCCAAAGTGAGGAATGGTTTTTGCTTTAAACAGCAGAGTGGTTTTTCTTCTTTGAATATCATCTGTGTTCTTAATTTTAAAAGTAGATTTTCTCTGAGTGATTTTTGAAAGCCAACAAAGTAATACTTACATCTTCCTTTAAGTTGCTGGGAGACCACAGAGTATTCTAGCCTGAAGTGCCACCTGGTACATCTTAAATTATCTGAAGCAGAGATCAAGCTGGGCTAAGGAACAAAAAGTGGCATATCCTTAATTACCACAAATGATACCTAATTACCTTCATGCCAGCTTTAACATAATACTGAACACAGCTGAGATGGTGTTTGATTTTAAAGTGAGTTACACAAAATTACCTTTCCAAACCAAACTGACTTTACCAATTTTGCCAACTTGCATTTTAATATTGCATTTCAATAGCTACCCTTTGGGTACACATGTTATCAATATGCCTGACTGCCTTTTGGTCACTGATATTTAATACTTTCCTAGGCTTTTTATAACAAAATAGCTTTTGGTTTAACATTGAAATTGCAGAAGTAATTGTTTCACTGTGAATGTACTTAAAGTTGCTCTTGATACTTCAAGTAGAAATAGAAAATAACAGACATTTATTGCCATCAAAATGGAAATGCAGTAATTATGTCAATAGATTTAATCTATGAACTTTTCTTGATCTCTGTTCAGATAAAACTATAATAGTTGTACAAGCCTCAAAAAGCTACCTTAGTAAGTGTTTTAGAATTTTTTTATTGTAAGAGACTAGCTAGGACTGGTCTTCAGTCTTTTGTAGCAAAAGATTTAAGATAGTGTATTAGTCCATTCTCATGCTGCTAATAAAGAAATACCCAAACTGGGTAATTTATAAAGAAGAAGAAGTTTAACGGATTCACAGTTCCACATGGCTGGGGAAGCCTCACAATCATGGCAGAAGCCAAAAGAGGAGCAAGTCATGTCTTACATGGCATTAGGCAAGAAAGCATGTGCAGGGGAACTCCCCTTTATAAAACCATCAGATTGCATGAGACTATTCAATATCACGAGAACAGCATGGGAAAAACCTGCCCCTAATGATTCAATTACCTCCCACCCTGAGTCCCTCCCATGACATGTGAGGATTATAGGAGCTACAATTCAAGATGAGATTTGGGTGGGGACACAGCCAAACCATATCATTTGGCCCTGGCCCCTCTCAAATCTCAAGTTCCCACATTTTAAAACACAATCGTGCCCTTCCAAAAGTCCCCCAAAGTCTTAACTCATTCCAGTATTAATTCAAAGGCTCAAGTCCAAAGTCTCATCTGAGACAAGACAAGTCCCTTCCACATATGAGTCTGTAAAATCAAAAGCAAGTTAGTTACTTCCTAGATAAAATGGGGCTACAGGCATTGGGTAAGTATAACCATTCCAAATGGGAGAAATTGGCCAAAACAAAGGGGCCACAGGCCCCATGTAAGTTCAAAATCCAATAGGGCAGTCATTAAACCTTAAGGTTCCAAAATGATCTCCTTTGACTCTGTGTCTCACATCCAGGTCACGCTGATCCAAGAGGTGGTTTCCCATGGTCTTGGGCAGCTCTGCCCCTGTGGTTTTGCAGGTTACAGCTCCCTCCCAGCTGCCTTCACAGGCTGGCATTGTCTGTAGCTTTTCCAGGTGCACACTGCAAGCTGTTGGTGGATTTACCATTCTGGGGTCTGGAAGATAGTGGCCCTCTTCTCATAACTCCACTAGGCAGTGCCTCAGTGGGGACTTTGTGTGGGGGCTCCAACCCCACATTTTTCTTGTGCACTGCCCTAGCAGAGGTTCTCTATGAGGGCTCTGCTCCTGCAGCAAACTTTTGCCTAGACATCCAGGTGTTTTCATACCTCTTCTGAAATCTAGGCAGAGGATCCCAAACCTCAATTCTTGACTTCTGTGCACCCACAGGCCCAACACTATGTGTAAGCCACCAAGGCTTGGGGATTGCACCCTCCAAAGCCACAGTCTGACCTGTACCTTGGCCCCTTTTAGCCACAGCTGGAGCAGCTGGGACATAGAACACCAAGTACCTAGGCTGCACACAGCAGGGTCCCCTGGGTCCAGCCCACAGTACCATTTTTTCCTCCTTGGCCTCCAGGCCTATGATGGGAAGGGCTGCTGCAAAATCCTCTGACATTCCCTGGAGACATTTTTCCCATTATCTTGGTGATTAACATTTGGCTCCTTGTTACTTATGCAAATTTCTGTAGCAGGCTTGAATTTCTCCCCAGAAAATGGGTTTTTATTTTCTATTACATTGTCAGGCTGTAAATGTTCCAAACTTTTGTGCTTTGCTTCCTCTTGAATGCTTTGCCCCTTAGAAATTTCTTCCATCAAATACCTTAAATCATCTCTCTCAAGTTCAAAATTTCACATTTCTCTAGGGCAGGGGCAAAATGCCAGCAATCTATTTGCTAAAGCATAATAAGAGTCACCTTTGCTCCAGTTTCCATCAAGTTCCTCATCTCCCTCTGAGACCACCTCAGCCTGGACTTACTGTCTATATCACTATCAGCATTTTGAGAAAAGCCATTCAACAAGTCTCTAGGAAGTTCCAAACTTTCCCACATTTTCCTGTCTTCCTCTGAGCCATCCAAACTCTTATAACTTCTGCCTGTTACCCAGTTCCAAAGTCACTTTCATATTTTTGGGTATCTTTACAGCGGCCCCATTACTGGGTACCAATTTATCATGTTAGTCCATTTTCACACTACTAATAAAGAAATACCCAAGACTGGGTAATTTATGAAGAAAAAGAGTTTTTTGTTTTTTGTTTTTTGTTTTTTTTTTGAGACAGAGTGTCGCTCTGTCGCCCAGGCTGGAGTGCAGTGGCCAGATCTCAGCTCACTGCAAGCTCCGCCTCCCGGGTTCACGCCATTCTCCTGCCTCAGCCTCCCGAGTAGCTGGGACTACAGGCGCCTGCCACCTCGCCTGGCTAGTTTTTTGTATTTTTTAGTAGAGACGGGGTTTCACCGTGTTAGCCAGGATGGTCTTGATCTCCTGACCTCGTGATCCGCCCGTCTCGGCCTCCCAAAGTGCTGGGATTACAGGCTTGAGCCACCGCGCCCGGCCGAAAAAGAGTTTTAATGGACTCAGTTCCACATGGCTAGGGAGTCCTCACAATCATGGCAGAAGGCAAAGGAGGAGCAAAGGCCCATCTTACATGGTGGCAGGCAAGAGAGCTTGTGCAGGGAACTGCCCTTCATAAAACCATCAGGTCAGACCAGATGCAATGGCTCATGTCTGTAATCTCAGCATTTTGGAAGGCTGACGTGGGCAGATCACTTGAGGTCAGGAGTTTGAGACTAGCTTGGCCAACATGGTGAAACCCTGTCTCTGCTAAAACAAATACAAAAATAAGCTGGGTGTGGTGGCAGGAAAATTGCTTGATCCCAGGAGGTGGAGGTTGCAGTGAGCCAAGATCACACCACTGCACTCCAGTCTGGGTGGCAAGAATGAGATTCCATCTCAATCAATCAATCAATCAATCAATCAAAATCATCAGATCTCATGAGACTTATTCACTACCACAAGAACAGCACACAAAAACGCACCCCCAATGATTCAATTACCTCCCACCCTATGTCCCTCTCATGACATATGGGGATTAGGGAAGCTACAATTCAAGATGAGATTTGGATGGGGACACAGCTAAACCATATCAGACAGGAAATTTAGTTTTAAGTGCAACCAGTAATGAAACTGCATCAATCCAAAAATCGAGTATAGGCCTGGGTATAGTGGCTCATGCCTGTAATCCCAGTACTGTGGGAAGCCATAGAGGGGGATCACTTGAAGCCAGGAGTTCAAAACCAGACTGGGCAACATAACAAGACCCTGTCTCTACAAAAGGTTTAAAAATTACCTGAGTGCAGTGATGGGTGCCTGTAGTTCCAGCTATTTGGGAGGCTGAGGTGGGAGGATCACTTGAGCCCAGGAGTTCAGGACAGCAATGAGCTGTGATTGGGCCACTGAACTCTATCCTGGGCAACAGAGCAAAACCCTGTCTCAAAAAAGAAAAATAAAGAAAAATGAATTTTTTTTTCAGTTTTTGCCCTGTTCTACAATTTGTTCTACAATTGAGTGCTTCCTATATGCCAAACTGTCCAGATAAGATTGACTTATAGCTTAATATAGAAGAATAATTTGAATTGTTATTTTTTAGATTTGGTATTATTATAGCAGAAGACCTAAAATACTAGTTTTTTATGTTTAAAGTTTCCAATATTACTTATTTTTAACAAGAATATTAACAAAACAGCAATAGTTGATCATTGTGTTTAGTTATAATTTCCATTTTTGTAATAAAATTATCTGCTTTTGTACTTGAACTCTTCAAAGCAGAAAGATAAGGGACTGTGGTCTAGCATTAATTTAATATGCCAAAATTGGTAAAAGGAAAGAATGATTCAATATACTCTGTCAAACAGAGTAGTAACCAATTAACTTCAAATCATTTAAATTACTTCTAGCTGTCAGCAAGGAAATTTCAAATCACTTAAACTTCTTCAAGTTGTCAGCAAGGAACAGAGAGAGAGATAAAAAACGGAGATGTGGAAAATAGCTAGAGGGACAAAAGGAGGATAAATAAGGTGGAGGTAGGAAAAGACAATTACTTGTTTAATTTTAAGGCCCATTTTCATAAATGCGAAATGATTCAACATGACTGATGAAGTTGCTCTGGAAGAAGAAAAATTATCTTCTTTGATAGTAATTCCCCTTGACAGTCATCTCAGTAACTTAAAGATGGTCCTGTGCATAAAGGAGCACATTTTCCCACTAGGGATATTGAGTAAAGAATCAGTAAAATTAATGAACAATGGAAAGAAGATTTAGGCTTGAAAAGATCTGGTGTAATGTCAGAGAGGCCTGGGGAACCAGCAGTCTGGAACAAATAGTAAACCCTGGAGAGACAGGGAAGATGAATCATGTAAAGTGTTGTTTGTCATAAATACAGCAAGCTGATAAATGTGTAGCATGTGATACAAGAACACCACGCAAATCAGAATGTATGCTTTATTGGACAGCTGGGAGGAAAGAGTACTGGATTAGGCACTAGGAAAACTAGGGTTTTGGTACTTTGTCCATAGCTTCTTACTGGGGTGCAAGCCTCTTTTTTTCCATTGAAATTATTATATTTCCTATGATATAGTGATATAATTAAAATATATAGTTGGTCTTTGTCCCTGGTTTCTGGCACAGAGCTTCTAAATGCCTTGGAATTTCCTGAGTCTTAGGGGTGGGAGGAGCATCTTTTGTTATTTATGGTAAGCCCCTTTCAACCATACCTGAGTTTATGCTAATAAGGTGAGTCTTGAAGGATGGGGGCTGGTTTGCCAGAGGAACCAACCAAGTGATTAGAGGGTCGGAACTTTCAGCCCAAACTCTCAACCTCCAGGGAGGATAGAGGGGCTAGAGATTGACTCAGTCAAAAAGGGTCAATGATTTAATCAACTACCTATATAATGAGGCTTCCATGAAAACACTAAATGATGCGATGAAGACAGTATGCAGGTTTGTGAAGACATGCAGGTTCTGGGAAAGTGGTATACCCGAAGAGGGCATGGAAACTCCATGCACCACTGCCCTCAATACCTTGTCCTGTGCATCTATTCCATTTGGCTGTTCCTGAGTTGTATCCTTTATAATAAACTAGTAATAGTAAGTAAAGCATTTTCCTGAGTTCTGTGAATCATTCTAGCAAATTATCAAACGTGAGGAGGGGGTGTGGAATCCTCCGGACAGGACAGAAGTTGTGGGTAACCTGAGGACACACTACTTGCAATTGGCATCTGCAGTGGGCTAGGGACAGACTTGTGGACAAAGCCTGTAACCTGTGGAGTTTGCCCAAACTCCCAGTAGTAAGGGTCATAATTGAATTGTAGGACACTCAATTGATATCCAGACTGTTGGAAAATTGCTTGATGTAAGGGAAAACCCCATACATTAGGCATCAGAAGTATTTTGTGGGTATAGAAAAAAAAGGAGTATCTTTTATTTCCATTTTAAAATAGATTTTAGTTTTTACAGCAGGTTTAGGTTCACAGAAAAATGGGGTGAAAGATCCAGAGATTTCCCATATACTCCCTGCACCCACATATGCACATCCTGCCCCATTATTAACATCTCCATCAGAGAGTACTTTTGTCACAACTGATGAACCTACATTGACACATCATTATCTCCCCAAATCCAAAGTTTACATTAGAGCTTACTCTTGGTGTTGTACACTCTATGGGTTTAGACAAATTTATAATAACATGTACCCATCATTATAGTATCATAAAGAGTAATTTCACTGCCCTGAGTTCCTCAGTGGTACACCTGTGTATCCCTCCTCACCCCCAACCCCATTTTGTTTTTAAATGTTTCTTTACTTCCCAAGTACACAGACTCCAATGTCACCTTCATTAAAATGAGTTAAAATGAACCAATATAATTTTGTTGATGTTATTTTTAATTTTATTTAGAAGATGGGTATTGTTTTTGAAGAGATGCATCAGTAGAAGCCTTTCTTTGATATGCCGCATGCTCACTCATTTGGAGAAATACCTGATTTCACTTTATATGAATGTCCATTAGGAAGGGTGCAAGCTAACATCTGCAAAATTCCTACTTTGTACAAAGTACTGTTCTAAGCATTCTATACTGTCACCTCCTTTAAAATTACCACCACCCATCGAGGCCTTGAAAAGTTCAGTAACTTGCCCATTATCACATCACTTGTAAAGGATGGATCAGGGATCACACCAGGATGTCATAGCTTCAAGGTTTGTATTTCTCCATCATAATATTTTGTACATACACACTGGTTGTACCAGTGATAGGGACAGGAGGCAGAGTAATTCTAGGCAGAAGAGGCAGGTCCCTGACAAAACCCCACCCTCAAGCCAAAAGGCCTGAAACCGTGGCCCAAAATGAGAACTTACATCCTTGTTTTCCCGTTCAAATGTTGCCTTTTCCTAAACTACCCATGGCCCACCCTGCCTTCCATCCTGTGCCTATAAAGACCCCAGACTCAGCCAGCAGAGAGGAGAAGCAGCGGGATGTTGGGCTGGATATCAGAAAGAAGTGGCTTGACTTCAGAGGGACAGCTTGATAGCATAACTTTGGAGAAGAATCTGGCCAAAGACAGTCAGACTTCGGGGGAAGATTATGTACCTGCCCTGTCCTCTTTTCAACTCTCCTTCCTGCTGAGAGCCACTTTCATCAGCAATAACATCCCCTTCATTTACCATCCTTCAATTCATTCATGCAACCTCATTTTTCCTGAGCACTGGACAAGAGCTTGAGAGCCACAAGTGTGGATGCAAAAGGCTATCATGCTGACCCTTTGCCCTCACTGGTAGAGGGCAGCCACCTCATGTGAAAAGGCAGAGGACCCACTGAGCTGTTAACACTTAAGCTGTCCTTGGATGCCAGAGCTAAAAGAGCACTGTAACACACCTTCTAGGGCTTCAGGGTTCAAAGGCAGCCCGCTTGATGCTGCCATGGGGCCTACATGGAGTTTGCTTCTGCTGGGGCCCAAAGCACTTGCCCAGCTTCTGTAACCACTCACCTGCATGCTGCCTCCTGTGAGGGGTGGAGTGCAGTGGGTCTGAGTGAATGGAGTTCACTTCTGCCAGTGCAGAAGCAGCCAGCTGGTTCCAGCACTCATAGACTCCAGTTCCTGCCTCATTCTCTCACATGCTCTCTCCCACAAGGAGTTGAAAGCTGCGGGCTGGGTAAACGAGGCACCCCTGTAGTGAGTCCCATGAATGGATCAGGAAAATACCCTGCTTCACCAGAAATAAGTGGAATGTTAGAAGGAGGATATTTTGAGGGCTTTACATGTTTTCCCACCCATCCTAAACGCGGTTACACCCATTTTAAATAGAAAAAACTGAAGTTGAGAATGATTACCTTGCTTAAATCTTGTTTTTTTTTTTTTTTATTTATAGCGCTCACTAATACTTCTTAGAGTAATTGCTTATTTAATAGTGAGCTCCATTAGCAGCTCACTAATACTTCTTTTTTTTTTTTTGAGCGCTTTAAAAATATATTTATTGGCAATTTATATCTTTTTTAAGAAACGTCTGTTCAGATCATTTGCCCATTTTTTTTTTAAATTTATTTATTATTATTATACTTTAAGTTGTAGGGTACATGTGCATAACATGCAGGTTTGTTACATATGTATACTTGTGCCATGTTGGTGTGCTGCACCCATCAACTCGTCATTTACATCAGGTATAACTCCCAATGCAATCCCTCCCCCCTCCCCCCTCCCCATGATAGGCCCCAGTGTGTGATGTTCCCCTTCCTGAGTCCAAGTGATCTCATTGTTCAGTTCCCACCTATGAGTGAGAACATGCGGTGTTTGGTTTTCTGTTCTTGTGATAGTTTGCTAAGAATGATGGTTTCCTCACTAATACTTCTTAAAGGATTTGTTTATTTATTTGGAGAGAATGCAATATTAAAATCTATACTCAATTTTATCTTTTCAACTTCATCTTTATAGAAAGACATTGGGAAACTAGTATTGTTGCCAAACAGCAGAGGTTTGGTCAAGGTCCAGTTGCTTGCTGTGAAGAAAGTCAGTCATTGAGATGACAAATATTGCCAGGGAAGAAGGCTTTAAGGTGGGTGTTATCAGCCAGGAGATGGGAGATAAGTCTCAAATCTGTCTCTCTAACCCACTAAAAATAGGAATTTATATAGTGGGTAAGAAATGTAGCTACATAAGGTAAAATAGGAATTAGGGAGGGGTAAGGAAAAGGAGTTGGTTAACAGGAAGCAGGTCATTGGTTAGGCAATCATAAGGGAAGAGGGGTTTAGTGTCTCTCTGTCTAGATGCTATTGTCTGGTGAGTTTCAGATCCTTGATACTATCTGGGAGGCCTGAAGGTTAGTTTCCTGACAAGGGAATTCAGATAAGACAACTGTAAGTTTCAAGCTTTATGATGGGCAGTGTCAATTTCTATATTTATTCAAAAAATCTTAAATATTAGTTACATTGGAAAATTGGGCTGGTTTTAGTTCCCCCTTTCTATTACTGGTTCATCAATCATAGGGAATCTTGGTGTTGATCTTTTGGCTGCTTAATGCTGAGAAAGGGAGTGCTGGGATAATGATGAGGAATGAAAACATTATGTCTGTAATTGAAGTACTCATGAGTACCTGGTCGGCATTGGGCTTGTTGGAGCACTATGATCTGGACACTTTCATTAACAGTTTTAGAACAACATTTTAAGCCACATTTAAATATAAGACTGACCATGATGTGTAAGAACAAGATAATTAATAATGTAGATGACCCAACTTTAAAAATACCAGGGAATCTTGAAAACCTGTCCCCTAATCCAGGTCTGTTCTCCTTTACATGTTATAACTGGGAGGCTTGCTGTCTTATCCTTCAATATGTACTCCTACTTCAACTGATGTATTAATGTAGGTACAGCAAGATGAATTGGCAATTACATATACCCCCGCCTTGTTCAGTGAGCAAATACTCCAAAGCTATGTGGTTATCTAAAACTACTCTAGCCAAGGAGTCTAGAGACTTTTTTTGGGCAACAATAGCAGTCACTGCTTCACTTGCTATAATCCACAGGGTGATGGAGAGATTTCTAAGTACATATTAATGAGCTGCTACTCCCCGCCATGGGAGTGTAACCAAAAAATATCTGGTTCTGTCAAGAATGCTCCCAGGCAAATACTCTTTGGGGACACCCTAATTGGGGTCTCCCTCCAAGAGTCCTCTGGTTACCCTGGAGAATAATTTCAAAGAACTAGTCCAATGTCTGACCAAGCTCTCATTGTCTACTATAAAAGGGGTGACAGAGTATCCTAATAGACATTGCCCTTTGTCTACTTTCCTAGGCATCTATATGCCCTAGGCCTATTCTCTTGTTTGCAAACAAACATGTAGCCCTCAGGAGCACAGGTCACTGTATCTTGAGTAGAAGCAGTCATTCAGGCTATCTTTTCTAACCAGAGATCGGTTAGATTATTACCAAATCCAGGTAAAGCCAAGCCTGCCCAGAGTCTTCCTGATTCCTTATATCCTGATCAAATGGAGTTCTGTCTGGGTCACCATTGAAGAAAAAAAGTGCTTGCCTTTTTGTTTATTTATTTTAGGAAAAGTAAGGAATAGCCTTTCTGGGATGACAAATAGAAACAGGAGGTCTTCATAGTCCCTAAAAGGGTCCATGTAAGGCATACTCATTACACTATTATTTTAGGAGTCTTTGGATGTTCAAATGTGCAGATAGGGATATGCAAAAAGCTATGAACTGGTTGGATTAAGGAGTCGCTATGGTCCAGAACAGACTGGAGCTTTGGGTGACATATCCACAACAGTGGGATAATGTTGCTGATGAAGCAACAGCTTGTGAAATATGAATTAGTGAATTATCCCTCCATCTAGAAGCGGGAAGGATCTAGAGAACAATAACAGCCTGGAAAGTGAATGTTCCTTTATGATTTCTTGTGTAAGGTCTTTGGCTGGACTTTGAGTATTAATTTAAGGTTGTAGGAGGGCTCACAATATCATGACTGTTTCCTCTGGAGGAATCTTTGAGGGACTAGTTTTACCCAATTTTGGTGAATACATGGCTTAACTTGTCAGATGAGTGGGTGGTCAGTTGTGGTCACCGTTGGTCTTCAGCCTGGTGGGATTTCCAGCTTTTCAGCAGGACTTGGTCCCTCGGTTTCACATAGTAGAAAGGCACATTGGTAGGGACCTGGAGCCTATTGGAAGCCAACTTAGATGGACTAGTTAATATATTTTCTATTTGTTTTATGTGTTTGCGGGGAGGTAAAATCTTCAAGTGATAGGGAGTCCAAGGGTAAGAGAAATGGTTCCTGTTACTTAGAATGCACATTCTCCTGACCTTACTCCAAGCATAATGGAAACACAGTTACCACCCCTAGATTGCAGAGCTTGAGAAATCTTCTGGAATTAAACACAAAGTAAACATTTGGCAAAATCTAGACTGGTTTTGGAGACTCTGTTCAAGGTAACAGTTTCAGTCACTTGTTAACACATTTTCAAAATTTTTAAAGGGAGGAGGAATAACTGGTTTCCAATCTACTGACTTCAGTACCATAGTAACAAATGTATTGTTCATATAGGTAGCAGAATGCATAGAAGAATTTCTTTTCTTTTTTTAAAAAATGAAAGTTTATTTAATTTCTAAAAACTGTTAAGTCTGAGTCTGAGAAATGATATCCCAAAGTCTAATCCAATCACCCTCAAAGCACCCCAGTGCTAGAAAGGATTTCAAAGGAGGATAAAAGCAAGATCAGCTTTAACATTAGGCAAAGATCCATGGGCAACCTTCTTTAAACAATAACAAAAAGAGCTTACTAAAGTTGATACTTAAATATCTGAAGTAATGTAATAGTTCATATAGTTCAATAGTGATGGAACAGAAATTGAATCATCTAAACATTTTAAATCCACTCATGATTTTTATTTGGAGAGTTTTTTGGTCTGATCAATGCACATGAGTGGATTATTGTGGAAATTCCCTTGAAAACATGATTTTAAAAGAACTACAGGTCTATCCAGCATCCCTAAGTCTGCCAGTACCCTTATCTCTAGCCTATACTTTGACCCAGAGTGTTGACAAAGTGCAGCACTTGCTACCGTTCAAGTACCAAGGTAGCTTAGTAAAACTGCCTCCTAAAGATGATCACCTCCCTTGTAAGATAACCGATTTCCTCTGAACTAAGTAAAGGGGGAACTTTTAGAATGAACAAAAGACTTAATGAAATGGAAAGTTGTCTAATCTCTAAAGGTCTTAAAAGTAGGACTTGCCATGACTAATTAAGTGCTGACAACAGAAGAAATTCCAACTCCAACAAAAGGAAAGATACACTATTGTGAACGCATTCCCTATGGTAAGCAGAAAATAAACTTTTTATCAGAAAATATTTCATAAATTTTTACTTTTTTTCAGAGCAGGAGTGGAGGTTTATTTAAAAAGGCTTTAGAGCAGGAAAGAAAGGAAGTACATCTGGAAGAGACCCAAGGGGTTGACTTGAAGAACAAGTGCCTAAATTTCTACGTTTTTACTGTATGTTTGGGTAACATAAGGCATCTAAGAGTATTAAATAAATATTACTCCCATTTGGCATGTGGATACAAAGAATATTATGATACTATATATAATTATCTATCCCGCTCCTACAGAAAACAATATTCAGACGCAGTGCGAAACAGCCAAGTTATATTTTCAGAACTAAAACAGATGCCACTTCTAATTCAAAACTAAGAAGAAAAACTGTATATTGTAGAATGAAGGCTTTCCCTTGTGAAATTAATTTTAGTAGCTAACCTCTCAAAAATTTGTAAATGCATGACTTTGTAAAATGTTTTACTCAATATACTTAACTTGTATATATATGCTTTTTCATGTGAAACACAGGAACATATTTTCTATCAGCAATGTTAAAAATATAATTAAAGAAAAAGAAATCAAATTTAACATAAACAATAGGCAATAGAGAAATGTCATTTTAACCTTGGTACCAAGCTACAATTCTTCCTTGGTCAACCTCTCCTATATTATACTAGATATTCAATTTATTTTCAATCTTTCATGAAATTGGACCTCTTACTCATTTAAAGAGTAGGAGAATTTACAATAATTAGTAAAAATTATTCAATTCTCATACATTAGTTATTTGCCTTTGTGGATATAAAGTAGTGACTCAGTACTTTATCAAAATATATGTTTATGAAAATATTGGGAATATAAGATTGAAATTTTAAAATTACATTTTTAAAACTAAACTCTGAGAATTTTTACTTTAAGCATGAAGCATAATTGTTATAGAACTTCTTATGAAATGTCACTTGATTTTCAATAAAAACAACTTCACACAATGCAGAAATGACAATGTATCATCTTGCAACAATATCTTTACATGTCAATCCTAATCTAAAATGTGTTTAAACAACAATGAAAATCTCCTTTAATAAATTCATAAAGTATTATTTTTAACCACTATTGCTCTGTAGCAATAATTGAAGCCCCAACATGAGCACTGAGAATGCGGTAATAAAATATCAAGGGTTGTATCCATCTTGAAATAAAGACACTGATGCTTCTCACCAACTGGAATCAGGTATAGTAAGTACATCAGAGAAATGTGAGTAATCCAAGGAAGTCCCCTGAAATCAACAGTACCATCTGCCACAATTTAAAACATTAAGTGTAAAACTCTGTTCTAATTATTTTATAGAAGTTCTATTTCACACACTTAATATTAAAATATTTGCAAAATTGTAAAATTCTCTATATAAAGGGTTTTGAACTTCTTCAGCTGAACACTTCCTCATTGTCAGAAAAACATTTCTAATGAAAGAAAGAGAGTTTTTCCATGAATATCTGAGCCTGGAGAATAAATTATTTCTTATGATCATAGCCAATTACAATACAAGATAAAAAATTCACAATTTGAAGGAAAAAAAACAAAACCCAGCAAATGTAACTCCTCAGAAAGACCCCTGGAAGGGCCAAACTTCTCTAGATTCCAATGAATATTGGGGCCAAACAGTATTACAAAAGAATATCATTTTCTATCATTCCATTGACTCGTAACTATATTCAGACCAGTTTTGAAGAATGCACCCAAGTGGGGGCATTCCTACATCAAATCCTGTGTTCCCTTGATCACATTGACACACACACATACACAAATAAACAATTATCAAAATACAATCTAACTGCAGCAGTGACTAACAAGCCACGAGAGTTCAAACTCAAACAGTTGGGGTGTTTTTTACTCTCATGCCAGTCTAGTACCCATAAAAGACACTCACCTTTATGGATACAGATGTCAAATTTCAAAGGCTGTCCTTCTTAAGTAATTAAGAATATGGTTGGGGCCAGCAGCGGTGAGGGAAGACAGAGAAACACAAACCCACCTCTGGACGAATATAGCTGGGCAGCTGCTGGGAAGGTTTCCAGATCTCTCTAGCCTATGGCCACCGAGCCACAAGCACTGCAATCCAAGTCACAGCACCAGCATTTTATTGCTGAATGCCTGGGTGTTGGCCAAGCTGTGGTTTCTCGCTGTAACGAAAGCTATCCATTGAAACAATGAGTATTGCTAGGGAAGAAGGTTTTAATGTGGATGATGTCAGCCAGGAGATGGGAGATAAGTCTCAAATCCAGCTGACTAAAATTAGAGTTTTATAGAGTAGGGAAGGAATATAACTACATGTGGGAAAACAGGAATTAGGGAGGGATAAAGAAGAGGAGTAGGTCACCAAGAATCAAGTGGTTGGTTAGTCAATCATGATGGATGAGGGGTCTGGTGTCTCACCAACTGGATGCGGGGATCTGGTGAATTTCAGTTGCTTGATGCTATCTGAGAGGCCTGGTAGTTGGTTTTCTCACAAAGGAACTCAGGTAAGACAAATGTAACTTTCAAGCTTTATGATGGGGAGGGCCAATTTCTATATTTATTCAAAAATTATAAACATTAATTCTGTGGGAAAATTGAGCTGGTTTCAGCACTATTCAGCCAATTGAAACGGAGCTCACCATTTTTTCTAATGTAATAAGTACATATTTAATATATCTCTCTTTACCTTTTCAGATTTACATTAATCCTAAAATAAGGATAGTATTATTTGAAGCTGAGAAAAACATAGTTACACATAGATTATTACTGCACCAAAATGTGTACAGGGAAATATTCTCTCCTGAAGCCAAACTCCCACAGCAACTTTACAAGTGAGCCTCAGAGCAAGGAAATAACTTGGTTAAGACCATGCAGGTAGAGGACAACAGTTGGGATTCAAACCTGACAAATCTGACTTGGACAATTTCACTACTGGCCACCACCAGTTGTTCTCAACTTTTCCTGCATGTTAAAATAACCTGGGGCCTTAAAAAATATCACTAGGCCAAGGCTGTGCCCAGAAACAATTAAATGAGAATTCTCAGGAGGGTCATGGCCCTGGCATCAGTGTTTTTCTTTTTCTTTTTTTTTTCTTTTTTTTCTTTTTTAACGTTCTAGGTGATTTTAATGGGCAGCCAGTTTTGAAGATCACTGCACAATGACTCATCGCTATTCCTGTTACACTCCTAACTCCTAGAAGGCAACTGTATTTAAGAAGTATTTATAGAACTTTAAAAATTATGCCAATACATTAAAAATTTATTATCCGTGTGTTCAAGAACTTAGTAAACTAGTATGAAGATAACACATGTATTTATCAGCTAAATAACAACACAAGGTTGTGCTGTGTTGGTTGATTTGGAGACACATGCTGTAGAACCTAGGGTTTCAAGGATAGATTTAGCACATCCTCAGATTACCAAGCTAGTTTTTGTGCATAAGTATATATTCAGTTCCAAGACTGCTAGATGGATAGATGAATAAAGAGATTATTCATAACTTTTGTCAGATTCTCAGTGTGATCATTGATACAGAAAAGACTAAGAATTACTGCTGAGGGTTCAGAAGAGGGAAAGCTGCAGATGATGCAGATGATGGTCAGAGAGATAATTGCAAAGAAGATAGAACACACACAGGGCATTGAAAGAGCCCAATATGATGATATGAGAGGAAGGAAGGAAGATTCAGAGGGGAGCAGGAACAAAGCTATGGAGGCAAAAATATTTCCCCTAGTTTTAGGGTATTGTGAGGGAAGGTTAGCCTTGAGGCTCCTTGGGAAATTTTTAAGTTAAATGTTAGGGGTGATTTTTCTTCCTTACAGATCTCTCGCTAATTAATAGATTGCTTTTATAAGACTGTGAGTGAAAGGCTTAGTGCTCTAAGAAGATGCTCTAAGAAGACAGAAGGCACTTCTGCAGATTGCTTTATTTTCTATTCAATATAACATTCGGCAACAGTCAAGTATCACGTCCACTGGCTCCTCTGATTTCTGTGATGAGGTCTTTATTACAATTGCTTCCCTGTCCAAGGAGAATTAAAGGCATTCTCTACAATGTCTCCCTTGTTCATCTTAGGAGGGACAGCCAAGGAGAGGTTGATCCACAGGCAAGCTCTGTAAATAGGGACTTCTGTCTCTCAAGGTAACCTGATGTGACTGTCAGGGATGACACGTAATTCCACACTTCCCTTCCTCATTTGAACTTCTTTCAAAGAAGCATGCATGCAAAATTTCCCTGACATAGGGCAAGATATAAAGATTAAAGAGCATCTCATGTATTTATTATCTTTCCCTTGTCATATATATAAATTATCACTAGAAATAGAATAGGCTAGGCTTTGTAACACCATCCTCTCCTGATGAAAAGTAACCAATTCCATATGGTTAAGAGTAAAGGAAATGCTGTCACATGGAAAATGATCAAGAGTCTCTTACCCCTTTGGTCTGCTGAAGCATAATTATCTAAGTGCTCTTAGAATAAGAGCTACCACTTTAGGGGATACTAATTATGTGTTAAGCACCAGGCTAAAGACATTGCACATATTAGGTTATTCGATCTTCACAAACAATGTTGTGAAAAAAATATTATTAACCTTAATTTATACTTGAGGGAATTTGGCTTAGAAATGTAAGTAACCTGCCTAAGATCACACATCTGGTAAGTGGTAGAACCAGGGCAAACTCAGATCTCTTGATTCTCTGCCATACAGATTTAAGTCCAAGTTTGAAACATGATAGTAATACCTTGAGAATAAGATGTCATCTACTAGCAATGAATGGAGGATGAATTGGAGAGGGAATTGTCTGGGCTTAGGAAGATAGTTAGGAACACACTAATATAGTAGTCTTTTCCATATCAGCTACTTTTCAATTAGTTTGGAAGTGACCTGTTTTAACAGTTAAATTCATTCAGTAGAGATTCTATAAATTATGGTAGAAAACACTGCAACTATTAAAAACAATGAAGTAATATTCTATATGGATAAAGAAAGATGTCTGAGATATGTTTTCAAATAAATCAAACAAAATATAGAATATCCTGTACACTTTGTTACTTTCTGATTGAAATGGATGTATGCATAAATTTGTTAGTAAATGTAAAAATATTCATGGAAAGACACACATGAAACTGGAAATAACAGCTGTCCTTATGTGGCTAGGGAATGAAGTGGGAGGAAAACACAAGTTTCATTGGAGATACCTTTTTACGTTTTGGATGTTGTGCAATGCACATGTATTACCCATTTAAACACAGAGGTATTCTACATGTATGATAACAAAGATGGAGTTCTCAGTGGCAAGTTTGATATTTGAAATAAACTTGCAAATTTTAGTTTTAGAAACCTTAGTAAAATGAGGTATTTTATGAAGCAAACCCATGATGGAGGTTAATTTATTGGTCCTGAAGGGGCATATGCAGGCTATTGAAGGAATATATTGTTCAGCATATTTACACAGACTTTTGTACTTGTTTATGTTTGAATTAATATGTTTTCTCTTTGAGACTGAATTTTTAAAATATAAGATCACTAAAAAGCCATATTTTGAGGGGATAAATTAATAAGTGGAATGGAAGAAATTCTATTGAATGTTGGAAATATAAAGTATATGAAAAGTCTAAAATGTTTTTACAAAGTATTTCCCTTATTTTCCCACCCTAACTCACATGCAAAGTTCAGAATACCAGAAAACTTGTGTGAGCACATGAGAAAACTGAAATAGATACCAAGTGTTTTGTTCCCACACAGTAATCTTCCTTCTCTTTCACTTATAATTAACACTTTACATTTTTAAACTTTATATATTGCTTAATTTTTGCAAAATCTTCCCTTCCAGTAACATCAGTATATGTAAACCCCAGAAGAATCGATTGTCCCCCTTTGTCCACTTCAAGCGCTTGTATGGATTTTGGTGAAAACACAATACTGATCTGAAAGAAAAAAATAAAGAATTTACTTTTTCTTCCCAATCTTTCTCCACTATATTGAGCAATTTTCTGGTATATTTCTACTTGCCTTTCTTATACTGTCTTCCTGGTGACAAAGACTGATCTCTCAAAAGCAAACTAATATTTGAAATAAACCCACACATTTGGTTTTAGAATACTAGTAGAAAGATTGAGCATGCATTTTATGAGGCATGCCAGATTCAGAATTATGCACAACAATTCTTCAATGCATACATACAAAAGTATAAATACACCCTAAACCCATCATTTTTCCTGTTCTCTAAAGTAACATTCTTATTTCTTTGAGTTCTTTTCAATTTTTGAAAAGATTAAGACATTCTTAGTCACACCAAGCTTTCTTAAATTAGAACAATTTTCTGATGCTTTTGTGTACTTATAAAAATATGTGCGTAAGTCTTCTGAAACTTAAACCCACTTATTTTGTGGAACCCCCTATTATTAGCAAAAACAATTTATATATGCCAAAACAAGCCATTTTATATAGAAATTCCACTAACTAGTAAGGAGATGAGAGACTGTTACTATATTTAATATTTTCTTTACATTATTTCCTATGTTTTAAAAATCTAGAATTATTTCTTTTTTCAATTAAAATTGGACTAAATTGGACTTTAGAAAATCCAATTATTTTAAGAGATTAGACAATGGAGACTACTTACTAATGGCAGAACAAGAAGCAGTTCTACCGGAAATAGAAGCCAGTTTTTATTCCATATTGTGCTAATGTTTCTGATACAACCCACATTTCTTGGAAATAAATTCTGAAAATTAAAACAGAAGTATTAGAACCCACTTGAACTGTAGCAGCTATTTATACTGGTGTGACTCAAAGTGTGGGTCAAAGACTGATGCTGGTCCTCAAAGTGTTACTTGTTCATATTGAGATAGGAAGAAAACTTGAGTTGTTTAGAAACTTTTATAGCAATTTGATATTGCTACAACCTCCAAGCACACAATTTAGTAATTAATTTTTATACTTTTCAACAAAAATATCAATCTGGCAGGAACTGGAAATGTAAAAATCTTATCCTGTACCACAGAGAGTCTGAGAAGCACTGCTCTGGAGAACATTTGTGAGGCTCTGGAAGAGTTTCAGATGGAAAAGGAAATGGATAAGAAACAACTTTCTCATGGAAAAAAAAAAAGGAGGAAGGAAGGAAGGGAAGGGAGGAAGGAAGCAAGGGAGGGAGGAAGGAAGGAAGAAAGGAAGGAGGAAGGAAGGAAGGGAGGGAGGGAGGGAGGGAGGATGGAGGGAGGGACTTAAACTACTCAGCAACAGGCACAAATGAACAGAGTAGAAGACTGGAAATGTATGTCCCATGTGATGGAAAGCTTAATTTTCCCCTTAGTAGTGCTCTCATTGATTGTGAATTCTCTGTTTAAGTCAGCCTCCTTCCAGCCTCAGGTTACAGAACCCAACTCAACATAGCATAAACAAAATGAGATAACCCATTGACTTGCAAAAAGTGGAGACTCTTGGTGTAAAGTTTGTCACAGAGATTCTAAGGATTTGGGGTCATTAATATTATTTTTTCATTTATGCTGTCCCACTCCTTCTCCTACCCCTCTCTCCCATCATTTCTCTGTCAGGATTGTCCTATACTGTTTTGCTTTAGATGGGATTCTACCATGTAGTGGGGAAGAGGGAATAGCTTTTGATGGTGCATGGCTTATGTCATCTTACCTTAGCCACTTCAGAGGTAAGGGTGAGCCTAAGAGAGCAGACATAAAATATCCAAGGAGTACTCTAACAGCCCCACTTATGCAGTGTGCTCAATTTTGTACCATTTCTCACAGTCAAAGAGAGAGGAGAATACATCTATGCACATGTCTGTGGCCAGGGTGGGTTAGATTGGGGTAGGGTGCAAATGGAGAACTATGATCCACAGTCCCACTGGAATAACATTGTTAAGGGCAAGTTCCCCAGTGACAGGGAGATGATGTTATAGAAGAATGGAAGAAAGGCTGAGCAGAAGGAGCATGGAATCCAACAAATATGAGAAGTAGCAGGTGGTGGAAGACATAAGAAAAAAATCAATCAGTAAAATGAAAAGGGAAGAAGTGCTCACCCCCGGCAGCTTGAGAAAAATAAGATGATATGTTTTGCCAATTCCATTTTCTCTCTCATACATGAGGTACTGTGTTTATATATGAAAATAGTCTGACCCTAATTTGCCCCAGAATTAGAGAGGTTCAGAGTCTTGCTTATGGGACCTCCTATAGACTGGACTCCTATAGACTTCTGATAGAAGGGTGTGTGATGATCACTATACCCTCTGTAAGACAGGCTTCAAGCCAACTGGTGCCAAATGCTCTCTGATACAAGTCTCCATAGTCCTCTATATATTTAGGCTCTGACCCACTCAGGGTTCTAGGAATAATTGTGGTCTTAAACAGAAGGGATTTGAAGAGCTCTCATCTGTGCTCAACACCATGTTGCACTATGTTGACAGCCTTACCTTACGTATCATCTTGCTTCTGACAACTGAGTATCTTGATTATAGGAACCAGTCTCCACTTCTACCCTGGTTATGGCTTTCTCAGCTCATTGCACAGTTCAAACCGCTATTTAATAACCCATACAATATCCTTGTTCCTCTAGAAGTCAGGCTTGTGTTTGTGCTAGGCCCTAGTGTTCAGATATGGACTCAGTACTCTGGTGACTGAAACAATTGGCTCCTGTCTGTTGGGCTATCAGAATAACATCTGTTCCTGATATCCCTTTTGTTGCATCTATTATGTCACCACATTCTTCTAGGTTAAATTCACCCGGTTCATAGAGCTCAATTCAGTTTAGTTGGTATCTGCAGCACCTGATCTATTGCAGGAGGCACATCTATTTCTAGGTTAGTGTTTTCTACAATCTTTACTGTCCCTTTGCTGTTAACCTGATTTGTATATGATAAATTACAAATATAATTCATGGAATTAAGAACAACTCAAAAATATTTGCAAGGTTAGATATTTGATCATTCTTCTAATCTCCCAATTCTGCATCTGTTGATTTTCATTGATGCCATTCTGTCTAGTGTGCCAGAACCTGCTCAACACATTTGACCTGTTGATAATGGAAGCATAATCTGCTCAAATTATCTTTATGAATTGAGAGATTATAATATTACTTTGTAAAATGGAGAACACAATGATGGCTGAGCATATTTGTTACTTGCTAGTTTGCCAATAAACCAATGGGTGCATCTACTTCCATCAGAGTAGCTCAGCATATTGCTTATTGGGTCAGATTATCCTGCCTCAAATACTGTTGTAAAGGTTTTTTTTCTTTTTTTTTTTTTTTTTTTTTTTTTTTTTTTGAGACGGAGTCTCGCTCTGTCACCCAGGCTGGAGTGCAGTGGCCGGATCTCAGCTCACTGCAAGCTCTGCCTCCTGGGTTTATGCCATTCTCCTAACTCAGCCTCCCGAGTAGCTGGGATTACAGGCGCCCGCCACCTTGCCCGGCTAGTTTCTTTTTGTATTTTTTAGTAGAGACGGGGTTTCACCGTGTTAGCCAGGATGGTCTCGATCTCCTGACCTTGTGATCTGCCCGTCTCGGCCTCCCAAAGTGCTGGGATTACAGGCTGGAGCCACCGCACCCGGCCTGTTGTAAATGTTTTTGTAAGACCCAATTAACCCTTTTAGGCTATTAACGGGTGTAGCAGTGTTTAGCAGACTATTTTGCCAACCGAAAAAAAAATTATTCTGCACTGGTAATATTCAGACTGATGGGTGAAGAAGAGAAAACTCAGTAAAACATGAGTTAAGACCCAGAATTTAAAGATTCATAATTAGTTTCACGGTGTATAGAAATTTTAGTTTTGAAGCAGAGGAAGCTAAAAATAAACTTAAATATAGTCAGGAAATGCAAAGGAGGAGTTTAAAACAGTGGTTTTTTAGTAAGAAGTCATAATCCTTTGTTCTTATTTATATATTGAAGTGATACTGGTCATTAAAGAAATACAAATCAAAACCACAATGAGATACCATCACACCAGTTAGAATGGCAGTCATTAAATGTCAGGAAACAAAAGATGCTGTAGAGGATTTGGAGAAATAGGAACGTTTTTACACTGTTGGTGGGAGTGTAAATTAGTTCAACCATTATGGAAGACAGTGTGCGATTCCTCAAGGATCTAGAACCAGAAATATCATTTAGCCCAGCAGTCTGATTACTGGGTACATACCCAAAGGTTTATAAATCATTCTACTATAAAGACACATGCACACATATGTTTATTGCAGCACTGTTCACAATAGCAAAGAACTGAAACCAACCCAAATGCCCATCAGTGATAGACTGGATAAATCAATGAGGCACGTATACATCATGGAATACAATGCAGCCATTAAAGAGGATGAGTTCATGTCCTTTGCAGGGACATGGATGAAGCTGGAAATCAGCATTCTCAGCAAACCAACACAGGAACAGAAAATCAAATACCGCATGTTCTCACTCATAAGTGGGAGTTGAACAAGGAGAACACATGGACACAGGGAGGGGAACATCATACACCAAGGCCTGATGGGGGATGGGGACTAGGGGAGGGATAGCGTTAGGAGAAATACCTAATGTAGACAATGGGTTGATGGGTGCAGCAAACCACCATGGCATGTGTATACCTATGTAACAAACCTGCACGTTCTGCACATGTATCCCAGAACTTAAAGTATAATATCATAAATAAATAAACTGAAGTAATAAAGACAGCTAATCTGTAGAAAAACACTTCAAAGAGAGACAACTAAGAATATTAACCTGAATGCAAAATTGTTTTGAGATCGTACTCTAAAATTGAGAGTTGGCATATAAAAGGGGAGTACTAGGAGGATTCTAAATTCCCAGAAGATGTCAGACTGCATATCCCAAATATTTTTTATTTTCCTGATCAATAAACATATTTCTTAGGAGTTTGGATCATCAGAACTTGGAGTGCCCAATACAGAAGAATAAAGTCAAAACAACTTCAGCTGCCCCTAAGGATTGTAAATGAATGGAGTTAAATTGCGTATGTTGTGGCTTTTTGCAAAATTGAGAGTCTTGTCCAAACTGACATATCAAATGCAATTTATACCAAATAAGTGCATAGGAAGTTAAATAATAAGAACAAAATAACTATGAAACTTACCTTTTATGCTTCATGCCTCTTATGTTTCCTGATTTCTTCTCTTTTTAATCACAATGTTTATTTTATTTTTCCCATTATGGATGAAACCTAATGATTAGAGAAAACAAAGATATGGAAAATTATATAGACAGAAGAGCAAACCCACCAGAAGCCCTAGCATCCATAAGCAATGTGGCCCACTGTTGGCTATTGCTGCTCATTTCTTCTGAGCCTGTAAAAATACATGTTTTTGTCATTGTACATATGCCTTGATATGGTTTGGCTGTGTCCCTACCCAAATCTCATCTTGAATTGTAATCCTCATAATCCCGATGTGTCGTGGGAGGTCACTGAATCATGGTGGTGGTTTCCCCTATGCTGTTCTCATGATAGTGAGTGAGCTCTCACGAGATCTGATGGTTTTATAAATGTCTGGCATTTCCCCTGCTGGCACTCATTCTCTATCCTGTTGCCCTCTGAAGAGGTTCCTTCTGCCATGACTGCAAGTTTCCTGAGGTCTCCCTAGCCATGTGGAACTGTGAGTCAATTAAATCTCTTTTCTTTATAAATTACCCAGTCTCAGGTATTTCCCTGTAGCAATGTGAAAAAGGACTAATGCATACTATTTTTAATCTGGCTTAATATTTACATAACTTTTAAACATAGCTTTACCAAGTTATTGACACCCCTTTAGATATATTTTAATGCTTTTACAATGATATATAATTTAATTAGGTATTCATCTAATGAGCATTTATTTTGTTTTCACTCTTTTCAGTATTGTCAGTCAGGCTGGGATTAACATCTTTGTTCTTTACTTTTCTTTGGCATCTACTGAGAATGTATTCTTGTATAACAACCCTCTGAGTTTTCAACAGGAATATGTTGAGATTTCAACAGGAATATGTTTACTATGTAACCAGCATTCATCTTTCCATTTAGCTTTTTTTTTAATTTGATGGCATCACTAAAATAGAGTTTCCTGCTGTAAACATAAGAAGCAGCAGGAAAATATTGCATGCTATCAGATGTACACTAGGCTTATCTATGGATTAATATTATTTTTAAAATTCTGTATTACTAAAGAATGGATATATATATCACAGTAAGAAATGAATTCCACTAGAATTCACCCATGTAAGCCTTCTGCAACAGTGTTTTACTACCCACTACTAACAACGTAGCACAAAAACAGCTGAATAAAGGAATATATGAGGCTGCAAACACTATAGTACTTTATAAACCCTGGCTTTTATTAAGGAACAAGTAGAACTAATGTCATGCAGATTATTCTAAACTGCTGTGTTATATGATATATTCCAAGTAATTTCATTTTCAATAATGGATTAGGGCTGTTCATTCTTTTGGAAATTCAAAATAAATCTCATTATGAAGCTGCAAACCATTCTGAGGAAAACAAATATAAAAACAAGGTGAACTTTTATGTCCTTTTCAAGTCTGAACTGCTATTAAAACACTATGATTAGGAAAATGACATGTTTTGATGACCAAAATGTTTGCAATGGTGCTATTAAAAATTTCTAAGCTATCTAATCCTGACTTTAATACATTTTCAAGTTTCACTGGTTTTTACCTCAGAATCCTTTGCATATATCTATTCTTTTCTGTCTATCATTCCTAGACTTCCAAACTGTTCCTGATCAAACTCCCTTATTAGGTATTGCTTTTTAGCTTGCAATCCAGATATAGGTATATAGATTTATTTATCAATTATACAAATGCACCACTGTATTAACATTTACCCATTGTAAAATTATAAAAATGTTTAATAGTAAATATAAATACAAATAGAAGTTCAAATATTTCTTCTTGCCCCTTCAGTGACTGGCCTTGTGTGCCACTTGGATTATAGTCCCCATTCTGCGAACTGGCCTGGACTGTAGAAATAACTTGCAAACTGTTCTGTTGCCCCCTTTTTCACCCTTTTTCTGTCTGATATGGTTTGGCTGTATGTCCCCACCAAAATCTCATGTTGAATTATAATTCCCAATGTTGGGCGAGAAACCTGGGGGGAGGTGATTGGATCATGGGAGTGGATTTCCCCCTTGCTGTTCTTGTGATAATGAGTGAGTTTTCATGAGATCTGGTTGTTTCAAATTGTGTAGCACTTCCCCCTTCACTCTCTCTCTTTCTCCTGCTCCTGTCATATAAGATGTGTTTGCTTCCTGTGTCCTTTCTACCATAATTGTAAGTTTCCTGGGGCCTCTCCAGCCATGCATCCTGTATAGCCTGCAAAACCTTGAGTCAGTTAAATCTGTTTTCTTTATAAAGTATGCGGTCTCAAGTAGTTCTTTATAGCAATGGAAGAATGGACCAATACTGAAAATTGGTAAGAGAGAAGTGGGGCATTGCTATAAAGATAACTGAAAATGTGGAAGCAACTTTGGAGCTGGGTAACAGGCAGAGGTTGGAACTGTTTGGAGGGCTCAGAAGAAGACAGGAAGATGAGGGAAAGTGGGACTTCCTAGAACTTGTTAAATGGTTGTTACCAAAATGTCCATAGTGATATGGACAGTGAAGTCCAGGCTGAGGTGGTTTCAGATGGAGATGGGAACTGGAGTAAAGGTCATTCTTGCTATACTTTAGCCAAGTTACTGGCAGCAGTGTGCCCCTGTTCTAAGGATCTGTGAAACTCTGAATTTGAGAGAGATGATTTGGGATATCTGAAAGAAGAAATTTCTAAGCAGCAAAGCATTCAAGATGTGGCCTGGCTGCTTCTAACAGCATATGCTCATATATGAGAACAAAGAGATTATCCGAAACTGAAACTCATATTTAAAAGGGAAGCAGAGCATAAAAGTTTAGAAAATTCTCAGCCCATCCCTGTGTTAGAAAAGAAAAACCTATTTTCTGGAGAGGAATTCAACACTGCAGGAATTTGCATAAGTACAGAGGAGCTGAATGTTAATAGGCAACACAATGGAGAAAATGCCTCTAGGGCATTTCAGAGACCTTTGTGGCAGCCCCTCCCATCATAGGCCTGGAGGCCTAGGAGGGAAAAATCATGGACCAGGCCTAGGACCCTGCTGCTCTGTGCAGTCTCAGGACATGGAGCCCTGCATCACAGCCACAGCTGGTCCAGCTCCAACCATGGCTAAAAGGGACCAAGGTACAGCTCTACTTGTTGCTTCAGAGGGTGTAAACCCTAAGCCTTGGCAACTTCCACATGGTGTTGAGCTTACAGGTGTGCAGAAGGCAAGCACTGAGGGTTGGGAGCTTCTGTCTAGATTTCAGAGGATGAATAGAAGTACTTGGATATCCAGTCAGAAGTCTGATGCAGGGATAGAACCCTCATGGAGAATCTCTACTAGGGCAGTGCAAAGAGGAAATATGTGGTTGGAGACTCCACAGAGAGTCCCCACTGGGGCACTGCCTACTGGGGTTGTGAGAAGAGGGCCATCATCCTCCAGACCCCAGAATGGTAGATCCATTGACAACTTTCACTTTGAACTGTAAAAGCCACAGGTACTCAATGCCAGCCCATGAAAGCAGTCACAGGGGCTGGACCCTGCAGAACCACAGGGCTGAAACTGTCTAAGGCCTTTGGAGGTCACCCCTCACATCAGTGTGGCCTGGATGTGAGATATGGATTCAAAGGAGATTATTTGGGAGCTTTAAGATTTAAAGACTGCCCTGCTGAAGTTCAAACTGGCATGGGACCTGTAGCCCTTTTTGTGTTGGCCAGTTTCTCCTCTTTAGAATAGCAGTATTTAGCCAGTGCCTGTACCCCCATTGTATCTTGGAAGTAACTAATTTGTTTTTGATTTTACAGGCTCAGAGGTGGAAGGGACTTGCCTTGTCTCAGATGAGACTTTGGACTTGGACATTTGAGTTAATGCTGAAATGAGTTAAGACTTGGGAGACTGTTAGAAGGGATGATAGAATTTTGCAACGTGAGAAGGACATGAGATTTGGGAGGCATAGGGGAGGAATGATATGGTTTGGCTTTGCATCTCCACCCAAATCTCATGTTGAATTTCTTTTTTTTTTTTTTTTTGAGATGGAGTCTCGCTCTGTCGCCCAGGCTAGAGTGCAGTGGCCTGATCTCAGCTCACTGCAAGCTCTGCCTCCTGGGTTTATGCCACTCTCCTGCCCTAGTCTCCCAAGGCACCCGCCACCTCACCCGGCTAGTTTTTTGTATTTTTTTTAGTAGAGACAGGGTTTCACCATGTTAGCCAGGATGGTCTCGATCTCCTGACCTCGTGATCCGCCCATCTTGGCCTCCCAAAGTGCTGGGATTACAGGCTTGAGCCACCGTGCCTGGCCTCATGTTGAATTTCTAATCCCCAGTGTTGGGGAGGGACCTGGTGGGATGTGATTGGGTCATGGTGGGGGCTTATGTCCTTCTTGCCGTTCTTGCGATAGTGAGTAAGTTCTCAGAAGATCTAGTTCTTAGAAAGTGTGTAGCACTTCCCCATTCACTCTCTCTCTCTTCCTCCTGCTTCCACCATGTAAGAGGTGTCTGTTTCCCCTTTGCCTTCCGCCATGATTGTAAGTTTCCTAAGTCCTTCCCATCCATGCTTCCTGTACAGTCTGTGGAATCATGAACCGATTAAATTTCTTTTCTTTATAAATTACCCAGTCTTCAGTAGTTCTTTATAGCAATGTGAGAACAGACTAATACATTGTCCAACCAACAACCCATCAGTGGCCTGTTTAAAGTGCAAATATAACCATGTTATTCACCTTTTAAAAAGTATTCTATAATTCCAAATTGACAGAAAGGTAAAGTAGAAACTCCTTAGGTTATCATATGAGGCCTTTTATTGTCTAGTTCCGTTCTCTCATTATTGACCTATGTTCTAACTAAAAAAATTACTCGGTTTTCCGATATTTAATGACATTCTCTTCATACTTTTAATTTTTATTACAAACGGTGTTTCTTTTAACCAGAATGTTCTTCCTTTGCCTGCCTCCTCTACTCCTATTTAGAGATTTAGCTCAGCAATTTAACGTTTGAGATTTAGCTTGACAATTTTATCTTCTATGATGTATTTCCTGACACCTTTTGCCAATTCTCTATTTCCCTCATAACAACTATTTTATTGCATTAAAATTATTTATGTGCTGTATGAGTCTACTTCTTTTTTTTTTTTTTTTTGAAACGGAGTCTGGCTCTGTCGCCCAGGCTGGAGTGCAGTGGCCAGATCTCAGCTCACTGCAAGCTCCGCCTCCCGGGTTTGCACCATTCTCCTGCCTCAGCCTCCCGAGTAGCTGATGAGTCTACTTCTAAGTTGAGATTCTAGAGACGAGTAATCTGACAGATACATCTTTGTATCTATTGCAACCTCATACATCTATGGCAGTTAGAATAATGCCTGGAACACAGCAATAAATGTTTGTGGAATGAATTAATGAATAGGAGCCCACATCGAAATTACTGGAGAAGACTTAACATATTCTACCTGGTGGCAAATATTACTTTGCAAAAATATTCATTTAGTTATGAAGATATGATTTATCTAAGATCAAATATTTAGTGTCTAGAATGAAATACTGAGTTTAAAATAACTTTGAAAAATGAGTGACAGAGCTCGTAAAAGCACCCAATGTTTGGAATGTTTATACCAATGCCTCTCCTGGTTAGCAAACCTGGCTACTACTTAAAGGACAACTGGATTAGGAAGAATATTTACATTGAGCATTGACATGTGACAACTATATAAAGTCAAGATTTTCAGTTAACTACTAATGTTAGCAGTTGCTCTTTAATAGTCTTCAGCATCTTTACAAGGTTAAGTTCTATTTCTGTTTCATTTAAACTTTTGAAAACTTATGAATTACTGTTAAATTTTTAGGAAACTCCCATTTAGCATTTGTTAGTATGATCATTTTTCCTTTAAGTTATAGTGTAATAACTTATATTGATTTATTACCTGATATTGAACCATCTGCATTCCTGTACCATACCTATCTTGGTAAAGGACATTATTCTTATAGTCATGTATTATATTTGCTAACATTTCATCTTGATGTTTTGCATTTGCCTTCTTAAAAGTAATAGGTTTATATTGTTGATTAGTAATGTAATTTCTTATTTTGTTTTAGAAATCATATGAAATAAGTATTGAATCAAACTTACCTCAAAGATTGAATTTAGGAAGGAAATTCTAGCATTTCTATCAAGTCAGGACTCATGATAACTAACATTCATCAGTGCCTTCTTTGTGCCAATTACAGTTAAGTACTTCATGTATTAGTTCATTTAAACCCTACAGCATCCCATCAACCAGAAATTATTATTATCCCCATCTTGGGTCAGATGAATTGAGACACAGAGATGTAGAGTATCCAGGGTCACATAGAAGGTATATTGCAGAGTCAGGATTTGAACTCAGGCATTCTGGCTGCAGAGCCTACATTCTTTACCAAAATGCATTCTTTTCCCCATCTTGTTGCAGAGAAAACCACGAATATCAGGAATTATTTGTCCAAAGAATCTGACATAATCATTGTTAATTGACCTATGACTACTTAAATAATGTAGAATTTATAAGAGAAATACCCTAACTACATACTATCAATTAATAACATAGATTGGAGACTAACTGTATTTAACTATTTAAAAATGTAGTTAAAAATATTACCAAAGTAATAACACTGTTTTTTTTTTTTTAATCATTTCAGCAATCTTGACACAGAAGAACTATGTGGTAAGTGTTTCTTTTAAGATCAGACAAACCCATTACTTGTTTAAGAAGCAAAAAGAGTATTGTTTGATATACATCAACCTTGAAATTTATGTTGTATATTAGGAGTTCTAGAAAAAGAAAAATTAATTGAGATCTCAAGGCATTTATCTTTATCCATGAATATTGCTCAAAATATCCATGTATTTCACTCCAGAAACAGTCGGACCTCATTAGTTTGTACATAGAAGATTTGTTATTACAATCAGTACATTAGTTTCACAAGAGCAAATTCTCCACAAGTTTGAATATATTTTTAAATTGGTGTTTAATACAACTTCATTACTCTCTGCACAAGCCTTTTGTTACTATTTTACAAAGCTGTTTTCTTGAAATGTAAAAATAACTTTGTCTCATACCTGCCTAAATCATTCTGGAGTTTTAAATGTCACTTGCAAAACAAGTGATTCAATGGGGACAGATAAATCTTTACAAATGTCTGGTTTAATAGCCTCTTCATTTATTTTATTCATCTTTATGGTTGGAACAATAGTTAAAGATTAGAAATATGGAAAGGTAAAATTTTTAAATTTTATTATTTTATGAAAAAATGGAACATTATGAGACTATTCAATTTGAAACAGCTATATTTCTCTGAACACTGGAAGGTTTAATGTTTTATGTTTTAAGATAAATGTTCAAGATAATACTTCTATCCAAGTTTGATCTTATTGTCTAGGCTGCTCAAAACATTTTTGGTAGTTAGAGTTGAGTTTTCTCTGAGAACTCCTCATTGAAACCACCAGCACTTCCTGAATATCTTATAATTCTTACAGTTTTAGAGTTTACCAAAACCATCAAAAAGGCCATTTTCTTATATTCACAAGTAGTTATTTTCCATTTCATCAAAGTGGTAGAGCAACATCAAAAGATGTTATACAATAACAACATATCAGAATACAGGATTTCAAGGCAATAACTGAACAAAATGAGCATAATATCCAACCATGACCTTTCAAATTTTCCAATGATTTTTAAAAACTCATGCTTCTTATCCTAGAATAGTGTCCATCTCACGTTCAGGGAGGAAAATCCAACTGAAATTCAAAATATGTTTATGGAGGAGCAAGGTACTCTGGTACCAAAGGAGGTCATGCTTTTGTTAGTTATGAAATACCAACAGGGAAAATTGTGCCATTCTTTCAGACACAGTCGGATGGTAGCATTGTGCACACATGGTTAAGTACCTGAAAGTGCCCATATGGACCATTGCCATGAGGCTTTATCATGAATAGCAGTCACCGTAAAGGCCAAGTTATGGTCCACTCTCATCTATGTGCACACAGTCCTGGTCAGTGTAGTGAGAAGATAAAATGGAAAACACAAGATTATCTTGATAATTTCATTAAGGTGGCAGACCAATTTCCCTAAAATGTCTAGCTATGTCAGACCAAAGTAATTATTTCCTCAAATCATTCATTTATATCTATTCTTTGTTTTTCACTTAACTTTGCCTGGGTAGGCCACAGCTGATGACAAAGCAAACTGTTATAAGGGCTTTTAAGATAAAAACACTAAGTGGTTCTTCTTTAATTGCTATGTTGCCTGCCTATTGTCATTAAGGAATATTGTGTTATCATCTATTTTCCCTTAAAAGTACTTCAAATTTTAAAGTATGATAGCATAGCTCCACTTATTCCTCTACTGAAAAAAATATTTTAAAACTATGCCTTTTTTCTATAATAGGGGAACCGGATTAGGTGCCTATCCTGTATTTATGGAAAAAGCTTTGACTATGATTTTCCCCCCATAGTTTTAGTTAGGGAATAGGTATGTGGGGCTTTAATTCAACAGGAATTTTTCTGTGTTTTTAAAATCCAGTGATTGTATTCACAGTCATGTGTTATAATCCTCCCCCTCTCTGTTCAAGAATATGCATTTTAATCTCCAGAGTGTCATTTCATTTCTCATTATTTTCTGAATATAAAGTAAATATTTAAGTTGGATTCTAATCAAAGCCAAATGCTTCAGTGTTAGCAAGTGAAATATGTCAATTCACACCCGGCACAAATTCCCCCTTGTGCGTGGGAGGGGCAGAACTTGATTGGCATGAAAAGTAGATTTCATATGTTCTTTCCTAGAAGCCAATTAAAAGTTGCAGGTATGTAAAACTTTAATTCTGAGGCTTTTACTTAATTTGTCAGTTACTAAGTTAAGGACCTAGAATTTAAAATATTTATTTTGAAAAAAATGTCTTTGTAATTTTAATTGTGAAAGTAATACATAACTACTATTTTTAAAATTTAACAGAATTATGTAGGCGTATAAGCTAATATGTCAATCTTCTCTGCCACTCATTGTCGTCCCCAATACTGAGCTCCACTATTTACTTGGAACATATTCTTCCAGACATTATTATGTGTATATTGACATTGATATATATGTGTATGTGTTGTTGTTGTTTTTTACAACAGTAATTATACTATATGATTAGTACAATTGCATCCCCTTCTCCTTCATTTCATTTGAAGGCTGCGTAGTGTCTCATGTTCTTTAATTTTTTTCAATCAAATTCCTTTTAATGGATTTTCAATTTGAATCCAACTTTCTATGGGAAAAACAGGATTGAAGTAAATATTCTCATATACATTATTCTCACACTCATGTTCAAGTAATTCTGGATAGTAGATTCCCAAACATGTAATTCCTCAATCAAGGTTTCTCTAAGGTGCACACCCACCAGCAGTTTATAGAAGTGCCAATCGTGAAGGCCTTCCTAAGTGCATTTTTTTTTTTGCCATACCTTATCACTATCAGTCAATACATAACTCAATTTTAATTAGGCAATTGTGTTTGAACTCTGGCATTAAAGCTTTGATTTTGTATTTCTACCATAATTAGCTCCAATCTAAAGCATTCAGGAGTGTAATTACTACCTTTCCTGGCCCTACCCTGTTTATGACTGTTTTCATAACCTTACTCATTTTTACTGAACCGTTTTGCAGATCTTGAAGTTGGTAGTTAAGAATAGGTAGTTGAAATATTTATAGATGGGTGAAGAATAATTGCAATGAATGTGCTTGATCTGAAAGCATATCTGTAAGAAAGCATATCTGTAAGAAAGCATATCTGTGAGCAAGGTTGAATATATTTAATAGCATAATTTCTCATCTAGCTGGCTGTTATCTATAAAATATTAAACTATTTTAAAGTTCTATGAACTCTATAAATAAGATGGATTAAAAACTGAGGGTATGGGAAACTCCAGAATAAAAGCTTATTCCCTTCATACCCAAGGTTCCTTTCAGTAGCTGTGCACTAAGCACCCAGGCTGCAGAGCAGCACCAGCTTGCATTGGCAGAGCCCGGACAGTGCTGAGAGACCTGTGCCAGCAAGTCTGGGTGCTAGGAAATCAGAAGGCTCTATGCCCTCCTCCAGACTGCTGTGTCCTCCCCCAGTGGCACATGTCACTGATGATCGAGGTATAAAAGAGTTTGAGTGTCGCTTATCTGCATCCCCTCAAAATAGCCCACATTTCTAGATCTGACTGACCTCCCTATTCAGAACATGTGGGTTTTAACACTCTCTCTCATCTCAATTATTTTCTTTTCTACCTAGTCTACTACTCGAGAAATTCTAACTACTTGAGAAGTTTAGATGACTCATCTGAACTCATGAGACTACTTTGTAAGACCAGTTTCTGCTGAGACTTTTGTGGCAGCTGTGGGTCCTTTGCTTCTGACAGAATTATTAAGCTGATCTGAAAACTCAACAACTTGAAAGACTAAGGTGCAGGATAGAAAAACAAAACAAAACTGTAGTTTGGTAATGCAATACCACTGATTAAGTACAGAAAGAAATGGAGAAACTAATTTATTGTTAGCATTTTAGTAGAGAAGATGGCACATTGGATATCCATGAGAATATAACCTGCTTTCTGACAGATAACAGGCTTACTACATCTGCTTATAAATTGTGCTCTACTTTTTCATCATACCTAATGTTCAGACTCTACTTTTCAATGATACTTCACTTAAACTGATGAGGATTGGTTTTCACATATTGCCATATGTGCAATACAACTCTATTTTGCTCAAGTTCATGAAGCCTACATACAGGTTTCAACAAAATAGGTCTTTTCTCCAGGAAGTTATTATAGTTACCAGAGGAAAAGCATTTTAAAGAACCAATATTTGTTCCAAATCTTTCTTTCTAATGCCATGACTTAAGGACAATATTCATTTGCCCCACTCACACTTGCATTGTGATTCAAATGAGAAACACGAGAAACTTGGAATAAAACTTTAGTTGAAGCTCAGCCACTTCCAAAGACGTCACTGTCCTTCCCTCCTGCCTGCCACATCTTGGAGTTTGCAGATCTGCAAAATTCTGGACTCCACCCCTCATTCCACTTCACAGCTTTGGCATGGCTCATAGTCCTAGTTGTGTGATGAAATCCCTCCTGGCAATTGATGCCTCCCTTCTCTCTTGATGGTGTCACCAACATTCCCAAATCATCCTTAGTGCATCCTTTCCTTTTCTGATAGGAAAATTTGAGGATATAACTCTCCTTTTCAAAATTGTTCCATGGCTTCCCATTGCCCATAGTGGTCTCAGATTTACTCTGCATCATCATCTCCTAGGGAACCTCACCCTCAACCCAAATATTGTGATTTACTAGATGAGACCTTCTCAGTTATCTTAATGTCTAACAAGTACCCTAGAGTAGTGTTTCTCAAACTTAGGTTATGCCTACAAATCACGTGGGGGTCTTATTAAAATGCAGATTGTGATTCAACAGGACTGGAAGCGGGTCTGGGACACTAAGTTCTAACAAGCTCCCAGGTGAAACTAATGCTGCTGGTCCACAAAACAAACTGAACAGTGAGGTACAAGAGGATTCTGATGCAGGTGGTCAAAAACACTGACCTAGACTTGAGGATCAAAGAGCATCTGGCGAGGACTGTTTCCAACACATACAGCTTTGTCTCCCATCACTGATTTTTAGCATGTTTCCTTGCTGCCTCCCATTCTCAAATATGTTCCAGTCCTGTTCTTTATATCTTGGCAGTGCTGAACTACACATACTCCTGCAAACATGACAGGAAAACAGCTGCTTCCATGCCTTGCCTCCTAGTATCCAGCAAGTTCAGTCCTATTCATCTGTTAACTGAGCCATTGGTGGTGTTTCTCCTATGAAGTCCTCTCTGACTCACCCAGGCAGACTTGGGCGTTCTTTTGGACAGGACCTCGCTCTGTCGCCAGGCTGGAGTGCAGTGGCACAATCTTGTCTCACTGCAACCTCGGTCTCCCTGGTTCAAGCAATTCTCCTGCTTTATCCTCTATTTGGATTGTACCTTGTATCTGGGCTCTCAAACCATTGTCTTTAACAATGATTCTGTGTACTGCAGTTGTTTCTTGGAATGCTTGGAATGTTTATCTCTCCTCTGACTGTAGGGCTTCTGTCTTTTCACCTTTGTATTCCAAGCTCCTACAATAGCACCTAGCACATAAAAGGCCCTAAGTAAAGGTATGTTAGGCCACAGAATGAGTAAGTGAACACTCTCTATGATGAAGTGGAGGGGAGTTATCCCTCTTTATCTATGTTGGATGTGTCTGGCTCTTTCATCTAACTTCCCTCTTTGAGTTTATTGGAGCCCCCTTGCCTTGACTGCCTGACCCATATCCCTCAGTGAGTAAGTTCTAAAACAGCCTTAGTGACACTGAGCTGCACCACCTCAAAATAACCCTTACACTTAGATTTCCAACTTAAGCTCCTATCGACGACTTGAATATGGTAATTCTCTTCCTTCTCAGTCATTTTGTTTACTGTCTAGTGATTGTTCCTTTTTTCTAACTTGGAGGGTTGGGATGAACACATGGATGAATGAAGGAAAGAAATAATGAAGTCTAGATAGGTGTCAGCTCTGAAACTTCTAGTCATTGTTTTTCTCATATGCTTTATCACATATGCCTGCATCTGTGTGCATAGGTCCAATTTCAAAGTGGAAAGACAACTTAAATTCTCTCCAGGAACCTTTACTAATTAAGCCAAATATCTTGTCTATGAATGAAATATTTATTTTAAAAAGTGGCTTTACTTCTATCTATCTATCTATCTATAGATAAATATAGTCTATATATATAGTCTATATATATTTATGTATAGATAGAGAGAGAGACTTGCTTTTTTAGCATCAATTTTTTTGTTTTCATGTTCTTTTTTGTTTTTTTTTAAGAGACAGTGTCTCATCTGTAGCCCAGGCTGGAGTGCAGTGATGCTATCACGGCTCACTGCAGCCTCCACTTGGCAGGCTCAAGCAATCCTCCCACCTCAGGCTCCCAAGTAGCTGGGATCAGAGGCACATACCACCATGCTGCATGGCCCAAGCTGGTCTCAAAGTCCTGGGCTCAAGTGATCCTTCTGCCTTGGCTTCCCAAAATGCTGAGATTATAGGCACAGCATGTTTTCACTTCATATTTTTGTCTAATTGCATTTAAAACCCCTCTCACAATCCTCTTTGAGGCATTATATATACAAGTTTTAAAATAAAAATGAAGTAACAGCTTCACTTTTTGGCTTTTTTTTTTTTTAATGCTTTTTGCTTGTTTCAACATAGTATAGACTCAGTTCTGATATTCATTATTTTTCCAACTTATGAATATTCTACAGCCACATTAACTGCTCACTGGTTGATGAAGAGTGTTAATTTGTTATAAATAATTGCACAGGGACTTCCTTTGTTATAAATAATTGCACAAATAAAGTTAGACATATTTGTCAACCTTATCAAAAAGTCAACATTATAACCACAAATTAAAATGTTATTTTGAAGCAGGTATTTAGGGAGTAAATACATTCTTATTTATCTTCCAACTAATCACTTTCTAAAGAATCTTTATAAGAGATAGTTTGCACCACATTGTTTTTAGGAATGCATTTTACTTTTTGTCAAAAATATGTTGTTCGTTTTTAACCTAAGTGTATACAGACAGTATTTTGACACCCATGATCTGGAATTGATTTAGTGCTCACCTGTGTTTATTTTCTTCTCAAAAGAAGTCTGTACATTAATTAATATATCAGTCAATGGCACTTTCCAGTTGCTATTAATATCAGTATAAACAAATATTTCCTAGAGTATTAAATAAATTAATCAATGTGGTTTCCATCAAACATGCTGAAATGTATTCCCATAATCTCAAGTGGCTTATATGTGATTATATTTATCATTTCAATTTAGTTCCACAAATACTGTGGCACATTAAAGAGACACAGTAATAAACTACAGTTCATCCAAGGAAGGGTTCACAGGAATGGTGAGAACTATTCATTTTTTAGTGTCTGAAAACCCTAGATCTTCTCAATATATAAATGTATGTTAAGCTAGTTTGCTTTCATTATAGAAATGTATAGATTTCTATAAGTAAATATAAGATTTTGCATTTATACATATTTCAACTTACTAGTTTAGGATCAGTTCATGTTCCATACTTTTAATTTTAATCACAAATCCACTATATTATTTATTCCTAGCAACTGAAAAGAGTGATAGACTTTACTTTTTCTCTGCCCAAATTGTTGAAAAAAAAAAAGAAAAAGATTGTGACAGGGACAGTTACATAGAAGGTGCCACAGAAGACCCTCTCATGTTTTGCGTCACTGACTCTTAACCTTGAAAAAAGCTTACCTTCCTTAAATGTTTCCTCCAAGAAACAAAAAATGTAACTTAACTATTTTCTAAAATTACTATCCCAGTGAGATCTATAATACTATGTTGTCAAAAAAATATTTTATTGAAACATCCTTGTCAGTAGATCCAGATTCATTTTTTCCTACTTTTGTAGGAAGCAACATTTCTTCAAGGATAATGGTAATCATTCAGGTTTCTTTTTCTTTTTTCTTGATGTCTTAGTAAAATGAACAGATTGTCACCTTATTTAGTCTTATTTAGAAACCTTCCAGTTTTTACTTATAGCTGACATTTTGTTTTACTCATTTAAGGAATAAATAATTTGTTGATTTTTTTTGTTTTATGGTTACCTAAACTCAAATATGAATTCATTTCAATATTTTCATTTTTCAGAATATTTTTCTCAGCACTTGGGCGAGTATGAGAATGTACTAGCAGCACTTGAAGACCTGAATCTTTCCATCCTGAAGGCAATGGGCAAAACAAAGAAAGTAAGAAAATGTTAATGTTTATTTTCTATAAAAATCTCTTATTTGAAAAACAGTTTTCTTGAAAATCATACCTATTTTCAAGTATAGATTCTTTATTATCACTGATAGATTATTTTTCTTCATATTAAATGAGCTATGTTATTCATTTGCAACATAATTATAAACACTATATGCCAAAGACTGTGCTTCGTGTTGAGGATACAAAGATACAAAGAGCTGTTAGAATAGCTCTCAGCCTGGTGGTGATACAAGTGTGTAAACTAAGTAATATGTTTTGAATCTTTTCCCTCTCCAAATCCCATATTGAATTGTAATCCCCAGTGTTGGAGGTGGGGCCTGGTGGGAGGTGATTGGCTCATGGATCACCATTCCCCCAGTGCTGTTCTCCTGATGCTGAATGAGTGAGTTATCATGCGATCTGGTTGTTTAAAAGTGTGTGGTGCCTCCTTGCCCCTCTCCTTCCTCCTCTGGCCATGTGACATGCTTTGCTTCTCCTTTACCTTCCACCATGATTGAAAGCTCCCTGAGGCCTCCCCAGAAACAGAAGTCACTATGCTTCCTGTACAGCTTGCAGAACTGTGAGCCAATTAAACCTCCTTTCTTTACAAATTACCCAGCCTCACATATTTCTTTATAGCAATGAGGGAACTGACTAATGCACTAAGCATTACAGTATAGCCCAGTGAGAAGCACAAGACATCTAATTCATGCTGGAGGTGAGACGACACCTGAACACTTATAGATAAAGGAAGTTGGTAGAGCTGAACAAAGGAGACCTAAATACAGGGAACAGCACATGCAGAGGCTCTGAGTCAAGAGGGTCACAGGACACTCTAGGAAATGAAGCTGGACAATAAGGATGAAGTACCGAAGAGTGGCATGACGTGAGATGAAACTGGAGTGCTAGGGAGGCCCCACACCTTTCATGATGTCAGCAAAGCTAAGGATTTAGGCCTGTATCCTAAGTGCAAATAAATCAGCAAATATTTAAAGCAGAAGTAAAAAAAACTCATGCAGTCTTTCAAAAAGACCATATAAGAATTAACTTGGAACTGGGGTGGATAATATAGAGGAATAGGATCAGAAAGATGAGTGAGTAGTTTAGTTCATTAGTCTGGATAAGAAATGTTGATATTTGGAAAACAATAAAGACTCAACTGAATTTTGGAAAATAAAGTTCAGAAAGTGCCCTAAAACTTCAAGGAAAACAGAAAATGTAAGAAAATTGGAGCACCAGGCTAGTGTTTCCTATATCCAAATAACAAATTCCAAAAAGAGAGAGAGAAAGAAAAAAGGAAAACAGGTAAAAAGTGGAATCAGAACACATTTTCTTTAGAGCTCTTCAGGAATATTTGGAAACTGTATAATAACTTCATCCCTTGGAAACTTCTCTCCAGAAATGGCCATTAAAAAATTCTCTGCTTTGTGTGTCTAGCTTCTTCTTGTTCTTCAAGTCTCATCTTAAATACCATGGCCTCAGAAAGGTCTTCTCTGACCACTTCCATCTAAAAAAAAGAAAGGGTCATCTCTGTTAGAGTAGCTCATCTGTTCCTTGCTGGCAATTTATCATAATCAGTGAGTAACTGTGCAATGTTTTTGTTGTTGTGTGTTTGTTGTCTGTAAAGAGAGAGAAGGGCAGTGACTGCTTTTTGGTTTTGGGGGTTTTTTTGTTTTGTTTTTGGCTCACCATGTTTACTCTGAACCTAGCACAGGACCTGACAATTAAAATCATACTCAAAAAGTTTATTGATGGATTAAATTAATTGATTGGTTAAATAAATACACATATAACTCCAAAAGCTAAACACTTTTGCTCCTAAAAGAAAAATTGCTCCTAAGTTAATTTAAGAAGCTTCCAGATTTCCTCTAATAGGAAGAAAAAAACAAGTTATATAATCTTCCTTATTTCCTCAGAAATATGCACTAAAATCATGTTGTTTTCCTTGTATTAAGACAATGAGGTTTTGTGGGATTTAAATTGAGGTCAACCTGTTGTTTTGGTTTCTTAAGTTATAAAATCTTTTTCTTGGCACTGACCCTTAAAAATGCCTGTGATTCATATTATCATACTGTTTAATCGAGAAAAACATATGTCTCTGATTTAAATTAAAAAGGAAAAAGAAAAAAGAAATAGTCAAAATTAAAATTAGAAAAAGCCCCTTTGTGTAATAGCTCAAAGATGAATAAAATGCAGGAGTTTTGACATTTCTCAAGCCACTGTTGAATAGACATCTTCTCCACACTGTCTAGCACATGGACCCTTCGGAATGAGAAATCTAGCATTTGTCTCTATATTTCTACCCAGATAAAAAGTCCTGTGTTGGTAGGAAGATTTGATTGTTCTAGGCTTTTATGAAAAATGAAATACAAGCCTTTTATGATCTATCTTGACAGGCAGTACCTCTGTTTGCAGTGTCAGAGAATGGATAAAATGGGATTTAGCTGCCTACCTTAAACTCCAGATGACTCAGGACAAATACAATCTGTCATTATTTTCCCTCCTCCTCCTTCTCCCTTAACCCCAGTCTTTTGTCAGATCCTCAAGGGCTACATGGATTATTTTACTTTGCTTGTTATTCTGGAACAAAACACCGTAGGTCAAATTCCAAATAGCCATTTGAAAGTCCCAAAGGTAACTAAAACCAGAACCCTCTGTCTGACTTTGGAATGTTTCGCACACACAAAAAAATAGCTTTGTCCATTAGTTTTTCTTCTTTCTACAGGGTAGAGGTGATAAGTTAACTTGCAGCATTAGTATGCGAAGTGCTTGTGATCTCAAAGCAAATATAGAATTCTGATGCTACAGCTGAATTCATCATGTGCTATGTTATATAAACACAAATGGGATTCGCTGTTTATTAGCAGGGCTTAAAAGGAGATTATCACAAGTTAAAGTGAAGAATGGCATTTTCAAAATAATTATTTAGGGTTTGTTAGTTACCTTACTGAGTGCAGCCATGAAATGTTCCAAAATTAAAGTGTATATATATTTTTTCTTCTGACAGTTATTTTTCAAACAAACACACCCTACAGTACATTTTCAATAATTTAAAGAAAAAAATAGACTTGAATCCTAGCACTTCCGGGCCTCTGTCTCTGTCTTACTCTCCTACATCTGTCTTCGGGATCTATGTTGATTCTCTCTTTAGCATCTACAGATCCCTTTATCTTAATCTTTTCATCTCTCCTCTATCTCTAATTTTTTTTTATGTTGAGCATCTGGGCCTCCCAGGGCTCCATATTCCTTTCACTAAAGATCACAATCATTTTATTTGAGTCTTACTATGAAAAAGATGAAATAGCAATAGGACACAGAATTTCTATTTGGGACAAACATCATTACCATAATTTTATGTAGGATTTATTATTAAAATTTTCCCTTGTTTCAGGCAAAATATCCAAGCTGAAATGATACCATACGTGGCATAGTAAAATACCCTTGTAGGCTTACAGAAGGCAAGCATTTTAATTTTTCATTATAGTTTCATTGCAATCCTTTAAGTATTCAATCCTTAAGTATTTAAAAATAAGATGAAGAAATTATTCTTGGACTTCAGAGCAACCACAAAAAAAAAGTACTTTTTAAACCGTTTATTTGACATCTTCTTTTTTCCTTGAAATTTTCTGTCAAAATGAGTATGTTTAGGGAAGAAGAAGTAGAGACTAGGAGGATGGAAAATAGGAGAGAAGTGTTTTGAGGTTGCAAGTTTGGTTCAATAGGAGAGAAACCCTGAGTCAGGTCCAAGCCTTGGACTCCTCCATGCAGCCCTCACCAGACTTCTGCCCAGCACCTGGCAAAGGGGAACTCAACACCTCTGGAAAGGTTGCTCAATGAAGTAAGGAGGAACATGTTCTCGTAGCAGACCCTAGTTATCCTGAAGGACTCTGCAGTACCTACTTCCTGGACAGAAAAACCTCCACCTCTCAGTGGGTAAGGAGGAGATAGAACTGAGATGAGAGCCCTAACCCTTCTAATTCATGTGAGCATGGCTTTGGGTGTAATTTAAAGGTGATGAAAAACCACTTTGAGGTTATTGATAGAGTTCACACAGTGGTGTAGGTGATTAATTCAGGCAAAGATCATCAACAAAGTAGTGGCTAAGGTGGATATGCTAGGAGGATGGAGGACAGAGTGCATAGTAATGTCTGGGCAGGCTCAAGACTTGGATTGGTACCTACCTGGCAACCACATCACTGGTTCTTTCTAGCCATTGCTGCAGCCCCACCAGACTCTTGGTGACTGATCTGACTTTGCTGAGCCAAGTTGCCAAATGATGCCTAATGACTCTTCTTTCCAGCCAGTCTAGGGCTTCCATGGCTATGACCAAAAAGAGGATGAGGAATAGCTGTCAATGCCAACTAGTGTTCATATAGCACCTTGGAGTTTTCACATATGCTTTAATATACAGTATTTCAGTTACTCTTCATCACATCCCTGTAAGGAATTTCAGGCAAAAGGTAATATACCCATTTCAAAAATGAGGAAACTGAGTCACAATGTGGCTAGTTGATTTATTGATATCCTAAAGATAATGAAATTTAAACCAAGTGATTCTCATTTAAATTTTTTTAATTTAAGGTTTATGTGGTTCCATATGAACATGCTATAAACCTGCAGTTGTAAGTTCTATCATGACACAAAACATTTCTGGTATTAGGTGCCTTTGGTCTTTGAAACAATCAGTCTTTAGAGTTCAGCTGTGTCTCAGCAAAGGCATAAAGATTTCTAGCTTCTCTGTTAGAAATATTTTCAGTTTTGTTTTTGACAAATGAATAAGTAGCTATCCAGAACTCAGTGTAATATGTGAGGAATATATGAAAGAAATTATAGACAGAAGCAGATGATAATTAAATGCTGAAATCATAATTAAATCCTGAAATCAAAAGATGAAGGTGCATAAGCAAAGTTCTAGGCAAGGAAGTTCATATTGTTTATTATAGTTTGTTGTCATTAGAGAAATGAACTTTAATTAGAAAGTAAGAGAAGTTACGTGCCCATGTCAAACAATGGATATTTAGCTTTTTACTTACTAGAATGAAATATATCCAAAGGAAAGGCTACTGTACTGGAGAGAAGTAAGCAAAAATATTGGTCTTCTGGGCTCTGAATGAATTTATAAAGGATCTGAAAGCATTCCAATAGGAGTCCTACTGATTTTTTTTTAAAAAAATAGGTAACTATTACTTCTCGGTTGACACTTAAAATGCCATGTTTACTATTTGCTAAATACTTATAATGTACTCAGTTTTGTGTCAGAACTCACTATTCTGTTCCTGTGGTAAACTGTTTTTTCTGGTATTAAGTACTATTATCACGTTATCTTAATTCGTGTGTACTTAGATACTTTTGAAAATGTAAAAGTGCAGGTCTTCTCTGATTGTTCTTCTCTTTCTCTCTCTTTTGTTTTTTTCTGGTGGAGACAGGGTTTCACTATGTTGCTCAGGCTGGTTTCAAACTCCTGAGCTCAGGCAATCCATCCACTTCACCTTTCCAAAGTGCTGGGATTACAGGCGAGATCCACTGCACCTGGCCTGACTCTTCTTCTTTAGCAGAGTTTTGCCCTTAGTTTGCCATGTTTGCATAAGTTTTGTAATTGTTTTTTCAATTCTGGGAAAAACTTTTATTGGAATTTTCATTAAATTTATAAAGTAATTTTTTTTTTTTTTTTTTTTTTGAGACGGAGTCTCGCTCTGTCGCCCAGGCTGGAGTGCAGTGGCCGAATCTCAGCTCACTGCAAGCTCCGCCTCCCAGGTTTATGCCATTCTCCTGCCTCAGCCTCCCGAGTAGCTGGGACTACAGGCGCCGGCCACCTCGCCCGGCTAGTTTTTTTTGTATTTTTTAGTAGAGACGGGGTTTCACCGTGCTAGCCAGGATGGTCTCGATCTCCTGACCTCGTGATCCGCCCGTCTCGGCCTCCCAAAGTGCTGGGATTACAGGCTTGAGCCACCGCGCCCGGCCTAGTAATTTTGAGAGAATTGTCATCTTGGTAATATTTTCCCTTCCCATGCAGGTACAAATATATTTTTTCATTTATTCAAGCTTCTTTTTATGCCTCATTAAATATTTTTATGATACCTCATATAGGTTCAAAACATTTCCTGTTAAATGTGTTCATATATATTTTATATTTTTGTTGTTTTATAAATGGCCACCCTCTCTAACTTCCTAACTTAATGTTGGTGCTATATTGGAAAATGATTAATTTTTGTATACACATTTGGTAACTAGATTAGCTACCATCTTGAGTAGCTGTTCTGTCCATGACATGCCATTTATCATCCTTTACTGATATTACAGCTTGAACATTGAGAGCCTCTGTCACTGTAAGAAACAACCCACCTAATCTCTCTTTTAGGGAAGTTGACCAATCTGTATATAGTCTGTAATGCCCTGACTATCTTCTCCCACTTTTTTGATCTGAACTTTGAAGCTATACTTTACACCTATTGTTGTTACATAAGATTTCAAATTCTACTTCATTACCACAAGGCAGTAATAAACTATGACTTACACTTTAGAATCTTGTGTCTTAAAGGGACAAGATCATTTTCCACAAAACCAAACATAGTTTTAAAAAGCTTGAGTAGCAAAATTCTATAAATGCAAACATGTGAAACATTAGCCGATTCTTACATATTTTTAACAGAAAAGACACAAACAATAAAAGTAAATAATATATTTAATTAATTGGCAGCACATCGATATAGGCCAGAAATAAACTTGATGTTCAGAAAAGGGAAAGATCAGCGCTCACTGAGTAGTCAGATAAAACATCAGGGAGAAGGTGAGACTCAAATGAGCCTCAAAGAATGGGCAATTTTAATAAAGGAAAAAGAGAATAGAAGAGCCTGCAGATAATGACCTTACTTTGACTTTTTAAGGAGGCAGCTATGAAGCCTAGTTTCATCAGAGGCCCTCTTTCATGTCCAGAGGAGGCTGTGGTTTACAGATGGAGGGGTCAGGTCATGCTGACTGCAGTTGGTATTTCACCTTATTTACAGTTTCTCAAATGAATGTATAAATAACAAACTGTGATCTTGCAAATAATCTTGAATCAAGGGGCCTTAAAAAAAAAAAAAACTTAACAGATTGCTAGAGCTGTGGCAGGTAGAAGCCCCAGGTCAACTGCTGGTATACCCCAAAGCCACAGAGGTCCCTATTAGTAATCATTTTTTTCATGATTGTTTTCTATTTTCAGACAGTCCTACCAATCCTTCCTCCCCATCCTAACCAGAAATAAGATAGAGTGATAAATTATTTTTATTTTATTTCATGCACCTATAATTTCAAATAGCCATTTTTTTCCTTTGTGAGGATTTTCTTTTATTTATCTTACTTAGATTGCTAGTGGGAACATTTATATTCCTAATAGAAAGTGGGAGTTAATTTTCTGCCTAATGAAAGGACGAGTACAAAGTATACTGTTCTATTTAAAAAGAAAAGCCGGTTTATTTTGCCCAAAAATATAGTTCTGAACTACAGTTGCCTGAGTGAATGTACAGTCCTATTTCTGAAGAAATGAACTTTGAAATTCTAAAAGCTAGATAAGGGAGAGAAGTTAATGCAGACATTCATGGGGGATAAACAGCACAGCATGTGATTCCTTCTGTCACGAGAATTAAATTTGATATGACTCATTTCTTTTGCCTGAAGTGGAAAAGTGCAGAGGGAGAGATTAAAAATTGGTCTGTCTTGTGTTTCTCAGATCTGATGGGCATCAGTTATTATCATGTTGAAGTTGTTCTTTCCCGTTTTTATTTACAAAGAGGAAATACTGAACGTTGCAAACCAGAAATACTAAAGGTTACTTGAGAATTAATTCGTTTTGGCAAAGTCCTTATTTTCAAAATAATACATCCAAAAGAATGTACTTTCAAAAAGAAAATGAATATGTGCAAAAAAATATATTATAGGTGCTTCCCCTTGGCTGCAGGACAAGAGAGCTCAGGGCCACATGGTATTGTGTGACATCCCTTTGGAATGATTGATCCCGTGACCTGTCAGTTGTGTAATAACACATGGAATGTAGCTCTAACAGCCGTGCAGGGTTATTGAATTGACTGAGATCTCTGGGAAACTTTCCCACAATTTCTTTGGGTTTCAGTTTGAATTTCTGTTATGGATCATACTCACTTTTTAGGACTACCAATTATGCCACAAGCAGCCTAGTTTCTCACAGTATGGGAAGGAGATGTTTTCATCAGTTGTACATCTGGGTTTCAGAATACTGGCTGTGTGTTATTACTCTGTAAGACCGAATGTCTATCTGGGAAACCACTTAGCTTTATTTTATGAGCCAAAATAATAATAATAATGTAATAACATAGCTAACATCTGTGGAGCCATTACCAGTTTCCAGGTACAATGCTAAGTACTTTTATTTTAGAAATGTATTTTATCCTAATCCTCTTTGGGTAGATTCGGTGATTATTGCTCTAAGTGTAATAGGAAACGAAGACAAAAAAATGTCAGCTAACTCCCTCAAGGTCACAGCTGACACATGGATAGCGATCTTAAGTTGATCCCTATGAATTGCTTTCTAGTCCTCCTTGGCATGAAGCTATTAGAGTTTCTAGTCAATTTCTTGAGAAGATGACAAAAATTATGGCTGAGAAGACAGAAAATATATTGAAGGATTTGTTAGTTGTAATCGTTATCTACTGCTGAAGTTTCTGAGGGTCAGGAATCCAAGCATGGCTTAAGTGGGTGATTCCTATTCAGAGATTATCTTGAGATTGTAGGCATTTTAAGGTCCTTGAGGAATTGCTTTCAAGCTCACTCACATGGCTGCTGACACATTCCAAGGAAATAGAGTCAGTTATGTGGCTTCTATTTGTCACCACATGGACCTCTCCATAGGGTTGCTCCTATGACATAGTAGCTGGCTTTCTCTAGAGAAGTGATTGTAAAGAGAGAGAGGCCGGGTGTGGTGGCTCATGCCTGTAATCCCAGCACTTTGGGAGGCCGAAGCGGGCGGATCACTTCTGCCATATTCTATTCACTAGAAGCAAGTCATTAAGTCCAGCCCACATTCAATGGGAGGGGAATTAAACTCCACTTGTGTGCATATATCTTTAAAACTACCATAGTAGTCAACTATTAACTTTGTGTGTGTAAGTGTGTGTGTGTGTGTGTGTGTGTATGTGTGTGCTGGTGGAAGAAAATCTTTATCTGTTTTTTTCCTCCATTTATATCTACCCCATTAAAAGAAATCAAATTGATTTTTGAAACTCTGACATACATGCCTATCCCTTATATTAGCTGAATGCTTCTAATATGGTTTGGCTGTGCCCTCACCCAAAATCTCCTCTTGAATTGTAATCCCTACAATCCCCATAATCCCCATGTGTCAAGGATGGGACCAGGTGGAGGTAATGGGATCATAGGGGCTATTTCCCCCATGCTGCCATCGTGATAGTGAATGTGCCTCACAAGATCTGATGGTTTTATAAGCGTCTGGCATTTCCCCTGCTTGCATTTCATCCTACCACCCTGTGAAGAAGGTGCCTGATTGTCCCTTGCCTTCTGCCACGATTGTAAGTTTCCTGAGGCCTCCCCAGCAATGTGGAACTGTGAGTCAATTAAATGTCTTTTCTTTATAAATGACCTAATCTTGGGTATTTCTTCATAGCAGTGTGAGAATAGACTAATACAGTAAAAATTCTGAAAGATAATGAGAATCAATTATGTTTTATCTTTAGAACTAAGCCACACATACAAATGTATATATAATGAATATATATCAATAAAGCCCAAACATATATAACAAGATGAAAAATACATTTGCCTGAGTTTGAGTTAATATTAAATATGGTCACTCTAAAACAAGTTTTTAAAGAAGTATTTTAAAACTATCAGCTTTCAAGGAGCGTTCCAGATTTTAATGTCTGAAAATCCATGTCCCTGAAAAACAACTCAGTTTATTCACTGGTTCAGCAGAAATTCCATTCTAGGAAATGGAAAGGAATCTAGGTTTTGCAACACAATGCCCTCAAGAGTCTCACTATAAAGCAAAATGGGTAATTTAGGACTATCTTCCATCCAAAACTTTAAGTAGATTTCATAAGAAAGGTTTAAACAACATGTGGTAAGACTAGAAAATAGGAAAGCATCCCTTTGTCCAGTAAATCTGGAAAGTTATCATGGAGTAAACAGTATTGAAGATAAACTTCAAAGAGTGAAAGGCTTATGGCCAAAGATTGCTGGGAAATAGTGAGAATGAAAGTCACTTCAAGGAAAAGGAGTAATAGAAACAAAAGTGTGAGAAACAGAATGCATTTTCATAGAAATTTGGGGAATACAGAGCGTTTGAAGCCTTAAGTAATTTTGAACACTGTGAGTGTCCAGACTGACAGGCAAATTGGCTGAGAAATTTAGCATTTAATCATTAAGTAGCAGAGGTGTATTGGAAGCTTTTGAATAATGGAAATAAAGTTGGTCACATGAGGCTCAGTTAGGAAAGCTTTACTTCTCTCATATCTACTTATTTGTTTCCCAGCTGTCACCTCTAAAATGAGGATAATGTTTACTTGTAACACTGATCTTGATTGTTTGAAAGAAAAGCTATTCTACATATTATACTGTTTTGTGTATATTTATATGTATGCTATCCTAGGTATTTCTATGAATTCTAGAGGGTTTTTCACAATTTTCAACAAATATTACCTATTCCCACATAGAAAAAAAAATGTAATAGAACTAAGAATTTTTCTCCTTTTATAAAATATCATTCTTGATCTGATTCTTTTTTTGGTTGTTGACAGTCACAGGAGGAATTAAGAAACACAAAGTTAAGGTTGTTAATACTGAATGCTTTCCCATTCAAGAATTTTTTTTTTTTTTAGATAGGCTTTCACTCCTGTTGCGCAGGTTGGAGTGCAGTGGTGGGATCTCAGCTCATTGCAACCTCTGCCTCCCAGGTTCAAGCGATTCTCCTGCCTCAGTCTCCCAAGTAGCTGGGACCACAGGAACACACCACTGTGCCTAGCTAATTTTTGTATTTTTAGTAGAGATGGGGTTTCACCATATTGTCCAGGCTGGTCTCGAACTCCTGGGCTCAAGCTGCCTTGGCCTCCCACATTGCTAGGATTACAGGTGTGAACCACCACACCCAGCCTCAAGTACACGTTTATACTTGATAAACTTTTTTGTTTATCCAAACATAGCAGATAAAGGCCAAGAATTTTTGGTTTATAACAACAGGCAAAATGGCAATTATGCAAAATGTTCAGAAAATATTTGAAGGATTTTTCTTGGTTTTCTCAGGAGCATCAGAAGACATAGCTTATCACTCTCTTCCTTACATGGTCATGTAGTTTTTCTGTATTACTTTGAATATTGGCATTTCAATGAAATAAAATTGAAGTGGGTGAGGGGTTAACGCATAGGTTTTTTTCTCTATTGTAGGAGAGAAATGTGCCTTGATTTTCTTCATCGTTCAGTCAAATATGAGCATTAATAGCTATATAACTATAATAAACATTGATAGCATCATAATTTCCATTTTCATAAAGAATATTGGCTCACTAAGTATCACATCTATCGAATTTTCTTCGTAACATATACAATATTTAAAATGATATATATATATATATATATATATATATATATATATATATATATATTTTTTTTTTTTTGAGATGGAGTCTCGCTCTGTAGCCCAGGCTGGAGTGCAGTGGCTGGATCTCAGCTCACTGCAAGCTCCGCCTCCCGGGTCCACGCCATTCTCCTGCCACAGCCTCCCAAGTAGCTGGGACTACAGGTGTCCGCCACCTCGCCTGGCTAGTTTTTTTTTTTTTTGTATTTTTTAGTAGAGACGGGGTTTCACCATGTTAGCCAGGATGGTCTCGATCTCCTGACCTCGTGATCCACCCGTCTTGGCCTCCCAAAGTGCTGGGATTACAGGCTTGAGCCACCGCGCCCGGCCTTAAAATGATATTTTAACAGTAAAGAAATATTTCAGGCTGGGTGCCGTGGCTCATGCCTGTAATCCCAGCACTTTGGGCGGCTGAGATGGGTGGATCACGAGGTCAGGAGATCGAGGCCATCCTGGCTAACATGGTGAAACCCCGTCACTACTAAAAATATTAAAAAAAAAAAAAGAAATATTTTAAATGAAAAAGAAATGATCTATATGATTATTAACCCCCCCAAAAAGGCGATTGTCATATTTGTACCCCCTTTAGATCTTTGTTGCCTCACGCTCTTTGCTTCATCCTCTACGATCAAGTGAGTCACCTAGTCCTAATGATTTTGTCCTTAATGTTGCTCACGTCCATCTTCTTCCCTCACAACCCACTGTCTGGGCCACATGAGGCAGAGTCTCCTTGACTCGCACAGGGATTCCTTGTTACAGTCACTGAAGTCATTATTTTTCATCCAGTGTTGTCTACAGATCATTCTCCATCCTGCAAGATGAGACATCTTTCCAAAAATTAAGACTTTCCCTCACCTCCTTAAAACTTTACATTGGCTCCTCATTGACCTCAGGAAAAAGTCTAGACTCTTTGCCCAGAGCACACAGGCCCACCCAAATTTGAGCCTTCTCTGCTCATCTACCCACCTCTCTAGTTCCACCTCTTGCCAGTCCCTACCAGATGATTTTCTCTCCATCTATACTCAGCCATTTGCACTTCTCTGAGTTCCCCACCATCTCTGTCTCCCAACTGGATCTTGCCATATAGTGGTCCTTCCTTGTGGATGACATCACTCTGCCCTCCCTAGGTCCTTCCTCAGGGCTCCTCCAGTTAGCTACTTGCTCTTCATCTGGCCGGTCCTCTGATATTCCTGGTGATTCTACGGGACTTAGATTAACTGTCACTTCCCCGAGGAAGCCTTTCTTGATCCTCCCAGTGGGGTGTTGGTGGGGGTAGAGGGGATATTAAGTGTTTTCAAACCACCTCTTGCACATCTCCATGGTAGCTCCTTTTACTTTTTACTTGTCTGTCACCCCACCTGTCTTGAAGTGTCTTCTCTCTCACTGTATCACCAACAACTACTAGTTAAAGCACTCAGTAAAGTTTTAAAAATATACATTGTCTCCCAGGGGCGCTGGGGATGTGCTGAAGATCACTGATGATCATGAATCAATTGCCTGGAAAGGAAGAGGGACTTGGCGACCACAATCCAATTCTGAACAGATGGACAGCCCAGATGGGTGTCCATTCTGAGGGACTAGGGAGAATGTGAAAAGGGAGCAGATTTACAGAATACCCATCCCCAGACTGTTTCTAAAATTTGGAACGATTGGTTGTCCAGAGCAACACAATACTCTTTCTGAACTCACCAACCCATGGGGTGAAAGCTATCTATCTCCATCCTGCCTGAATTCCAGTAGTGCAGGAGGCAATCAGGGCCCCCTGCAATGGGCCAGATGGATTTTATGGTGAGCTGGGGAGGTCTGGGGCAAAGAAAGGGATTAGCAGTTTTAATCATAGTGCTCATACAGTTTTGTATTTTGTAAAGAATGCTATTTAAAAAAAAATTATAGGTCAGCATCAACTTTTGTCATGGTTGGATTTTTTTCTTTATTTCATTATGTTGAACTTGCCTTTTAGATGATTTTGCCTATGACACATCTTTAGTTCATGATCTGCTCTGACATTTTGAGAGCTGTAACCAAGATTATAATGTGGCAGGACATGATAAGCATAGGTGAGTAATATTTTTAGAATTTCTTAGAAACAGAAGCTGATTTTCATGCTGATAACCTAAAAAGCAAGGAGGAGAAATAGACACATATAGCATAAATACCATATAAAGTGGACCAATAATATATTTAATTGTATATTTGTAACAGTTCCAGACACATTTTTTCTCACATAAATATTTTTAATAATGGTCATGCTAAACAGAGCCCAATTCTTCCTTAATATATAAGGGAATACATGATATTAGAAGAATAAAACTATTTTTATTTCCTTGTTAATTCTGCCTTTGAGTTCTGCATAGGTCATTTATGTACATTAAAATATGGAAAACTACCTCTCACCCCCCCAAACTATACAAATCAAAATATGTGGGATAAATGGAGAGATGTCTCTGGAAATAACAATTTCATACTTATGAAAAACTTGATTTGATTCCTAGCTCTGCTATTTGCTAGCATATGCCCAAGTTAATCTTTTTGCCTTTATTTCTTTCATTTTCAGATGTTGGGAAGATAAAATGATATAATGCATGTAGGGGGTCTAGCACTGCAAGTGGCCCATAATAAGCACAATATAGGCATAATAGTCATAGGACTAGTTATCTTTCTACTTCCAAGGTCATTCTCAAGTTTCATACTTTGTTATTGGAAACAATTGCTAAACATGTGGCTTGGTGTTTTATATGGATATGATGGATTCTTTCTTACAACAACAGCCAAAATATTTTATTTCTATAAGGCAGAGGGGAGAATTCAACAGAGCAGCTAACTAATAATCTAAGTAAAAATTTGGAATGTTGACCCTTCAGAGAAAAATTTAACTTTAAGTTAGAAGTTTACATCCTGATTTTTTTAGAAAAACAGTAAGTGTAAGTGCTTCATGAGACTTCCCTTCATTTTAAGGATATACATTTCAGCTGATCTATGAAAACCAAATCAATAGTTCAATGAAGTGCAGGGGCTTGTTTCTGGGAGAACTTCAGTCCAGTGAATACATAGAGATGCATGTGTTTCCCTGAGTGACTAAGCTGCTAAGTTGCTGCTTATGGACACAGACACACATGATTGCATAGAGGCACAAATGCCTGTTAATAACAGAATTATCAAAACTAAACAGAAATTAATTCTCAAAAATATAAAGGAACAAGTGAAAGGGAAGCACAGCACCTAGTCAGCCATCTTCTTGTTAATATAATCAAAACAGATCATCTGCAGTGACAGAACATATACTCCTACAACACTCTTGGAAGCACAAAGGAGGTATGTGAGACCTAGCTACCAAAGCTATAAATAACTCCAGGAGCAGAACTCAGTGCCTCTGAATCCCAGAGAAAGAAAACAGAAAAAGTGGCCTCAACACTGAGGAAGCACAGAAATCTTTTGAAAAGCAAAAAAGAAACAAACCAAAGGCATGTATGTGCAGAGCAGGTGCTACCTCAATTCAGTTTAATAGACACAAAAAGCACCTACCGTGTTCAGAGTGTTGCCATGTGCTAGTAACCAAAAGGAATATAATAGGAAACAAAAATTAGCCTTTGCTCTCCAATCAAATAATATAATAACAGCATTTTCTACTCTCTTGATCGTTTTGTTGCAGGTTTTTCAGCTGATAGAAAAAGTGATTATGTATTTGATAAAGAGAAATAGATTAGGAAATTCTGTGAAGCCCCATTCCTTGCCCCATGAAGTTAAATGAAAATTAGTGAGATTTGTGGCCTCTTTTCAAACAGAGTGCAGAGTGGAATTGGCCATAGGATACGTATTCCATAGAGAAGTATTTTGTGCAATAGATCTGTGTCAGTAGCTGAAAGGGACTGTTTTCCTTCCTTTAATTCTAACTTTCTACTCCCTTTTATGTTTTCTCATGCAAATCAGAGGCACAATTAAAGCTCAATGAGCTGATGTCAGTAGGAAAATAATTCTTCCAAGTTACTCATTTTAGACGAAGTGGTATGCAAAGTCTGTATTTTATGCAGCCTAAGAGACATTCTGTAGATGAGTCTTAAGAATTTATCTCGCAGCCATAATAGGTGTACTTATTCTTGTCGGGTGCTGTGTCACACCATGCATCCGTAAGTTGATGCAGAGGCTCTTAAAAACGGCACTTATTAAAACCTCCCTTAAGTATCCTCCACCTTATCCAGAGAAGCTTCTTCTTTTGGAAAATCAAGCAAAACAACTAAGCTAAGACATGTAAAAAAAAGTTTGAAAAGAAAGCTGTAAGGAAGTACAAGGGGAGGGAGAGGTTTTTAGAGATGAGTTCTAAATTTATTTTCAAAGAATATGTCAGTATGTTCAATTCTCTGCCTTCTACTTTTAAACTTAACTTCCTCGTAAAGCAATCTTTTTCGATTACCTACTCCACCCTGACTCATACTGATTACCTACTCCACCCTGACTCATTCCGGTTACTTACTCCACTCTAACTGATTCCAATCACCTGCTCCACCCTAACTCATTCCGATTACCGCTACCTGCTCTGCCCTGACTCCCGCGAAAGCACTCACTCCTTCATTCTCTTTAAATTAGCCAATCAGAATTAGTTTAGCCTGTGCAGTCTAACCCTAGCCAATAGGGGAAGGACACAGCAGCAGGGGCCACGTGCATCAGGGATAAGAACCCCTTTTCCCTTCTCCAATGGTGTGCGCTCACCATTGTTCCAACTGTAAGGGCACACACCCTTCTATATAGAAGTAACTTGCCTTGCTGAGAAAAATAAAACTAAAAAATTAAAAAAAAAGAATTTAGCAGGTGGAAAGCAACAATAAAAGTTTTCTACTTCAATTTCAAGCCAAATTATTGGCAATTCTTCCTCTTCTGTTTCCACATCCTTAAGAGGATCCTTGAGGGGCACAGATTTACTATAGGTCCACCACTTATCTGCGATTCCAAAATCCAAAAACTTCTGAAAATGGAACGTTTTGGTTTTGTTGTCGTTGTTGTTTGGCAAACTTAGCACCAAAATCCATTTTGTAGCAAAACCTGTTTTAATATTTTAAGAATTTTGCTGCAAAACTACCAATATGGTCATTACAGGGTATTGCTCTAGACCCTGCTGTGGGTGTTATATAATTACATGACATATGCTAGGTATTACCTGTCTAGACTCTGAAAAATTCTGAACTTTGAAACATATCTGGCTCAATGGTTTCAATAAAAAATTAAGATGGCTATGTCATTATACATGTTATGGCAATGGATGTTCTAATTATTTTTTCAGACTATCAGATTGCATGCTTCAACAATCCTGAAATGTATAATACTATCTTATGTTTAAAAAACAAAGTAAAACAAAAAACTATCAATTATTTGAAAAGTTGATTGCATTTCAAAGAGCAGTCGAATAATATGCATAGACAAGTGAAAATTGACCCCTATTGGTCTGGGGAAATGTAAATGAATTTATTAACCTTTCAAAAATGACACTTCTAGGAGACTCAGCTGATAATGCTTGTGGCAAGTGTACTGGCATGAAATGAATGAAGAATGCCTTCATTTGTAGGCTTAATTTACTAAAAGAAATCAGGACTTGCCTCCTGTAAGTCACTGTTGGCAGACGGTTTAAATGGCTTTGAGAGTAATAATTTGATTTAAAGAATAATTCCTTTTTATGTTTTACTGCTGCTACAGAATAAGATTAATTATCATCTCTTTATAAGAGTTTTATCCTCTGTCATTTTCCGTAGTAGTTTTCCTACTTATAGCCTGTATCTTCTTTGGAGATAATATGACCTCAAATTTGTTCCTTGTATATAGAACATCTCTTTAATCAAATTACAGTTAAGAAAAGTCCATAATTACACACCTCACTATCAGGCTGCATTTTGAGTGATAGTGGAAAAACGAACTACCAAGCCTGGCTGATCCCATGAGAATAAGTTCAGCTAGGAAGGAAGTCAAGGCTCACCCAAAGCTCTCTCTCAAGACTCAACTCCCCTCTTCCATCACTACCACCACTCAGTGCCCCAAATCCAAATTTAAAATATAGCCTTGTCTTTAGACTTGGAGTAGCACAACTTTTGTATTTATTTTATTTTATTTTATTTTAGAGATGGAGTCTTGCTCTGTCGCCCAGGCTGGAGTGCAGTGGTGCGATCTCGGCTCACTGCAAGCTCCGCCTCTCAGGTTCATGCCATTCTCCTGCCTCAGCCTCCCGAGTAGCTGGAACTACAGGTGTCTGCCACCATGCCCAGCTGATTTTTTAATAATTTTAGTAGAGATGGAGTTTCACCGTGTTAGCCAGGATGGTCTCGATCTCCTGACCTTGTGATCCACCTGCCTCGGCCTCCCAACATCCTGGGATTACAGGCGTGAGCCACCGCACCTGGCCTCGACTTCTGAATTTAAATCAATATTGTTCCATTTCACAGAGATTAGACATTATATTAGCCATATGGGAACCTGTAAAACCACAGGACCCTAAAAAATTAAGAAATTTGATATTTGGGGCCACCTAGAACTGACAGTCTCCAGAAGGCCTAAAACTTCAACAGAAGTAGCAGCTCCAAGGGAGTTTAAAGCCTCATTGCTGCTTGGACTGTACTTCCTGTTCCAAGACCACTGTCTTCTTCTCTTGCCTGGCTCATTGCGTCTTCCATGATGCCCAGTATCTCATACCCATCTGGCCTTTTCACACCTAATTCAGTGTAATTATTGAGAAAGAGATAGCTACTATTTATTGAGCATAATACATGTTGACCACAGTGCATACATTATCTAAATTAGTCTTTTAGCCCAACTGCACTGAGTCACTCTTACAGTCAGGCACCTGGTACATGGTAGGTACTCAATCTACTTTCCTCAGCTCTCTCTTCACCTTCCCTAATAGTTCATTTGTCTCATCCCCACTGAGATTCGTTCATCTGGCACAAATATTTATGGAATACTGTGTCTGCTCAAATCCTCTAGAAAGCAGAAGCTAAGTGCAAGAGACGTGTTGGGAGAAATGCTTGTGGAAGGTAAAGGGGAGAGGGAACGGGAGCAGTGGGAAGATCCTTCAGGCTTCCCTGCAGGTCTGACACATGTAAAAGGAGGAAGAAATGGAAGTTGGGCAGGCAGGCAGAGCCTCTGACAAAGTTTTGGCTATGCCAATGGGACGCCCAAGGGCAAAGACTGCTCATAAGAGGAGTCCCCCCAGACTTACACCATTCTTAGTCCTTGGCAAGGAATACTGGAGAGAATGTGGCTTCAGCATGAACACTGCCAATACCCAAGGTGTGGCAGCTGGAGATGGGCAGTTAAGCACACTTAAAACAGTTTCTGTCTGTGGTGATTCAAGTCACCGAGGGGTGACTGCCATAGTGTATACCAGGATGTGATTTGAGGAACATGGGCAAAAATTCAAGAATCTGTGAAAATTCACCTTTAAAGATCCACTTCTCTTACTGTCAAAGGTTTTTCAGTCTTTAAGAGTCTAGTATTTACAAGTTTTTAAAAGTAAATATCCCTGGGAATAGAAAGATCTAAAGTCCTAGTTACTGAAGAACTTAGCAGAGGGTAGTTAAAAGCTCACTAAGAGTAAAGAGATGGGACCCAAAATTTATTTGAGCTGGAGCAAGTTTAGAAACTCTGGAACAGAGAGATGTGCAGAAAGAAATAGTGATGCACCAAAAACCAATTGCCTAGGTTTAGCTCTGCCATAGTTTAAAATACATTGATGCTCAAATCTTGTCCCTGATGTATGTGATATTATATAGTACATTTGATTTTTGTATGTGTTTATTATACCTTGCTTTGATTCAGAAAGTTTTACAGTGCTTCCTTTCAGGTGAATGCTTGTTTCTGATACCAGCATGAAGCTAAACATAAGAGTTCCCAGAATATTCTGCAAATATTCTGGGACCTTAACTGGACAGTATGTAAGAAGGAAGGAAACATTCCTTCCTCCCTACAGTCTGATACACTACTGAGAATAATAAGCTTTACTAAACCAACAATGAGCACTCAATAGGGAGCCTTGAAGAGTACCTTAGTGTTTAACACTGTGCTGTAAAGGCATGAAACTTTCCTCTGCCTTTCTCTATGAGTAAACTTAGTGTTGCTGCATTTTCCTTATTAAAATTATTTTCATTTCATTAGTAAAATAGGTAGTTGCTCAGGAGTAGAGCAGCTGACCTTAGTCTTTATATACCAATATGGGATGATTCAAGGGTCACGTGAAATGTCAAGCTACACACAACAGAACGAGCATGATTCTGTGTACACTGAATCTTCCCACATTGATCACTTTTGAGACCAGATAGTAACAAGAGAAGAGTAGAGTAGGCGTGACAGAAATGCTTCGCCAATGGAACAAAGAGGAAAAATGGTTCTTTTCTTCTCCTTCAACTCTATATGAACCAGTGAACACAAACTTAGTCAGTTCCAGGATGGAAACTGAGTCCCATGTTCCCATTTCTTATATTTGAGAAAACAAACACAAAGGGGTTAATAGACTTGCCTAAAATCACAGTATGAGTTAATGGCAAAGCCCATAACCCAGTGTAGAATCTTATCCTCTATGAGGGTAATAAAAATATTATTCAGAATTGGGTAGAATTAGTTCTTTCCCTTCCAATCACTAAACTGTTAACACAATGCCTCTTGGGAGCATAATGAAGACTATCACTGTAACCTTCCAGGTTCAGGATTATCTGTTGCCATGGAAAAGGAGCAAAATCTAAGCCCCTGATTAAAATGAATGCTTTTGTGAGAAATAATCAAGATCCCTGTCAGGGTTTCATCACTGTCTTATACTCTTTGTCATTTTTTATATTACCCCAAGCCCGAGGCTCAAAGTGCCTACTTGAAATTTCTTTTTGTTGTTTGTATAATAACTAAATTCGTTCTGCTCCACCAGTTTTTTGATGATTTTCCAGTAAGATAAAGGTCCTTTAATCATTCTAAATATTTGAGCATTTTTATTTCAGTGGTAAAAAATAGACTGATGCAGAGCGAAGTTATAAATTAGAATCTAAAATTTACCTTTCAACATTAATATTTTTTAGTGCTCCAGTATAAAACACAGAAAACCTATCTCAAATATAAAAGAGGAATGTAAAATTACTAATTAAATAACTGGCAGCCTGGAGATACTCATTCCAGCATAGGCTTTGATAAATCTTTTCCTGAAGGCAGTTAAGCCTTTTTGAGAAGAAACCTTCTGAGGCTGATATGATTTAAGTCTCTCTGCTAAAAAAAAAAAAAAAAAAAATTGGTGTTTAGAAATTATGCTGCCTTTTTGCTACTCTCAGCTTAAATAAAAATTCAGCTGCAATTTAGATGATGTTTCCTTTCCTTTTTTAATTGCTGGTTTTCAGCTCTGAAAAGCTTTCCTTCCAGTGGTGCCCTCAAGGGCACAGTTTTATAATCAAGAGCCTTTGCCCCTTGTAGCCTCAGGAGACTATAACCCGCTGTTTCTCTCCAGTCATGTTTAACACAGACCTGGGAACAATCAAAAAGCTCTTCGTGTTTTGTGCTTTAAAGATCTTTTGATAAGAGGCTGCAGGAGAACACCTGTGTTCTAGTCTAGCCGAGGAGAACTGTGTGGTCTTTAGCAAGTCTCCTTAGTTTATCTGAGCTTCCTTTTGAAAATGAGGAATTTGTATTCAGTGGTTCCTTCTAGCTCTGTGTCTTTGGCGGATTTGCTGATTGCCTGTGAAATTTGGATACTGTGACCATTTGACCCTGAATTTTGTTTTTCACTTCAACAGACTATGTATACTCTGTTCTTGTCATTAATTGAATAATATCACTCTCTCACACTAACTTGTGCCTTGTAGTTATATACATTTAATGGAGGAATGAGAATGTTCCTTCATTAGCAAACCCTATCTATATTTAGTGTTTGCCTAAACCTCGTTTGCACTCTCTTTATGTTTTGTGTGTCTGTGTGTGTTAATGTTACATAAGTATTTGTTGAAGCATTTTAATCTATACTGCAAAAGGATGTTTTATTTCCTTCTTTAATGTACTTTGTACAGTTATATTTACAAAGGAATATTCTATAAATAATATAGGTACTAATCCACATATTTTATTCTTTCTCTTAAAAATAAGAGAAGCCTGTTTTTTGAACTTCTCAGATTGTTTTGTTATGAAACATCACTACTGGCTGGGTGTGGTGGTTCACACCTATAATCCCAGCACTTTGGGAGGCCGAGGAGGGCGGATCACTTGAGGTCAGGAGTATGAGACCAGCCTGGCCAACAGGGTGAAACCCCACCTCTAGTAAAAATACAAAAATTAGCCGAGCACAATGGCACATGCCTGTAGTCCCAACTGAGAGGCTGAGGTAGGAGAATCTCTTGAATCCAGGAGGCAGAAGTTGCAGCGAACCAAGATCCACTGCCAGTGCACTACAGCCTGGGCAACAGAGTGAGACTCCATCTAAACAAACAAACAAACAAGCAAACATTACTATTAAGTTACATATGTAGAAAAGGAGTCAACTGAATTACGTTGTGCTTACTAATGCAAAGGGGCTCTCTGTCTCTCTTCATGTGTGTATAACACATACATAAATTATATATGTAATGCACATGTACACACATTTGACAGTTTATTTGCTATAAATGTTCAAGTTTATCAAGTTAAATAAATATAAATTAAATTGACAATAAAATATACTTCTATCAATTAAAAATGTTTAAAATAATAATGCCAGTTGTTCAAAAACACAGGAAAATGAAGACTCTTAGACACGATAATGGGACTTTAAATTAGTGCTACCTGTAGGAGGGCAAATTTGGTGATCTTCTACCTGTAGGAGGGCAAATGTAAGAAAATATGTCTCACATTTTCAATTTAGGTATTATTCTACCTAGTAATTTCATTTCCAGAACATTAACTCAGAAATAATTTAGTATGTATACAAGGAATATTCACCATATAAATGTTTATATTAAGAAAAATTAGACAACTATCTTCAGTTTATATTCAACAATATGGGATTGATGAATTAGAAATATAATATTATAAAATTATAAATATAATAAAATATACTATTTGGCTGTTTAAAATTATGTCATATACGAATACAATTGATATGGAAAGATGCATGTATTTTTATGCACAAATAACTGATTTAAAATGTATATGTAGTTAGTTTTGAAAAAACAATATAATATAGATATTTCAATAGCTTTATTGAGTTATAATTTATACACCATAAAATTAACCAATTGTAAGTATACAATTAAATATTTTTATTAAATTTATAGTTACACAACCACCACTGCAATCCCATTTTAGAATAATTTTTTTAAAATATTTTATGTTGCCAATCTCTATTTTCTAATTTATAACATTGCTACTTCAAATGTGAAAGTTATTTATATTTTTAATTTAAAATTTTCATGGCCGGGCGCGGTGGCTCAAGCCTGTAATCCCAGCACTTTGGGAGGCCGAGACGGGCGGATCACGAGGTCAGGAGATCGAGACCATCCTGGCTAACACGGTGAAACCCCGTCTCTACTAAAAAATACAAAAAACTAGCCGGGCGAGGTGGCGGGCGCCTGTAGTCCCAGCTACTCGGGAGGCTGAGGCAGGAGAATGGCGTAAACCTGGGAGGCGGAGCTTGCAGTGAGCCGAGATCGCGCCACTGCACTCCAGCCTGGGTGACAGAGCCAGACTCCATCTCAAAAAATAAAATAAAATAAAATAAAATAAAATAAAATAAAATTTTCATATAGCTTTATCTACAGAAAAAAGCATGTCACATATCTTTTCAATCACTTTAGTCTGTAATTGTAGGTTTGTTATAATAAAAGTCAGTAGAGTTTTTAGGTAGTTACTAAAACCAGTTGCTTCTTATTTGTTAATTTTTTCTATGGATCAATTATTACTTTCTCATGAACAAAAAAGTCAAAACTTACCTGTTAGCTATCTGACCTTAGGCAGATTACTTTATCTCTTATGCCAAATTTGGGAGGCCCAAATAAATGAATCCATAGAAAATACTTAGCAACTTCTGTTTAATAGTAGTTTAGGGGAAGAGATTTTTTCAACAATTCTGTTGCTGAAACAAACTAATGGATAGAATATATTTTTACATTTCTGAAATGTATCCAAGTCCTGGCAAGAAAGCAAAGTCTCCTCAGAGGCCAAAATCTAAGTGAAAGAGGGAACACAAAGAAATAAGCAGTGCAGGGAAGCAGCTTTAACTCGTTGACCTTACATTTCAGTTTTGAAGACTTTCAGCACTGGGGCAAGAGAAAGCATAGCCACCAGCACCCTGCAAGGTAAGGCTTCTGATAACAACCTTCTGCAAAAACTTGGAACCCAAAAGCCTTTACTCTTCCTCTAAAGGAAAGTTACCCCTAGTGATCCAGGGTACCAAATAAACAAAGTGGGAAAGAAGTCTGCCCTGAGAATTTATAACTACAAGTCAGCCCTCATGTAAATGTGCAGGCCAAATCCAAACTTCCTGGGTGGAGGGGAAAGCCTCAAGCCAAGAATTTAAAATTATTCCAAGATGATGGTGCCCCCAGGTACTGGCAAAAGCAAAATCAAATTCTCTCTTAATCTAGATCTGATATAATTTCCACAGATTAATCTGGCAAGGAATATGTACTGAAAGCAAAAAAAAAAAAAAAAAAAAAAAAAAAACTCAAAACATGCTTTAGACAGTATTAAAATACTTCAGATATTGAAATCATTAGCTAAATAATAAGTATGTTAATGTATTTATATAAATATATGTGGGATTAAAAATAGGAGAAATAAGCAAGATATAAAAAAAGACAAAAATTTGAGAAAGTACAAAATGATTTGACAACATTTTTTTTTTTTTTTTTTTGGAACGGAGTCTCGCTCTGTCGCCCAGGCTGGAGTGCAGTGGCACGATCTCGGCTCACTGCAAGCTCCGCCTCCCGGGTTTACGCCATTCTCCTGCCTCAGCCTCCTGAGTAGCAGGGACTACAGGCGCCCGCCACCTCGTCCGGCTAGTTTTTTTTGTATTTTTTAGTAGAGACGGGGTTTCACCGGGTTAGCCAGGATGGTCTCGATCTCCTGACCTCGTGATCCACCCGTCTCGGCCTCCCAAAGTGCTGGGATTACAGGCTTGAGCCACCGTTCCCAGCCCCCGATAACATTTTCAAAATACAATAATCGAAATGAAAACATCAGGAAACTAGTTTTGTACATTAAATAGAGTAGAAAAGAGAATTAGTGAACTAGAGGACACAACTGAAGATACCACAGAGAATGTAACTTACACTAAGATCTAGAAAATACAAAAGAAGTTAAGAGACCTAGAAGATTGAGTGGGAAGGTCCAATATACCTCTAATCAAATTTCCAAAAGAATTAATGAGAAAATTAGCAGAGAAGGCAAATAATAAAAACATTGTATATCTATAAACAAACAATAGTTAGAACATGTATAGAAACCTAATTTATGATGGATCTGGCAAAAATGTATAGAAATCTTACTTGTGGTAGAGCTGACATGACATATCAGTGCCAAAAAAATACTAGACTGTTCAATAAATGGTCCTAGAAAAATGACTTTTTTAAAACTTTTTTTAAAAAAAATCTATATGAAAACAAAAGAGTTAAATTCTGAATCCATACACAAAAATCAATCCCAGTTTAAGACTTACATGTGAAGAGTAAAGACTTAAGAGTTTTAGTATAGAAGAAAGTAGTTTAATGACTAAAGAAAGATTTCTTAAACAAGATACAAAACATAAACTATACCTTTAGAACATAGTATGGCGTAACTTTCACTTTATTAAGTTGTATATCAAAAGACAGCACTTACAAATTGAAAAAACAAACCAAGAGAATTTGCAAAACATAACTACCAAGGGCTGGTGTTAAAAACATTTAAACAAATCCTATAAATCAATAAGGAAAAATTAGAATACATAATAACAATTTGGCAAAATACAGAGACAGGAACTTCAAAAAGAAGCCAGGGAAAGTCCAATATAGCCTATGAAGAATTGCAGAAACTCTTGTTTGCAGAGAGCTGTAATGTGCAGTGTTGGGCAATTGTGACTTATCTTAAACCAAGTTAGTGCAGTGGTTCAAGGGGTCCATGCAGATAATTTTGCACTTGTACCCTAGAGTTTAAGTGCCTAGTGGAAGACAGAAGAGCAAGACTGCATAGTTAACAGCCACAGGTTCATGGGCAGTTGGAACAAGGATTCATACATACTGTTTTAGCTGTGGATTTCAAGAAAGGAGAGAAAGAAAAAAATTGTAGCTTAATTGTTCTATTATTTTCTAAGGTTTTACTATATTGCATCTGGGTGCTGATTTCATCTGTGCTGCTGGGCATCTGCTGTGATTTCTGACTCTGAAGAGTCACACCTTTGTTTAATACTGCAAAATTATCAGCGATTGCCTCTTTTCTGTTCTCTTTGTTGACCTCTTAGAACTCCTTATGTATGAGTTAAATACTCTCATTCTCTTCTTTGTCACTTCTATTTCATATTTTTTATCTCTCTGCTTCAGTTTGGATAATTACTTCAGTTTTATATTCTAGTTCCTAATTATTCTTCATCTGTATCTAATCTATTTAACATATCCATTGGATATTTATTTTTTGGAAGTTCTTACTGCCTCTTTTGAAACCTGCCTGGTATCTTGCTATAGTCTCTCACTCCTTTCTCCTGTTTCCCATTACCCTTTTTATTTCTTTGAACATTTGAAGCATAATTACTGCTGACTCTTTTTCATGATACTTTTTTTCTTTGTGTGACATGGATATGTGTGGATAGATTGGCATTTTTCCACTATTAGTTTATACTTGGCTGATTAAATCATTGGGAATTTGATGTATTTCTTTACATAGAATATGTTTTTGCTTATGCCAGCTGCCTCAAGATACTACCAATACAGAAATGAGGTTAGTTAATCTCTCAGTTTTGGGCTTCCCTGAATATGCAGGTATAGGAGTTGAACTTCAGACTGTTGAGTGGACTGAATCTTGGTTTTAGGTTTTCAGGAAAGAGTTTTGCACCCAGAGTTAAAACAGAAAACTTATTTGTAATCTTCCTTTGTTCAGGCATAGTTTTTTTCCCAGCTCTCTTTTAGTAAAAATGTGGTCCTTTGAGTGTTCCAGCTTCAACCCCCTACCTTGACTCATCCTCTGTTCTTCCAAAAGTTGTTAAAATCTGGAACTTAAGAGTTTCTAGTTAAAGAAAATGCCTGCAGGAGAGCAAGGCCTTCAATGCAAGATTACTAGTCAGTCTTTTTCTCTGTTTCCTGTTCATTGTTGGCACTCTTGTTTTTCTTTTATGTTCTTAGAAGCTTTGCTGTACATTCAAGTAATATCTGCCACACTTTACCTTTTATAGTGCATTCTATAGAAGGAGTATTTTAGAATATTTAACTAATCCTAATGCCAAAATTGAAATTTCCAGGAATTTTCTTTAATGTAAATATTACCTTCCAATTTACCAATAAGATATTCAGAACTAATTTTAAGTAGTCTGTGTAGTCATCTAGAAACCTTTTTTAGAACGGAGTATGCAGGTAGATTTGCATAATCCACCTTTTCCTTACATATGAGATATATATATATTCCCAAAGTGTGTGTGTGTGTGTGTAGTTTCTCACTTTATTGCTCTGGCTGGAGTGCAGTGGTGCAAACATGGCTCACTGAAGCCTCGACCTCCTGAACTCAAGCGATCATCCCATCTCAGCCTCCTGAGTAGCTGGGACCACAGGCATGTGCCACCATGCCTGGCTAATATCCCATATCCTATATATTCTTAATAAAGAAAATTTGGGGGTCTTTACTTCTTGTAATCCACCCAATTTTGTGTGTGTGTGTATGAGAGAGAGAGAGAGAGAGAGAGAGAGAGAGAGAGAATCAGTAAGCTGCATTGTTTTAGCTAGCTAATACTATAGAGTCCCTTCCACTATGAACTCTTGGTTTATTCTTCCGGATGACCATTAAGATTCCAGTCAGCTTCTGAGCCTGTCTAGATACCCCTAAAATGCCAGGAGACCTTGACACAAACTCAGTGCTAAGAAAGGCAAGCTCAGGCTATGATTTCAGGCCATGGCCAGTCTCTTATGTTACCCAGTCATTTTCTTGAACATGTATGAGAAATGGTCAATGCTGTCTTTCAATCCCAACTTCCAAATGTGGGATATAGAACACAATAAAGTTACAGGTACAGACAGATCATCCACACCCCTTGCTTTCAGTCATGGGCCATACTGAAATGTAATAAAAAGTACAACATATTTCACTAATTCTAGGGTACGTATGTTTCCTTCTTTTTGACAGCTATGAAATTGGGATATATCTAGCAATTGATGGTGCATAAAGTTTAAATGGTGATATTGTTATTTTCTTGTGGTATATAAAAATACCAAAATAGTGGTGCATCTTATAATTAATGGCACTTGATATTTGATGAAGTATAGTATTTTGTTTTTAAAGTCCCACTGGAAAAAAATTTCTTAACCTGTTTGTTATTCTGAGCAAGTTATATATTCCTAAAGGTTATTTTTTTCCTGAATAAAAAATTACCAGAATATTTTGGTATTCTTTCATAGCAAGCCACAAAGGAAAATTAAATCCAGAAAGGTGTCAGTGTTCAAATATTTATAAACGACTATTTTCCATACATATGCTGTTTAGAAATGCTCATAATATTTTAATGCTCAATTATTCTTCTGTCACAAAATTTGTTTAGATCAAAAGCAAGGATAATTTGCCTTTGAAAGCAGAGAGATCATATATGATATTTTGAAAAATGTATTTGTCTCTGACAAATTTAGTAACTTAGGCCTATTAACTCAACATATTATAGGACTGTGGTTAAAATAGAACTATCCATCTGACACATATACTGTTTAGGAATAGTCACATTACAAATGAGTGTTATCCTTTGAGTATCATTTATGTCAAGTTTGTCTTATGTCTCTTCCACAGGCTTAAAAATGATATTCAAAGAAAAGTATGTGAGCAATAAGGTGGAAAGCAGTGTATTTATGGGGAAGACATTTTGGTGATATTTTATCATCAATATCAACAAACATAAATTGAATCCAATTCATGTATGAACATAGTTCTGTGCTCTTCATACTTAAAAATGTAACATTTGGTTCTATGTTACACTCCAGAAAAATGCACGCTAGAAGTTGAGAAGATGGCATATAAGAGGTGATAAAAATTACTAATTTGGAAGTGTTTACAGATTTTCTTGTCCTACTGCCTGCCAAAGAGTCCTGTATTTTACAGCCCCTGTCTACTCCACAGCTCCTCAAACATATGAAGATAGTATATTTCTACTAGACGGGTTCCTACACATATCTTAAACTTTTTTATTGTAAAACAAAACAAAAAGGAAAGCCACACAAACCAAATCTAGAACTTCATGATCATAAGGCAAACACTCTTGAAGCCATCACCAAGATTTTAGAAACCAGACCTTCCAGTTACCCTAGAAGTCCTTCCACATGTTGTGTCCCAATTATGATTCCTGCTTCCCCTGAAAATAACTACCAATGGATCCTTCTAGTAGTCACTTGCTTGTGCTTTATTACGGTTTTATTACGCAGATTTTCATCCCCAGAAACTGTAGTTAAATTGTACTCATTTTCTCTCTATTGCATTTCTTTTAATTTATAGCTATTTTGCAATCCCTTTTATTTATGTATTTTTACAGTTTATCTGTTGCAGAGCCCGGAGAGGTGCTTATTCTCATGGTTTAGGCTTTACTGATTAGCCTACTCATGGTATAAGTAAGCACATTCTTCTCAACTCTATTTTTGCTACAAATTGTCAGCTAAATCCAGATGCTAATTTGACAGAACTATAATGGATAGTGTGTTCTCTGGTCAAGAATCACATCTTTTAGTTGTTGATTTTTTTTCTTTTTTAGGTTGGCAGCCTTTGATACTCAGTGACTGAAACAGTGATCAGCAAACTCCAGCCATTAGCCAAATTCTGCCAGTCATATATTTTATATGGTCTATGAACATAGTCCAACTAATTCAGTATTATCTATGGCTGCTTTCATGTGATCTCTTGTTCACAAAGTCTAAAATATTTACTGTCTAGGCCTCTACAAAAAAAAAAAAAAAAAAAAAAAAAAAAAAAGGTTGCTGGACGTGATCTAGGTCACCAGTATTTATGTTGAAGTCTCCCTGGTTGTTTTGGTTGTCTGCAGCTCATTTTCTAAGATTCCTGAGGAAGGGCTCATGAGAACAATATTACCTGAGTTTTAGCATGTTCACAATTTTCGGGGACCCTTTATACTTAACAGACAATTTTTCCTGATACAAAATTCTTGGCTCTATTTTAAATATCTTAAAATATGCCACTACACTTTTTTTCTGCAATAAAAGTGTTGGTTTTAGAAGGCCTTGTGGTAATCTAGATTTCATTTTGTTTTCTTTTTTACCCATAAGTCATTTGCTCTATATGTCTCCATGCATGAAGAATTATTACTTTGTCTTTTAAAGTTCAGCAATTTTACTAAAATACGTCTTGATGTGTTTGTTCTGAGTTGATATTCTCACATATATGGCATACTTTCAGTATTTAATATCAAATCATTTTATTTTAGGAAAATATTCTTGAATAATAGTTTCTAGTGTTATTTCCCTTTGTTAGTTTCTATACTTCTTTAGAAATTCTATTATCAGTGTATTGTATATTCTGTGTATGTTCAACATTTGTCATTTCCTCTCAAATCCCTTTTATTTTCTTTGCTATTTTTGATTTTAAAAGCTTTCTTTCCTTTCATTTTCTCTTATTAAGATATTACATGTAATGTTTGTTTTTATGTTCTTTCTAATTTTGACTTAATTTCAGAAATAGTATTTTTCTTTGATTACTAATTCTTTTCTGAATCCTATCACTTCATTTCTGAGTTAATCTAACTCTGATTTGTATTTTTGTTCATTTCTTGAATTTTTTTTTCTTAACATCTTCTAGCTTATTTTTAAATACTTAGTTACACTTGGGTCTGTTTTGTTGTCTTGTCTTTCTGGTATGCTTTCATTGTCTACAGGGATGTTATTGTGCTTCTTATTTTTCTTTTTCTTATTATAACATTGTATAGGATTTTACCTTAATAATTTTTTGATGCTTTTAAGAATTCAGTTTTCCTAAATTTTTTCAAAGGAAGTTGTGTTCAAAATTGTTTTTCTAACTTCACAGGACCTCCTCTTAAGTGGTTTGTCTTGTACTGAAAAAATAAGGTAGCTTTTCTTCCAAGGCTTTCTGACTCTGTTTCTCTCCCCAACTTTTTATCTGAATCTCCGTTTTTATTTCTTGTCTCTGTGACCATCCCTCTCAATTTTGAGTCCACTGCTAGCTGATTCCTCAGTGTAGGTCCCTCTTGACATAGCCTTTGGAGTGACTGATTTTAAGAGTTCACCAGGGCTACACGGTTCCAATCCCTTTAGGCCTTACTAAGACTTTTGTGCTCTCTCATTTTTGTACTCAACCATTTTTGGATAAAATGACTGCCAGTTTCAGTTGTTATTCTCAAATTAGCCATTGCTATTCTAGTGAACATTTGTTGGCTACTTTGGAGTTCTTTTGTTCTCAGGTTTGTCTCATAACCCGTTGTGTTCCTTTGTTTCTGCCTACACATCCAGCAACACCATGCAATGTACATCTTGTGGCTGTCAGTGATTTTGTCCTTACCCACCTGCAATTGTAGGTTGATGATAACACCTTGTCATCTAGTTTTGTTGCATTCGTTGTCTATTGGAGTTTTTTGTTGTTGCTGTTTTCTAGTTGTTTGGTCTGTTTTCATGTGAAGATTCCAAGGGTTTTATAAACTATGCCACCAATATGGCCATCTTCCCCAAATACTCCTGTTATTATTTTCTGGTTTCTACACATCTGCAATACAGAACAAGAACTGGGCCTAGATGAGTAAAACCAGACTCATACAAATTTGAGGAGAAAGGAAGAAATCTTAGCCAATATACATATAAAGATGTAGGAGAGAAAGGAAGAAAGAGGAGTAAAATCAAAGACTAAGAAACAATTTTGGAAAGATTCTAGAAAACAAGATGTTCTATAGGAGGATATGGCTCATAGAATTCAGAGGAGATAGAGGAGAATGCAGGAAGTACTGTTTAGGTTTATAAATTGTATCTAATTTACTATACTTGAGGAGAATTATGAATAGAAGAATTTTTGAAAAATTTTGCACTTGAACTCTACACGTTAAACTTGACACTCCTCAAACACCAATTTCAGTGGGCCACAGCTTCAACATGGTAACAAGTGTGTATATAAAAGGTGTACATTTTTGAATAAGCAAGGTAGCGGAAATGCAGTAGAAAATATGTGTGAAAAATAACTCAGGAAAATTAATATTTGTGGAGAGCCTGCTGCATGCCAAACACTAGCTACACATTTGTCCTAGCAATAATTCTGAGGTGAACTATTATCATGGCAAACAAACCCAGGTCTTGTGAAGTTCGAGCCAATGATCTCTCCGTTACACTTTATAATATCCTTTCTCCAATGGGTTAATAGCAATAATAAGCATTGATCAAAAATTATGAACTAGACACCCTACTGTGTGTGCCACATGCTGTATTTAATTTTGATACTTGCAACAAACTTATGATAACTATTCTTATCCACAGTTAAAGAAATAGGGATTTAGAAAGGTTGAATACTTTCCAAAGTTCACACAGCTGTTGAGTGTCACAAGCAGAACTTAAGTGTGATTGTCTTCAGAGCCAGCTTCTTAACCACCACATTATGTTATTAGATACCTATGAATATGACCTGGGTCCTCATCTAGTAGTTAATCTCAGATTTGGGCTGACTCTCTAGATGTCCCCATCCTCATACCCATGTGCATTTTTCTAAAATTCCAATTGTTTGAAGAGGATTACTTCTCAGCAGAATGGGATTGCCCTTTAGGCAAAGACATCCAAGTAGTCTTATGTTCTTGTTAGGGTCTCCTGGTATGAGACAGAGCAATAGGAGGGGCCAGAGGAAAGAATCCTACACAAAATAAATTCTTGATGACTTTAAGATGAGCCCTTTAAAATGGAGTTTGTCCAATGTAAAGGTCTTAATATAATTAATCTCTAACCTATTTTCTTATTTCAAACTACAGAATATCTGATTAAGATAGGGCTCAGAATTTATTTCAATTTATTAATTATTTAATAATATTTAATCCAAAATTATAATTTTGTCTCCTCTTTCACTAATCTGAGAATCTACCATTTCCTTAATCCTTGGGAATCTGTAGTCTGAAATTATTTTGATATCTTGTTTTGCTATCTAAAGTTTACAAAGACTAGCTAGAGTTAACCTCTGTCCATTATCAGGACAATTAAGAGCCAGTTCTTTATTTTTCTATTTTTATAAGGCTTAAATTTGATGTAGTGGTCTCCCAGTTTGAAAAAAAATAAAATGTGCCATTTAAAATAAAAGCCTAAGAATATTTAAAAGAATTGGGGCATAGATAATGTGTGTAACCCAATTAGTATTTTAAAAAGTAATAATTGTGGATAGAGTAGAAAAGAGCAAAAGACAACCTTATCTTTGTAAAGTTATTATTATTATTTTTTTCTGTTATAAAAGCTGCCTCAGATGCCTCACACAAGAATGGTGAGAGCTGCAGGGAGTTAATCCAAAAGACAGTCAGATGCTTTCCCCTTGCTAAATTTGATTGTTATCTAACCTCATAAACAAGAATACACTAACCGTAGATGTCACTGACTTGGTTGATTTTCAAACAGGGAAGACTGATGCTCTGATTTTCCTAATTAACTCAGATGATTCCATCAACCTGATGGGCAGAGCTTGCTTACTGAGAAATGATGTGAAAATTAAGATGCATAGACAGTTCTCTAAGAAACCTGATTCAAAGCACTATGCTTCCAATACTAGGATTTTTACTCAAATGAATGCTAGCCCTGTTCCACCTCCACCAAAGGAAATATGTAGATTGAAATGTTTACATTTTGGCTTTCCGCAGACAAAAATGGAAGTATTAATACTACTTTGTTCACAATTTCCACTTAATGATTTGTGTAAATAATAATTATCAATGACATGAATGAACATTATTAGGATCTGAGAAGTATAACATTAGCTTTTATTAGCCTATATCCTTTCTGATAGACACAGAGGATTAAACTGTGTTTGAAAAAAAAAAAGAAGCAGAATCTGAATACTGAGTATAATGTGTACATTTTTAAAGTACTTTATTATGTCTGTAGGAGTTCTTTCTGCTGGTCTCTCAAATCCAGGTTTTGCTTAAAGGAACACATGCCTTATGCCAACATACCAGTCTTTTGGGGAATTCAGAATGCAAAAAATCTCTTTTTGTACCTTCACAACCAACACATTTGTTGAGAATTAGAAGGGCCAGGCTTTGACATTTTCCAGCTTGTTATCTATTTAATTTTCCATCTGCTTCTTTTGCCACTGCCTTCCAAAGGAACATCTGCTGCATATCTGAGAAAAGGGAAGGAAGATTGGATCTGTGCCACCCGGGTCTGCAGTCTCAAACCTTGAGATCCAGAATAAGGGAAGGGAAGGAGACTAACGAATGGTCCAGAAAATGAAATGAGGACAAACAGTCTGTTAGAACAAAGCTGTATTTTTCTTTATTGCAGAGCCCACATGACTGGGCAAGCTGGGTGGCAATGTCTACAACCAGCAAAGGCTGGATGCAGGGGGAGGCAGCTGGTGACTAGCCAGTGGCAAGAGCACTTCCCAGAGCTTGGACACTCCCTCTGGTGCCTGACTCTCCATGTGGGACCTGGTTTCTCACATATTTCTTAAGCATTTATGGGGCAGCTGCTGTGAGGCAGTTTAGTTCTGAGTACGCTGGAGGCAGAGAAGAATAAGACATAATCCCTGTGCTTAAAGAGCTAGCCTAAAATGGGGAAGATAGACAAATGAATAGATCATAATATCACAATGGAAACTTCTATATGCTAGGTAGGGAAGAAATGTCACAGAAATACATAGAAGTGGAAAGAGGTATTCCTAATCCTGTTGTAGCAGGATGAGCCACAGACAAAACCTCTCAGACACTGATTTGTAGAAGGAAGGGCTTTATTCAGCTGGGAGCGTCGGCAAGCTACTGCCTTAAAATCCGAGCTCCCCAAGTGCACAATTTCTGTCCCTTTTAAGGGCTCACAACACTAAAGATTTCACATAAAGGGTGGTGATTGATTTGAGCAAGCAGGGGGTACATGACAGGGGCTGTATGCACCGGTGGTCAGAGTGAAACAGAACAGAGCAGGGAGTTTCACGATGTTCTTTTATACAATGCTGGGAATCTATGGATAACATCGGTTTCTGAGTCATGAGTTGATTTTTAACTACTAGGTTTAGGCCAGGCAGGTCCAGGTCCAGTTTTGGGCCTGGCGCCAGGCTTCCTGTCTTTGGTTTCACTTCCTTGTTTTTTCTTAAAACAGGTACTGAGTATAAAACAATATAAAACAATATGAGAGGATCTCTCTCTTCCCTCATTCCCCCCCTTTGAGACTCTCACTTTTTATTGGTGGGAGTTTACACTCTTATTTTTGCTACTTATGTCTTTCTGTGCGATAGATTGATAGTGATTCACATAGTACACTTGTGCTGAAGCATTTTGGTGAACTAAGGTAGTGATGAAACTTTTTTATCATTTGAAGAAGTACAGGTAGCAAACAAGGGAGTAGTAAGCAGGTTTTTATTACTATTATAACTTTTATTATAAGAGTTTTAAATCCTCCTAGTGCTGGGAACTAATTTTTAAACATGGCTTCAGGGTTGAATTCATGCTACACTTGTACGGGCACATGTGTCAGTTTTGTATATTTTTAACTATGTCTTTAACTACTTGCCTTTGATTATCTATGTGTAGACAGTAATTAATAAGGTTAAATTTCTTATAGACCTCTCTTTCAGCTGCTAGCAAGTAGTTGAGAGTCAATCTATTTTGCTAGATAGCATTTCTTATCTGAGTTTCTTGACAGGCCAGAATAGTCAAGGCTTGACGGGTTTTATTAGTGATGATTTTTAAAACAGCTTGCAATCATATGATTCGGTTGAGCATGTCAGTGGGGGTCCAGTATCCCTATGAGCTGTCTTGTGTCTAAGTGGCAGGTCTATAATATTGTATAATTTTTTAGGAGGTCATTTATCATTTTAATTACCTATGGCTATGCTTCATTTTCCATGGGAAGCATAGACAGGGAAGCCCAGGAGTTCACCTGTTTTTATGGGCAGTAGGAAGAAAGATGGTTTAATAGCGTCAGTAACATAACTACCTGTCCACTGGTCAGGCAGCTTAGTGTAGGCTCTATGTCTACATATCCAGTATAACCCAGTGGGGGCAGTCCAGTCCCGGTGGAATTCTGAGTGGGCTCAGACAGTCTGCAACCTTGGAAATTTACTGAATGGATCTCTTTCTGTGTAATTGGAACTCCACCATGTAACTGTTTTATTGGTACCATTATACAGTTTTTGCCCCAGACAACTAAGTCATCCTACAGAATGAGTGAATTTTTCCTTTTTTAGCTGTGCAATATTGTCCAATAATTGAGACTTTTAGAACCTAGAGATGATTAGGGTGACCCTTTTGGGCCAGGAATTCATTAGGAACTGGGTCTGTAGGTGCTAATTCTCGGGCTTCTTATGGCCATTGATCTCTTACTATAGTTTCTCCACAAACATAACATGAAGTGACATTTAGAGACTGGGCTACATGCTCGGCTGATTGTAAAAACAAATTTCTGATTCTTCCTGGAGTCTCTGGTACTGGCACATTTAGTTTATCATAGAAAGTCTGAAATACTGATTCTGGAGAGCATTTACGAACCTCCTCTTTTACTAAGATATTTACTCTAGGACCTAGTCCTTTCCTACTGATGCCCAGAGATACGTGTTCTCCTTTTTTTTTTTTTTTAACCTTGGGTTTAAGGGATTTGTAATTATTAATTTTAAGGGGTTGCAGTTTCCACTCATACAGGAGGGGCTGCCTTCTCGTTTTTGGGACTAAACAGGATCATTTTCATCCTTTTTCTAAGTAGTCTAGATGACACAAGACCAGTAATTACACACATTTGCACATGAGCTTAATTTATGGCAGATATACTTATTTCCTGCCATGAAATCTTTTTTTTCAATTTAAAGAATTGCATCTTATTTTATGCCAATTGCTATTGATAGTTGCACAAGCATTAAATTTTAGGATTATATGCTTGGAGACCCCTCTATTTTCTGTCCTAGCTATTGCTTTATTTGTGTCACCTAGAAAGGGACCCGTCCTTAATTTTATTTTAAAAACTGTGATCACGAGAGACTTAAAATGGGTCATAACACGCATCAGGTTGGTTATTTCCTGGGCTACATACCTTGGATAGAATAGCATTATACAAACAAGTTTCTTTTAGAGTCCTGGTACACTTATAATAACCATAAAATAATAGGACAGTAGCAATCTTTTGTCATACCTCAGTGACTTGATGTATATTCTGGGAACAGCCCTCAGTCTGAGGAAGGTCAGTTGAAGTCCTTACTGTACAAGTCCAAATTTTAAGGAAAACAAGTCTTGCAATGAGTTTCCTCATGTTTTGGCCGTGCATGGACCAGTCAGCTTCCGGGTGTGACTGGAACAGGGCTTGTCATCTTCTTCAGAGTCACTTTGTAGGGGCTGGCGAAGCTGCTCCCATCCATGTACAGCTCCCAGTCTACTGATGTTTAAGGATGCTCTCAGAAGTTGGGCTCACTAGAATAAACTGAGTCCAATACTTTTACACGGTTTGTTTAATTGGGCCCTCTGATACCAGGAGCAAGGTGGCGGGGTTTAGCGTGTTGCAAACTTCAATGATTATGCAGGCATTTTCACAGAGCAAGCTTTGGTATCTAGTTAGTCTAGCATTCATTAGCTAATGGTGTCTTTTGGTATTTATTAAAATTACCGCAACATGGGGGGACTTTATGTTTAGGTTTTGCCTAAGCATTAGCTTATCTGCTTCTTGTGCTAACAGGGTTGTTGCTGCCAGGGCCCTTGGACATGGGGGCCAGCCTTTGGAAACCCTGTCTAGTTGTTTTGAGAGATAGGCCACTGGCCTTGGCCAGGACCCTACAGTCTGGGTTAAAACTCCAACTGCTATTTTTTCTCTTTCTGACACATAGAGTGTAAAGAGTTTCGTCAGGTCAGGTAACCTCAGGGCTGGGGCCAACATGAGTTTATCTTTTTAACTCATGAAAAGCTTGTTGCTGTTGGTTGTAATAGATGTAGTTTATCTAATCTACATTTTTATTGACTGTCATCTACCAAAATATTGACTTAAATCTTGTAACTATTTGATTTCAAGCTTTAAATTAATCTGGTATTCCTTGCGGGTCTCCAATTGCATCTAAATAGATGTGAGAGTTGAAAGACCTATAAGGGGATTCTCTTGCTTTACGATGTCTTATTATTATTTTTCTCCTCTGATTGATGAAATGCCAGGGTGAAAGGGATAGCCAAATGGACTAAAGCACAAGTGCCACTCTAGTTATTCGACAGAGTGCCCAGTAAAGGTCCACCACAGTACTACCACAAATCCGCTTGGGGATGAACAAGGGCTGACTGATTGATAAGCTCTTGAAAATTCTTAAGCTCACTGAATCCCTTCAGGTCTCCAAGGAATGCTAAGTCTCCTCCCTGCCATGAGAGACACAAAGTGAACTTAGTGTTGGGAGACTGAAGCTGGATGGCCCTCGGGGGCTGACCCACAGGGACTTTGGGATATAGCAGAGAGAGCTTGGCATGACTTATTACTCCAGGCTGTAGAATCCTGGAAAAGAGTTACCATGCAGCCCACGCCTGGTTGACTGCAGGACCGCCTTAGTGGAAGGGGGACAATCAGGGCCTCTGGCCTGCCATGTGCACAAGCATAACAATTACTTTTGTTTAATGTGCAGATGGAATATTTGATTCATTTTAACCAGGCATTTGCATCTGGATATGCTGTCTTAATTGCTAAAGTTTGTTTTAAGTCTTTAACTTCTATGATCCTCTAGTAAAATGAATGTTTCCTTTAGCACCTATCTTTATTCATTTTTTGACTACAGAAAGCTAAACACCATTTTATATTTAACAATGCTTCCTGTATGACTTTTACACCAGATAAGCTAAATTTTACCTTTATATTAGTGTGTCATCAACGTTAAACTTAATTTTAATAAAACCTTGTAGACATATTTATCCAGTTTTTCATGTTTGATCATAAGATTTTATAGACTCTTTTTAACCTATTATAATTTTTGTTCAAGAGCAGGTTGATGCTTTAAGAAAAACCTGTTGCATTTTTACTTTAATGTCCAGTTCACAGAAAAACTGGACGATACCTTTTTAACTTTAGCTAATATGTTTACACACAGAATTTTCTTTACAATTAACATTTTAAAACTTGCTTAAACTTTCAAAACAATAACTTTTTTAACCTTTTAATGTAGGTAAAAATCCACATTCTTATGCCTCCTTATAATCTTTTTACCAAAGATAAATTTTACTTTTCTTATGAGCCTTGCACATAAACTGTTTCTTCAATAGTACTCAGGAGGCCTTATTATTTTTAAATTATACAACATTTTTTGTATAAAATATTTTTATAACTTTTTTCTTTTACGACTTTTGCAGACAATTTTTCGACATGTCTCAACTTTCTGACTTATTACAAACTTTTTTTCTTTAAACAACCAGTTAATTTTTTTCAGGACAAGAATTTACCATATAACATTATTTTTATATAAATTCTGCCTCCCCCCTTTTTTCTCTTTCTTGAAATTTTTTAACATAGTTCCTAGTGGGGTGGGCGTATTTGTGCCTGACCTATACTTCTTCGAGACAAAACACCACACTCCCACCACACGCACACCACAAAAAAAAAAAAACAAGTAAAAAGGGCACACACACACTTCTGCAGTTTACACCAAACCAAAATCAGAGTGTCCAGAAATCCAAGCCAGGTCAAAATCAAAACCAAAGTATCAAGCAGTCTAAGTCAAGCCAAAAACAAAAACCAAAGTGCCAGTACAGGCACACGGTGGGTGATCAGGCCATGCTTCCACTCAAATGGAGTGGGCAAGTTCCCAACACCAGTCCTCTCAAGCAATTCAAACCAAGTCAAAACCAAAACCAACACCAAAGTGCCAATAAAGGCACACCGTGGGTGATCAGGCCACACTTCCACTCAAATGGAGTGGGCAAGTTCCCAACACCAGTCCTCTCAAGCAATTCAAACCAAGTCAAAACCAAAACCAACACCAAAGTGCCAATGAAGGCATGCTGTGGGTGATCAGGCCACACTTCCACTCAAATGGAGTGGGCAAGTTCCAAAGACTAGTCTTACCAAGTTTCTGATGTCTGGACTCCAAGTGTCAGTTCCTTCCCGGTGTTCAGTCACTGTGTTAATCCTCTGTGGGGGCCTGCTACGTGCTGCTCTGGCGAGGCATCCCACCAGGGCAATTGCCTACCCAGGAGCACTCTTTGGATCACGTTACTCAGGCTGGCTGGAGTCCCCAGCAGGGATGCTCCACAGGGCAGGCCTAAGCTGCCTAAGGGGCTGCCTCGGCTGTCCATCAGTCACCTTGCTTTGGGGTCAGAGAACCAAGAAATGTAGCAGGATGAGCTGCAGACAAAACCTCTCAGACACTGAGTTGTAGAAGGAAGGGCTTTATTCAGTTGGGAGCATCGGCAAGCTACTGCCTTAAAATCCGAGCTCCCCAAGTGCACAATTTCTGTCCCTTTTAAGAGCTCACAACACTAAAGATTTCACATAAAGGGTGGTGATTGATTTGAGCGAGCAGGGGGTACATGACAGGGGCTGTATGCACCGGTGGTCAGAGTGAAACAGAACAGAGCAGGGAGTTTCACGATGTTCTTTTATACAATGCTGGGAATCTATGGATAACATCGGTTTCTGAGTCATGAGTTGATTTTTAACTACTAGGTTTAGGCCAGGCAGGTCCAGGCCCAGTTTTGGGCCTGGCGCGGGGCTTCCTGTCTTTGGTTTCACTTCCTTGTTTTTCTTAAAACAGGTACTGAGTATAAAACAATATAAAACAATATGAGAGGGTCTCTCTCTTCCCTCACTGTGAAGAGAAGTGGTGGTTCAAGGAAAGGAACAACTGTACAGAGACAATGCTACAAGCTGAGTCTGGAAGGATAAGTAGGAATAATAGAAAACAAGTTATTTTTTTCTCCTTATCAATGAGGGGTAGTATAAAACAGCAAACCTTCATAATTGACTCAAACGGAATCCCCCAAACCTTAAACCCACCCACCACCCCTCTCAATGTCAAGGCATCAACATTTATATCAAAGAAAGGTATCAACCAACTGAGTTCTGCCACTTTTCAATGTTACCTACAGAGTCACTAGTAAGGTTAACAAACTCTCATCAGAGTGAGATAAGAGGGTCAACCTAATAATAACTTTCTGATTTGCTATGGTGGAGCAATGATAAGTAGCCAATTGCCTGACTTTAAGTTTTCTTAATTATCTAACTTTAACATTGACAAAACATTTATATGTAAGAACACAATAGCAAATGCAATAAATTCTTAGAGTTAGGAGTGTATCTGCAAACAATCAGGTATGAACAAACCTCTACTCCACCATAGGGGATACAGAAATAAAAGACATGACCTTTCTGTCAAAGAAGCAGAAACCTAATTGCAATGCCTGGAGTGTTTTAAATGGCTAACTATAATTTTAAAAATCTCTCTTCTATAATTCTGACATGACAAATATGTAACATTTAAATGAGAAAAGAATAAGGACAACGCTATGCTTTATTGCTCAGTAAATGTATGCTTTCTTCATTTTTCACTGCAGTCTACAAATAAGTATAAAACGTTTTCTCATTTGCTTTATATTAGTCATAGTATATACGGAGATACAAAAATAGTTGGCATAATCCCTGACTTTGCAATTATATTTTATTTTCATTTTAATAAATTTTATTTTTTAGAATATTCATTGGTGATGTGGAAATAACTGTGGGAAAAGACTCAAACACACTTTTTTTTCTATCATCACATTTTCTTTCAACCTCAAAGAAAAGCCTTCCTCAATTTTAAAAACTCGTTCAGAGAAAATTTTTTGAAGCTTTTTTTTAACCAATAAATAGCAAGCTGTGAGATAATATTAAATATTTGGAATATTTTTAGCTTGATTTAACTCACCCAAAACTCTTAAGATTATTATAAGCATGTAATGGTTATGTTTAGTTTATGGTTAGTTTCTTAAATGGAGTTTAAAGACATTGCAATTTTTAATTTTTAAATAGGACTATTATATATGGTAGATGTAAGAGTCAGGGTTCTCCAGAGGGACAGAACTAATAGGATAGATGTTTATATGAAGGGAGTTTATTAAGGAGAATTAATTCACACCACACGATCACACAGTAAAGTCCCACATAGGCCGTCTGCAAGTTGAGGAGAAAGGAAGCCAGTGGTGGATCAGTCTGAGTTCCAAAACCTCAAAAGTAGGGAAGCCAACAGTCCAGCCTTCAGTCTGTGGCCAAAGGCCTGACAGCCCCTGGCAAACTACTGGTGTAAGTCCAAAAGTCCAAAAGCCGAAGATCTTGGAGTCTGATGTTTGAGATGAAGGCCAGAAGACTCAGCAAATCTGCTCTTCCATCTTCTGCTGCCTGCTTTATTCTAAGCACGCTGGCAGCTGCAGTAGTTGATACCCACCCAGATGGCAGGTAGGTCTGCCTCTCGTAGTCCACTGACTCAAATGTTAATCTCCTTTGGCAACACCCTCACAGACATACCCAGGGACAATACTTTGCATCCTTCAATCCAATCAAGTTTACACTCAATATTAACCATCAGAGTAGATAAGAAAATTTCCTGTGTTGTTCACCTGTAATGAATGGGCTTAAAAAGAGGCTGATGATTGAAACCTTTTACTATTTCAAATTGAGAAAGAAATGAGATTTTCTATGCTATTACATTATTCTTCTATTAGCAAAACTTCCAAAGTAAATTATGTCAGGAGGCCATAATCCAATTCTTCCTAAATTAAAGTTGATAGAAGCACAGAATATTTTTGAGTTGGAATGTATGCCAGAGTTACTTAGTGATTTATAAGTGGGAAAGCTGAGAACCAGGAAGGTTAGATACCTAAATCTTATTTGTGTAGGTTTATACCTATGCCCTAAGTTTCTCCAGCATATCATGATTCGTGGTATTATCTTATCACCATCAGTCATTTTGTGTTTTGTCTTTTCAGCCATAAAAAATTTTTGTTTAGGGACAGAGACGAATAAATCTTTTCCTTGACTGAACTTGAATATACCATTTCCACTCAAGACTCTAGAAAATCAGATTTCACTGGCGGTCCCATGACCTGAAAGAGTGGCCCTGTCACCATCTTATTCCACACCAACCTGGTTTTCTTTGTTGGTTCTCCCTGAGATTTTAGGAAGACAAGCACAGCAGGTGGTACCATCCACAGTTCACCCATCTACCTTGAGTAAGCTTGGCAAGTACACTTATTCAGTCTGCAGTGACCTCTGCAGTGACCCTGGGGCTGTTTCAGTGAATGCTGCTTTTGTGGCTCAGGTGCTGTCCTAGAAGTTAGTTGTCAATGAACCTCAGGTAAAGTAACTGAGGGAGAGACATAAGCAGATTTAGTAAACTGTTTAAATATTCCAAGCCTAACATTTTCTGAATTTTAAATAACTACACATAATTTTCTTTGTCTTCAGCATAGTACAGATCAAGCATAAGAAATGCATCAGGAGTGAATTAAGCCAATTGCTGAAACGTGGCTGCACTTTGTTGGTAATAGAGAAAATATATGATGGCATGGTCAACATTCAAATGAGACGTAGAACAAACCCTGAGTTAGTCACATTCTGATCTTTTTTTTCCCCCCTGAATAGTTATTTTTTCTTTTCTACAAACATCTATTTTGCAACTCTGCTGGCTTTGTCCTTTTTCTTAATCTTGAGGCAGGTACATTGGGAAGCAAGATATTCCAGTCATTTCTGCAGCTTTTTTATTCATCTCCCGGTGGGTGGATGAGAGCTATGCTGTAGCCTCCAGGGCTCAACAGATCTTTTCTCTTCTCTTCTCTCCACCCTCTCTCTCTAGGATCAATCAGGGATTGATGAGTACATGGTAAAAGAAAAAAAAAAAAATCCTGGGTATTTTTTTCTACCATACTTCTAATTGCATTTGTTTTGTCACTCTTAGGACTACCAAGAAGCCTCCAATTTGGAACAATTCGTAACTCGGTTTTTATTGAAGGAAACCCTGAATCAGCTGCAGTCTCTCCAGAATTCCCTGGAATGTGCCATGGAAACTACTGAGGAGCAAACCCGTCAAGAAAGGCAATTTACATGTTTTCACCTGATGTCTGCTTGGTGACTCTATGTTCATGAAAAAACAATTGAAAGGCATTGTACTTATACTAGCGAAAACTAAAAACAAGAATTGATATATTTAAAACGAATGACGGTGACCTCCACTGGTTGCTTGCCTTATTATTTGCCTCTAAAAAGACCATTCCACTTTTTCTTTTACTGTCAGTCATTTAGTCAACTCTATCTATCTATCTATCTATCTATCTATCTATCTATCTATCTATCTATCTTTTTTTTTTTGAGACAGAGTCTCACTTTGTCACCCAGGCTTCAGTGCAGTGGCACGATCTTGGCTCACTGCAAACTCTGCCTCCTGGGTTCAAGCAATTCTTGTGCATCAGCCTCCCGAGTAGCTGGGATTACAGGCACATACCACTACGCCCAGCGAATTTATTGTATGTTTTAGTAGAGACGGGGTTTCACTATGTTGATCAGACTGGTCTTAAACTCCCAACCTCAGGTGATCCTCCCACCTTGGCCTCCCAAAGTGCTGGGATTACAGGTGTGAGCCACCAAGCCCAGCCGACTCAACAAATTTTAATTGAAAATTTAGTAGATGGAGAAGACTTTAAAATATTATGAATAATATAAAGATACATTCAACATAATGTCAATCCTTAAGAAGGCCTAAGTCTATCATATAAATAAGACATGAACACAAAAACTATACTGCAAGGAACAAAGTGATAATAAATACCACAGAGAAGAGGAAATACATTGCCAATGGTTTTCAGAGTAGTAAAAGATTAAATATGGATAGAGGGATGGAAGGATGAGAAAGTCAATTTCATGGAGTTCTCTATTTGAGCTTGTCTTGCAAAATCAAGAGATCAGTGAAAAAGCCTGATGGGAAGACAAGACTTGAATTGGACCTGTAGGATGAATTTGAATGGCAGAATGAGAGTCTCTCTAGAGGGATCCATCTCACCCATCTCCTGTTACCCACCTCTCATCTGGCTCACTTCTCTTTGGTTGTCTGGTCACTGATTGGACAGTAATTTCTCTGGGAAGCCTTCACTGCTCATTCATACCTCCCACTTCACTACCATGTATTCCCATAGTGCCCTCTATTTATATCTACTTATGTCAGCCCCTTCCTTGTTAATTTGGTGTAATTTTGAAAATGTGGAAATGATGGGAAAGACCCTTACAGACTACATGAACCTGGATATACTGGGGTGACCTGAGAATTCAGTAAGCCTAATTATTTCAGGAAATGGAGAAAAGTGAATGATAGAAATTATTTCAAAATTATATGCCACCAATAGGTATCACTGAGAAAATAAGTGGTCATATTGCAATAGCTATATAAATAAAGACACTAATGCTTAAGAGAAACCTATACTAAAAATGTGTAGGGCAGACATCAAGGCAATCCCAGCCAACAGTTGATATTTTTCTGAGTTGTCATTGCTCATATCTTGCAAGTTAGAGAAGCTTGCAAAGCTCTTGCTCCTGGGGCATATTTTGGTGGATGTGTTACTTTAAACTTATAGATGTGCTTTATCTAACTTTTACATCTTATATTAGAGAGAAGGAAACAGTAAGTTTTCTGAACAGGCTGATAATAGACTACCCTGTAAGACCAATTTTCCTGAACAAATTAACTGATACATAATTATTCAGACATCTCCAAAATAGTGGAATTTTCAACCATGTGTTTACAATGTCAAAATGAGTGAGCACCACCAAATTCTAATAAAAAAGCCTGTAATTCCAGAATCTAATGAGCCCATGCAGCTGATTATCACAGCGAAGTACTCTTCAGTGGATCTGTGAAGCATTCTCTACATCATAAACTTCCTGTTTTCACTGCATTGGGTGATTCCATACCAAATGGCAAAGTATAACAATTCACTTTAGAAAAGCAAAACCCACCTCCTCAGCTTTGAGCAGAGGATAACTGAATGTCTTGAAGCACAGTGAAATTGATTTCATGTTCCTAATGAGAAAAATGAGGCCTCCTGTGTTGTTTCTTTTGTTTGGACTTTCTGGAAATAAAATGGGAACTCCCTTTTTAGAATCAGTCATCTGCCACCTGAGAAGAGGCTTGAAAAAGTGCTCTATTCCCCTTCTTCACCTGCACTTTTGTTTTTTTCTACAGTCATCCCCTGCAAACTTGTGCTCTGCATTTACCACCATGCAGTGAATGTTTAATGAACAACAGTTCTTTGTGTTAGGCCACAGGCTAGCCTTGAACTCTTGTGACTGCTGCCAGCAGCTGCCTAGCAGCTGTGCTTAATGAGAAGGAGCATGACAATATAGACTTTAAGGAAAGTAGAAGACACTAGAGGATTAATGAACCTTTTTCTTCTGGATTTCTCACTCAAAAACAGCTTCAAATTATGGGAAAAGTTACACCTCTGACTGCAGTTTAAGGGGTGCTATTGTATGGCATTTGACTAAGACATCCAGGAATGACCAAATCCCACCCCACATCTGTGATACTCCCCCTGAGAGGTTTATAAAGAAATACATAAATAAGCAAACAGAAAATAAGGTACCACTGTGGACTTATGCCCATAATATCTGATGAACCATACTGAAGCACGTGAATTAGGCCCAAACCTAAAGGGGCTGTGTCTCCTCTCTCAAGGTTGTATCTTCCTATCAGCTGGCCACCAAAATTGGGGAGAGCCCTGGGACCTTCATCAGTGAGGAAAAGATAGAGAAAGGAAAACTATACCTTTCCTATGATGTCAATTAAGAGACCAGTGAAAAAGCCTGATGGGAAGACAAGACTCTAACTGGACCTTCAGGATGAATTTGAATGGCAGAATGAGATTCTCTCTAGAGGGATCCGCCTCACCCACCTCATGTTACCCATCTCTCATCTGGCTCACTTCTGCTTGCCTGTCTTGTCACTGATTGGACAGTACTTTCTCTGGGAAGCCTTCACTGCTCATTTATACTTCCCACCTCACTACTATGTATTCCCATAGTGCCCTCTTTTATATCTACTTATCTCAGCCCCTTCCTTGTTTATCTCCCCCATTAGATACTGAGTTTTTAGATGGCATAGACTTTGCATAAGTCCCCTCTACTTACTACAACTGCATGGCAAACATGAAAGTGAATGAATGAAAGGAATTCTAGGTGAAAGGAGTGCTGCAGAGAAGCAGTTGGTGAGGACCCAGGACACTGAGGAGACCAATCTAACAGTCATCTGGGGTTCAGAAAGATCTTAAAAGCTAGACAGATGCAAACAAAAATTCACCAGTTTTTTGTTTGTTTGTTTGTTTGTTTTGAGACAAAGTCTCACTCTGTCACCCAGGCTGGAGTGCAATGAGGCAAAATCGGTTCGCTGCAACTTCTGCTTCCCGAGTTCAAGCAATTCTCCTGTCTCAGCCTCCTGAGTAACTGGGACTACAGGCACCCACCACCACGCCCAGCTAATTTTTGTATTTTTAGTACAGATACGGTTTCACCATATCAGCCAGGCTGGACTCGAACTCCTGACCTCAGGTGATCTACCTGCGTTGGCCTCCAAAGTGCTGGGATTACAGGCTTGAGTCACCATGCCCAGCCAATTCATCAGTATTTTATGTTAGAAAGGAAGATTTTGTGATGCCCTTCACAGTCAAGAAGTTACAACCTGCTGGTCAGGCATGATGGCTTACGCCTGTAATCTCTGCACTTTAGGAGGCCAAGGCAGGTGGATCACCTGAGGACAGGAGTTCGAGACCAGCCTGGCCAACATGATGAAACCCCGTCTCTACTAAAAATACAAAAAATTAGCCGGGTGTGGTGGCAGATAGCTGTAATCCCAGCTACTCGGGAGGCTGAGGCAGGAGAATCACTTGAACCCAGGAGGCGGAGGTTGCAGTAAGCAGAGATTGCGCCACTGCACTCCAGCCTGGACAACAAGAGCGAAACTCTATTTCAAAATAAATAAATAAATAAATAGTTGCAACCTGCAGGTATCATTAAAATCTCCAGCCTTGTGATAATTTGCTTTCCCTTCAGCATCAACATTACCTTGGGATTTAATATTTGTGAAACCTAGGGATACAAAGACTCCTTGGAATATAGCAAATTTAGGGAAGTCATCTATTCCATCTCTCAGCCCCAGGGGAGAATCACACAGTATCATTCATCCTGCAGTAATGAGGTAGACATGCCATGTTGGGCAAAATGTCTGTGTCTATTCACGTGAAAATGGATAATTGAGAGAGAAGGGATGTATACAGCTGGAATGCCACAGAGGTGGAATTTCCAGATGGCATGCTACAACACTCTTTGTGTCTGCCCTGGCAAACTGACTAAATGTGAATTACATTAATCCCATGTGTTCAGAAAGTACCTATAGCTAATGACAAGAATAATAATTATGTCATATGGAAGTTTCCCTCTAGAGGTCCCCTGTTCTCTTACATAAACCTCTCTTCCTCACAAACTAAATTTCTGGGAACACAGTTTTCATTATATATGGATTTCCTTTTTATAAAGGAATCTGCAAATTTGCTCTATTTCCCAAAGTTTTTCTATATCCAGGAATGTAATTAATTGTTTCTTGACTTGAAAGTTATTTTTCTCTAGGCCGGGCGCGGTGGCTCAAGCCTGTAATCCCAGCACTTTGGGAGGCCGAGGTGGGTGGATCACGAGGTCAGGAGATCGAGACCATCCTGCTTAACACGGTGAAACCCCGTCTCTACTAAAAATACAAAAAACTAGCCGGGCGTGGTGGCGGGCACCTGTAGTCCCAGCTACTCGGAGGCTGAGGCGGGAGAATGGAGTGAACCCGGGAGGTGGAGCTTGCAGTGAGCTGAGATCGGGCCACTGCACTCCAGCCTGGGCCACACAGCGAGACTCCGTCTCAAAAAAAAAAAAAAATTATTTTTCTCCTTTTGATAGTTGTCTATTATAGAAGTAAGGAACAGCTTTAATTTCACTTACAGGTGGTTATAAAAGTTTAGACAGCTTAGATTTCCTTAGCTTGAATGTAGAGAAGGATTGTTCTAATCACCTACCACCCTGACCACCAAAGCTGCTAAAAACTTGGAATTTTTTTTTTTTTTTTTTTTTTTTTTGGGAGATGGAGTCTCACTTTGTCACCCATGATGTAGTGCAGTGGCATGATCTCGGCTCACTGCAACCTCCACCTCCCAGTTTCAAGCAATTCTCCTGCCTCAGCCTCCAAAGTAGCTGGGATTACAGGCGTCTGCCACCACGCCCGGCAAATTTTTGTATTTTTAGTAGAGACGGGGTTTCACTGGGTTGGCCAAGCTGGTCTCGGACTCTTGACCTCAGGTGATCCCCCTGCCTCAGCCTCCCAAAGTGCTGGGATTACAGGTGTGAGCCACTGTGCCTGGCCAAGAACTTGGATTTTTTTATACCGTAGAAAAATTCATAGGGAGATTTAGTTAAAGATTGAAGATTAAACATATAATTTCTTTTGCTCTCTCTCTAAACCCTTCAAAACATTATATTAAAAGTACCTGGATAAAAGGAGGCATTAACCTGCAAAAATAAGAATAGAAGAAGAGCCAAAGGGACAGAAACTTGGAACGTGGAGAGGTGAATCTAGTGGAAGTTGATTTAGAAGCTCTGAGAAAGCTGAAACTGAAGCAGGCAATGTAAGAAGCCAAGATACAATATATTTGGTATCACAGAACCTCAGAAAAGCTCAAAACTTGGCTGTCCCATGTGGAACTGAAAATGAGGGTGAAGGTAGGGCTGATATATTGCTGGAAGCTCCACCCAGTGCTATCTAGTGACTGCTCCTACCTGATCCTTGAAGAACCCCAGAAATAATCTGTCTGGAGAAGGTGAGCAGATGTATACCTGGCACAGCTGATAGGGCACAATACTAACAAAGGAGACACTAACTGAAAGTTGACATATTGAAGAGTGAGATGTGAAATCTCCTTCATATATTGTACTCCCAGAGTACTAACAACAGGGCTCAGACCCTCCAGTTGGGGCATGCTTCTTTGAGGGATGTAATTAATCCCAGAGAAAATACTTAACAATGCCAATGGTCAGGGTTCCCTGAAGAATAGGCCCGGTCAGGCCACTTTACAGTGAAAACTGCAAGTTGGCAATCCCTGCCACAAACAAAGAGGTTCCAGTCAGACTTGTAGTTCTTCCTTCTAAAATGTGTGGGGTCAACCAAAAGGACAAATCAAACACAAGAAAAGAAACTTGGAAGAAGCAGATAATCCAGAGAGCAGACAAAAACTTTCAAAAGATTTTCAATACCTTCAAAAACTAAAGAAAAGATACTGCATTTATGAATTAAGGATAGAATGCTTTAAAAATAAGATTCAAAGCACACAAAAGAGGTCTTGGAAATTATGACTGCAAAAATTACATTCTCTGAAGAAGGTTGAAATATAAAAGTGTGAGGAAATCTCCACAAAGAGGTGAAATATAGGAAATAAGGAAACTAGAGTCTCAGTCCAAGAGGTCTACTGTTTGTAAAATAGCAATTCTGGAAAGAGAACAAAGCAGAAAAATTACCAAAGGAAGAATTTAAGAAAAATAGTCAGAATTGGATATATGTGTCCAGTTTGATAGAACAGACCAAGAGCTCATTATAATGCTAATAAAAGTCAAACACAAAACACACCATTATGAAGTTTCACAATACTGGAAACAAAGACAAGTATCTAAAAACTCCCAGAGAGAAAAACCAGGCCATATGCAAATAATCAAGAAAACACTAGATTTTTCACTAGTGACTCTGGGAGATAGAACACAATGCAGCAAATTTTTCAAAACAATTGGCAGTCTAGAAATCTGTATTCCATAAAACCATCAAAGTAAGGAAGATGTTTATTCATGCAATGTTTCAAGAATTTTACCTTTCATTATACACATTTCTTATGAAGCAATTAGGGGATATTTTCCACCAAAACAAAGGAGTCAACTAAGAAAAAAATGAAATCTAGTAAAAGGGGGATCAGAGGTCATCCAACACAGGAGAAAGGTTAAAGGAATCTTCCCTAGCTGATAGATAATGAAGATTTTTGGATGAGTACATTAATCTTAGATCTGTCTTAAACACAGAAGGATTATATCTTACACAGAAGGGATTATATCTCCTATAAAGAAATCTTGTTTGAGGCAGCTTAAGTATTACATCCTTACAGATTTATCACAGACACTCTCTTTTTCATGTATTAAGTGCATATTAATATAATAAACTATTCCCAAGTTTGTCTCATAGACCAAGATGTTTGTTGAAGATCAAGCTACCATATTCACATTCCAACCAGGAAAGAAGATTAAGGAAAGACAAAAGGGCTCCCTTCTAGCTGAATCTGTACTTTTAAGCAGCCTTCATGGAAATTTCTTACAACATTTCCATTTGTATATCATTGGCCTGAGCTTTTCATATTGTGAAGTTTTATAAAGCCTAAAACTAAAAATTATAGACATACCAATTAAGCGTGTTATATACTGATAATTTAGGAGGTGTTTACTTTCATATCAGTATATAACATATACTGTATATAGTATATAACATATACTGCATATAATATATATTTTAATATATACTACTTTCATATCATAACATATACTGATATGAAAGTAAACACATGCTAAAAAGTGTTGCCCTTTTGAAAGAGGAGTGGGAATATGATATGGGGGTGAAAGGAGGGAGCTCCTGTTTGTTGAAATAAGATTTATAGAATCATTTGACTCCTAAAAATGTATGGATGTATAGCTTTGATCCAAAAAATTAAAAACTGAATTACAGAAAAAACTCCATAAGTGTTTTCAAACTAAACAAAATACAATAGCTGCATACACATGTTTTTCCATTGAAGGTTGACCAACAAAGCAAAAAAGCCTGCCTTAAATTACAGTTTTTACTCAGAATTTTAAGAATAAAGAAAGCTCAGAATTCTCTTTCTTAGGTTCACGTACTGTAGTACCAAATTATGTTGGGTTTCTAGAGCGTTTACAAGCAGTCATTCTCATAAGTTTTCATTCCACTGCACTAGAAAACCTTTGTGACTGACGCATGAAGATCTGTTCCCTGAGGGAAGAGACTGAAGCACTAACGTTAAGGTTAAATGTTATCTCTGTTGATTAAGGCAAGGGCCAGCCAAGCCAGAAGTCCTGTCAATTCAATGGCCTGGAAAACGATCAAGCCGCCGAATCCAGAGACACAACAGCTTCTCCCCAAACAGCCCTCAGTTTAATGTCAGCGGTCCAGGTAACATACCCTTCATTTGTTTTTCTTTGTCAAAGTCGTTTATCTTGTGTTTTCCAATTGATTATTTTAACAAACAACAGATAAGACAATAGTAATGGAACACTTTCCTTATACCAAGTAAGTTTGAGACGAAAGCAGTGAAGAGTGTAGGGTATGAAGAACTGGGGTGGTGAGCCTAAAATCAGCACGGTCAGAATCCTAGCAGTTGTTCCTGGAAAGCACACAGAGAGATGGTGAACAGGGAAGGCAGTAGTTCCATCAGCTAGCATCTAAAAGACTTGACAGCTATAAGAACTTCCCATCATCTTGAAATAAAGAGGCTCTACCGTAATATGCTCTAGATCTCCAAGCCTCCCTAAGCATATCCTAAGTTCATTTGGGGAAAGGATTCTTGTTTTCATGATAGGATTAGTCATAGCTGGTATTTTTGAAGTTTGTAATGTGATGTAAGATTTACTGGGCTAAACCATACTCGTAATTGTTAGGTTATTAAATTTTAACTGTGTCACTTATAACCATTTTTCAATCAATTTGAAATATGCAAACTCATGTTGCCAAATATTGGAGTAATTTTTATAAAGCATGCATATATACATGTACATGTGTCACTTGAACATGTCATTTTAACACAAATGAGTCTTTAAATATCTAATATTCAGAAAATCAAGGTATAAGCTATATTTTATATTTTCACCAACTGTACTTGAACAATTTCAGAGTATTTTCATGAATAAAGCCTTATTTTATCTTGACACCTGATAAAATAGATGTTAATTTCCCTATTTCTCCATTTAACAGGTAAGGAAACAAGCCTGGGAAGTTAAATGATTTGTCCAAGGTCATATGGAATATTAGTCCATTTTCATTGTGAAGCAACCTTAAAATCTTGATGGTTACACTCATAGATACTTGTTTTTCTCTCTCATGAGTCTATGGTTGGTGATTTGGGCAATTTCAGTTGGATGTGGTTCCAGGCTGTATGTAGGTTGAGATTGGCCCCACTCTTCATGTAGCCTCCTTCTGGAATAAGCAGCAACTGGAGCATTTTCTTTTCCTAGTGGGTGTCAGAAGCACATGCAGCCAGCCCAAAATTATACATGCATATTAAAAACCATTGTTTTATGTACTGTGTGCATCTTGTCTGCTATTTCTCTACTGGCCAAACAAGTCACATGTCAAGCACAGTAACAATGGGAAGGGAAATGTGCTTCATCCACTATAATAGGAGATACTGCAAAGTTGTGGTGCACGGGTATATACAGATACTTCTATAACAGGAAAAAAGTGAAGAATTGGGAAAAATAATACGATCTACCATATGCAACTAGAAAATGACAATGCGAAGCTCCGGAAGTAACATATAGATTGTTCTTTCCATTTTAACTTTTAGAAAATAGTCCAAAATATCTTTCCTTGGGCCTTTGATGTGACAGCCACCTTAAATTATTTTGGGAATAACCCAGATTAGAAATATTGTATTAGAATTTTAAAAAATATAAATTTTATTAATATATTTATAATATTTTCTCCAATCAGCCCCTTTCTTTTTTCTCTCTCTCTCTTCTTTTTTTTTTTTTTTTTGTAGCCACTTCTTTGTGGCAACACCAATGCACACTTTTACATCATAATTTGGTGGGTTTTGAAAGGTGCTGCCTCCAAGAAGGCAGGTGGAGAAGTAAATTCTGATGACATCACTCTCCCTTTATAATTTAGTTCTTGTCTTTATTGTATTCAAAGCTAACACAAGGCTTTATAGTCTTGAATTCAATCACATTCTTATTTCAAGAAATATTAAACAATACTACTTCAGCAAATGCCTATGAAAACATTTTTATTAAGCTACAATCAGTATACACAAATATGCCAGGATGTTTGTGCACGGGCTCAGATCATAACTCTTCCCTTTGCATAATAATGTTGATAAAAACAATAATAGTAGCAGAACTTCTATAATGTTTAACTTGGTACTAGATACACCCACACACACACTACATACCTATAAATACATATGTATGTTTATATCATATATATGAATATAGATCAACAGGCTCCAGTCTGCACTCTTAACCACTATGCCATGATTATAGAGCCCATGTATGTATACTCAAGTTAGTTCCTGGGAAAGGAGACACCAGCTATCTTGCCTTTATGCTTCTTTTTGATCGTAGCAATTTACACCTTGCTATGGTCAGGGATATGATTTCACTGGCTCTTGCCACTGCCCTACAAGTAAGTTTAGAATTGTTGATTGATGCTTTCCTTTTTGCAAAAGAAAACCAACTACATCATGGGGTTTTGTAAATGGCTCAGCAGGATCTTTTCTTTGAATATCAAAGGCCAGATAGGCAATTACATAAAAAACAGACCTGTGGAAGTGAACCCCTGGGATGCATGGATCTATGGAAATCAATACCTTAGAAAGCACTCATGAATACATTAAAAAAATGACCTGTCAGTGACACTGCATCCTTCCTTCAGGGTTGAAGGAAAGCTCTGATATAACCAAGTATTTCTTCTCTGTCTTAAGTTTAACATATTGCCCTCATGATTCTCCCTGGCCCCAGGCTTATTAGAAGAAGACAACCAGTGGATGATCCAGATAAATAGACTCCAGAAATTAATTGATAGACTGGAAAAGAAGGTAGGTGCTTTCTTTTCTTTATTCTCTCTTCCACTCTTCAAGATATTCTTACCCAGTATTCCTCATTGCTTTATATCCATGACTGCCCCATAGATAGAATAACAGCCAGGATCCCAATGATTCTATGAATGGTTGCTTGGTAGTTATTTGGTTTTTGTTGTTTTTGTTAAATACAGAAGCTTACATTAATTCTTCCCCTACCTCCCACTCCCAATTATATTTAAAATAGGATGTGGAGTTGAGAGTTAAATAAATCTATTGCACTGCCTGGCTCTTACATTTTCAAGTGAACTAGGTGACGGTGTGCTTGAATGATGCTAATGACAGCTCTTAGGGATAAGATGGTTGAAGTCTTGAGAATCTTTCAAATTAATTCAGGAAAATGGCAATGCTATCTACTAAAAGATGAGATTCCACACTCAACTTCTGGAAAGTAGCACATTAACCGATGGTTTTGCTATTAAAACTATCTAGGCAAGCAAGTTAGAATGTGATAAAGAGTTCTTTAGAACTATATTTTATGTTCTTAGTTATTGCATTTTTATTAATTTAGTTAGTACCAAGTAGTCCTGTTATTGTAGTGATATTCTCCTTAAACATCTTTGATGGGAGAGACAACTTTTGTCAATCAGTAAGAAAAAAATGTGTTTTCTGCACATGTCAGGCACCAAGTGAGAAACATTTATGTTTGTGTCAGCACTGACTTTGAAGAAAACAATTGTCTACTAATAAAACTAAGCTGTTCTCCTAAAAAGAGAGAGCGAGAGAGATAACACACTTTTTAAAAATTATATGGTAGCACAGAGTGGGATTCATAGGTCATGGTCAGTAAGTATTTTAATGACTGACCGAGACATGCTAAAGGAATGGATCAGATGTTAAAATCTATCCATGCTCACCTGATGGGTTGATCACTGTGACCTGGGGTGCTCAGGAAGGACTTCGTGTGGCAGGAAGAGTTCAAGTGGGGCCTTAAAAATGGTGACTTAATTTAAAATTTTATTGCAAACAACATAAATTATTTCTCTAATAAAAAAGAGTTTTCTGGAAGAATATGGAAGTTCTCATAGAATCAACAGATAGTCCAGAGGTCTGAATTTGGAAAAGTCAGAAGACAAGATAACCCTAGAGATCTAAATAGCAAGAAATACTCAACAGTCTCTGAAGTTACCTCCACTGGAATAAATGAGTTCCTACCATTTCCAGTCTGCTGGCCTTCTGTTCAAAATTCCACTTCCCAGAAGGAAGAACCTGGTTGGTCATGGCAGGGTTGCATTGCTGGCCTCCTGGATAGGGGAGGGGGAAAAGTCTTGATAACAATCCCAGAGCACAGTATAGAGAGAAGAAGAGATAATTCAGTGAAAAGAAAATGTATTGTCATTAAAGTTGGAATAAACTCTGATCAGCTAACAAACAAAACAAGGAAACTAATATTTGCTATGGAGAAGTAAAATTTCAGTAGAGGGCAACTGGAAAGGGCATTCAGGTAAGGTGATGGCATGAGCAAGGTTCAGTAGATTGGCCTGGTTGAGAGTCTTTCATGTAGGGGAGTAGTAACAAATAAGGTTATATGGACAGAAGAGGGCCAGATTATGGATAGTCTCAAATAACAGTCTAAGGAATTTGGTCTTGGAAACAACAGAAGGCATTTATTATTTTTTAACAGGTAAGTGAAAAACAAAACAAAACAAAAATCCTTTAGATAGGAAATTGGGCAGCAATATGCAAAGTGAATTAAAACAAATGCAAAATGAGTTAAAACAAGAAAAATGAGGCTCAGAGACACCAGAGCCAGCTCAGAAAATGGCATTGAAGAACAGGTTTGTGCAACTGAACCCAGTGAAGTCAGGTATGATAAGAGATGGGCCTATATTAAGCTAATGAGTGAGAAGAAAATGGCAGTTTGAAACACTTGAAGTGAAATTAACAGCACTATTGAACCGGTTAAGGACAGGAGGAGCTCAAATAAGAATCTGAGGATTGGAGCCTGTGTTTCTGAAATAATTATACCATTAACAGAAAAGGAAGAGACACATGAGAGATAATTTGTGAGGTAAGGTGAGAAGGTGAACCAGTGTTTTCGATGTGTGAATTTCAAGGTACAATGGAACACTCAGGCAGAAATACCTAGTTAGATATTAGTAGGAGAGAAGTCAGGCCAACAGGTTAAGGTCTCTAGACTTACTCCACAAAGATGAACCCTCAAGTCCTGAGGATGGGTAAGGTCTCTGAAAAGGAGATTCTGTGCAAGAGCCAAGTTAAGGGGAAACAACCCTGTAGAGTTCTTGTCCCTCTGCCATGGTGCCTTTATTTGTTAAATGTGTATTGAACACTTACTGGAGCAAATACCTAAACTACTAGCTTGCTGCAAATCAACTTTCCTCCTTTCTTATTTTATTGATATGTGAGCTGAAACTAAAAAGATTTGTAGGAAAAATAGTGGCTATGGAAATTAGTTTTCCAATATTGGAAGATCAAATCCAGGACCTCTATTTGAAAACTAAAGCTTGTTAAAACATAAGGATTCAGTTGCTAAATAAGTCCAGATTCATTTAAAGAATACAAATACCTCCTCTTAACGTTTTGAAATTTTGGACAAAACTATCTTTACTTGGTATCTGAAATTTTTATAGTTATTTTTAAAGGAATGGCCCAAACTTATTTCATACCTTTTTTCCTAACTTTAAATCAAAGTATTGTTACATTTCTTTTTTTCCTAGACTTTTTTCTCCCTCCCTTCCTATAAAAGGGTTTCATTTTGAGGACAGTATCTAAGAGGTTTGCTAAAAGTACATTGTGATGGTTTTCAGCATGGGGCTCCAGCTGTGTGGAGCTCAGTGTGAGCTGTCTTAATGAATGGAGAAGCAGTGCAAGTTCAGTTTTCTTCTACAACTTATTCTATACTGTGCTGATTAGGTTTTTAGAGAAAAACTACCCAATTGCCAAACAGTGGCTGAGTACATGTCATTTCACAGCTGAGTACCTTGTCTCCTGTAGTTGTTAACTTTAGTTTTGATCTTCCCATTAAAAGGAAGTATACCTGCAGTAGAACATATGTTATCTTTTCTCTGCATTCAGTATTTATGATAAATTCTTCCTGCACTGGAACCAAGCCCTATTCCATGCATGTAGGGGAATATAACACTTAGCAATTTCTATAAATAGGTTTCTTCAGGTATTCCTTATATCCATTTCAGCCTCAATGAGAATTTATGGGGATATACTGAGGTTATGTCTCGTGTTTTGCTTGATCCCTGTAGAAAACATCTTTAATGGTTGGGCGCAGTGGCTCATGCCTGTAATCCCAGCACTTTGGGAAGCTGAGGCAAATTGGTCACCTGAGGTCAGGAGTTCAAGACCAGCCTGGCCAACATGGCGAAACCCCATTTCTACTAAAACTACAAAAATTAGCCAGGCGTGGTTGCGTGCGCCTGTAATCCCAGCTACTTCGGAGGCTGAGGCAGGAGAATTGCTTGAACCCAGGGAGTGGAAGCGTCAGTGAGCCGAGATCGTGCCACTTCACTCCAGCCTGAGTCAAAGAGTAAAACTCCGTCTCAAAAAAATAAAATAAAATAAACAAAAGTAAAAACAAAACCAAAAACCCCACCTTTAATGTTAAACAAAATAACAAGGACAACAATAAAAGCTCTTCATTCTTCATTAAGTTTTTAGTGTATCATCAGATCACAGGACATTCTCACTTGAAAGGATGTAATTCAGGATGTCACACTCATACAACTTGTTTTAAGTTTTTCATACCTTAGATCAGGAAAGGTAGAACTGAAAATTGTACCTTAGTTAGTGTCAGGGAAATAGTGGTCAAGGAGATTACTAGGTTACAAGTTTCTATCTGTGGAGTACTTTTTAGTTTTCAATTCACATCTATATACATTACATATAATTTTGCCTTCATGGAAAAGCTATGATTTAGACAGGGCATTTATTCAGCCTTTCATTTATTCAACATTTATTGAGTACCTCCTGTGTGTCAGGTACTATTCCAGCAGTGGAAATACAGCAATGATGAAAAGAATATCCTTGGTCTTTGAAGAGACAGACAAAAAAAGAAAACACACACACACACACACAACAAATCCATGAAACAAGATAATACCAGATAATGGAAAGTGCTATAAAGAAAAGGTAGAGCAATATAATACAGATAGGGGGTTGAAAACTCCAAATGAGTGGTCTGGAAGGTCTCTCTAATAAGGTGATATTCAAGTTGAGATGTGAAAGACAAGAAGAAGCCAGTTATGTAAAGATTTAGGGGTAGAGAATTTACAGCAAAGAAGGAAAAGTGAATCCCACAGAAGTTAAATACCTTGCTGAAAGTTCCACCACAAAAGAACAGCACAGCTAGAGCAACATAGCTCTATCATTAACAGGCATATATTATTTCAGATAGTCTGGATTTCTACAGTTTTCAATTTACTTCTTATCTATTTGAAGAAGTTATTCTACATAATCCTCATTGGAAACAATGCTAGGAGAGCCATTCATAGAATGAAGTTCTCAGAGATGAAGCACTTGGTTTCACTGGGGACATTAGCAGTATTCATTGGTCATCACAGAAGACATTAAGGTCTTAATTCTCAAAAGAAGATATACAAAGGGCCAACAAACATATGAAAAAAATGCTCAACATCACCAGTGATCAGGGAAATGTAAATCAAAACCACAATGTGATACTACCTTTCTCCTGCAAGAAAGGCCATAATCAAAAAAAAAAAAAAAAATAGATGCTGGCATGGATGTGGTGAACAGGGAACACTTCTACACTGCTGGTGAGAATGTAAACAAGTACAACCACTATGGAAAATAGTGTGGAGACTCCTTAAAGAACTAGAACTAGAACTACCATTTGATCCAGCAATCCCACTACTGGGTATCTACCTGGAGGAAAATAAGTCATTATACAAAAAGGATACTTGCACACACATGTTTATAGCAGCACAATTTTCAATTGCAAAAATGTGGAACCAACCCAAATGCCCATCAATCAATGAGTGGATAAAGAAATTATGGTGTATATATATGATGGAATACTACTTAGCCATAAAAAGGAATGAATTAGTGGCATTTGTAGCAACCTGGATGGGACTGGAGAATATTATTCCAAGTGAAGTAACTCAGGAATAGACAACCAAACATTCTATGTTCTCACTCATAAGTGGGAGCTAAGCTATGAGGATGCAAAGGCATAAGAATGACACAGTAGACTTTGAGGACTCAGGAGAAAAGGGTGGGAGGGGGATGAGGGATAAAAGACTACAAACTGGGTTCAGTGTATACTGCTCAGGTGATTGGTGCACAAAAATCTCACAAATCACCACTCAAGAACTTACCTGTACAACCAAATACCACCTGTTCCCCAAAAACCTATGCAAATAAAAAACTTTTTTAAAGACTTCAAAATCTTTACAGGAGTTCTTCACTTTTAGCAAATATCAATTGTATTTTCATTTACTCTTTAATTCACTTTCTATTTAATAAAGAAAAATTAACACTAGGGTGTAAATGTGTTGTAACAATAGACTAATGTTTATAATGATGTCCCAAGAAATGTAGAAATGTGGTAATACTCATTCATAGCAAAATAAAGCAGACTGTTAGGCTTAGTCATTCTGTTTCTTTTTCTTTTGTTTACCTTCCAATCCTTTCCCTCTCTGTTTTTACGTACCTCTCTCTTCCACTTTGCTCTCTAATGGCATCCAGGAAGTAAATTTAAAGCAAAACTTTGAACACGTCTAAAACAGCTTACAATTGATAAATGAGTACAAAGAGTCTTTATTGGAACAGCTTAGTTTTTAAAAATCTGTATTATTTCATCTTTCAGATAATGAGGTTCTTTTGGTTCAATGTTAGCCACAAGAGAACTATGATTTGAATATATGGCATTTTTTTAAATGATGTAATTTTTTTCTCTTCTGCCATTTCTTCCTCTTATTGAAGGATCTCAAACTTGAACCACTGGAAGAAGAAATTATTGAAGGGAATACTAAATCTGTAAGTATTTTTATCAGGTAAAAATGTTATCAATATGTTCTTTAAAAACATAATTTAATTTCTTCAAAAATTAGTTATCTCAATGAAAAATTGAAAAACTAGTCATATTTCATTTTATATGGTTAAGTCGTGTTGTTTCTACATTATGATTTGTATAAACCTAATACCTACTTCACAGTTTTTGTGAAAGTACCTAGCATGTAATAGGTGCAAAATGAAAATTTTATACGTGTATTAATCAATGAGTTATTGCATAATTGAAGGAATATGACTGGCAGAGAAGGGCAACATTTAAGTTGCATCCTAAACACACTTTGTAAATCCTGCTGTGATGTACACTGGATATACCTGAGCTGAAACCTGGTTCTGTTCATTATTATATTTCCAGCATTCAGCCTAGGGCCAGGCACACTGAAAATGCTCAGAAATAATTTTTCAAAGAATAAATTGATGTTTAGAGAAAAGGGAGCATTTGTATCCCTAGGGATAAGATGTCCATCCAGAGTGGCAGCGCTTTTTGGAAACAGAAGAAAAATGGACAAAGGGATCCTAAAAAGTACATTAAGATGCAACAAAAAGAAGTTAGCAAATAATTAAAAGCAGTACCTACCAAGCTTTATTGTTTACTTTATGTTGAGGCAAACATGCATAGTACATTTTGTTTCAGGAAGTTGGATGTTTACATTTACATTTAGTGAAAATTTGGATTTTAAAATCTTGGGTAACTAGGAGAAAAATCATTTTTTAATACCTTAGATGTATTATATACTTTGTAGAAGTCAAAGGATTGTTCACGCATTTATATGAAACCAAGATAGGAAATAACCTTTCATCTCTGAATTGTGCACAAGCACTGACTACAGATAGAAGAAGGTGAGACCCACCTGTGTGTAAGGCTCCTGCCCATCTGTTCAAACTCATAATCCAAAGGGATTCTTCAGAGGAAACTTTGTGGGAGTCTCAGAAAAGTTTAATCATGGCTGCTACTGTTAGAATCCTATAGTTATGAATACTTTCCCCCGATAACTTAGATCTGTCATTGCATGTCTAGTGCTTTTATCCCTCCAGAGACAGGGATGTAGTCTGTGTTAATTCATCAAGACCCCAACATTTTAAAATGGTAGGCTTTCATGGGAAAGTGAGAGGAGTGGGTCTTGAGCGTATATACATACCGAGAATAGCGGGTTTGCATAGTCCCGGAGGCTCAGGAATTGTTAACCTTGTGATCATGCATCTGTTATCTTCTCACAGGTGTGCATTAGAGGAAAAACTATACTCCAGACAAAGGAAAAACAAATATAACTTTTCTAATGTTGTGAGAGATAATTGTCTATTCTTAAATAATTTTCTAATGTGAGATTATTTTCTCTCTATAGCTATGAGGAAGAAAATTTGTCTAAGGATTGTTTGTGAAAGGAGGCAGCTATTCCATTTGCAGGTCCCTGAGCAGCCAAAGCCAAGGCCAATTTTAAAAGATCAACACACACAACATTACTAATTCAGTAGTGCATAGAAGTACTTTAAACAAATAAGACTTAAGAAGGTTGTTCAGCTCTCAATATTGTTTAAAAGCAGGAAAGGATATTCCCTATTTCCAGCCGTATATAGAGATGTAACAATCATGCTCTTTGGGAATATACATATAGTAAAGATTTGAATTGGTTTGTTTTTTCAGAAGTAACAATAAGATATTTGTCATTAAAAGTTGTATTTTTTTATTAATGGTAGTAAGTGCATTACTATAAATTCCTGTAAAACCTCATATATTCAGAATGATCAAAAGCATTTTTCACTGTTATTTCATAGCTAGTGCTCTAGTGCTCATAATTCTATCCTACCATGTGTTAAATGATTTATCCTGATGCCGAAAACCAGTTTTAGAATTCGTTGAGTAGTGAGGTATTTTTCCTTTTCCATTAGTGAATGCATGAGAACTTGGAAAAATAAATTCTACGACAGAAAGCAAAGAATAAATTTGTATTACACTTGGTTTTTGTAATGCTGATCTTTATTGATCCTTTGCTATGTGCCAAGTGTTGTACTAAACACACACATAACTCAGTTAATCCTCACAATAGCCAAATAAGGTAGTACTATCCTCAGACTCATTTTATCAATGAAGAAATTAAGGTTTAAAGGAATTTACCTACCATAGCTGAACCCCTGCAGTTCAACCCCAGACCTATGCTCATCACCATGCTCTAACATTTTCAGCCCTAGTGTTTAGTGGATTTCTAGCCTGTAAAGTAGAACTGCTCTTTGCTAGCGAGGTTGTGGATGAATGGATTATTGTTTTATGAGATTCCCTACTGTGAGAGCAGAGCAGATTGTCTGGCAGGCTTGTTTAAGCACACAGCAAAAGTCCTGAACCCTAGCAACTGCCATCTCTAGTTTTCCGGGCAATGAGCCATTACATAATGAGGAGTCCAGGATGTGATTTCTTTTTTTAAGTCCATTTTTTTTTCTCAGCCTAGAGTAAGAGATGTAACACTTATTTAGTACCTGTCATGGAAAGGATCCTTATACACACTATTCTATTTAGTCCTCCCCAAATTTTGTAATATAAGTACCACTATTCTAATTTTACGTATCAGAAGACAAACTGAGAAAGAATTAAGTAACTTGTTAAAGGCCACATAGGAAAAGTGAAGCTAATTCTTTTTACTTTGTATGCCTGCTCTTGAAGGAGAAAGAAGAAAAGAAAAAGAGGACAGGATGGTGGAGACGGATGAAAAAGCACCTAACAATTGTGCAGTGCTGTTGAGTTTCCAGGGTCACCTCAAAGCCTTTCCTGGAATAAATAGTTTATTAAGGGAATTCTAAGATTAGTCAATGGCTAAAAGCAAAAGCATCTTTAATGTGTTTGTTCCACAAATAACTTGATCACCAACTATGTTCCAGGCCTGAAGAGAGGGTCTGGAAATAAAGTGGTGAATATTATAGGCTAGAAAACAAAGTAGAAGGAAAGTATACAGAATCTACAATAAAATATGATGAGGATTATTATAGGAAGGTACAGATTTGCACAGTAAGGGGACACAACTCAATTTAGGAGACCAAGGAATACTTCCAAAATGACGTAATATTTAAGATGAAATCATAAAAACTAAATAGAAGTTTTTTAAAAAATAATACTGATATATCTCTTACTACATTGAATGATTCTAACACTGTACTGAAAGAACACTAAAGTGCTAGATAAAAATATTTAAATGTTCCAAATGATTGATAACAACCATATTATAAAGATGTGCCTATATGGCACTTCTTACCAAAAGAGTACTGAGTAAGATGATCATTTTCCAGATATTTTCTTAATTCAAAGGTTTTTAAAAATCATGATAATTTTAAACATTTGAGCACATTCATGTGCTTTTCAAAAACTCAGATTTTTCTTCAGCACATTGTTGTTGTAATACACTAAAATAGCTTATCATACAATGAGTCCACAAACCTAGTATCTTTTTCTGCCTCTCTACACTCATATAAAACTGATGGATAACGTCTTGTGAAGTCATTCCATTCTGCCATTCCTAAGGGTTCAGGGGCTATTGTCAAGTAATATAACAGGGACTATCAAAATATAAGTCTTTTTTTACAATGGCTGTTAAGAGTCAGTGAGAGCGTACAAGAAAGGCTATGGTTATCTCTGAAGACATATTTGAAACACAACTGTAAATGTAGTAAATAGAACCAAGTAACCTGAAAAAATAAGTTGTACTTAAAACATGTCTCTGTGTCCCAAGACTAAAAAAGATGACATTTCTTGAAATGTTCCAAGAAATCAAAGGCTGATGCAACATAATCTAATGTCACTGGCAAATACTATCCTATGAACTGAGACTGGCCTTTCATACTTACACAGCACTATTTAGTCCAAGACATTCCAAATATCCAGCCATACTTTCACTGTAACAAAATTCCTATAAGGTAAATGATATACTACTCCTCCTATAATAGAGAAACAAAAATGTAGCACCATGAAAGAATATTCAGCCATGACGGAGTGCTCTGAGCTAACTATATCTTGGGATCCCACAGTTTAGTAAGCTTTCAGGTTGTGTATTTGACACAAGAGACACATAGATATATTAACAAGATAGTAGGACTCCTGTTCCACCTCTCCCAAACCCCACATCCTACAATTTGTCTCGGCCTAGCCAGAACAGAAAATTTAAGTGTTTTCTTTGGATTTCAGAAAATCTACTTTAAATAACTACTATTTAAAATGCTCCACTTGTCAGAATAGTCATCAAACTATCAAACTTAGGCAGATTATATGGGGCTCTTTAAATGGATTTCTTTGTGTAACTATCTTAGGAAAGGAGGGGAAAAAGATGCCTCTGGTTTGGGTTGCAAAGTTGGACATTACAACCCAATCTAGGAAGCCAAGAGCTCAATTTTTCCAACTCATACATCAATGTACATAAGTGAATGAATCAGTTAGCTATTGCTACATAATAATGCACCCCAAAACTCAGTGGCTTAACACAATAACCACAATTTTGCACGTAGGCAATTTAGGCTGTGTCTTATGGTCTCACATGGGCTCCTTGTATCTGTAGTAAGCTGTATGTTAGCTTCACTGATCTTGGCTGAGTTTCCTCATATGTCTAGGAGCTCAGCTGTGCTCTATTATGTGGCCTTTACTCCTCTAATATAGAGGTTGGCACACTACAGCATACCTCTTGTTTTTGGTCATAAAGTTTTATTGTAACACAGCCACACGCATTGGTTATGTGTGGGCTGTGGCTGCTTTCACATGACAATAACAGAGTTGACTAGCTGCAAAAGGAGCCATGTGGCACAGAAAGCCTAAAATACTTACTACCCATCCATTTACAGAAAATATTTGCTGGCCTCTGCTGTAGCAGGTCTTGTTCACATGGTAATCTCAGAGATCCAAGAGAAAGAGTGGAAATCCACGGGCCTCTTAGGGCCTGAATTTGAAACTGGTTCACTGTCAGTTCTGCCACGTTTATTGGCCAGAGCAAGTTAGAAAGCCAACCCAGATCCAAGGGGAGGGAAAATAGAATCCACGTCTTGATGAGAGGAGCTAAAAAGTCAAATTAGTCAAAGGGCATGAGTTCATGGGGATAATGAAGGATTCTGGTTATTTTTACAATCCATCCCACTTGATCACGTAAAAATTGCCTTTAGACGAAAAGAATTATGATGGAATAGGTGGATATATTTATATATCTCATTAGGAAAGCCCATGAGCTTTCCTAATTATCTGAGTCAGTAATCACAAATGTCCAACCAAGAGGTCCCTGCAAATTTTTGTGAAAATGATATATCCATCATTATTTTAGTGGAAATTAACTCTACTTAGTCATTAATATTAAAACCACGTGCTTTGATTAGTACAACGAAGTAGGAATATTTGTTGAATATACTGAATACCTAACAGTCTCTACAATATCATTGGTATTCAACAAATAGTAGCTATTGACATGAAATGAGAAACCCATTGGAATAGGAAACAGTAGACCAGGGGTTTAATTCTAGCTCTCATGCTACATAGCTGGTATTTTTGTGGAAGTTATTTTTCTCATATTCTAGATCATCCTTACATTGTGTTTTGTTTTTGTTTATGCACTTTTATGATTCATGCCAATCCTTACTTTGATTTGCACTTTTATACTTTCACTACCAATTCTTGAAAAGAACTAATGTTGGTATCTAAAATTCCATAAGAAGACCACAGGCAGATCTTGAGGGAAGCCTTGAAACTACAATTGCTATAATGCTAATAGGATTTGTTACAGGAAACAGTTGCCATCCAATCCAGTGTGATCCATTAAAAACAAGCACATCTGATGCCATTACCTTTTGAACAGGGCCTGTTGTAAGTAGTTAATGTGTTTGACAACCCTGTAATATTTGATGTACCTTTGGAAATGCATAAGTTACTCATTTTTTTGAAATCTGGTTGTTTGTAATGATTGTCACTTATGTCCAGTATCACAAAATATCCAAGAAATTGAAGCTGTGCAATGAACAATAGGACTTCTCTTTAAAAATTGGTAAGTGGTTATAGGGAAGTGATCCCAGCTCTGCCTGCACCATAGAGACACTTAGGGAGGTTTTAAAAATAGCAGTGCCTGGGCCCCACTCCCAGAGATTTTGATATAAATATAATTTTAAAACTTCTCGAGTCATTGAGAATCACTGCTTTTAAAGGGAAACACGTCATTGTAAAGAACACTTTGTTCAGCTTCTGGGACTAGAGGCAAGGAAAATATCTTGCCTAGATTACAGCCTTTATGCAGTTTTATACTTGGAATACTCATGGCCTTCCTTGGTCATATTTTTGGAAGAGAATCATTTGTTTTTGTGAGGAGGAATGGGATGGGCAGTAGGAGTCAGCTGAAATCGGGCTCTGTGACAGCCAACGCAGTGACCCTCACCCCTTCCTTGGCAGCACATTATGCTTGTGCAGCGGCAGATGTCTGTGATAGAAGAGGACCTGGAAGAATTCCAACTTGCTCTGAAACACTACGTGGAGAGTGCTTCCTCCCAAAGTGGATGCTTGCGGTAAGTGCTCCTACTCCTGCACCTTAGACCTTTGGCAGCCCAGGAATGCAGTGAAGGCATTTCTCACTTTAGACAAGGCTGGGGGTCTAGAAGACAGATATTTGAGAATCCTCACATTAAGTTATACAGAGCATTCCACCTGGGTGATGTCATTTACTGCCTTTAACTGGATGTTTTATCATTAATCTTTAAACCCCGTGTCGTTTGATCATTAGGGGCACCAAGTAAAATGAAATGGAGAGAACAACTTGAATGAAGAGACTGAATTTCAAATAAGTTGAAATTCCCTTTTGCATCCAGGCAGCCCACACTCTGATTTAAAATCATCTCTGGTAGATGAGGCGCCAACTCTAGGACATCTAGCTGTGATTGCTCCCTTGGCAGCATGCCCTGTGGCCTAATGACCATTTCAGCCACTAGGAAATTGCAGGCGTCCCTGAAGTCATGATTTCAGTCCTTGGTCATTAAAAGAAAATGAAGCAGCAGCAGATCTTTTCTTTCCTCTTTCCATGGGTACCACCCAGCTCAGGCTTCGGATATCTCAAGCTACTAAAATATACTATTCCTCATCTTCAGTTTTTTCACTCCAACTGGTTCAATAAACAGTTACTATAATAATTTTCTGGAAACAGTTATCATAGAATTCCCTTAACTGGAACCTACAGTAACTCTCTAATGAGTATCTTATCAAAGGCTAGACGTTTGTCCTGACTCTATATTTAATCCTACTGACAGACCCAGAATCCATATCACTACTATTATTTGTTCTCCCTCATCTAAACACTCTGCCTTGGTGATGCACAGCTAGAATTTCTGATATAATCTGTTTGTTCCCCACTGTGCCTCAGACCTGGCTACTCTTCCTCTCAGAAATGTGCACCCAGCTGCAAGTCTCTGCCAGACCATGCACTGCCTCAAGTTCAGACTCCCGGTCCAAATTCATCTGCTTTTAGAAAACTTCTACAACCAAGTCTAACCCTACCTTATGAGTTTGCTTAAACTAGATTTCATAATGCTCTTCAAATATTGCTTTGGGAAGGTTTTTATGTGTGTATGTGTGTGTATGTGTGTGCATAAACAGATACTTCATGTCTCTGGGTGTTTTGCTTTTCCTCTCAGTGTTTAATTAATTTTATTCATACCCCAGCAGAATATTTCTCTAGCTAAGGAGTCTGGCTCTGGAAATAAACATGGGATTTTACTAGCTTTGTGGTTTTGAGAAAGACCCTCACTGGCTCTAAGCCTGAGTTTCCTCCTCAAGAGCCTCATGAGATGGTTGGGAAGATTGAGACAGTCCGTATGCAGTGCTCAGCACAATGCTTCCCATCCACTGAACATGTGAGCTGAAGTCACTATTGCGTTTACTATTGTTTCCTGGTTGTCTGGGTGACTGACCTCCTCTCTAGAGTATGAGTGCAGTACCTCCTCAGTGCCACTAACAGCTCATCATCTTCCAGTAGTGTCTTTGTAACAAGAACACAGGAAATGCTGTGCTTCCATGATTATTTTTATTATTCTATGTCACACCAGACTCAGAGGGCACAAATAAAAACCCCATTTTCGTCCTTTTTACTTCAGTGACTCAAGACTTGCAAAGGTGGGAATATGTGTCGTTTTTAGAGCCCACTCATTTGAAAATAAAATTGAATATTTAAAAATGCAAAGAAGGCTGGGCGCAGTGGCTCACGCCTATAATCCCAGCACTTTGGGAGGCTGAGGCGGGCAGATCATGAAGTCAGGAGTTCAAGACCAGACTGACCATGGTGAAACCCTGTCTCTAGTAAAAATAGAAAAATTAGCTGGACATGGTGGCATGTGCCTCAGGAGGCTGAGGCTGGAGAATTGCTTGAACCCGGGAGGCGGAGGTTACAGTGAGCTGAGATGGTGCTACTGCACCCCAGCCTGGACAACAGAGCGAGACTCCATTTCAAAAAAAAAAAAAAGAAAAGAAAAGAAAATACAAAGTGAACCTGTATATACACTGTTCACAGTGTAAACTTCCCAAAATAGAGCTCAGTAAACTCTTTTTAATGAGGATATAGAGAAGATAAAGTCTATTTCAGTGTATTACCATCTCCAGGGATTGATGGCATGTTTTATATTTATAAAAAAGGCACACAAGTTTATTTTTTAGGTTCAGAAACACAACTTTAATGGGTGTTGGGAAAATGACCTCAAGCTACTAGAACAGTCCCAGGGAAAGGGAAACTAGCTGTGGCGGAGTGAGAGAGTAGATAGATTTGTGCTGTCTGCTGCAAATTCTATTCTCTCAATAACCACAATAAATTGCTCCATCAGCTCCTGCTGTGAAGTGGAGGGAAGGAGAGCATCTTTTTCCTGTAAGATAGATTCTCAGCCTCTCTTGTTTCCTTTGCAAGACTGGTTTGTTTCATACAGTTCTTTGTTCACTTCTTATTGTTGATTTTTCAGCTAATTTCTTTCTTTTACTGGAATTATTGAAATGTAGACTGTATCAGGTGGAATGAGCATCAGGGAATCACACCCATATGGAATATATATGGCATAGATGTTATGCCAGTGTGCCTGTCTACATGCAATTTTTCAGTTGTACCAGTTAATCAAATTCAATTTTCTACCTGTATCAATTGATAATCAAATGCCACTGATGCCATCAGTCATGCTCCAGTGTGCCCAGCACAATTGCCTAGTGCTTGGCTGAGAAAATAAAGCTCTGTGAATGTCAGAGGTTCTGTTCTCCCATGATGTTTAGCTCAGTCTCACCATGATTAGGCACAAAATACTACCATGAAATAAAATAGATATTATTAAGGACTAAAAAGATTAGACATTTGGTACCTATTTTCTTATTTATTTATTTATTTATTTATTTATTTATTTTTGAGACAGGATCTCGCTCTGTTGCCCAGACTGGAGTACAGTGGCACAATCATGGCTCACTGCAGCCTCAACTTCTTGGGCTCAAGCGACCCTTCCACCTCAGCTACCAGAGTAGCTGGGGCCACAGGCACGCGCCACCATGCCTGCCTACTTTTAAAAAATTTTGTACAGATGGAATTTTGCCATGTTGCCCTGGCTGCTTTTGAACCCCCAGGCTCAAGCGATCCTCTTGCCTTGGCCTCCAAAAGTGCGGGATTACAGGCTTGAGCCACTGTGCCTGTCCTCTTATCTTCACAGCAATAATCAAGAGGCACATATTACATCCAGCTTAGAAGGAATAGTCTCAGATGGGTTAAAAAAAAAACTTATTAAAATTTGTCTGACACTAAAACCAGTGTTTAATCCTTCTTGTCAATATTTGGTCATCCTTAGAGTTTCCTGGATTTTCTGTGGTTAACCAGGGGTAGAATAGACAAGTCCTCTCCTGTTCCAATTACAACAAGGTCTTGCTTTCTTAAATTCAGGCCACTGAATTAGAGGTTTTGCCCTATAAGTTTTTGATTAGGAGACTCCTAAATATGGGGAGTGACAGAGGTTTTGTTTTAGTAGTCAAAAGAGTTTTTAAAAAGTTAAGTTGGTGAAAAACTCAAGCAGATTATGTGGACTCATGTTTATAACATACACACACACATTGTTTGATACAACACATACACACGCTATTCTTCACTTATTTTGTAATCATGAAGGCTCATTAATCCCTGTTTTTGTCATAGGGAGGTACCAATTGAATATAAGTGGTATACATGGTATGTTCTCAGAACCATTCTTGACACCAGAGAACAAGAGAATAGTTTGCTTTCAAGGATCTTAGACTCCAGTTGGGAAAATAGGATGCTCATTTATGAGGGTAGGTAGAGCACAATTAAAATCATGTTCATGGTCTAAAATTTCATAGTCATTAAGTAGAACAAAATGATTTCTAAAGTTACTCAGTTACGAAATTCGAGAATTTGAATGTATTCAAAACTCCATGTCAAGGGCCTAAGGAATATGAATGTAGGATTACATTGTAAGAATCAACCCTGAGGCATCCTTAAGAAATAATGGTGGCACATTGAATCATTAATCATTTATCAGTATTTATTTATTTTTGAGACAGTGTCTCACACTGTTGCCCAGGCTGAAGTGCAGTGGTGCAATCTAGGCTTACTGCAGCTTCAAACTCCCAGGCTCAAGTGATCCTCTCACCAGAGCCTCCCAAGTAGCTGGGAGTACAGGTGCATGCCACTATGCCTGGCTAATTTTTTCTTTTTTGAGATGGAGACTTGCTCTGTTGCCCAGACTGGAGTGAAGTGGCATAATCTTGGTTCACTGCAACCTCCACCTCCCAGGTTCAAGCAGTTCTCCTGCCTCAGCCTCCCAAGTAGCTGGGACTACAGGCACGTGCTGCCACACCCAGCCATTTTTTCGTGTTTTAGTAGAGACGGAGTTTCACCCTGTTGCCCAAGCTGGTCGCGAACTCCTGACTTCATGATCCGCCCGCCTCAGTCTCCCAAAGTGCTGGAATTACAGGCGTGAGCCACTATGCCGGGCCATTTTTGTATTGCTTATAGAGACAGGGTTTCATCATGTTGCCCTGGCTGGTCTTGAACTCCTGAACTCAAGCGATCTGCCCACCTCGGACTCCCAAAGTATTGGGATAACAGAAGTGAGCCACCATGCCCAGCCTCATTAATCAGTAATTATATAGATGAAATAAATTGGTGACCCACAGCTTGGTATGGAGAAATGTGAGGACTGGCCCTCTTGCCATGTCTTTTCTTCATTGGTTAGGCCTTGCTTGTGATTTAAGGTAGGACATGCACATGGGGAAGGAAGAAGCCAAGAGGGTGAGTCCGGACCATTATGGGGAGTTTCCTCATTTAAAATCTTTAATCTCACCTGTTCCTGAGCCACATCCATTTCCCCTAGAAGCCATTTCACTGACACATTTTCCAGCATCCAGGAATATTCAAGATCTCCCAAAGCTCAAGGTTGAAGCTTTTAGGGCCTGCATCCAAAGACAGCTTAGCCAAAGAACTCTTGCTTTAGCCAATGAGTGTTAAGTGTCACAGGAAGTATGAAGATTTTAAGGAGAACGACACAGGTTGTTTCGGGGGAGTAGAATCACACAAGTAACAAATCACACGTGTGTTGTTGTGCAGTTTTACATTTACAAATAATTGAAAGCTAATCATTCAAGCCCTAAGCCTTTAACAATTGCTGACAAATCTTTCTAAAAATTATTTCGCAATTGGACTTTTCTTGCTGTCTCACTGTGATCATTGTGTGTCATTATCTATATGGTATAGTCTCAAATATCAATGTCCTTAAATATCATTGCCCCATATTGGTCTTTTTGGCCCTTAACTGAAAGTACCCATTCTGTAAAGCAATTCTGGTTAGCACTTTCACCCATGTGCCTTTGAGACAGAATCTGCACTTTCATCACTGCATCTGCTTCTTGTCGGTCACCTTTATTAGGTTTCCTAACTCTTTGTCAGAATGCAGGTTTTGAAGGCAAAAATGCCTAAGTTCAAAGTCTGGTTTACTCACTAGCAGCTGTGACGACCATGGACAAGACATTTCATCTCTCCATTCCTCAGTTTCCTTATCTGTAAACAATGGAGAATTAAATACACGAAGACAACACCACCTTCCGGTATCAAATAAGAATGCTTGCAACTGCAATCTAGAGTAAGCACAGTAACAGTCACTTATATTATAAGTACATTTATTATTCTCAAAAGGAATACTGGAGGTAAAAATCTCAAGGTTCTTATACAGCTTAATGTTGTCATCAAAGATCCCAGATCTGTCTTTCAGATGTGCCTTCTGGCTCTTCACCAGATGGCCTACAGTGAGGAAGAAAAAGGGAGAAATACCAACAAGCTCTCCTCTCATGTCTGATCCTGAAGACGCAAATGTTTTCCCAGAGTCTCTGCTTCCTAGCGTACTTCCCCTTGCATCTCACTGGCCAGAATTCAAGTCGCATGGTCATTGTTGGCCACTGGAAAGGTTAGGAAACCAAGTGTCCAGCAGAGAGGAGTAAGGTTATCAGGATATTCTCAGTCCAACACTGATTAGTACATTGCGTGTATTGCAAACTGAACAGTGGCAGAGTATGTTAGTAAGAGGAGAGTAATATTTGGGGAGGCAATGGACAGTGTAGCCACATGACTCCCAAAGTAACTGTGAAGGTTAAATGGCTTATCCATGGAAAATGCTTAAATTAGAGCCTGGAACAGAGCAATACATGTAGAAATCATCACCACCACCACTATTAATACTTATATTATTAGCTTGCTGCTTCTCATTGCTTTGATATGTACATTTTCCCTCCATTTCTTTTCTGGTTTTCCTCCCACCCCATTCCTTTTGTTTCTGTCATGCTTCTTAGCTTTGATACCATTAAGGCTTAGCTTTCATAGCTACTCACCGAATGAAAGCGATACTTTCCTTTTAGCTATTGGGCTAACAACACACACACACACACACACACACACACACACACACACTAAGCCAAGTACTGAGTTAAGAATTCTACATGTAACTTTTTTTTCTTTATTTTCAGACAGAGTCTCGCTCTGTCGCCCAGGCTGGAGACAGTGGCTTGATCTTGGCTCACTGCAACCCTCACCTCCCAGGTTCAAGCGATTCTCCTGCCTCAGCCTCCCGAGTAGCTAAGATTGCAGGCATGTGCCACTGTGCTCAGCTAATTTTTGTAGTTTTAGTAGAGACAGGGTTTCACCATGTTGGCCAGGCTGATCTTGAACTCCTGACCTCAAGTGATCCACCCACCCTGGCCTCCCAAAGTGCTGGGATTACAGGTGTGAGTCACTGTGCCCGGCCTTACATGTAACACTTTAATTCTCATAGTATTGTTATCACTATTATACAGATAAGGAAACCAATGTTGAGTATTGGGATCAAGGTGGCACAGCTAATAAATGGTGGATGGTGGAAGTTCTGTTGGGCTATACTTTAAATCACTGCCATTTCATACTCCTTTTTACTCCTTCAAAAACTTTAGCATTATGCTAAAATTTTATGAATTTCTTATCTTACGGTCTTATGGCTAGTCTGGAAAGTGAAATGTTCAAATAGCAGGATAAGTGGGCTTTTAATGTAATAAGTATACAAATGAATCAGTTTTCAGGAAGCAGTTGATGAAGAGCTTGAAATACAAGGCTGAGTATTTTAAACTTTATCCTAAAGAAAATAGAGATGGATTGCAATTTGTCCAGTGTACTGCTGAAGGTTATGCTTGGGGATTACATCCCTTTGAGACTATGATGAAAGCTATAGATTCTCTTCCTAGAAAAACATATATATGCATATTAATTTGCAGATCATTTCTGGGATTTTAGTGAACCCCCAAAGAGCACATTCATGAACTCCTGGGATTAGAAAATCACAAATTCCACCTTCTATTCAATTCTTATGATTCCAGAGTAAACCTTTCTCCAGAAAATCTGAAGTTGAGCTAAAAACAATATTTGCTGCATCATACCTTAATGAACCAAACTAAATAAACAACTGAAAAAAACACAAGCAGAACTAAAGAAAAAAAATTAAAATTTCTGTGTGTAGTTACTGCCACCTGCTGGTCACACTTAGGTAATTCCTAAATCTACATTAATCAACTATTTTACTGCTGTTATTTGTTCTCTTACTGGTAAGTTTACTAGTAAATTCTTTGTTAACCCAAAAGCCTTATTGTTTTTATAACTCCCCGTTTTGCTTTCTAATATGAATATATTGTGAACCATCAGGCTGAACAGTCTGTACTTTTGTAATTCAGTTTTTAAAGTTATCTTTATTTTTGTCTCCCACTCTTAAGTTTATGAATCTCTCTATTCTTTTGTTTCAAAATTAATTTGGGTCTTCATCATTTCTCACCTATGCTATTTCACTATCTTTCCAGCTGTTTTTTCTACTTTACAATACCCTTCATACAATACCCACTGGGCCATCGGAAGGATCTTTTAATACATAGCTATAGCCACGTCACTCTCCCTGCTTTATATCCTTCGGTGGCTCCTCATTGCTACAGAATCAAATTTGCAGTCACCTCAACCTATGTTTTCAGCCAGCCTACTTTCTTCACTCCTTCAAAACATATTATGTAGACTTTTTCCTCCTTTGGGCTAGCCAAAGGACTGGAAGGAATAAATTTGTCTCACCCAAATTGGAAAAGAAATTTAAAAGGAAAACAAATTGGAAAAGAAATTTAAAAGGAAAACAAAAAACCCTTGCAATTATGGCCAGAATGTGGACTCTTAAACTTCATCCAGAGACAGTGTTGAGCAGTCTGTGTGTGTGCGTGTGTGTGCGCGCGCGCGTGTCAGAGGGAGAGACAGTTTGAGAGACAGGGAGAAAGGGAAAAAAGAGAAAGGGGAAGAGAGCCATTAGGTATTGGCGAACTAGGAGTCAGTTGTATAACAGTAGTGTGGTCCAAGTGACTCAAATGGCATAGAGCAGGACCCACACAAAAACTGTCAATACAGGAATGTTGTAAGGCTAAGAATTTGGCAGAGGTACAGTGGTTGATAGGGCCAATCCTAACAGCTACATTTGAGGGCAAAGGCAGGTAGCATGCACTCACATTTTTCTGGGCCTAGCACAACAGATGCTCAATAAACCTTTTTGAATGAATGAATACAATTTTGCAAAAGTTACATTAGTGATGTCTGCAATATATTGAGACTGTTTTCATGATGCAAAACCAGAAAACTAAAAAATCAAAACAAAACAAAAAACAAAAACAAAAAAAACACTTATGCCAAACAGACATATTGAACAAATAAATTCTTGACAAATCTGTTTGATTTTCATGCAGGCACCTTAGATTGTTTCCTCTATTAATGGATAAGATTGTTTCATACTACATATAGATATTAGAAAAGTTAGCTTGTATCTTTAATTCCCAGTAGCTAATTATGCCTTTTATTTTCCATTTCAGTATTTCTATACAGAAGCTTTCAAATGAATCTCGCTACATAATCTATGAGTTCTGGGAAAATAGTAGTGTATGGAATAGGTAAGTTGTGAGCAAGCCTGATTTTATGTGAAGCCAGGAAGGTGGCAATATGTATGCATGATGTTATTTTAGGATTTGTAGGAAAGCTCCGTTCTCTTTTACCTTACCTTAAAACCTGTCCCATTTGCCCATTACCCTGAATTCTACGCACTTTAAAAAATGTATTTAATGGCTTAGAAACCACTTGTCTTGAAGTACAAATACTTTTGATAATGATCCCACTTTGAGTCTTACCATTTTACTGATGTTTTCAGATAAGAAGATATAAATGGGGGTATGTGTGTCTAAAGCTGGTGAGGGTAGTGGTGGGGGTGGAGACAAAGGATGGACAAAAATGAGGTGGAAAAAAGAGCTTTACCTAATTTTTCATAGGATAGTCTGTGCAGCTATTTTATTTTATAACAAAACTACATACAATTTTTAGAGTCATTGCAGCCCAACACCTTCTAAATGTCTTTAAAGACTAAAAATAAACTGGAAATTCAAGACGTTGATTGTCAAAAATTCAAAACCAATCAACTTCTTTAAAACTAAAATAATTACTAATAGAAAACAAACATATAATTTTAAAATGGAATGAAAGAAATGTTTGCTCTTCGGAGAGTATATAACAATTCCTGACTACAGAGAATATAGCTCTCTAAATAAGTCCATGTTTAGGGTGTTAAATATGGCGATGGAGGTAATAGAATACCTGGAAATTCAGTTGATCCGTATTTCACCTAAAAGTTTTATTTTTGTGGCAATTTTGAAGGCACTTTGTGCTATAAGGAAGGCAAAATGATAGCAACAGTATTTCAGCCATAGAAGGAAACAAGGTAACTTACTCAACTCTGTGCTTCCAGGCCAACACTTTCAGATAGTCTTTCAGATTTATTTTTATTATCTAGAAATGTAAAATATACGGTCTGTCTTATTATCTATTCTGTTTTTTAAACTCTCCAACAGCTATAATATTCTTTTCTATTTAAATTTGCTGCAGTAAAGTCTACTTCCTATTTTATCCTCTAAAAAAGTAATGTTCTCCTGGTTTAAAACCTTTTTAAAAAAGTTTCTGATAACAATTATTAAATTACTCCTGAGTCATTTTTGAAAGCTGAACAACCACTAAAAGAAGCTTGTATCCAGGAGCTTACTTAATCCACATCATCCTGAACTTTGCCATCTTGATCAAATTTGATCTCTGCTGTACTCGGGAAGATTGTAAATAAAAATGCACAGCCTTAACCTGTAATTATTTACACAGCCACCTTCAGACAAATTATAGCAAGACATTCCAAAGAAGTAATGTGGATTTCTTGGAAACTCCAGAACTCACATCTACAATGCTAGTTCCTGGTAATTATCCTGGGTTTACAATGCTTCTATATCCTTTTGTATTTTTTGTTTGTTTCTTAAAAGACAGTATGCTCTTCCCTTCTATATTTTAGCAATGGTATTCTCTTATTTATTTCTTCATATATCTTATGGTTTGAGAGTGGGGGGGAAGAAATAAAAGATCTATATATTTGTTCTATTTTGTCCTTAGTGAACCCTATTTGTATTCCCAGCTATAATGAACCTACTATTAGTCATTTGCTAATCATATTAACAAACTTGAAGTACTACCAAATCATGATATTTCAAAAAATTATTCAAATATTTTACCATATTGTAATTTAGTGTATTGGACACAATTTGTTCATCTACCCATCCAATTACTGATTAAACATATATTTACTGAGTATTAATATGTGCTAGGCACCAGGGTGTTTAGCCTATTTACTGGTACTGATTAAGCTCCATTTCTGAACAAGCATTGTGTTGGGAGCTACAGAGGGTACAAACTAAAAGCAAAATCCCTACCCATAAATTAGCCAGGCATGGTGGTGCATACCTGTAATCCCAGCTACTTGGGAGGCTGATGCAAGAGAATCAATTGAACCTGGTAGGCTCACGCCTGTAATCCCAGCACTTTGTGAGGCTGAGGTGGACGGATTACAAGGCCAGGAGCTCGAAACCAGCCTGACCAACACGGTGAAACCCCACCTCAACTAAAAATACAAAAAGTAGCTGGGCATGGTGGGGCATGCCTGTAATCCTAGCTACTCAGGAGGCTGAGGCAGGAGAATTGCTTGAAGCCAGGAGGCGGAGGGTTGCAGTGAGCCAAGGCACTTCACTCCAGACTGGGTGACAGAGCGAGACTCCATCTCAAAAAACAATAATAGTAAAATAAAATAAAATAAAATAGGGGGAAAATCTTAGAATACAACTTCTGTAAATATGACTGCTGCAGGCTTTGTACACAGAATGCAGGAAAGTGAGATCCACATTTTATTTATCTTCACATTCCCTACTCTATTACAGTATTACTATAGGACAGTATGTGGCAAAAAGAAATTATTTCCTAGATGAAAGAATGAATAGGACTTTGGCATCATCATAAATATATTGGTCTTCAGTCAAAATTTCCATGAAGTCCTGACACGTAATTTTTGTGTCGCCATCACACCCATTTCCGTTTCTCCCAAACCAATGTGGAAAGAAAGGAACAAAGCTTGTTTTTATTGGTGCCTTGAGTCTTTCCAGGACAGAAACACCTGAACAAAAATAGAGTAGGAAAAGAGGACAGAATAGGAGGCTACTGAGTTATCAGTAAGGGGAAAAATGCTATAGCAAGAATTGAAAATGTGGAATAATCTGATAGTTTTCTGACCCAACGCTATCATTATCTTGAATTATTTTCTATACACTACTAGTGTCATTGGCACATGCATTATATTACTCTTTCTCTCTCAGAGCATTTCCTAATTTAGAAAGAAAAACTGACTACAGATAAAACTGGATCAATTCTTGTTCTGTGAATCCAGCCAGGTTCAACACAATTTAATGCCTTTTAATTGCTGCCCTATTTTGTATTAATCTCATATTACATTTAATTTCAACAATGATTACTGGAATTTCGTAGAACAAGAGGAAAAGGTAGGCATGATTTCTGACACAATTTTAAAACCTACAACATTTTAACATTTATTGGGACATCCTACCCTATTTTAAAGTTTTATCACTGTGACAGCAGGCCTATTCCAGTAAGTTGAAGTTAGCATATAAATATTATTTGTGGGTTTTAATGGCCATATAACTTATAATACTATTTTTAAAAACCAGTTTTGTGCATTTTGTGTTATAATGGTTATGAAGATTAAAAAATAATAATAATTAGCTGGGTGCTGTGGCTCATGCCTGTAATCCCAGCACTTTGGGAGGTGAAGGTGGACAGATCACCAGAGGACAGGAGATCGAGACTAGTGGCCAATATGGTGAAATGCTGTCTCTACTAAAAAATACAAAAAATTAGCCAGGCGTGGTGGTGCATACCTGTAATCCCAGCTACTTGGGAGGCTTAATCAGGAGAATCACTTGAACCTGGGAGGCAAAATTTGCAGTGAACTGAGTTCGTGCCAGTGCACTCCAGCCTGGGTGACAGAGCAAGACTCTGTCTCAAAATAAATAAATAATTAAAAATGTATTAGCTGCACATATTTATACCTAAAATTAAAATCTGAAAGAAAAAAGGCAGATATTACATTTAAAAACGCAGTATGAGTAGGTTTGTATTTCTAATTTAACTTACAAATTATGATTTCTGGTAAGATTGCTTTTTATGGTTAAGACTACTAAGTGGTTTACCTAAGATACATCTAAAGAAATTAAGCAACTAAGACAGACTGCATCCAGATATGAAAATATACACTATAATACATTCCAATGACCTCTCAAATATAAAATCCTTCAAATGAAGCATACTGGAATATGGCAGCCCAGATCCATTAGCCATCATAAACCACCCAGACAAAAACAGTATATCAACTTGGTCTGTGGAGCAGAATGTCCCTTGGCAATAAGAGAAAAGCCTATGGCTATGAGAAAACAGGATACAAAAAAAAGATCCTATTTCCAGCAAATTACTTGAAAAGCTTTGAAAGCAAATTTCAATCCCTTCCATTTATCTGTTTCTCACAGCGTTCCACCAATCATACATCTTTGCCATTGGTTTGTTTTCGGGATATCTATATTCACTGGGATAAACATTTATAATTTTAACATACAGATATACTAAAATATTATTTATAACCTATCTACTTGCTTATACCCAATATTTATGAGATCCTATATGTATAAATATATGGTATTTATAAATATCACATATGTATAAATATATGTATAATTACACATGTATTTATATGTATATTATACATATGATACATATTTATAAATACATATATGTATATTATATATGTGTACATATATGTATATTGTTATAGATGTACATATCACATATTATATGTATATATTATAGTATATGTATATACATATGTATACATATGTATGTATATGTATATTTATGTATATACATACAATATAATATATAAATACATGTGCATATATGTATACTATATGTATAAATACATGGTATTTCTACATATAGGATTTCATACTGGGTATATAAATACCATATATATATATATATATGGCCTAACTACTGCCAGTGTTAGGCAGATTCTAATAAGAACAATAGCATGATTTTAGCTTCACGGCATTTATAATTTTGCTGCCAAAACAAGTTCTATTCACCTAGAACAAAAAATTTTAGACTGCAACAAAGTGCCAAAAGATATGGTACAAATAAGTGCATAAGAAGAGTTCAATCTTGCCTCAAACAGTCAGGAAATGGTGACTAGAAAGATAAGTTATTATGCAGACTAAAGGTAAGGGGAATGGTCTCTTTAGATATAATTTGCACCTTGAACGTTCTTTGCCCTGTAAGTTATTTTCATTATTTTAGAAAATGTTTTTCTCTTTTCAGCTTCATGGTGGATCCTGAACAACAACTAGATGTTCCTAGACATTTTCATTATGGTTCCAAGTGCAAAACAGGTGTTCTTATCTAAAATGTCAATTAGAAAATTATCTGTGGTTGTTAATCTACTGTATATTTTTGTTTGGTATATTTACTAAGTGCACTCTTTTAAAACTTATTCTATAATTTTATGATTCATGTGAATTTTAGCTCAATTTTCAAAGTTCACTAATATTCTCAGTATTTAATGCTAAATGCTTTGCTACACTGTAACTAACCTAAAACCTTTTAGTGACAAATTCCTAATATGTGGAAAAAAGCATACACATAAAGGAATAATATTGTGAAAATGAATTTGTTATGATAAAGAAAAAATAAAGTGGAAACTTTTAGAGTATTACTTCATAGGGCAGATTTTGTAAACTGTCGTATACTGTAAAGGGTTAAATCAGCGTTTTGTGATTTTTAACAGATTTTCTGTGAGTGAAGTTTATTCTTCCAACAATGTCTACTCCATACCCAACCCAACTCACAGCCCTATGACTATTATCTTTGCATTAGTTAAAAAGTTAGTATATAGGCATCAAACAACCTTGGCTGTAACCTATAGACTCTCTATCCATGTATCAGGTTATAGACTGGTTTTTCAAAAGTGAACAATTCTGTGATAAGTTAGAGTACCATTTAGTAATACAGCAACATTGTGTCATTTATTAGCATCATAATTCCTTGTTATGTAAGTTAAATATATCAAGACAGAAGAGACTATTGCTTTGGGAAAATGTGGTTCAAGTTTTACGGCATATAGTTTTGCTATGTGACAGACAGCTAACTTTTCTTATGAAAAATACATATTTGCATGTAAACAATGATTTGAAAATACTTGAAAAATAAACTTTTAACCCAAATGAATAAATAAGAAATATAAAACAAGCACAAAACCTTACGGAAGTCATAAAATAGTAGGGAAGAGACTAGACAGAAGACATCTGTTTTCCAATTTCAACACTAGAATGACTAAAACTATCTACCTATAGAACTATCTATAGATAGTATACTATCTATACTCTGCTCAACAAGCTCAGAAATTAAATATTTTTAATAATAAAAATCTGTCCTGGTTATAAACCCTGCTGATGAAAATACAATACATATAAAAATGTATAGCCATGTTATTTTCTAGTATAAATTCCTTTGAAACTATAAGTCTTTGGGGAAAAATATAAGGTAAAATTTTCCAGTTTTTCCCCCTTTGAAAAACTCAGGAAAAAAGGAAGATTGAACTAATAAAATTTTATTTCTTAAATATAAATTTGACCTAAAATATTTTCTCAAACTAATTCATGAAACAGCAACTTTTACCAATACCTTTGTATACTCTTAGTTCTCATCCAATATAAATAAAATTTTAAAATCCTTTCATAGTTCTATTAGAAATAAGTAGTAAATTTTGATATATTACACATATACACGTGTGTGTGTGTGTGTGTGTGTGTGTGTGTTTGTGTGCCTCTGGTCAACTCTAAGGATGACAGACACTGTGTAACAACACCTGGGTCAACTCTTTTAATTTATATACAAAGCAAAGAACAACATTAATGGAGATATACAATGATTATTCAAACAAGCTATACATATGTACAAAGGCAAATAGACACATAACAAAACAGTCTCTGCAGACTGATTGTATATAGTAAGAAAAGATCAAAAGACTTTAAAATCTAAAGGACTTTTGACATACAAACTCTTCTTGAGGAATGTTTGTTTTAAGTGGTTTCAAAAATACAAATTATAGCCAATCAAAACATTGCTTTGGTTGGTCCATTTAAGTATCCAATTCAAAAAGCATATCAAATCTTTTGGGTACTAGGCAGTTTCCAAAGTAGCATGGTAGTATTACTTGTTAAAAGGGTTCTGTTTTCAGTAACAGTACTGAATGGAAAGGGTCTGCAGATTCCAAATTGGAATAAGGTCTATCATATTCTGAAACAAGAATTAAAATGACTTGAGAATGGGCAAATAATAAAGCAAACCAATTAATTATATGGTCATTCTGACCCCAGCTCTTATACAAATTATACATATATTTTGTGTATGTTTGTGAGAGTTGTATGTATGTGAACTGTGTGCATGTGTATTCACATACAAGTATATACTGAAACCTATAGTGGAAAAGGAAAGTAGAGCCAAAAAAAAAAAAAAAAAAAAAAAAGAATAAAGAAAAAACTGAGACCTAAGTATAAATATCTCATTTTAAAGTAAACAATAAGTTTATAGTTAACAAAGCTTTTTTTTCTATTTGAAAACCCATTTTCCTAAAGAACAAAGTAGTAAAAAAAAAAAAAAAAAAAGAGAGGTCACCAAAAGACCAAGATAGGAAACGTAACATGGAATACAAGCTTGAATCTGGGAAACAAGCTCAAAAATCAGCGGGGAAAAAAAAAAGTACTGGTTTTAGAAGTTCAAAATTCAGTGAAACAAACTTTTTGCCAATAGACCTAGGGATATGAGAAATAGAATTAGGGAGAGTTTACACTTACCTATATATCAGCAGATTTTTCTGGAAGAAATCCTTTTTTTTTTTTTTTTTTTTTTTTTTTTTAACAACAGTAACATCCAGAGTGACAAATTGCAGGAGATTTAATGTATAAAATTTCTAGGAATTAAAAGCTTAAACTCAAATATTCTTCATCCATATATGTTATAAGAAATTATAGAATTAAAACTTAATGTACGTCAATTATTTTCAAATGTCCAAATTCTTTTGGAAAAAAAATATCAGTTTTACTTTGAAATTGCTCAACTTCTGCTATTCATATGGTCTGATTAGTGACATAAGTAGCAGCTGTTTTTCAACTTCAGTTTCATTCACTACCATTGTTTCCAAATTATCAATCTCTGCTATTAATTATGAATTTAAGACCATATTATTATCAAAAACCTAGAGACCAATCATATATCTGAAAAGAAATACCCATTAAAAATTCTCCCTCCTGTCATTGAGAACTATGCATTGAACATTCTGAATCATTCTAAGCCTCTGAAGAGACTGTAATGATCCATTCATGAGCTGGTATGAAATCAGTGGGAAGCAGAACAACAAAAGCAACTTTAAAAGCAACAAGAAATTATGTACCATATATACACTGTAGCAAATATTTTATATTTGAGAGTCTTTACAGCTTACATTTCCATTCCATTATTACAAGTGATGAAAAACAAAAAATTGCAAGTAGTACGCAAATTATAAATATACAGTCTTCCCACTTCACTAACCAAATTCCTACTTTCCAGTGTAACTTCCCAATTTATGCAGGAAACCTCCTGCAAGGCTGAAACTGATTAGAAAATTCTTTATAGTTTAAAATAGCTCTTTCTCATTTTTAGAGAAGTCAAATACTCAACCATCAAAATTAAGAATAAATTGAATTGTCACAGTCCATTACAGTTATTGTTGCTAGATCCACCTCATTTGCAGATGTCCAAACTATAAAATGAATAATTCTTTCTCTTCAAATTCATCTGTTCTTAAAATGCTACTTAAAACTTTGGTTGTTTTCCTGTAATATAAAAGAAAAAGTTAATTTATCAATTGATTGAATACGGTTTTTACTAATTAGTCCATCAAACCAAATACTGTGAATGTACCAGGTGTTTACAGATTTAAATGCATGTTAACACAGAAACTATTAAAGTAACTAGAACTGTCAAGTAACAAAATGGCTCATGTTTTAAAAATATATGTAATTCATTTTAAAATATATTAAATTGTATTCCAAACCTGTTGTTCTGTTTCTGTGGCACCTAGTTTTAAAAAATGTATTAATGTGTAAATCAAAAGTAAAATGAATTCTAATGTGTAAGTTTGTTTTAAAAAGTGTATGTCAAGCTTTTATTTACACAATAAAATGTTATTAAAGGTGGAAAGTCTACAAATGAAACAGTGACTATAGTTTATATAGCACTGAAGTTTAAATTTATTCTTACAGACCATGGATTACATATCCCAAAGATCTTTGAACAGGCGGAAAAGTTGAAATATCAAGTACATTTTTTCTTATTTAATATTCCTGTATGAGAAGTATTATACAAAATTTTAATTCCTGCTTTAATTAACTTTAAAAAGAATTGGCTAGAGATTTAAAGTTAGGGAGTTTAAGAAATATTAACATAAACTATGAACAACATAACGTTTTTTTAAAATTATAATTTGAGGAAAAAAATACTATGAATTCCAAAGAATTAGAATACCAAAAATGGAGATAGGAGGTAGTACCATATATCTCTCATTTGAACTTTTCTCAGTATACCTATATCCTGAATCTCATATCAGAAGAGTCCTAGCTACCTTTACCTATATAAAGGTATTTACAAAAACTCTAATAGAAAGTTAAATTCCAGTCAAATGTAAGTAGAGACCATAAAGAATGGGAATAATTTACTAAGAGCAAATGAGAGAAAAGTATCATACTCAGTAATCTCATGCATTATTTTATTAATCCTAACAGTTAGAGATTATCATCCTTATCAGCAACTGCAAAACTAAGGTTCAATGACGTTAAGTGACTTGTCCAAGTTTGAACTGCCAGTACACAGAATGGAGCTACAATTTGAAGCCATGTCTGATGACAAAATCCATGTCCTTTCCATGCATATCCTAAGAGATGCATGTATGTATTCATTATGTGTATTTATTTAGATGGAATTTGATAAGGTAACAGAAATATAAAGGGCTAAGAACAGCAAAGACATGTTAAAGAAAAATACATGAGATGATTTGTTATAATGTATAAAAAGACTAATTGAACAGAATGGATAGCCCATTAACAGATCACGCATATATTGCCACAAAGATGTCAGAGAAGTACCATTTCAATAAATATTTTTAAAATGACTGGATATCCATGTAGAAAAAGGTAAAACTTGATGCCCACCTCACATCATAGAGTAAAATTAATTCCAGGTGGCAAATATAATTTAATTGAAAAAATAAAACTTTTAGAGTATTGGATAATATTTTCATGACCTTCCAATTAAAAATATTTCTTAAACAAAATACAGCTATTCCATTCTAATTTTTAGACAGTTACTTTATAATAATTGGTTTATTATACCTTTAGATTTTTGTAGTTTTCTGAATTACCTGTATCTTATAATAAGGAAGGTTAAAAATCTAGAGGTAGAGTCTGATGAAAATGTTAAAGAAAAATATTTTTAATATACTATTACAATACAAACTTAGAAAACTACTTACTGGTTTTTGCAGTACAATGGGATGATCAGGCAGAAAGTCTGGTTTTTTTCTGCAGATGGAAACACTTGAGAGCTTCAACAGGAAATCTCTGCTGTATTTAATTCTCTCTGTAGATATTAAACATCAAATGTAATGTTATGAAATGTAGAGCTGTCTAGATCACTTTTTGGTTTATTTTTTTCTGGATGTCCTCTATTATTTTATAAAATGATGAGTAGTGTGTCTATGCAAAAGAGGAGGAGAAAAAAGCTTTGAAAAGCATCTACTGCCTCCAATTCTCCTTTTACATAGAAAGAAAACCAAGTAACCAAGGAAAAATGAAAGAAATATAATTAGGAAAATGGGGAATGCATGGCTTTTTTCATCTGGTTATTCAGGTCTAGTAAAATGATCTTCTATAAAGTATAACCACAGTAAAAACTATTAGGCAATTCAGATCCTGCCAAAATGTTACTTTAATGAGCCTATCAAGTCTCAATCAATACTAAAAACTTAACACAATAAAAATAAATTCAATTCAAGAAACATTTATTGTACATCTTACTATGTATCAGGAACTGTGCTAGGTAATAATGAATAGGACCCAAGATAGGGCCCTTATCTTCAAGGAGAACAATGTTTCAAATATCTGCAGATTTCAAATCAGAAATGATTACCAGAAACGATCACCAAGACAGATTATATGCTGTCCCAGAAGGAATGGAATAAGATGTTTAATGTTCTAAAAGAAAAGAACAGTAACCAAGAATTTCATGTCCAGTGGGGGGAAAAAACCGCTCAGAAATGCATGTGAAGGAAAGACATTTTCAGATAAAGTAAAATTGAAAGAATTCATCACCAGCAGATGTGATCTTCAGGAAATACTAAAGGAAGTTCTACAGGCTAAAGGGAATTATACTAGATGGAAACTTTACTGTTGAGAAATAAAGAGCAAAAGAGATGATAAATAGGTGGGTAAGTATAACAGATTCCTTTTTTTCTCTAAGTTTTGTTTTAAGAAATATGTATTACTGTTAAAGCAAAAGCAGCCACAGATAATATATAGATGAAGGATGTGGCTATGTTTCAATACATTTTTATTTATAAAAACAGGAATTGGTCTGTAAGCCATAGTTTACTGACCCCCTAAACATTACATTAAAGACTACAAATTGACAGAGTGGATTTAAAAAATAAGAAGACCCTAGTATATGTTGCCTACAAGAGACACATATTAAATATAAAGGCATGTAAGTTGAAAGTAAATGGATATAAAAAATGCAAAGACTAGGAAAAAGAAGGGTTGAATTACTATCCTATCTTCCTATCAACTAACAGGTAACAATTATCAATGTGTTGTTCCTAATACACAGTTCTGAAATACATCAAGGAAAATTTAACTTATCAGAAATTTTGGGTCTGGTTTCTTTCATGTAACATTTTTGAGGTTCATCCTTAATCTGGAACATTCTATGTAGCCAAACCATCAATCAAGTGTGAGAACAGAATAAAGATATTTTCAAATACACAAACTCAAAGAATTCACCAACCCAATACCCTTTTTTCATGAAACTCCTGGAGAATGTACTTGAGCAAAATAAGGACATAAATCAATAAAGAAGAAAACATAAAACTCAAGAAATGGAGGTAAGTGATGTCAGGTAAAACAGCCAAGTAGAGAACTCTAAAAGTCTTTCCTCCACAAAAACAAGTATGCTCATAAAAACTGTCAGAATCAACTTTCTCAGAACCCCGGACTCTAACCCAAAGCCTGTTAAAACCAGGGGAATGCTTAGTGAACAAAAAAATAGCTAAATTTGGGAAAAAAATTGTGGCATTTAACTTACCTGGGACCATCCCCCAGATAGGCCATGGCCTTGAAAACAACAGCCCTCATTACTTTTACAGGTTCCCAGAACTGGAGGGAGTAGTACAGACTTCATTCTCAAAAAATTATGATTATTTGTTTTGACCTTTCTGGTGGTTCCCTGAGGAACCATTCTGAGAAGCTTGCCTGTACTTCACACCTAACTAAGAATTCTCCTAGCATTAAAGCTGCTGCCCAAAATCCATTTGTCCAAACATTTACAGGAAAATGTATTAATTGCTTCCACCTGAGACAAGGGATAACAATTGGAGCAAACATTAGGCATACCAAAAAGCTTGGGAGGAAAAACTGAAAAAACAAGATGCTTTGAGGAAGAAGGGCACTGAAAGAATCCCAAATATTCTTTATAGAAGCCCACATGCATGTCAAAGCTAGGCTCAGGTTCACAGAAAAACTTGAGAAGATCCTAAGCACTCACTCCTGGCTGACTTTCAGATTCCTACCAAGCAGGAAATGAAGGTGAAGGCAGAATTAAGGCAATACATCAAAATACATAGAGGCCTTATGCAAAGGCTGAAAGAGGGGCTTCTTTGTTTTTCAGTTTGGTATGGTTCTAGCCATTGAAGGAAATTATGTCAAATCACTAGCTGACCACTAAGATAACATAATAGAGACTTCCATGGTCATTCATGACAAAGAATATAGATTTTACAGTATTAGTTTGGAAAAGTCACTAAGCTAACAACAACTACTACAACAAAGAGCAACAACAAACCCAAGGGAAGAAAGAAAATCTGATTTCCAGAGCAGCCACATTATAACATTCAAAATGTCCAGTTCTCAACCACCACAACAAAAATTATAAAGCACGCAATGAATGAAGAAAGTATGGGCTCATTCATTGGAAAAAAAGAAATAGAAATTTTCACCAAGGAAGCCAAGACATTGAATTTACTTGAGAAAGACTTTCAATAAACTATTTTAAATATGCTCAAAGAGCTAAAGAAAATTATGAGAGGAGTGTCTCATTAAATAGAGAATATCTATAAAGAGATGGAACTTATAAGAAGCCAGATAGAAATTATTGAGAAGTACAATAACAGAAGTGAAAAATTCACAAGAGGGTTTCAACAGCAGATTTGAGCAGGCAGAAGAAAGAATCAGCAAATTTAAAAGTAATTCAATTGACATTATTCAGTCTGAGGAGCAAAAAGAAAAAATAATAAAGAAAATGAACAGAGTCTAAGACACTTATGGGTTACCATCAAGCATACCAACAAATATATAATGGGAGTGCCAGGAGGAGAGAGAGAAAAAAGAGAAGAAATGGCATTTGAAGAAATCGTGGAATAACATTTCCAAAATTTAACAACAAAAAAAGAATCTATACATCTAAGAAGTTCAACAAACTACAAATAGAATGCAGACAACCCCCAACTTATGATGGTTTGACTTACAATTGTTTGACTTTATGATGATGTAAAAGCAATTCAAGGTTTCAGACTTTAAGCACTGGTGATTCTCTGACCAAAGACTCTCTGGGCCAAAGACTCTCATACCAACTTATTATATTTTCAACTTATGATGGGTTTATTGGGAAGTAATCCCACCATAAGTTAAGGAGCATCTATCTGTATACTAAAAGAGATTCTTCACACATAGATACATCGTAATCAATCTGTTAAAGTCAATGAAAATCTTGAGGTCAGAAAGACAGTAGCAATTCATCACTTTACAAGGGATTCTCTATCAGATAAACAGCTGATTTCTCATCAGAAACTATGGATGTCAGAAGTCATGGGATGACATATTTAAAGTGCTGAAATCAAAAAACGTGTCAATCAAAAAATCTATACCTGACAAAAGCTCCTTCAAAAATGAAGCAGAAATGGAGACATTCACAGATAACCAAATACTGACAGAGTTTACTGCTTGTAAACCTGTCTTACAAGAAATGCTAAAGGGAATCTTTCAGACTTAAAGGATAGTACGCGACTAAAATCCACATGAGGAAATAAAGAACACCAGTAAATGTAACTACACAGGCAAATATAAAAGTATCAATAAATTTTCAGTATGAAATTCATCCTTTTTTCCTATATGATTTAAAAGACAAGTGCATAAAAATGCATAATTATAAATCTAGGTCAATAGATGACAGAATGTGTATAAAGATGTAATTTATGACAATAACAACATAAAGGTGACTTTAGAGATCTATATAGGAGCAATGTTTCATATAACATTGGAAGTAAGTTGATATTAATTCAAACTAGTTTGTTATATATTAAATTAATACCCAACACAGCAATTAGAAACATAAAAAATATAGTAAACTAAAAGGAAATAAAAATAGTACACTAGAAAATATCTATTAAACACAAAAAACAGTAATGGAGGAATCAAGTAACAAAAAAAGACATACAGAAGACAAATAGCAAAATGGGAGGATTGAGTCCTTTTTAAATCAGTTAATTTCATTAAATGTAAATGCACTAACTTTTTCAATTATTATAAAAGGCAGAGATTGGTAGAATGAATTTTTAAAAATCATCTCATTATATTCTGTCCAAAAGAGACTCATTTTGGATCCAATGACAAAAATAAGTTGAAACTGAAAGACTGTAAAAGATATTCAATTCAAGCAGTAACCAAAAGACAGCTGAAGGGAGTATACTAATATTAGACAAAAATAGACATTAAGACAAAAATTGTTATAAGAGACAATGGACATTTATACAATGATAAAAGCATCAATTAATCAAGAAGATATAACAATTATAAGCACATGTATACCCAACAACAGAAAGAAAAACACAGAATTAAGCATAGAAATGGACATTTTAACATTAGTAACTGGAGACTACAATATTCCATGCTCAATATTGGATAGGAAAACTTAACAGAAGATCAACAAGGAAACAGAACGTGAACACTACAATCCAACTAACCTAATTACATATATACAACACTTTACCCAACAACAGCAGAATATACATTCTTCTGAAGCACACATGGAACCAGAGCATGCATGTTCCACACACATGGAACATTCTCTGGGATGAACTCATATGTTAGCCCACAAAACAGTCTCAATAAATTTAAAAAGATTCAAATCATACAAAGTATGCCCTATGACAACACTGAAATAAAACTAGAAATCAAAACCAGAAGTAAACTGGAAAATTCACCACTATGTGTAAATTAAAACACACTCTTATACAACCAATGCGTCAAAGAATAAACAACAGGGGACTTAGAAAATATGTGACAAATGAAACAAAGTCACAACATATCAAAATTTATGAGATGAAGCAAAAACAGTGTTCAGAGCATAGTTTATAGCTATAAACGTCTTATTAAAAAAGAAGAAATAACTCAGTATCTAACATTACACACTAAGGAACTAGGAGAAAAGAGCAAACTAAATCAAATACTAGAAAAAATGAACTAAATAATAAAGATCAGAGTGAAGATAAATGAAATAGAGAATATAAAAAACAACAGAGAAAATCAGCAAAACCAAAAGTTGGTTATTTGAAAAGACAAAAACTAACAAACCTTTACCAAGACTGATTAGGAAAAAATGACTCAAATTACTAAAATCATAAAACAGTGGTCTTGCATCCTGCAACTTTAATTTATTTTTATTAGCTCTAATAGTTTATGTGAATTCCCTAGGATCTTCTATATATACAGATGCTTCTCAACTTACAATGGAGTTATATCCTAATAAACCCATTTTAAGTTAAAAATAGCAAAAGATGAAAATGCATGGCTAACTAGGAGTGGCACCTTGCTGATGCTGCCCAGCATCATGAGAAAAGTACAGTTTCTACTGAACAGATATTGTTTTTGAACTATTGTAAAATCAAAAAATTATAGGTCAAACCATCCTAATTGGTGATCATCTGGGTAGGACTGTGTTCTCTGTGAATAGAGATGCTTTTACTTCATCTTTCCCAATTTAAATACCATTTATTTCTTTTTCTTGCCTAATTGCTATGGCTAGAACTTTCAACATAACATTGAATAAAAACAGTGAAAGTGGACACCCTTATCTTGTTCTTGATAGCGTGTTTTGTCAAATGCTTTTTCTTCAATTGAGATGATCATGTGCTTTCCCCTGAATCTTGTTAATGTGGTGTATTATTACTGATTTTGATATGTTGACTCACCCTTGCATTATTGAGATTAATCCCACTTGGACATGGTATTACTGATTTTGATATGTTGACTCACCCTTGCATTATTGAGATTAATCCCACTTGGACATGGTATATAATCTTTTTGCTATGTTTATAGTAAAAAGTTGTTAGTATTTTATTGAGGATTTTTGTATCTATATTTGAAGGGATATTGGCTATAGTTTTCTTTTCTTCTGATGTCTTTGGCTTTGGGTATCAGAATAATACTGGCCTCATTGGAAGTGTTACCCCTCTTCATATTTTTGGGGAATAGTTTGAGGATTAGTGTTAACTGTTCTTTAAATGTTTAGTAGAATTTACTGGTGAGAAGCCATCTAGTCCCGAACTTTTCTTTGTTGCGAGGTTTTTAATTACTGATACAATCTTCTTACTTGCTACAGGTTTGCTCAGATTTTCTATTTCTTCTTTAGTTAGTTTTGGTAAATTCTGTGTTCCTAATAACTTGTATTTTATCTAGGTTATCTAGGTTTTGGCATACAACTAACTGTTCATAATAGTCTCATAATATTTTTCATTTTCATAAATTCATAGTAATGTTCCCCATGAAATAAATTTATTTTATATATGATCAATGAATAACAAAAAGATTCCATTTACAATAACATCAAAAAGAATACAGTACTTAGGAATAAATTTAACCAAGGAGGTATATGACTTGTACACCAAAAACTGGAAAATATTGCTAAAATAACTTAAAGAATACCTAAATGGGAAGATTTCTTATGTTTATGGATTGTGAGATTTAATATTGTTAAGTTGGCAATATTCCTCTCGAAGTGATCTATAGATTCAATGCTATCCCTATCAAATTTCTAATGGCCTCTTTTGCAGACATGGAAACACTGATCTTAAAATATCAAATGGAACTGCAAAGACCCCTAAATAGCCAAAACAATTTGGAAAAAGAACAAAGTTGGAAGACTTAACACTTCCCAATTTTAATAGTTACTACAAAGCTATAGTAATAAAAAAAGTGTGATACTGATGTAAGGACAGGCATATAAAACAGGAGAACAGAATTAAGAGTCCAGGAATAAACACATTAAACACATACACCTATGGTCAACTGATTTTCAACGAAGGTACCAAGACCGTTCAATGAAAAAAGAATAGCCTGTTTTACAAATTATGATGGGACAAGTGGATACACACATGACAAACAATGAAGCTGGACTTTTATTTCCCATCATATGTAAAAATTAACTCAAAATAGATCAAAGACCTAAATGCAAGAGCTAAAACTATAAAACTCTTAGAATGAAACAGGGGTAAATCTTAATGACCTTAGATTTGGCAACGACTTCTTAGATCTGACAACAAAAACATGAGCAACAAAAGGAAAAACAATTAAAATTCATCAAAGCTAAAAAAAATTGTGCATTAAAACACACTATCAAGAGAATAACACAAGCTCCAGTAGAGAATGAAAAGACAACATATATATATATATATATATACATATATATATATATATATATATATATATATATATATATACATATATATATATATATATATACATATATATATATATGCACACAGTGGAAAGAGAACAGTAGCAGGAAGGAGAATAACAGATATTAGATAAGAGTCTAATATCCCGAAGTCTTGTAACTCAATAACAAAACAACTCAATAACAAACAACCCAGTTAAAATATTGTTAAACAACTTGAATAAAGGATGTATCCAAAAAACAAATAGAAATAGCCAACAAGCACACGAAAAAACAGTATCATAATCATAAGAAAATGCAAATCAAAACCATAATGAGATACCACTTGTCACCCACTAGGATTGCTTATAATAAAAAGATATAATAATACCAAGAATATTGAGAGATTGGAAACCCTAGTACCTTGCAACTAAGAATGTAAAACGGTAGAACCGCTGTGAAAAACAATTTGGCAGTTCCTTAAAATGTTAAAACACAGAACTACCAATGATCCAGCAAGTCGGCTCCTAGGTATATGCCTGAGAGAAATGAAAACAAGTGTTGAAACAAAAACTTGTATGCAAATGTCCACAGCAATATTATTCACAATAGCCAAAGAGTGAAAACAACTCAAATGTGTATCAGTTGAGAAACGGATAAACAAAATGTGGTATAATCCACACAATGGAATATTATTTAGTCATAAAAAATAAAGTATTAATAGTGCTAAAACATGATGAACCTTGAAAATCTTATGGAAAGTGATAGAAGCCAGACACAAAAGGTCACATATTGTTCACAAGAGAAAGGTAAATGTGATGGATATCTCAATCACTCTTATTTGATCATTACACATTGTACATAGTAATCAAAATATCACATGTACCCTCAATTATTTTAATTGATATAAAATATGTACAGCTATTATATATCAATTTAAAAAATAAATTGAAAAAAGTGACATATTGTGTGATTCCATTTATATGATATGGCCAGATAGCTAAATCCAAAGAGACAGAAATAGATTAGTGTCTACCACACGGCCTAAGTAGAGAGAAGAGAAAGTAGTAACAGCTTAATGAGTAAGAGGTTTCTCTCTAGGGTGATAAAAATGTCCTGGAATTAGTAGTGTTGTACAACATTGTGAATGTACTAAAAGCCATTTAATTGTATATTTTAAAATGGTTAAAATGGTGACTGGGTGAACTCCACTTCAATTTTTTAAAAAAGAAACCAAAGGATTATAAAGGGATATCCCAAGATAATAGCAAAGGTCCACTCCAGAAAAATAGCTGTACAGCAGTACTAAAGAACAACTAGTCCATATTGGAATAGGATTATGGAGTATTCTGAAAGGAATGTCCCATCTAAGAAAAAAAAGAACTGATATACTTGAGCATAAATAGTATACACAAGTGTGGCAGAGTTGTTGGAACATTTTAAGAAAAGAGTTAACAATAGATAACACAGAAACATAAGGCAAACATTCACTTTAGAAAAAATGATAAATTGTATAAAAAGGGAGATATGCACCTCTTGGCTAAGCAGTTATATTTTACACAGTCACAGTAGTATAAAGAGTGAGTAACATTTTAATTGAAACTTGTTAAATAACTATGTGGTGGGGGAGATGAAAGGGTGAAGAACTGAAGGAACTGATGTGAGAGACTTAAGTTCTCATTTACCAAGATAAAACATCAATATAAAGTTTTCAAAAATTGAGAAATTTAGAAATACTTATATTTAGAAATATGCGGATAAATATTAGAAGAAAAAATTAATCGTCTCTTCATACTTCAAACTTTTAAACTACATACATTAATTGACAAAAATTTGGAAACTAAATTAAATCATTTTATTTTATTTTTAAAATAGGTAGTGTGGGAGAGACTATTGGTTCTCCCCTAGAGCAGTTCTTTCTTTTTGTTTCAGTAATAGAATTAACTGTATTGCTAAAGACTATGTTTCCCAGTCTACCCTGCCAATAGGCACAGTATGACCAAGTTCTGGCAATGTGATGTAAGTGGAAGTACTATGTGCAACTTCTGGGTCATAATCTTAAGGCAAACTTCCTTCCCCCTTTCCTCCTTCCTAATGGCTACACAGGAACATCATGGCAGGAACAGAGGCAGTTATCTTGGGACCATGAGATGGAAGTCATGTGTTGATGGCATAGTAATAAGATAAAAGAACAGTGGGAAAATAGAAACTTCACAGGGCAAAATCATTACAACAGTTCAGAATTTTACATGATACAGAAAATCTAGTAATAAACTCCTATCTTGTTTAAGCCATTGTATTCTGGTCTCTCCTTGAAAGCAGTCAAACTGGTAGCATGACTCATATAGATAGAAATCAATCTAAAAATATATAATAAAATTTCATATAATATAGGTTTGCATCTAAGCAATACAGTAATATTAACTGTATATGAATGCTAAGACATTCAATGATAAAATTGGGAATTATGATAAAATTTTACCTTTTTTAACTGGAGACTGATGTTGCTGTTGTTCATTAAGACCTTGAGAAAAGGCTTGCATTCCATTCGTCTTACACTGTTAAACATGAAGAAAATGAACTTTTTAACTCATGTTTTAAAATTTTATATAATTAGTTTAACTACCCAAAAATATTTTCCTAATAATATACGCATTTAGTAGGAGCTAAGTAATAAGCAATCATTATAAGTCTGCTTATTTAAAATGAGCAACAAAAACATCTTTCAAAATATATTCACATATATCTACAGTTTTTTGGCATTATTATAATTATTATTGAAAAGGAATATAAAACTAAAGATGAATTTTATTGTCCTAAAGATAAATAATTCCATAGTCATTAAAAGTACTTTTTTCTTGACAAAAATGCCATTTGGAAAAAAAATTTAATAGATGAAAACAAAACATTTTTATTCACAAAAATTCTGCAAGAATACTATTTACTTTTTAAATCTCTGAAGTAAAGACTGATGTCGCTTTATAAGCCTATGGACTATTTCACCTAATGCCTTGGAAATAAGAGAAATAAGAAAAATTGATGTTATCCAATGAGACAAAGAAAATCAGAAACACTGGCAGAGTTCTATGTCTTGAAGAGAGACGCCTTAGTGCAGAGTTTTTCCAGTCTCACTTGCAAGACCATCTTTTTTATAAGATTGGCTAAGCTAATCTTGATGATATTTTAAAAATTCATTTTTACCTAAATCCTTTTCTTCTGATCCCATACTCACCAGGACATACTCAGATTCAATTTAGCTTTCCATAAATCTCCCTAGAAGTAAACAATATACCAGTTGTACCAATAAGAGGAACCCAGAACATAAGACATAAAGATTTCTCATTATAAAATAATTGGTGTTCTGATTTTATAAATCAGTTTTACAAACTTGGTTAATACTATCTACCCCTGAGAGATTATCTCCTCTTGTGCTGACAAAAATCAGTTTGCAAACCATCCCTGAATTAAGGTAAATCTCAATGAAAGTAGGTTTCTTTGGAAACATCTATCCTTAAAAATAAATATCTGTGCTCCATCAATCATTGTATTGACAAGTTGTAAGCCATTCCTTAAATTTCTGTGAATGCTAACTACTCCCCCTAAAGGCAGTAGGACTAATTATCTAATGCTGACACAATAAAGTCTATGGAGATAATTCCACACTATTGAAACAAGAATGTCATCAGAAAAAAAAATCAAGTTTTAGTAGAGCTTTTTAAGTAGAGATAGAAAAAATGGAAAATGCCTAAGATTTGGGTTCTCCAAAGTTCTTCTAGACTGTTGTATTTAATTAACTATAAAATGGTATTCTAAAAATTAAAAAAAAGACTATTTCTTACCTCTGGAAATTTTAGCAGATGCACATTTCACTAAGTGTGTAACATCTACTTAAATGCAAGATCTAAAATCAGACTTGAAGGTAAAATTGTACTTTGTCATGTCTGTACATATTAAAAACTTAAAATACTGATTATTTCAAATAATAGCATGTAAAAAGTACACCTACAAAAAGTTTTATACAGTGATTATCTATATGTTATCTCATTTAATTATAACCCTATAAGGAATAAGGCAAGTGTTATGATCACTATGTTATAGGTAAGGAAAATCAGACCAGAAAAGTTTGGTGACCAAGCCAAAAGTACACAGATAAGAAACAGCTGAGCTAGGTTTTGAAACTCAAGGCTACTATGTAAATTTGTGAAGGGTATGCATCTAAAGGATTATCATTCACCACATAAATGTTGTATATTTTCTAGCAGATAGCAGCAAAGTATCTTACTCAAAAAAACAAAAACAAACAAACAAACAAAAAAAACCACGTGTATTTTCTATAATTTTTCATTCCTCTTCTAATTCTTGCAAAGTTGCCAAATGGGTAGTAGTGGACCTGTTAAACTCATCCATTTAACAAACACAGAGTGCCTATGACATGACAAGCACTGTGCTTTGTGTCAGGAAATACAAAGATGAACATGACATTCCAGTGTCTGTTCTCAGAGACTCACAAACTAAAAGGCAGAAAAATAAAAAAGCAAATCATAATAAAATCTGAGAAGCTCTGTAATAAAGATATGCAGAAAGTACAATAAAAGAACTGAGTCAGGGTATCAAACTTGGCTTAGAAATGCCAGGAAAGGCTTTACATAGGAGATGATGCTTATATTGACTCCTGAAGGATCAGTGGGAGTTAGACTGGCAAACTATGAAAAATTAATGTTTATGGAATAAAATAATAGCCTTGTACTGAAGAGCATAGGAAAATACGGCTAGTTCAGGAAATGGAAAAGGTTAAACAGAGGAGTAAAGCAGGATAAGCATCAAGTTTCTTACAATTTTATTCAAATCAAGTGCTCTTTGTAATGGTACAATTCCCCAATATGCATGCTCAGAAGTTCTATTTAGACTTTTTGTATTTTTTTGAGACAGTGTCTCACTCTGTCACCCAGGCTGGAGTACAGTGCCACGATCATAGGTCACTGTAACCTTGAACTCCTGAGCTCAAGTCAGCCTCCCAATTCAGCCTCCTGAGGAGCTAGGACTACAGGCATATACCACCATACCCAGCTACTTTTCAAAAGTTTTTGTAGAGACAAGATCTTGCTACATTGCCCAGGCTGGTCTCAAACTCCTGGGCTCAGTGATCCTTCCACCTCAGCCTTCCAAAGTGCTAGGACTACAAGTGTAAGCACCCCACCTGGCCCTTTTATATTCTATAGCAAGAAAGTTCCCAGCCTCTGTCACTCATCTTAAACAAATGTATACCACTGAGATCAGGAAAGAGAATAAGAAGAGACAAATGCATATCACTCTCTATTCCTGGAATGAAAAGTTAAAGTGCGAGATTTCTAGGCAACATCAAAAGACAAAAGGTAAACAGGAAAAAAATTACAATTCGTATCTTAAATAGTTTCACCTAAAAGAGCTCCCAGGAAACAATTTAAAAAAAATAAAAAAGCCTATAGAAGAGAATGGGCAAAGGACAAGAAACAGTAACACAGAGGAGAGGAAATCCAAATGACTCTGAAACAGATCAAAGTTAGCCACAAATTCTTGATACTGTTCTCATCAAGAGGTAAATTCTGTATCTCCTTCACTTAAATCTTGGCAAGATCTATGACTGCTCCTACCAATATACATTTCAGAAGTGACACAGTGCTAGTTTCCAATCCCAGATATTAAGAGGCTGGCAACTTCTATCTCCTGTCCCTTTGAACATTAGTCTTGGAACCCACATGTAGTGTTATAAGAAGCCCAAGCCACTTGGAAAGGCCATTTGTAGTTGCTCATTCCAGTTCATAGTACCAGCTGAGCTCCAAGCCAATGGCCAGTATTAACTGACAGCCATGTGAGTGAGTCATTTTCATCATCCAGTCCAGTCAAGCCTTTAGCTGTCTTAGATGCTATCTGACTTCAACTACATGACTATACTAAAGTGATATATGGCCAGCTGAGTTCAGTCATCCCAGGAGACCATGAAAGAAAACAATAAGCTGTTGTTTTAAGCCAAAATTTTCAAATACTTTGTTATAAAGAAATAATGAAAAACAGGTTAAAGAAAGTTGTTCATAAAGGAAGATAATACCAGATAGAGCCATGGATTTACACAAAGAAATAAAAAGTTCTGGAAAGTCAATAAATGAAAGTAAAATAAAATTATTTCAGTTTTTAAAGTTAAAAGATAACACAGAAAGAAAAAAACATTAGTAATGATTGTGTGTTTACAGTCCAAACAAAAGTAAAATTATCATCATAATAAGCACAAGAACGGAAGGGTGGTCTCCATAAAAAGTTACTACATCTAATAACTGAGTTTAACAAAATCACTATACAAAATCAATTATATTTCTAAACCCTAGCAACCAACCAGTAAAATTTAAAATTTACAAAAAAATACCATTTACAATACTATCAAAATATCTGAAACACTTATAAATTGTATAAATGATGTTCAAAAGCTCTATGCTGGAAAATACAAAGAATCAAGGGATATGTCAAGTTAACAGATCATAAGATGTCAATTCTTCCCATATTAATCTATAAATTCAATCAAAATGCCAATAGACTTTTTTGTAGAAAATGACAAACTCACTTAAAATTTATATGCAAATACAAAAGACCTAGAATTGTAAAGATAAATTTTAGAAAAAAAGTTAGTGACCTTTCATAACCTGGTTTCAAGACTTATCATAAAGCTACAGTAGACTATAAAGTGTAATATTGACATAAAGGTAGACATAAATCAACAGAACATAACAGTGTTTTGAAATAAATCAATGCATGTGTGATATACTGGTTCTTCAAGGAACTTTTGCAGTTCAATAATAAAAAGACAACTCAAATAACAGAAATAAGCAAAAAGACATGAATAGGCACTCTACCAAAAAATTAAAATTTAAAGAAAGAAACAGGAAAAGAAAAACACAGATGTCAGAGAAGTTCATGGTAAGAATCTCAATCTCACTAAACATTAAGAAAATGTTAAATACAATGAGATACCACTACTAACACACTAAAATGGCTAAAAATAAAAAGATCGACCATACTAATGTTGGCAAGGCTGTGAAGCATCTGGAGCTCCCTCATATTACTGATGAGAAGGTAAAATGGCACAACCACTTTGGAAAACATTTTATGATATAAAGCTAAACAAACTTACTATATGATCTATCAATTCCACTCCTGGGTAGTATGTGTATTTCCACACAAAGATTTGTACATGATAGTCTATAGTAGCATTACTCATAATATCCAAAAACTAGATACAATCCAATGTTCATCAACTGATTAATAAACAAATTGTTGTATATTTACAGTAGGATATTATTCCACATTAAAAAAAAAACTAATGATATATACAACATGAAAGGATCTCATAAACAGAATGCTGAGCAAAAGAACCCCAGCACCAAGGAATACACATTATATTTTTCATTTATATGAAACTCTAGAACAGTAAAAACTAACTTATCTATCATTAAAAGAAGCAGATCAGTGGATGTATGGGGCAGGAAGGAGGGCAAGGGGTTAGTGTTAAGGGTAAGTGGTAAATTACTGCAAGGGGATATAAGGACATTTTGGAGGAAGATGGAAGATTTTCATTGTGGGGTTCATTACATGGGATAAATATTTCTCAAAACTCATTGAACAAATGAGTTCACTTTACTATATGCAAACTATACCTCAATAAAGGTGGTTTGAAAATATATCAAGTATCTCTAACATAGGTTCTACTAGCGTTTGCATTATAATTGAAGCAGCAGACACAATTGTACATTTAGAAGTAATTTAACTGTATAATTTGATTTTTCTCTATAAAACTGCAATGTTAACATATTAATTTTTCACATATAAAGTAAAAGAAGGTCAATGGTTCCAAAAAGTAATGAATATTATTGTTGTATTTAATTAGGGAAATGTTAGCTGCTAGAACAAATAAAACATTTCTATGACTTATAGAAAACTCATAATAAAGCCAAAATAATTAAGACATCATGATATTGATTATACAGTGATAAAATATAATCACTAGAACAAAGAGCCCAGAAAAGATATGTGTATATGAAAAATTATTATATAATTAAGATTCCACTGATTTATAGGATAAATTATTCAATAAATTATGCTTTACAATCAGTAGCTTATAGGAGAAAATCTAGATTTCTATCTTACACCATCCAAAAAATCACCTTTAGGTAGACTACACACCTAAATATGGAAGCAAAACTTCAAAGCTTTTGGAAGAATATATAGGAAAATATCTTTTAATTTTGGAAATGGGAAGGCTTCTTAAAAGTGAAATCCCAAAGAAAAACATTGATTATATCATTATATTAATATTTAAAACTTTTAAACAAAAAATGCCACACAAAAAATGACTCTCTAACAGACCATATTCCTGGAAAAGAAAATATTTTTATGCATATAAGAAAAATAATTAGAATCCAGAACATATTTTAAAGGTATATAAATCAAAAAGAAGAAAATCCAGGAAAAATGGGATAATAATATGAATTGGCAATTCACAAAAGAAGAAATCCAAATGGTCAAACTAAACATATGAAAAGATGCTCTACTTCACAAGTAATAGAGAATTAAAAATTAAAACCAACCAAAATATATAATTTCTCATCTACTGTCTCACCCAATGTTCAAGTCTGACAATAGTAAGGTGAGGACGTAGAAAAATCAGAGCCCCTGTTCATACAAATTGCTTTGAAGAGTAATTTGGCAGCATCTAAAAGTTGAAATTAAGAACACTTAGTAATTCTACTCTAATTTTATGCCACAGAAAACTTCTCAAACATATAAAAATGAAATATATAGATGGCAGTCACAATAGCATTTATTATAATATAGAAACAAGTGCCCATCAACAGAAAATGGAAAAAAATGTTGTATAGTCCCATATATTAAAAGATTATTCTATATCAGTTCATATTTAACTGCTTTATTCATTGTAAAGTTGCCTAGTATTCCATTTACAAATATACTTATGGTTGTGCATGCATAGTCTACTCGTGGATAAGAAATAGTATCAAGAGGCCGGGCACAGTGGCTCAAGCCTGTAATCCCAACACTTTGGGAGGCCAAGGCAGGCAGATCACCTGAGGTTGGAAGTTCAAGACCAGCCTGACCAATATGGTGAAACTCCACCTGTACTAAAAATACAAAAAAAAAAAAAAAAAAATTAGCTGGGCGTCGTGGCGGGTGCCTATAATCCCAGCTACTCAGGAGGCTGAGGCAGGAGAATCGCTTGAACCCTGGAGGCGGAGGTTGCAGTAAGTTGAGATCGTGCCATTGCACTCCAGCCTGGGCAACAAGAAAGAAACTCTGTCTCAAAAACAAAACAAAACAAAACAAAAAAGACAGAGAGAGAAAGAATTAGTATCTAGGTAAGGAACTGGTACAATGCATCTGGATAAGAAACTGGTGCAATGCTTACTTCTGATCAGAGGAAATAAGAGACCGGGACAGAGATTGGAGGGAAACTTTTCAATAAATGTCATTTTGTATATTTTGAATTTTAAACTTTGTGACTAATTTACTTAGTCAAAAAATTAAAATCTGTAATAAAATGTTAAAGCAAAGATGACAAAATCCTATTTATGTAAAACAAATAAAACAATTCTATTTGTCATAGCAAAAGTACAAACACATTCATGGAAAAAATAAACTGAGGATAGTTATCTATGGGCAGGATGGGAAGGAAATAGGATGGTAGAAGCATATATATAGGGTTTATAACTGTATGTTAAGTTTCTTTCTTTAAACTTTTTTAAAGCAAATATAGCAAAATGTTTAGACTTAAAAATGCTGGGTGACAGATAAATGGGTGTTACATTCTTTTTAACATATGTACATAAATTTTTAAAAAGTATATAAAGCATAGTATCTGGCACACAATAACCATCTAACACACGTTACTTTCCAACCTATAATATTTCTTTTTGTTATAATTTCTAAAACTTACTCTGCTAACTCCACTTTGTATGCACTGAGTGTTGCATGGATATTCATTTTGAAAGTTGAAAGGGAACACTGCTCCTGTTAGGAGAGGAAGAAAACGATTTTATATATCTATTATTTCAATAAATAATATAATCAGCTAAAAAGCTTAAGTATCCAGGATATTCTTGGCACCATTTTGAAACGTGTTCCGATAGTTCATTTATTCAACATTCATCCAATCTTATGAAGTATCTGATGTTGTGTTAAAAGGATGGGCATACAAACATGAAAAGAGTTCAGAGATAAGAGTTCACAGTCTATTTTAAAAGACAAGCTCATATATAATGATTATAATATAATTTGATAAGCAGTAAGCTTATCGAGAGATTTAGAGAAAGTACTACGCCAAGCGGAGTGGGTTTGGGGTATCACAAAGGTTTCACAACATTAAGTAATTAAATCGGAATCTAAAAGAAAAAGTAAATGATTCCTTTAGGGATCTGAGATGGCCAGGGAGTATGTAAGTGTGTTAAGAAACACCAAAATTATTTTCTGATTTACTAGACTTTTCTGCCTAATAATCCCCTACTCTCTTGTTTGGATCTTAAGAAGGTACAACCAAATAAGATACCAGGGCTACCTGCCCACCTTGTATCCCCTTTCATTCTCATTCTTTCATGTAACAGTGTTGGAGAGAAATCAGTGAAAAATTGGATCTTCAGAGATGAAGTGGGGTGGGAGTTGCTGGAAAAAGTCTGGTCACAGAAAAGAGCTGCTGCAATGGTTTTACATTCTTTCCTTTAGGATAAAATTTGAGACTTGACCCTACACAACCACTTCCACTGCATCAGAAGTATACAGAATCAGCATTACTCAGCTATGGTACCAGAAGATTCATTAATTTCACTTATCTGACATAAGTCACAGGCATATTGAGAGCAAACATGACCAAAGTGAAGATTATCTTCCTTGAAGGATCCAATGACGGGAAAATGAACACAGGATCGAAACTGGAGCCTCTTCTACCTTTTTTGCTTCATCTGTAAACTCAATAAAATATCTGTATTTTCCCATTTCTAAGTAGTAAGTTAATTTAGCTGAATACATAGACTAAGAAAAAGTTTAAAAAGTTGTATGTGTATCACCTAAAGTAGACACAGAAGCCATTCTACCAATAAGTAATGAATACAATTAAAAGACTAATATTCCAATTTAGAAGTTAAATACTAGGTATTTCAGGAGTTTGTCCAAAAGAATATCTTCATGGGCAAAAGAAAAACATTTTAGAATGTTTAAAATAGATTTTTTGAAATTAGATCTGTTCCAGTTCAAACAGCAATAACCTCTATCAGAGTACAAGTATGACACAACTACTACAGAACCTTTAAGATTTATGCTAATTTTTTTGGCATTTGAGTATGTCGTTATTCTTTTAAAAGGTTAAACTATCTCTCCAGCATGACTGCCCTGCAGTGATCATAATCACAGGGCACAATTTTTACTGGGTGTATCACTCTGACCAGAAGCCAGAAGCCTACAAAAATGAGACATGAAAAAAACCACACACACACAAAGTTACTTTCAGTCAAGGGTTATTCTTCCTACCTTTGTTGGTCTGGTAGACTACAGATTGGTAGGTAATTAAGAATCTTTTTCCTTCAGTAATACTTATAAACTCTTAGTTTTCATTATTTATTTAAATATCCACCTGAAACAATTGCTTTATATATTATTTAGCTTTTCAAATACTAATTAGTCATTAATACATTAATATTTAAAGAACTGTATAATCTATTACTCACCTGGGGGAGAAGTCAGATGACGAACAGGTCTTGCTGGTTGAAGCGGTTTACCAATTAATTTTTTGGTTTCCATTGTCACAAAGACCTTGAGGTTCCATACTAGAAGATGAAAAAATACATTTTTATCTTTTGGACAAAACAATCAAGATGCTTTACATATATACAAATAACCACATCTTTTTTAAGGTGCCTATTTTACAAGTTAAAGTGGAAAATACAAACACAAAAAAGCATTTAATATGCAATACTCAGACTCCTTTTATAGCATTTGTCACACTTAAACATTCTCTCTTTAAAACATTTTCTTTCCTTAACTTTACTGACTCTGTATTTCTTTTTGTTTTTCTTTTCTTTTGAGGCAGAATCTCACTCTGTCACCCAGGCTGGACTGCAGTGGCACAATCATAGCTCACTTCAACTTAAAGCTCCTGGGCTCAAGAGATCCTCCTGCCTTAGCCTTCCAAATAGTTGGGATTACAGGCATGAACCACCAGGCCCGGTTAATATATTTCTTTTAAAGATGGGGTCTCACTATGTTGCCCTGGCTATGTTCTTTTGGTTTGTTTCCTATTTCTTTGATTGCCTCTTCTAACTTCCTTCACTGATTCCTCTTCTTCTGTCTTTCTTCCAAATTTGGCTTTGGTCTTCTTAGCTAAAACTCATCTACGCTCATGGCTGCAACTTCCCATCTACATGATAAATATGCCCTAATTCATACTTCCAGAATCCACTTCTCTTTTAAATTCAAGTTCTATTTTTCTCATTGTCTAATAATATTTCAATTTATATATTATCACAGGTACCTCAAATTCAACATATCTAAAATCGAATTAATAACTTTAACTCCTGTATTCCTTTAAAGTCATCATCAACTCCCTTGGACCACACTTGATAAAACTGCCATCAATTTGATGGGTTAAATTAGAGCCTCTGATTCCAGTATCAGTCTTTAATTTCTGTTCATGCTACTTCCAAAATATTAACGTTATTTTCTTTCATCATATATTTGGACATTTAAGTGTTTTGTCTATAGTTTCCTCACTATCTGGGCTGTTCTTCTTCCAAATAGCTATTTATCTGTCAAGACCAAGATCAAGCTCTTGCCACTTCCTTGGAAAATATCCCCCTGGCTCAACAGGTAAGGTTAAATAAAATAGTCTACATGAAATTCTCTAATAATAAAATAATAATAGCAATAATAATAATTCTTCCTTCCTTATATTCCTCCTCCACTAGTCCCTACTGTATTTTATCAATTTTCCTAAAATATATCATAGTAAATATATTACATGTCTACTTGATTGGACTATCAGTTAGTTGAGGCCACAAAAACCAGACCTTATTTATTTTTGTATTCTAGTATCTGCAACATAGATTTATTAAATAAACTCTATAAATGTTAAGTACCTCATCACTGCAACTAAAATCTAACACCTGTATGGGAGACAAAATTTCCAAATTTTGATGCCCATCAAGACAAAGTCAAAAACAAAACTCCACTTGATTTTGCACCTGCTTATCCAGAAATAATTGTAACCATATGATATTAAGAAAATCATACGTCTAAGTGCCTGTTTCCCCAAGTATAAGATAGAGTTAGTAACCTTTTAAGTTCCCAGAAATGCTTTATCCTATTTTTAAAATATCTTTGGACATGTATAATTCAAATGTTAAAATTATAAACTTATAAACAACCTCTCAAAATTAGGAATGGTAACTAAGCACCCAAAAGTTACTATTTGGAGATAACCCAGCAAGTACTTCAAGTTAATACCAACCCAGCTTTGTAATGTGTCTGTTAACTAGTATTTCAACATGACAATTAACAACCTCTAAACAAAGCTAATGCTCTCTGTACTTTTTGTGCAATACAACTGGATATAACAAGATGTTAAAAAAAGTTATAAGCACAAGTAGAAAAAAAAATACTTCAAATAAATAGTTATTAATATTTTCTATGTGGAAGAGTATATTTAAAATAAGGACCAAAAAGCAACCTAATATACATTGCTTTATTTGATGTTTATCCTATTTATTTTAGTTAAGACCCCAATACTATTATGTAGTAACTTTCCATCCTATTCCCAACATGAAACTAGTGAATCAGAATACAATAGAATAGAGTACTTTGGCACACACTTCGTTGTTTTTCATTGCTCAGCTGAAATTTAGTTGTAGGTTGTTAAATCTTTTCCAATTGCTGAGCAAGGCAAATCCACAGTATTCAAACTAGGGATTTTCAAGAGTTGGGGATTAGGAACTCCATTATATGACGTTGCAACACAAGTAAATAAAAAATAAAGCTCTTTTGGTGCCACCTACCCTTCAATTTACAGTAGGAAAGATACAGCAATGACTCCCTGTATATAAATCCACATCAGTTAAGGAAATTAGAAAAGATGGTGTCATTCAGTACTCTGTTTAGTTTAGTTTTTTTTTTTTTTAAGTAAACTATGCCTGCATGGAAACACTGACATTATAGGGGACAAGTTTGGGATTACAATGTATACTACATTCCACTATCATGTTAATTAATGAAAAACGTTAAGTATTTATAAAAGTAATTATTATTGTAAAACTGATTCACAGGATTATAATTAAGGCAGAACTCCATAAACTAAAACGTAATTCTCAGTTTAGTTAAAAATAATAGACTTAACTGCACTACAAAGTCATTATACTAAATAAATTCAGTCTTAAACTCTAATGCCTGCTTCATCCATGGAATGTAGAGATCAAAAAGTTTCCCTTGAAGCTACTGGTACTACCTAGAGTAGGCATGTATGATATCAACTATTCAAAGCACAGTTACAAAATAAACAGAATCCTGCCTACAACATTGGGTAGCAAGTAGTCAGCCAATCATAAGGTTGTAATATGTAAATTTTAAAATGTAAATGTATAGTTTTGTGGTATAAATGTTTTTTAAAGGATATTTTGATCCGATGTCTCCAAAAAACTTTCTATTAATACATGCTGAGAAATGGTTGCTGATAGTGTTTTTCAAGTTCACATGCACTTAACAAATCATCTTTAAAGGCCAAGTTGTATGAATAGAATATTGGTAAATTAGTTATTTACAGTTGCTATTCTACATCTGGCAATACTAACTATATCTTAGGTTCCTTTTCTGTTTTAAAAAATTTACCTAAGTATGAATCTTCAGGCCTTATCAGTCCTGATATTACCAATAAACCTAGAATTGTCTAAAATACAATGGGATAATAAGCAGATATACTGACCAATTTGGCCAAAATCTTATTAATCTAATTTTTTTTATTAAGAACCATTTTTAAGGTCCTACTACATACTAAATATAATTTCATTTAATTTTGAGCCATATATGAACTGTGGGAGAAAATTATTATTAGTCCCACTTTACAGATAAGAAACCTGAGGCTCAGAAAAATAAGAGACGACATGCCCAAGTCCACACAGCTACTAAGTGCTAGATGTTAGGATCTGACTACAAAGTTCACACCTTTATATCAAAACTTGCCTATTTGTTACATAAAAGAAAGATATCTGACTGTCCACTTATTACATGTGGACACTGCGTGTACAGATTTAAAAATTAATGTGAAAAGTAACATTTATTTATAAGGCCATGCAGAATAAACTGCTATATGCTAGAAATATCCATTTCCTCAATTTACTATTTTTCTTAGAATACTAAATAAATTAGGGAGTACTGTGCTTTCCTCACGCTACAGACGTGGTATACTGCCATACTAACCATAGGTCACAGCATATGAAACATACTATGCATTGGTTTTAGAAGCTGAGTACTATATTTAAACTCCAATATAAATTCTAGTCTTCTTTGAAAAGTACTCATGCTTCTGCCGTTGAGAAATAAGATCATATTAAGTGAAATGATGAAATGAAAAGACCATATTTGCATTTACCTTGTGTATATTTCCCATATGATAACCAGATAAAATTTCACCTCAATTTCCAACTTCAAAACATTACAAAGTTAGGATTCCTTGAAACCAAATGCTACTTGTAAGTAAGCTGCTCACACTGACAAAATGATAAAGAGAAACATACAGGAAATATCAGGGAGTAAGAAATAAACCACCTATGACTCAAGTGGTGAAAGACATTTCACGTTCCACATACCTAGTTGCACTATTAAGGACAAATTAAAACGAAAATATCAAAAACCTAGAAGCTAGGAGAGTTCCAACATATTTTCCATTTCATGCCTTCTCTTTATAACTAATTTAATTTTTTGTTTGGTCTATTTGAGGGATTTCTCAAAACAAACAAAATTTAACATTTAGATGGGCTAAAGGTGTCTGTGATTAGTATGTAACTGTCCCTTCCGTAGCTTTGACTAAAACACCAGCAATGAAAACCTTGTGCCACCGGGTGTAGGGGGGCAAATCGTCTTGAAAGCCTCCCACCGCCTGGCAGCAGGTGCTGGGGCAGAGCCAAGGGGAGCTGTGTACTTAGCTCCTTTTTTGGCGATGGCTTTGGTCTCGGCCACTTGCCCCTCTATCGGGCTCCCCCGACCCCTACACTTTCCTTCCCCTCATCCGACGCGCTCGCTCCCATCCCACTCCCACTTCAGGGTCCACAGGAGACTGAAGGGGCCCTCAGAGATTTCCCAACCCACCTCAGAGCTTCTCTCCCTCGCCTCAACTTTCCCGGCGGTCGGGCCTGGGAGACGGCGCCCACCCGCCTCCTCCACACCGCGGGGCCCGACTTCCGTCCCCCAGTGTCGCTCATCCTCCCCAGCCACTTACCGACTCAAGATCCACGAGGATTTCGGGGCAGCAGCGTCGCCGCGCTCAGCCCAGACGCGGAGGCCGAGCGCCCCGCTGCCCGTCGGGGAACGGCTCCTGCCGCTGGTCCGCTGGCTGACCGCGGTGGCGGCGGCGGGGGGCGGGGCGGGAGGCGGCTCCGAGGGGCACGAGGCGGGCCCAGGTCGGGCGCGGGGCGTGGCCTCGGGCGCTGAGCCTCGAGAGCCGCCGCACGCCCGCGAGGGTAGAACCGTTAAAAAGGTGGCGCGCGCTTCCCCGGGCGAGCTAGGCGCGTGGGGTTGGGGCGGCGCCACCGGGAGCCGGTTGTCGAGGTCAGGAGGCCGCGACTGAGGCGCTGCTGACAGCCTAGCCCTGGACAAGGCGCGCCCTCGTGAACGGCCTTCCGGACCCCAGACCGTGGCCCTGCTTGTGCGAAGACTAGGAGGCGCCCGGCGGGCCGCCTGCTGGGGGCTTGGCGGCGGGTTCCAGGCAGGGTCTGTGAGGGAGGCCGTCTCTGTGAGGGAGGCCTCCTCTGTGAGGGAGGCCGCCTCTGTGAGGGAGACCGCCGTCGTGCTGACGACTGAGTACACAGGACTCCTCTCCCCCGTCAGAGCTGCTGGCAGGCCCAGCTTTCCCCTTGGTCCATTTAGTGGGTGCCGGGATTTGGGTTGGCAGGGAGGAAGATGTTTGAGACATGGTTTACCTCAGACAGGGATACAGCGTTTCACACAGACTGCCATCCTGAAAGGAACAAAATGAATTAAGGCAACTCCATCCTAATCATTTCTTTTTAATCTTCACCTTCAATCCTTTTGCTCCTTTTTCATTATCTTTGAGTGTCCCCAGAGGGGGGACTGTCTGCTTGTACTGAGGGATGTGGAGGTGGCAGTGCCTCACGTCCCCAAGCACAAAAAAGACAGTTGAAAATGAACTGGGAAACACTGAACGGCTTTAAGTGGGCACTATCAGGATTTACCATTTTGTAAGGTACGAAGTTTCACAAGCATTTCCATGTATAATCATGTTATTGCTAGCTGTCTCCGTGTAGAAATGGCTTCCAGAAACACTCCTACCATCCACTGAGACAACTCGCCTGGCATGAGAGACCTAGGGTCCAGGGTCAGAGATGGTCATGCTAAAAAGGCATCCCTTGGGGTGAGGCACCAAAAGTCTGCACAGTGGAATCAATATATTCCAACCACCAGATGTAGAAAATTTTAAGTTCAGGATGTGGTTCTCATTCATATAGTCACAACAGAAATTTTCTTCTTCAGGAATATACTTAACAATGCAACATGTATAATTTTATATACATCTTACAATAAAATTAATTTGTGCATATCACTGTATGAAGTCAGTAGAAACTATTGTGACAAAAATGTAAATTGGAAGAATTCCAATTCAGATCAATATTAGTAATTTATCGACAGGAAGAGAGAAATTACAGTAGAATAGACAGACTCCTTGATTTTTTGATAATTGAAGAAAAATGAACCATATAAAAATATCGAAACATTTCGCAATGTCTTATTGATGTGACATAAAATATTGGTATCTACAAGGATAATCTAGAACTCATACTTACAACAAGAACTTGACAACAAACAGGTTAATGGCTTTTAGCAACTTAAAGAGTATTTAAGGTTAAACACTGCCTGAGAAAACTTGAAAAGTGCCCTGAAATCACAGAGTTCACATAAGAACCTCATGAGTTTCCCCAAATTTAGCAATACTAAAAATTGACATTATTACCAATAACAAATTGTGAAACTGCAATAACTTTTCTAAGCTTTCAATAACAAAAAATACATGTTGACTAAATTTGCTTTGAAAAGAATACCACATTATTCATTATCAAATTGAAAGTGCATTACAAAATTACTGTCAAATGATGAGGCAATTAAAAAAATGAAAACTAAAAATATAGGAAAAACATAGCAATGGTTCAGGTAATTTAAAATATCATTTTACTGAATTTCTAAAATATTTGTGGTATTTATCATCTTTTTAAAAATCTGTAATTTGTTGTCATTGATTTTCTAAGTAAATACTTACTTTGGTCACCCTGCCCCACCCCTGCTTCCTGCCCTGCCCCGGCCACTCAAAGAATTGGAAAATGGATTGAGAAAAAGCAACAGTGGAAATAGATATCCCAGTTAGAAGGATAATAATTTATAATGTGTTTTACTACTTATAAGTAGAGGTTTTATGTAAACTTATATTTTCATATTTTATTTAACTCCACTTTCACAATACCTAGAACTACACACACACACACACACACACACACACACACACACACACACAAACTGGTTACTTGATCTCATGGTATGTGCTGTCTAGTGAGGGTACAGATATGCAAACAGACAATTTCAACTCAGTAAGTTAATTGTTAAATCTGGGTGGTGTCCCTGAAAGCCTGGCAACTCAGAAAGCTGAAGAAGTAGCATTACCTGATGTTTACCAAATGATCTCCTTGCCAACCTCCTGCCAATAGTTGCCTTTTATTCATTCCTCAAACATTTACAAAGCATTTTATGAAGAATATGCTAACACATACACAACACAGATGCTCATAATTACTATAGGAATGTGTTAAAAGAGTGGTCCCTAACATGTTTAGCACCAGAGGCTGGTTTCATGGAAGACTGGAAGGGCGGGGTATGGTTTTGGGATGTAACTGTTTCACCTCAGATCATCAGGCATTAGATTCTCATAAGGAGCACACGACCTAGATCCCTTGCATGTGCAGTTTACAATAGGGTTCACATTCCTATGGGCCGCTGTTGATCTGACAGGTAGTAGAGCTCAGGCAGTAATGCCAGCAATGGGGAGGGGCTGTAAATGCAGATAAAGCTTCAGTCACTCACCTGCTGCTCACCTCCTGCTCTGTGGCCTGTTTCCTAACAGGCCAATGACCAGTACCAGTCTGGGGCCCTGGGGCGGGGGTGGGTGGGCAGTAGTTAGAAACCCCTGTGTTAAAAGCTATAATAATGACTTAGTTTCATTCAGCTCAGCAAAAAAGTTGTAAAGACCTATGTTTATGTGCTAGAAACTGAGGATACAAACACAAACTGAAATACGACGAGAAAAGCTGATACACACTGAGGATACAAAGAAAAACTGAAATATGACAAGAAAGGCTGATGCACAATTAGCAAGAAGAGAACGCTAGCTTAATAATAGTGCCTATATATGAAATAGAAGATAGTATATGTAGTAGAAGTACTTAAGTGGAATAAAAGAAGTACTATGTGAAAAGGCATAATTGTGTTGAAGGGTAGGAGGGTGGAGAAGAGACATCACGAAAAGGTTCACAGGGGAGGTAATGCCTGAACAGGATTTTTAAGGATAAAACATTTACCCACTTAGAAAAGGGTATTCCTTGCAGGTGAAAGAACAAGCACAGAGATACACAGGAATAGAACAGTAGCCAATACAAGAAAACATCAGCAATTCAGTACTGCAGAAACACAAAACACAAGACTGCCTGGTAGTGGCTTGATAATTAGGATAATAAAAGATGAAGTGTCTTTTATCTCCTTTATAAGGATATAGAGAGACACTGAAGGATTTTAGTTTGGGTTTGATAGTATTCTATGACCATTTGGAAAAAAAGTACTTAAATAACAATGTGAACAATGGATTGGAAAGCAGAGTAGGCATTGGGCAAGACAAGAACAGAGGCAGAGGAATCAGTTCAGAGGCTTACAGTAATCCAGGCAATGTTTATTGAGAGTCATAAGTAAAGGTAGTGACCATAAAGAAAGTACATATAGCTGAGAGAGTAAGGAAAACTGCTGAGAGTATAGAGAGTTCACCTGTTTTCAGGTGCTAAACATGTTAGGGACCACTGTTTTAACACATTCCTATAATATGAGCATCTGTGTTGTGTTAAGGAGGCAGTTGAAGGTGAAGATCAGAAATTTATAAGGGCATTTACCTGCGTGGTTGTGAGATTCATTGGCTAATAAAGGAGGGGATGATAAATTGAAAGAATAATAAATCTGAAGTCCTCACACAATGTGACTTCTAGACAGAAGAGGTATATTTTCAAAGAGGTATATTTTCAGACAGTGGGATAACCGAGTGTGAGAGTTTAGAGATGCAGTGGTTAAGTATAACCACCAGCATGCTGCTGTAGAGGTGAACATCAGAAGTGAAAGGAAAATAAAGGTAATTGGACTCGACGAAGAACTGAGAGTCCAGACTACAGTATTAGATAAGCCATTCACATTGACATTTAAATCAGTGGCATGTGATAAGAATGAAAACTAGGTACCAAAGTCTGCATTGGTGAGGAGGGAGTTAAAGGAGATCTGTGGATGGCAGATGATAGGCAGAAGGGAAGTTTTAAAAAGGAGTGAAGCAGGTATATAGGAAGAAACCAGAAAACAAAACAAAATATGCCCTTACATAGCTAAGGAATTCTCCACATTTCCTAAACTCTTTGAGGCTTAATAACTAATAAAAATTTAATGCATTTTGGCCAGGTGCGGTGCCTTACTGATATTTTAATCAGTAAAATGATATTTCAATCCCAGCACTTTGGGAGGCTGAGACGGGCGGATCACGAGGTCAGGAGATCGAGACCATCCTGGCTAACAGTAAAACCCCGGCTCTAGTAAAAATACAAAAAAATTAGCTGAGCATGGTGGCGGGCGCCTGTAGTCCCAGCTACTAGGAAGGCTGAGGCAGGAGAATGGCGTGAAGCTGGGAGGCAGAGCTTGTAGTGAGCCGAGATCGCACCATTGCATTCCAGCCTGGGCGACAGAGTGAGACTCCATCTCAAAAACAAAAAATTAAAATTAAAATAAAAAAATTTTTTTAAATAAAATTTAATGCATTTTCAAGATTATTTAAATGTCCAATATCTTAAGCCAAAGGTATTATCTCATGTGGAAATATGACATACTGAGGCAAGGTTTTTCAGAAAAATTTATTGGAACACTGGGAACTTTTCCATAACTCTGTATATCCTACCATTATTACTTACACATATGAACAGGCCACTCAGGGCATTCAAAAAATTCATCAGAGCAATGGGTGCGATCACTTCCTATTTAATAAGTTACCTTAAATAACTCTTAGTTACGAAATTGAAAGATTGTTAGATCAAAGACTCATTTACTGTATTACAAACTAGACCCACTTCTTAAATCTTTAGCCTTACCTGATCCTTACTCTGTGAGGCCGTCTCCAAAAGAAAACAAATAGCCTTTTTATTTTTCTGTTTTTAATCTAATATTCCACTTCAAGTCAAACATATGCATGTTTAGCAAAATATAAAAAGCATAGTATTTATTTAAATTTGTAACTGTATAAAACAAATTTTAAAATTAAAAGCCTGTGCAAAGTTTTATTAGTATTTTGTGCTAATAAACAATCATTTTCATAACTATTGCTATTACAAGAAAAAGAAAATACAATTATGTTATTTAAAGCTCATTGCATGTCAATATCCTAATATTTAATAGAAAATACTTCTGGCTGGGTGCATATGCCTTTAATCCCAGCAGCAATTTGGGAGGCCGAGGCAGGTGGATCGCTTGAGCTCAGGAGTTCCATTCCAGCCTGGGCAGCATGGCGAAACCACTTACCTACAAACAGAGGAAAAAAAGAAAAAAAAAAAGAAAAACATTATCCGGGCATGGTGGTGCACCTGTAGTGCACCCGGTTATTCAGGGGGTCAAAGTGGAAGGACTTCTTGAGTCCCAGAGGTCGAGACTGCAGTGATGGAGAGGCTGAGGCTGCAGTCAGCCCTGAGATTCTGCTTCTGCACTCCAGCCTGGCAGACAGAGTGAGGCCCTTTTTCAAAAAAAAAAAAAAAGAAAGAAAAAAGAAAATATTTCTACTTAGCCTTCCTATAATTTTATGCTAATTATAAAAAAGAAAATCATGTAACAATACTTTGCTACATAAATCAAAATGCTCTAAAATTAATGTAGTTGGATATAATATCAAATTCATAAAAAAAATTTTAAATTATTCTATGCTTCTGAAATGACTATTTTGGGCAAATATTTTCTAATAATTCTCTTTCTACAGATGACCTACAGACAATGAACATCAGGGGGCACAAAAATCAAAAGTTTTTCACTACAAAGTGAAACAATAAAACCTTATGTAGTGGAAAGCAGACACATTCAGAAGCAGACTGATTCCAGCTGGTGTCCTCACACATAAGCTAAGTGACCTTTAATTACTGCATCTGTCTTAGCCTCTTCAATGGTAGAATCATAACTGTGACAGATTAAATGTTAACATACATAAGGTGGCTAAATAAACACTAGGGATTTTGCCTTCATTGCTTATTACATATGTATGTATGAGCACACTAGAAACATACATTGAATAAATGAAAACTTAGATTTTCTAGCAATTTATGCAGATCATAAACATGGAAATGGCTGTAGAGGTTTATCAGAGCATATGAGTGCAAGTGTAGCCATATCAAAACTAAACAAAAGCTAAACAAAAGGTGCACCAATATCTCACAAATCACCACTAAAGAACTTACTCATGTAACCAAATACCACGTGTACCCCAATAACTCATAGGAAAAATAAAATAAAATAAATCACAGCATGTTTCTGTATGTGAAAATATGAATGCCAAAGTGGATATAAACGTGATATTTTCAGCATGGTGTATGTAGTACAGTGTTTCTCCAGGTGTGATCCAGGAAAAATCTCCAATAGAATCATGAGGGAGTGATTGTTTTGAATGCAGATTCCTGTCCTACTCAGCATCTACTTTTTCAGATCTGTGGGAGTAGCAGTTCAATTTCCCCTGGTAAAACAGAAACAAGAATACTGCACTTGCTTCCTAGGTTCTTGTGAATATTTAAACAGCATGTATTGTGAGGTTAGCACTCTACTTGGCACATGTCATTATTAGGTTCCTTTTTTTCTTCTAAAATAACATATATGTACTCACAAATGATTTGTTCGAGAATACCTGGTCATAGTGCCATTTTTTCCCCTCTTCTTTTCTAAGAAGAACTAAGGCAATTTTTACTACTTTGAACAGCAAGGGACAAATACGTCCTTCCTTTTCTGATTTGTGGCTATGGTGTATTCTTTCAAATAACCTCTTCCCAGTTATTTTCTATGTTCCCTAGGCACTGGAAGACATGCTCTACTTAAAACAAAATAACAAAATAACAAAAGACAACACTGAGTATAAAGTCTCATAAATTTGAATTTAATTAATTAAAAATTTTAGGTAACTCACATAGGACTAAGCTTAAATATATATTTTTTGACTTTAAAGCTTAAGGTTTTATCAATGACACTCTGGTTTGGATTTTAATAAACTTATTTTAAAACTCTTCAAGAATCAAAATGAAAATTAACAAATATTGATGTAATCATCATATACTACTCTTATCTATTCATCAAGAGTAAAACTTACTTTCCAACAATCTAGTTCAAAAATAAAGTAAAAATCATTTCTCATCACCCAGAGATAACCACTCTTAACATTTTTGATTTTCCTTAGTTTTTTCAGTATGTACACATAAAATACATTTTCTAAAATGTGGACCATAGTCTATGTATCACACAATTCGTGAGCCATTTCCAATTCAATAGATGAAATTTTTCATCATATTCTTGATTATCTGCTATTCCATTGTATAGGTGTGCCATAATTTATTTTACCAATTCCATGTTATTAGATTGTTGGATTGTTTTTTCTTTTTACTCTTTATTGTAAACAGAAAATTGACAATAACTTCAGGATAAATTATAAAAGAGAGAATTACTAGATCAAAGAATATGTGGGGGGTGTGTGTGTGTGTGTTTCCAATATCCTCAGCATTACAGGGGTATTATTGCACTTTCTACTTCTTTGTTAATATCGTAAGTGAAAAGTAGTATCTTTGTGTTTTAACTTACATTCTTCAAATATTAGAAAATTGAGAGCTGGGTGTGGTGACTCACACCTGTAATCCCAGAACTTTGTGGGGGCAAGGTGGGCATATCGCTTGAGCTTAGGAGTTCCAGACCAGCCTAGGCAACATAGTGAAACTCCATCTCTACAAAAAATACAAAAAAAAAAAAAAAAAAAAAAAATAGCCCGGCATAGTGGCGCACTCTGTGATCTCAGCTACTTGGAAGGCTGAGGTGAGAGGATGACTTGAGCCAGGGGAGTGGAAGTTGCAGTAAGCCGAGATCACACCACTGCACTCCAGCCTGGGTGACAGAGTGAGACCCTGTCTAAAAAAAAAAAAAAAAGAAAGAAAGAAAGAAAAATCGAAAAACAGTTTATGATCTATTGTAGTTATTTTTTTGCTTTTTCATACCGTTAGTCCCTTCTGATATTACAGTCTTTCTACTATTTTGAAAATAGCTTCACCAGTTTGTCTTTTGGCTTTGCTTATGGGTTTTTATCATACAGAAGTATTCTGGGAATTTTTGTTGTTGTTGTTGTTTGGTTGTATCAAACCTTTCCTATATAATTTCTTCTTTTAGATTCTACTTAGAACATTTTATGTTAACCCAATGTTATACAAATACTTACCTACACATTCTGGTACAAAATATAAAGTACATATTCAAGTGTATATAAGAATTTTAAATCCCAATTCATTCAACCCTTTATTCATTCATGCATATTCATTCATGTATATTGAGCACATGTATACCAAGAACTGTTCTAAGTTGGGATAAAGCTGTGAACAAGACTACCAGGGTTCTTGCTCTCATAAAGTATTATTCCAGAAGGAATATGATGTAGCATATAATTTAATGTGAGCTTTCCAATCAATGAGGGAAAAAATGGATTATTAAATACACAATGCTGTTACAACTAGTTAACCATTAGGAAAAGAAGTAAGATTATTTTATACCTAACATCAAGCGTATTACAAATGAATTTAAAAACTATATTTTAAAAATAAAACCATTTGAAAATAGTACAAAAAACATAAATGAATATTATATAAAGAAACATTAGGTACATTCCTAAACATGAAAATTTTACAGCGACATTTCAAGACAACTTTGGAAGTGACATATTATTTTTAATGGAATAAAACAAGGTAATTTTTTGAACAATAATCTTTATTAGTGTATTTTTAAAGGTACATATAATCCTGAGCTACAGCATTTATACATCTGTCATTTACTCTTTGAAGTGTACATGTACTTTGCTTCAAATTCTGTGATGAGTACGTTTTTATACTAATCAGTAACATAAATAATTTAAAATATTAGTCTTATCTTGGAATCACCAATTAATTTACTCAGATGATCTCACTGTCTAATTCTACTACATTTAAAGACTGTAGAACATTTGTGATTAAGCAATTTCTTTTTCAAAACTGCAAAGATGGGCAGTGCGAGAGCTGATTCCATAAATTTCCATGAATTCTTAAGAAAACTATGTTGTTCTTTATCACCGATCTATTTTCTTGAATAATTTGGGTAATTATCTGATCAGTTACCTTTGAGAAGAATAGTAAAAGTACCTCTAATCTCAACATTTTAGCTACTGTAAAATGTCATAAGCTTCCTTCAAATATAAATAGTACATAATTACCTCAATAAGAAAAATTTACCATGATCTAAGGAAAAGGGGCACAACCCAATGTAAATATATCTTTGAATAAATGGTTAAGTATTAGAAAACATATTATGTGAAATACTTCCTCCAGCCTCTATAAGGGAATACATAGAGCTGATAAACATAAATTCCATAAATCCAGACCAGATCTTTTATAACTGGTAATAAAAAGACAAAAATGAGAGACAAAAGTCCTGTCATCTTTGAGAAAAGACATTTATCCAACATCTCCAACTGTGGACAAATAAATATTCATTCTTGTATTTTAAATTACTACCAAAATATTTTATCTTTCTACAAACAACACAAAACAAGCATACAGTATCTAGAAATTTTTTTTTCCTCTGACAAGAATGTCAAGTCTTTGAAGGTACACTAAATTTTCTTTTTCCTGAATAAGGTCACTATAATCTTAGGTTAAAGTTACAGTAAGCAGTTCAAGCAAAATGCATATTGCTTAGGTTTTAAGCAAGCAATTTTGATACTGTTTAAAATGTAAATATAAATGTGAAACTATTGTAGAAATATTTATAAACACTTAGGAATACTCACATATCAGCAAGTAATGAAATAACTTATTTAAAAATAATAAAAGGGTGAGAGTAAATGTAATGTTTGGTAACAAATCCAAAAATATCTATAAGAGATGTAAAAGAACATGAAAAGGCTTTATTATTCAAATGTTGAAAACCTAGCAGCAAAACAATTTGCATATAATGTAGTGCAATGAGCATTTGTTCATAAAAGACTCCCAAAGTCTTGAAACTATTATACATAAACCAGAATGGAATCCATTAGGATAAATAATTTAAAGATGTCCAGAGTAGCTTACCAAGAACTGCTAGACACTCTCACCTGCATCAATGAATCATAAACAAGCTTATGCAAAACTGTGTTCTGGATAACTGACTCTTATGGCTCCCCAATAACAAGCTCGGATAAGGCAGATCAACCCTAGGAGATAAGCAATTGCCCAAGAAACATAGGTTGCTCGAAATCGCCTTGCAAAATCTTGGGTGCCAACCTAAAGTAAAAAGCAATATAAAAACAGAAGATTAGAAACGTTAAGAAAATATCTGCTTAGAGAACTTGTATCAGCTTACATGTGATTGTTATGAAACATACCCCCAGACTGAATACACAAAATCCTTATAAGAGTAGGTGTATCTGTTGACTGCAACTGATAGACCATACTGCTACTTGTATTAACTACAAATGTTATGAAGTAAACAAAAAAGCACACTAAGGATTAAATTCCTTATCTCTACAAGGAATTTAATCTATGTAACTTCTTACTATCATGGGACACAAATAGGACATTGCTAATAATAAGGGACTAGTTGTACTGACAAACAAAGGAGCATGGAAATGGCAGCAAAAGGGATTATCTTCCTCTTCTGGCATAATTCCCATGCTAACTGCTCAGCTCCAGTCTCCCCTAAAAATAAGCCATCCTCATATTGGTAATAAATCACTGCTTGATTTGGATAAAGTGAAGAGTGGTTTTTCAGATCTCTGTAGCTGAATGAATGTTGCGTTGAATAATAAGATACCCCATAGCTATACAAAATTAGTTCTGGCACTGAATTTTTTAAAAATGGGCTTTTGCTATATAGATGATAAAATCCCCAACAGTAAGTACAAAGACACCATTTCACCTGGATAGGTGAGTTCAATCAAAAAGAGATCCGTGGATTGGGTTTCTGATTGCTTATAATCATTCAGAAGCTTCTAGGGCTGGCATGCCAAGGATGCAGACTCTTCACGCATCCCTGAAGGTTGTCACAGGCCTCATGACTGCTACTGATAAAGTTGAGAGGACAGAATTCTAACATCAAAGTAATACTCACAGTTAATCCAACTCCAATGAAAATACATATCATTCCAATGGTAATGTATGCACAGCAGCGTCTTCGTGGAAGTGCACTACCCACTGAGGAGCTGCAAATTCATGAAAGCAAAAGAGAACATTAAATGTTTACATAAAAATTCTCTATTTCATTTTTGTGAGTTCTTATCTATGGCTTTATTAATATTATATACTTTTTATTCATTGCTTCAACTTTATAGACAAGAACATGCATTAAACATGTCATTTTTAATGGATGATAAAATCGTTTAGGGTGAATTTGTGATATTACTGTGGCTTTAAACAAAGTTCAAGCCTTGGTCATTGATAATATCCACAGAAATCCACTGTAGTACCTGCTAATCTCCCAAGATAAGAGTTTATTTCCAAAGAATCTACTTCAGAATGGAAAAAGAGCTATCTTACAAATAGCATTTGATTTTTTTTTACAGTTAAAACAGTATGTGTTTATGTTAAAAATTTAGAAAGTAGAATAAAAAGGAAAGAAACAATAAAAAGGAAAAGAAAAAATTACCTATGATCCCAATATCAAAAAATAGTCACGCAGTATTTTTGCATACTCTCCTCTAGCCAATTTTGTACCTTACCAATGTATAGCATAAACTTTTTCCCATAATATTCTCAAACTAAAATTCTGATGGATGAATATAACATAATTAACAAATTTTCTACTATTGTACATTAAAGTGTGTTCATTATTATACATAATGCCAACAAAGTATCATTTAAAAGCATTGTGCTTATTTTTAATCATTCTTAAGATTTTTTAAATTTAGAATTAGGATTACAAATTAAAGGGATTAAACTTTTTGAATTGTTTTTAATACATACTGTTAAAAACCCTCTACTGTGCCACTCAGCTGAAATTCCTAATCTAATAGTATTAACCCTCCCCATTTCTAATTGTGGTAATTTTCAAATGATATAAGTTATAGCAGAAATCAGTAGCCAAATTAGCACTTTCTTCTCTGTCTTAACGTACATATATTTATTACTGTATACTACATGCAAGGCATATTGTTAGTGAATGACACTGAAGTATCTGATTCACCTTTGTGAGGTCAGTGTCAAGATTATGCCTAACATACAATAACTTCTCAAAGAATGTCTGATGAATAAGTAAAATACAGAAATTCATCACTTACTAGAAATGATTTAGAAACATGCGATTCCAAATAGGTTAATTTTGCATACAAAATTATTTCCTTTAATTTCCAAATCTTTTTGAAAAACTGATGAAGTTTGTTGCAAATATACCATAGTAAATTTTCCTGGATACTTGAGCCCAAACACAAACATCTGGATGACCTGGGGACCACCATTAATTACTATATTGTACAGCTTGCTATCTAGAGTTACTAGGGCATGTAGAATTCATTGCCTTTATGTAACATTTAGCCCTAGTCTATTTTTGGTTTTAATTTCTATGCATCCACTGGTGGTTTTTCCTGCCTTATACATCACAACTGGTTGTTGTTTCTTATCACTGCCTGTGTATCTGTCTTTGTCAGTTTGTAATATACGATTCACTAGAAGCCAACTAAGCTTATTAGAATTATGTATTGAATAAGTCAAAAGTTTCTAAGTGAATATTAGAGCAGCTTTTCTGTGAGCCAAGAGAATACACTTTAGTACATTAATTTCAGTGCATAAATTCTGCTTAGAAAATCTGTGCTCCTTTTTCATCACTCAAATTAAATAGTCACTACATCTGAGAAATCTTCTCAGAAAAAAATAACCTACTGCTACTCTACAACTCAAGTGCCATCTCCTCACAGGATAAGGCAATGACCAACAAGCACCTATTAATCATAACATCTCTTACACATTTAATACATATGTGGTATCTACATGCAATATATATTACTGGTACAAAAACAGACACACAGATCAACTGAACAGACTAGAGAACCCAGAAATAAGGCCACACACTTACAAACTTAAACTATCTGATCAAATAGGTTTTGACAAACCTGACAAAAACAAGCAATGAGGAAAGGATTCCCTATTCAATAAATGGTGCTGGAATAACTGGCTAGCCATATGCAGAACATTGAAACTGGACTCCTTCCTCATACCAAATTTAAAAATTAACTCAAGATGGATTAAAGACTTAAATGTAAACTATAAAACTATAACAACCCTGGAAGACAACCTAGGCAATGACATTCTGGTCATAGGAACAGGCAAAGATTTAAAACTATAACAACCCTGAAAGACAACCTAGGCAATGCCATTCTGGACATAGGAACAGGCAAAGATTTCACGATGACGACACCAAAAGAAACTGCAACAAAAGCAAAAATCGACAAATGACATCTAATTAAACTAAAGAGCTTTTGCACATCAAAGGAAACTATCAACCGGGTGAACAGACAACCTACAGAATGGGAGAAAAATTTTGCAAACTATGCATCTGACAAAGGTCTAATATCTAGCATCTATGAGAACTTAAGAAAAAAAACCCCGCCATTTAAAAAGTGGGCAAAGGACATGAACAGACACTTTTCAAAAGAAGACATACATGCAGCCAACAATTCTGTGAGAAGAAGCTCAACATCACTGATCATTAGAGAAATGCAAATAAAAACCACAATGAGATACCATCTCCCACCTGTCAAAATTAATACTATTAAAAAGTCAAAAAATAACAGATGCTGGCAAGGTTGTAGAGAGAAAGGAACATAACATTCAGAAATTCAGAATACAGAAGTTTAAAAAGAAGTTTATTCTTCTAGCATCTAAAACTTAAAGGTAGAGCCTAGGGTTGGCAGTCAGCTCTATTCCCTGATGAATTGGTATTGCCAAACTCTACACAGGTAACAACGTTCCTGCCAGTTGGCTTTTCCACTCAATTCAAAGAGGAGAGAGAAAACCAAGACAGGCAATTTTGTCTTTAAGGAGAGCATCAGAAAACTGCACTCATCACTTTTGTTCACATTCCATTGGTCCTAACTTAAACACGGCCACACTATCTGCAAGACAGGCTAGGAAATCCATCTTTAGCTGGGTGGCTAGTCAAATTCAGAGGTATACTAATAAAAAAAAGAAGAGAACAGCAGTCTCTGTTATTTTAATTGATATTAACATTACACTTTAATGTTGGCTAGTGTTTGCCTGGTATGTCTTTTCCTTTGGTTAGTGATTCATGGTTGTACCTTTTTCTATCCTTATGCTTTCATTCTATGTTCTAATATTTCATGTGTTCCTTCTTCAAATTGTATATAGCTGTTCTTACATCTAGTCTTACCATTTCTGTTAAGTTTTACTAGCAAGATTAGTCTAATGATATACATGGACTATTTCTGACATCTTATTTTGGCTTTCTACTATGCCTGTATTTTCTGCTTTTCTACTTTTATTTCCAGACTTCTTTTATATTGACCATGAGTCTTTTATTTCATTTTTCTCTTATTATTCTGAAAGTTTCATAATTTATTTCAATCATTTGGCAGTTGCACTTAAAATTTTAACTTATATACCCTTTAAAAACTAAAGCCAATCATTAAATCCACTTTCCTGATAAATACAAGGATTTTAGAAATTTTTAACTCCAAACATTCCACTAGCATCTTAATGCTATTGTTTTCCAATATTTCAGTTTTATTGTATTTTTGTTTCTCAAAATTCATTAGCATTAATATAAATTGATATTGTCATTTTTGCTATTTTATATAGTCAGTGTTTCTGGTGAATTGTTACAGTTTCTTGGTTTACCTTTCCTTCCTGCATTGCAGAAATTTCTTCTGGAATATTTGTTCATATTCCCTAGTTCATCATTTAGCAGTTTTTTTTAGTAAGAGTACCAGGATGGTAGATACCCTGGGTTTTGTTTGTTTGTAGGTTTGTTGGTTTTGCTTTTGAAAATATATTTATTTTACCTTCATTATTCTTTGATGGTTTAGATAGGTGTATAATACCAGTTTGACAGTTAATTTCTCTTAGTATTTTTGATGTATTTTAAAACTTGTTTTCTGGCTTCTATTTTTGTGGTTGAGACATTTGCTGACAGAACTGTTATCCTTTTCTTATTGAAAATATGCCTTTTATCTCTCTGCTTTTAATTACCTTCTATTTCTCTTAGGTTTTCTACAATTTCACTGTAACACATTTACTTATCCTGCTTGGATTTCATTATTATTTTTGCATATAAAAATTTGTATCTTTCATAGATCCGAAAATTCTTTGAGATTATCTCCTAAAATGCCATATCCCATTCTTTATTTGTTCTTTCCAGATCAGATATATAATAAGTATCTTAATAATATATTTTCTCTTAATCTTACATTCATCTTTGTCTCTCTATGCTGGATTCTGGGTAATTCACTTACCTCTATCTTCCAATTCACAACTTTAGTCTTCACCTTTAGCTGATCTGTTCTTTAAACTGTATGTGTATTTTAATATCTGTAATAATTTCTGAAAGTTCTAATGCTTCTTTCTATATCTATCTGGTTATTTTTGCAAATTTCTATTTGAGACAATTATAGATTCACAAGCAGTTGTAATAAATAAAGAAATATCATGTATCCTTTGCCCTATTTCCCCCATAGTAAATCTTGCAAATTATAATACGATATTATAAAAAGGATATTAACATTCATACAATCCACCAATATTCAGATTTCTCAGTTATATGAGTATGGATTTGTCTTTAATTTTATGCAATTTTATCACATTTAGGTTCATGTGTCTATCGCTACAGTCAAAATAGAGAACAGTCTATCACTGTAAGGATCCTTTCATAATCACACCCTCCTTTCTGCCCATCCCATACCCTGTGCCTGCCACACCATCATTAATCTGTTCTCTATTTCTACAATTTTGTCATTTGAAAAATGTTACATAAATGAAATCTTACTGCAGGTAACCTTGTATGGCTAGTTTTTTTTTTTTTTTTTACTCAGCATAAACTCAATTCATCCAAGCTGTTGCATGTGTCAAATTTGCTACAAACACTCATCTATACATTTTTGTGAGTACCTGATAATTTTTAAATAGTCTTATTTGTTTTATCTTCTTTCTATTTTAAAATATCTTAGGCATAGTTTTAACCTACTCCATACTTAATAATTACAAATCTGAAGTTTTTAGAAGTCAATTACGCTGCTTGTGCAATGTTGATTATGCTTCTGGAATCGTGTTTCCTCCTATGACTAGTAACTTTTGTTGAAAACCATTTTGGCTGATCTTAATATGAAAAAAATCTTGGCATGCATAGTTTGGGGGTGCTTTCCTACACACAGAACTTTCATTTGCTTTTCTCAGGCTCCCTAGACTGATACTAACCCTAAATTTTAAGTCAGTTTCTGGAACTAGGTTTTCCTAGATCACATAAGTGATATAAAATATAAACCTAAATTCACTGTTCTTATAAATTTTTTCCTTTGCAATCTTCCTTTTCTGGTTGATTTCTTTTTCCTGACTTACTCTTTTCTGGGGGAAGAGTACTTTAAGTACTTTATTGGGAGCAGGCAGTATTCCAATCCCTCTACCTTGTGTGAGGCCAACACCTTCTCTCTCGTTCTTCCAAGGCTCTAGATCCCTAGTATTGGCAAGTACCTTCAGGATAGTCCTGGTTGTCACTTAATCTTAATTTTTGGTCCCTGGGGATTTTCTTAACTGTCATATGAGCTGAGCTATGCATTTAAAAGGATGATTTTTACAGTTAATTGGCTTTTTATATTACTGGATGTGAAAGTCAAGGGCATATACAAAAATGTGGACAGTGAATCTCCAAGCTGAAAAGACCATTCAATACTCTCAAACATGTAACTATTCACTCTTCAAATTATTAATCTTTCGCTTCATAAAAATACCTTATGAAACACTAGGATTATGAAGAACACCGGGAAAATGCTAGTGTAGCTAGTGCTATAGGAATTTATAAGGGGAAAAGGTGGCAAACAATGTTCTTTATGTTACAATTTTCAGACAAGGCAGCCAGAGATGGCTTTATTACATGAGACTTAAGGATGGGTAAAATGTGAATAGATGGGGGAGTAAGTCATTTCAGCTGATGACATTAGAATTGTTCAGGTGTGAAGAGAAAATGTGTTCAAGGAACAAGCAGCAAAATAATCCTTCTGCCACAGAAGGTTTCTACCGATGAATAGTAGAAGCAAGGGATGTTTCAGCTAATTTTTGAGGTTAAATAAGGGTTTCTAGGTATACAGGGGTGAGAAAAGGAGTAGCCAGGTCATTCTAGGTCCAGCAGGATAAGACTCAGGAACAGAAGAAAGAAACTGCATAATATGTTTGTAGAAGTAGAAGTACAGTTTGTTGGGGTAGGAACAACTAGGTTGTGTGTGTAGAGATAGAAGAAAGCAAAGATATTACTAGAAAAGTTAGGCAAAAACTAACAGAAATTTGGAGTTTTATTTTGGATTTTAGGCAATGGGCTGATAGCAAACCATATGGTACATTTATGCCAATAAGTAAAAGAAGTCCTCAGAATAATTTATATGAAACTAAATATACAAACCTAAAATAACAATGGAAATTGTACCTCTTCAGGTTGTGCAGCATACAACTTGCACAACTGAATGCCATGGCTACAAAATTGGGAGCCACTAAAAGATGTGATGCCAGAGAATCTAAAATGATATATGCATTTAGGGACTACTACTCCAGTAAATGAATAGATAACTGCAGGATTGGAGGTCAAGAGATAAATTAGAAAACCAATGCAATAGTTCTGGTGAGAGATGCTGAATACATGAACTAAAGTAGAAATCATGAGAATAAGAGGATAGAATTAAAATGTCAAGGGACATAATTGATAGGATATTACCATTTAAATATGGAGAATGATGAAAATACATTAATATTTCTTGGTTGGTCAGTCGGACAGACAGGGTGACATTCATTAACATAATCTTTTTCTAGAAATAATGTGGGGTTGAAAAAGAAAATAATATATTTATCAATACACATGGGAGACTGGTTTGCAGAGTAAGGTGGGAATGTTGGGTCAGGTTGTGTTTGAAATGACCATGAGATACCAAGTTGAAATAACTCTACGTTAGATAGCGAATAGAGATAGTATATTTACATCTGAAGCTCCAAAGAAATATCTGGGGTCAATTAATGGCATCTAAATGACATAGGAACCTAAGAGAACACCCGGATAAAGTGCAGTCAAGTTCCAACTTTGGAGAATAGCAAAATTTAACAACTTGGAAGAGAAAATAAAGCCAACAAAGAAGAGTTGTGAGAAGTAAGAGAAACTCAGAAGAAAGCAGTATCTGGAAACCAAGAAAACAAATTTTAAGGAAAAGAAACCATTGTAGGCTGGGCGCGGTGGCTCACGCCTGTAATCCCAGCACTTTGGGAGGCCGAGGCAGGTGGATCACGAGGTCAGGAGATTGAGACCATCCTGGCTAACACAGTGAAACCCCGTCTCTACTAAAAATACAAAAAATTAGCCAGGCATGGTGGCGGGCGCCTGTAGTCCCAGCTACTCGGGAGGCTGAGGCAGGAGAATGGCGTGAACCCGGGAGGCGGAGCTTGCAGTGAGCCGAGATTGCGCCACTGCACTCCAGTCTGGGCGACAGAGCGAGACTCTGTCTCAAAAAAAAAGAAAAAAGAAAAAGAAAAAAGAAACCATTGTATTAGTCAGGGTTCTCCAGAAAGCCAGAACCAATAGGAGATAGATGATTGATTGATTGATAGGATAGACAAGAGGCAATTTATTAAGGAAACTGGTTACTGGGATTATTGAGGCTGAGAAGTCTTGCAACAGGGGATCTGTAAGCTGGAAACCCTGGACTGTTGGTAGTGTGGCTCAGTCTAAGTCCAAAAGCCTCAGAATCAGGGAAGCCAGCGGTGTAATTCTCAGTCTGAGGAGGAAGGTCTGAAGAGCTGAGGAACCACTGGTGTAAGTCCCAGAGTCCAAAGGCCAGAGAGCCTGGAGTTCTGATGTTCAAGGGCAGGAAAAGAGTGTCCAAGTTCCAGAAGAGTGAAAATCGCCTTTCCACTGCCCCCTTTTTTTTTTCTATCGGGCCCCCAGCCAATTGGATGGTACCTGCTCACACTGAGGGCAGATCTTCTCCATTCAGTCCACTGATTTACACACGTGTCTCCTCTAGAAACACCCTCTTAGATATATCCAGAGTTAATGCTTTACCATTTCTTTAGACATTCCTTAATCCAGTCAAGTTGACACCTAAAATTAATCAGCACCCCCAGGATGATCAATAGTATCAAATGCTACAGAGAAAACAAGCAGGATGAGAATCAAAATATTGGAATTTATTATTGGGATGTGAATTTCATTAGAGCAAATTCAGTGACCCACTGGGGACGGATGGCTAATTGTGCCTTACTCCAGAGAGAATGGGGTGCAATAATCAAATGAAAGTGTAAGCCTTGGAAAGAAGAGACCTGCATCCCTCTGAGAAGAGGAAATGAAGTGAGTATGGATAGAGAGGTTTACGAGTATGAAATACAAAAATGAGAGAATTCACAGATAGCCTCAATTATTTCAGAGATAGGAGGCAATTCGTTGGATGAGACTTGGAGAGTTGGGGGTACTGACGTGGGGGTTAGGTGGGGGTTTAGGAGGAATAGTAGATATCTGGAGATAGCTGTTTTGGGAAATGGGGAGTCAATCGAGGACACTTAGGAATATAGAACAATTTAGATAAATTACAAAGCTATACATTTGTAAAGATCTGATGAATACAGAATTTTTTCAACTCTCAGTTATCTTGGTGAAGGAATGGAGAAGCCATGGCTATATTGATCCAAGATTTCTGCTTTGAAAAGCAGATAGATGGAATGATGATTAACCAATCTAGCAAACCTACTATTCTATATCTAATACATTGAAAATGAATTTATCATCTTCTGCCAGACACATTTCTTCTAGATCCTGCATTTTCTGTCTCAGTGAATGGTTCTACAGCCTCTCAGAAATAGGGTCATTCTTGATCCCAATCTCTCTCTCTCATACCTTCACATTCAGTCCTATCCATTCCATTTCCTTACTAGTACATCTACACTCTGACTCCTTTGTACTTTTGCACAGGTAGCTCCTTCTACAGTGTATTATCCCACCCTCTTTTTCACACAATTCTCACTCATCTTTTATAACTTAGTTCATATATCACTCTCTCCTGAAAACCTTTACTCATGATCCCTTTCCCTCTAATCTGGATTAGGGACTCTTCAAAGCAGAGCATTCTGGTCATACCTCTTTCAAAGCACTTAAAACTTTATAGTCATTAGCTATTCTCTCCACTATGCCCACAAGACTAAATTCCTTGAAGGTGAGATTATGTCTTTTATTTCAAGCAACCAGTACTTAGCACAGAATTGTTTGCTGAATTAATGAATAATTATAAAATATAACACTAGACGGCAAAATAAAAGGATAACACTTGAGAATAAGTCCACTATTGTTTAAAACGGCAGGAGGTGATTCACAAAAGAGTACATCAGTGATGTAAAAGAAATGATATTCAATGATAATTATCATTGATTAAATCAATGGCTCTACTAGTCATATGTCCATTATAACATTTACATAGAAACATAGTCCAAACTGTATTTCAGAATGCTACAAGTACACCTTCAGTCTGGCAGTGGCTACAAGCCACCTAATTAAAAGAACAACATCACCTTTAGCTACCATAGTACCAGCTACCATTCGAGTAAGAAATAGCAATATGAGAAAATGCCCCTCGCTCTTTGGAGCTCTAGGGGAAGCTTTCCCCACACATTTTGTGAGATAAAAGCATATAACACACTTGCTTCATAGTAATAAATTTACCAACTTCTGTAACTTAAAACTAATTTTAGGATATTTGTGTTTAAAGAAATAAAATTCTGTCTCAGAATCTTACTCCAACAGATGACCCATCATTTTGTTATGAAGGAGAACATTCAAAAAGAAAAGAAATCTAGATACCAGCTAGGATTGTTCATGTGATAACAGTATTTGCACTCAAATAAGTAATGAATGGTTCGAGTCCTCCCATGTTTAGCATGTGACTCCAATTCTACAGACCTTTCTCTTAGAATGTTTAAGCTGATTTATTCCATGTGAATTTCTATATAAGTTGTTCCCTAAGTAGTTGATACAAATTCTTCTTCATATTAATATACTGTCTTGTGATTTTTAATAAATCACAGAGTATTCAGACATTCAATACTTCTTTATTAGTAAAAATATTGCCATTGTATGAAAATAATTAACCAAGAAAGTCCCTTGAGCAAAATCCTTAACCTCTCTTAAGAGTTGCTGATTTGTAAAATTACAAAAATAATCCCTGTATTACAGGATTGCTGTAAAGATTACAGCTAGTATATATGTATATATAAAGCAATATCACTCTGCTTAGCACACAGTCAGCTAACCACAAAGGTGTCTGCCAGGCCAGGCGCAGTGGCTCATGTCTGTATTCTCAGCACTTTGGGAGGCCGAGACGGGTGAATCACCCGAGGTCAGGAGTTCGAGACCAGCCTGGCCAAAATGGTGAAACCCTGCCTCTACTAATACAAAAATTAGCCAGGCGTGGTGGCAGGTGCCTGTAGTCCCAGCTACTTGGGAGGCTGAGGCAGGATAATTGCTTGAACCTGGGAGGTGGAGGTTGTGGTGAGCTGAGATTGTGCCACTGGGCAACAGAGCTAGACTCTGTCTCAACAACAACAACAACAAAAAAAGTCTCTGTCTTTTCTTTTCTATAAGATCTTTATTTCCATTTTAATGTTCTTTGTGAATATATTTGCAATTTAATTTTGTACATTTTTATGAAAATACAGATAATACCCAGAAATATGTATCATCCATATGCATATTCACATACTTTGGAGGGGGGAGTATGGATGTGTCCCTCAAGTACATATATATTATTTTGTGCACGTATTAAGGGTTTATCCACTTTGCTTCTCCATGTACAGACTTCTATTGGATTCAGTAAGGAATTAGAATGATTAATTTCACAAATAAAAAAGAAACTTTTTTTTATAAGCTAAAACATGCTGTGAAGAAGTTATTCTTATAGAGCTATATTTAGTTGAAATCAGATCTAGCAGAGATAGAGATATTTTGCTACACATATTCTACTTTTCAAATACTTTTTAATTACCTTCTCCTATAAACCATTCTTGGGATTTCTCAACTCTCAATGTAGATAAGGTATTTATATCATACTAAGGATCACACAAATTAAAAAATGAATATTATTTCAAACCTCTTATTTTCAATAATAAAAATCGAATTGTCTAAGCATTCCAGTTTAATTTACTTTGCTTAAGTTATAATTCACATATATAAGAGGATAACAATAATTTTTTAAATTGTAATAATATTATCAAAATAGATGCTGTGCAGAAAAGAGTTAACACAGCAGGCCTGAGACTGCTAACCTTAGAAAGCCTGCTTGTAAGGTTGGCCCTTAGCTGGCATCTAGAAATTTAGATTTGGGGAAAATTCCCATCATTCCGTAACTGGTAAGAGTGGCTTATTATGTATAAATTGTTTGTGTAAACAGTATGGTTTATGCTAAACATAAATTCCATTCAAACAGGAATTTGGAATTTTGATATGTGCTAGATAGGAGGTGCCTGTGTAACCAGCGCCAGTAGAAACTTTGGGTACTAAGACTCTAATGAGCCTCCTGGTAGACAACATGGTACATGCATGGTAATAATTCACTGCTGGGATACTTCATTGGGAGGGGCCTCTTGGAATCTTGTCCCTAGTTTCCTCCAGACTTTACTCCATCTGCCTTTTCCCTTTGCTGATTCTGCTTTGCATACGTTTGCTATAATAAATCATATCTCTGAATACAACTCTATATTAATTTATATGAGTCCCTGTAGAAAACCAAGGAACCTTGGTGTAGTCTTGGGACCCCCAACACCGATGCCATAAAATGTGTTTAATCAAAATATCTTCTATTATTTTTCATTTTATATTGTCTTATATTATTTTCATCAAGTATATCATTTAGGAATAGAGAGAAATAGGCTAAATTGTTAAGATAGACAAATAATTATATAAACGTTGCCATCAGTAATAATCTTATTAGGCAGGAGATGAAAAAGGCCAACAATTACCTAATTATGAAGTCCAGAACAATTTGAGTTTTCTCCTAGATTACAGCCCATTTTATTAATGTAAATGTTGGATTATTTGTAATGGATTATAATCTCCTAACCAGGTTACTGATAATTTTAGCAATTTCACTTCTTATAATAGAAATTGATTTTCCTTTAGGGGATGATAATCAAGCCTAATCATTTTAATTTCAAAATGGGATATACTTGTTTTAGGATGTCTTGTTTTTAGCCTTAAAAAGCATAAATATATTGGCATGCATTCACTTCACAGCATGTCTTAAAATCAAAATCTACTTAAGTGAAAATTCTGAACTCTTCAAATTTGTCTTAAGTATTTCTCAATAGTATTTCCAATGGTAGGGAACTTACATTTTTTTGCAGTGTGGGCATTTTGCCAGAGTGTTGAACCTCAGTTCCATCCACTGTAAAATAAATAAAGAGAGGAATTGAAAAGAAAAACAACTGAAAACTATCCAATCTGATAAGACATTTCTTTTCCTTTAAATGTCATCAGGGATCACAACAGAAGCAATCACCTTCTCACGGTTACATGAGCTTTTCCCTTCAACACTTCTCTCCCTCTCTTAAAATACAGTTTGGGATCCTCCTCTGAAATAGTTCCCATGACTTTTCCAATGCTCTGACGCAATCTAGGTTTGCTTTACATGAATACTGAATATAATATCATAATTGGGGTCATTTTGTTCAGTAAGTCTCAGTTCACTTCCAGGGAATAAAAACATATTTCATATACCATCAAAGTTATTTTTATTTAAGTCTTCAGGGCTGGCCTTTTAAATACTTGAATATTTAGATTCATTACTAAAATTAAACTATTCTACTTATGTGAGAAACTCACTAAGTACATAAACTAAACGAATTAGATACAGGTAGTACTGAAGTCGGGAACTGTCTTCTGTTCTGTCGTTGCCTATATAATGTAACAAAAACATACTGCTTAGTACAATTTTCTTCCTGTAAGTGTAAGTAATAAATGTGCCACCTTCCTCATATGAGTATTATTCAGATACTTGAAATGACTTACTGGTTATAGATAGTCTTTGAAAGAATATGCAATATAAATTTAAAGTAAATCTTTATCCCATGAAATACATTTTGTTCAATGACTTTCTAACAATCTTCTTCTGTCTTGTTTGCTTTTCTATATACCTCCTTATAAAGGGTGTATTTCCTTGATAGTTTGGGGAAATTTTCTTTAAGCACTTTGGCAGTTTATCATCAAAACAACTTATTTTTATTAAAATTAAGTTTCATTTGGGAATCTAGGCCATCAATTTTTCTTTTCAGAAGGCTCAAATTCTAGATACAGAGGTTTCAATAACTTGTGGATATTCAAACATTTTCTACACAATAGAAGATATCTTTTAGAATATATCTGATGCATACCTTTTTCTTTTATGATTAAAGAAAAGAACATATAAATTTGGGTTTCCTAAACTCCTTTCTCTTCATTTTTATTTCAAATATCATGAAATTTAGTTAACCTTGTTATGATCTCTTTTAGTCACAACAGGAACATATAGTCCCAAGATAAATTAAAGAGAAATAAAACTTTACATGAATGTTCACTCTCTTTACAAAATGATTATTTTTAAACATCTGCAAATGTCAAACCAAGGGCACTTATTTTTCAAGCAAGAGTATTTCTCTCATTACTTATAATGACAGAATTACTTATAATATCAATTTGTAACAAGTTGATTTATTTTAAAACTGCTCTTAAAGTAAAAATTCTTGAGTTAATGTGCTAAACAGATACTAATATAGATTTCTACAGAAATTGGTACAGAACATTAAGCAGTGGAAGAATACAGAACTATTATTAAGGGCTTCTTTATGTTTCTGTAATAGGCTTAGGATAGTTACTGAACTTGTGATGTCATTTCAAATGTTATTTATAAATAACAAATTTAAGTTTTTCATAGTTAAAAGAAGCAAACTGGTTTGAGAAGGCAATTATGAAACCTTTGAGTCAAGAGTAACTCAAAATCCAAGACTTAGCCTAACAGACTAACATAGGAATTTCAGTATTTCAGATGACCCCTAAAGAGACTGTTTAGTCCACTGTTATCATTTTATAGTGTTTTTCATTTTAACACAAATTATGCATGATAAAATCAATGATAACTGACAAACAGTGGGGACTTTATTCTGTAATTAATGTATTACATTGCCAGCAACCTACCACATCTGGTTTTGCTGTTATCTGCAAGTACTCACTTAAATGGAGCAGACTAATAACAAAAAGCATCTATTATTAGAATAATTTTCTTTTAATTTATCCAAATGAACACCAATTCTTATGCTTGGAAAAGAAGTTGACTTAGTACTATTCTCTCATCTAAAATCTGGCCTCTGGATTCTTAAAATTTTATTGCCAGACCTTAAGTCCCATTAGACTAAAAAAAAAAAAATCTTAATTGTATCAGCAAGATTAAAAACAACTTCTCTAAAACCCAATCATTTTTAGTAGAGATCTTCTAATATTTGACTTATTTCTAACTATTCTAAAACATGTAATGGATACATTGAGTTTCCCCAAGATATATTTTGGAACTAATCTTAGAAGATTTGTTTAAAAAAAAAAAAGCTATATTGCTTAAAACTACTAATTTAATTTTATAGTATCTTACCGAGTTAGATAGATAGATAGATAGATAGATAGATAGATACCTGCATACATACATACATACACAGATACATAGATACAATAGGCAACTGGTAACACTTTGAAATATGTTCAAGTTAAAACTGTTATCCCCCCCTGCTATGGCACCCATTTGTCCCTAGATACAAATGAAAAAAATCTGATCCTGCCTGAAGGTACTAAATTGGCCCACTTCAGGGTAAACTTTGAACCAAGTTGTATTCGCTTTTATTAAAGCACAACAATCCTCAGTCAATGTTGATTGACAAAGTACCTGGATATGCCTTTCATCAGCAACAGAGACCATGGGCCCTACAGAAAAGTAATAGTAAACTCTGCTGTTCAGCTGTGTTAAGAAACTTCTTTGCATTCATGGAGAACTAGCTAAAGGCTTTATAAGTCAATTCATTCTTCTGGGAAATTATTTTTCAAACAATGCCCTTCAAATCACCACTCAGGCGAGATGATCTCAAAATGGTTTGGAGGGTAAAAAATGTTTGGACATACAATATAAAAACTCCCTCTTAAATATATACAATGGTATATGCTAAAACTGCTAAAGAATATCCTATTTTAAATTCTGTTTAATTTTTTAATCCTAGCAATTCCCAATGAACATGGAACTCTTTACTCACAAACACCTGTTACTAACCTATAAAATGAATTTGCCATTGAATACACTTTGGAAGACACAAATCTAGCTTTTTTAAATTTATCCATGGTCCCAGACAGGCTATGATATGAATAGTGTAAATATTGTGAATTCCTAGAAAACTTAACTTCAGCATTATAACACTGGTATATTAAAAGATATTATTATAAACAGAAGGAAGCTGTGAGAATATAGAGAAGCTATTCTCTAGATTGCATATTACTTCAGCAATTGTGTTTTTTTCCGGGGGTAAAATATCAAAATTGAATTATTTTTAAGTGTAAATTTTTTAAAATGATAAAAGCCTTGTCACACACAATAGTTCTTTTATCTTAATCCTTGAGAGAATTCTCTTGCAGGAGAGAGAGAGCTCATTATTTCAGGAAAAGCATTTCCTATGTGATCTTTTCAATAAAATATCTTGAATATTTTGTCACAGGTCATATTTTCTTCTTTTCTTTGACTCTAGAAAACTCAGCTAAGATTCAGCCTAGTTTTATCAACTGTATTAGACTAAATATTAGCATACTTATATTATGCATGACTTCAGGTTTTTTTTTTTCCTGCCCTACTTATTATTTTTCCTGATTTTTTTCACATTTTATTTTCAATCATATTGAATTTAATGTATCTTGTAACTTATTTCAATTGCTTTGAACCTTGCAAGCTAAGTCTAAAACAAAGTAGGAAATGAGTAAATGAATTAACCTAATAATTAACAGTGTGAACGGCAAATAACATATTATGGAGAATATAAGATTATTCAAGATCAGCATAATAATAAGGATAAGGCTCCAAGAACTTTGTAGTCAGTGTATTCTTCATAACACTGAGCATCTCTCATTAATCCAAAACTCTCAAAAGTAACCAGTACCTCTCCTATAGGTGTGTACAGTGTTCCCCTAATCATCAAAAACTTTATTTTCTAGAAAATTTTGAAATCATCTTTAAATATTGTATTTTAATCCAAAACATCTTTTCTTGCTAAAGAATTAAAGTTTCAAATCATAATTACTCTGCTAATATGATAATATGATTCACTTGCCTGCACTGAATGTTAAGTAAGGAAGAGCCAGCTTTAGAAGTTAGTCCCTGAAAGAGCCAGCTTTAGAAGTAAGTCTCTGGCTTGCACATTACTTTAGTAATTTTCTTCTTAGGGAAAAATATCTAAATGTATAAATTACTTTTTAAAATAATAAAAACCATGGCACATACATATCTATCTAAACTCTCAATTTAGAGCATTCTCTAGAATTCATTGCCAGATGATTCTAAAAATTAAATATAAACCTTTATAACGATTGTCTTTTTTATTGTTCTTTTTTCCTCATTCCCTTTTCTACCCTATTAATACAGTCAATTCTCTCTCAAATTCTTTATTCTATTCTTGACTATCATCATCACTTTCCTGAAAAATAAAAGCCGAAATTCTAGCCTTGTGCTTCTTCAGGCTTGTGTCTTTGCTATCCATTCGTCTCCTATCAGATTAGAAAATTTTATGAAAGCAGAGACTATGCTTCCTGTTCACCCGTTTCCCTAGCACCTAGCTCAGTGCCTGGTACACACTCAATATATATATAATTGAATAAATAAAATCATTCCTTTTGTAACTTGGCTACAAGGATTATCCATGGCAAATATTTGGAATATAAAACATAACAGGAAAGAATGCAAGGTAGCTGTGGAAGGGAGATCTCCAGAAGTAGGTTGAAACAAATCTATATTGAAGATTTTAAAAGTGTTACTTCCAAAAGTTTGTTCACATATGAAAAAGAAAATAACAAATATGCTTTATATATTTAATTTAGTTAATTCATTTAATATCTATTGGTAACTATAGAGTGTGTTAGCTTATATTAAATCAGTATATACTGATTTTTGTTTATTTATTTTAGAGAGAGGGTCTCATTCTATCACCCAGGCTGGAATGCAGTGGTATGAACATAGCTTGCTGCAATCTCCAACTCGTGGGCTCAGGTAATCCTCCCACCTCAATCTCCTGAGTAGCTACGACTATAGGTGCATGCCACTACCCCTGGCTAATTTTTAAATTTTTTGTAGAGGTGGGGTCTCTCTGTGCTGCCCAGGCTAGTCTCAAACTCCTGGCCTCAAGCAAGCCTCCCATGTTGGTCTCTCAAAGCACTGGGAGTGGAAGGGGGAGTAGAAGGAGGGGGAGAAGGAGAGAGAGGAGGAGGAGGAGAAAGTTTTCACCTATTCCCTGCCTGCATACATAGAAACTCCAATCAGTGACTTGCTCTCAAATATAAACTTCTTTGTAAAACTTCTATCAAAAGAAAAACAAATAGAGAAAATAGTGAGAAAATAGAGATAAGGCATGAAGAAGAACAATACCTCAGAAAAAATATAATTAATAGCTTCAGAAAGATGTTTGAAATGCTTGTTCTTTGGTACCATAAACATAAATTTAAATTTCTCAGCAAGGCCATTTTTATACTTTCTGCAGAAAGGGTACACTTGCCAGCAGTTTTGCCACAAGAGTACACTGAATAAAGAAGACAGGGTCATTTATAACCTGACACGTCTACCTTACTGCTGTGTCTGGTTTCCATTGGCTGGAACAGGGACTTCACATTCTGTATTTGTCTTGATTGGCTAGCAACTTAGAACTTTTTAAAATAGGCAAAGGCAGAGGAGAACAAAGGAAGGAGGAAGTAACTTGTGGAATGCTGAGAAAGATAAAAACACCTTCAAATAAAAAGAGGAACAGACTATGACCTAATGCTTGCTTGGACCAGTATAATCATGCCAGGGCAAATATTTAGGCTACATTGTGGGAGCTAAGAACATAAAGTACGTTGATTTCTTTATTACGGCTAGCAGATATTTAAGAATGTTAGCAGAGGTCTTTGAATAAATTTTGCTTCTAAGAAAAGTTACTATTTACTCCTAATTAGACAGGGAGGACAGTCTTTGAAGAGGAACCTCTACTTTACTTTTTACAAAGATATCATGAAAAAGGAATGCTATTAAAAAATCAGAGCACAAAGGCTTCTAGAAATTAAAAATTAAGTTAGATCATCTGAAATTAAAATTTTAAATTAAGATGAGGAGATATAATGAAGAAGTTTCCCACTAAATAATATTTAAAAAACAAAATTAAAAACAAAAAAATGGAATGGACAGTAACAGGGCCCACTGAATATCCAAATGATGAGTTCAAAAAGACCCTCACTAAGACACAGCCTCATGAAATGTCAGAACACTGAAGAAAATGAAAGAGGAAAAAGAAAAAGAAGAAAAAACATGTCATATCAAAAGGATCAGGTATCACAATAGCAGTTGATCTTCTCATTTAACAATGGAACAAAGACTTTAAGTTTCTGAAAGGTGACAACTGGCAACCTAGAATTGCATATCTATACAAATTATAAAGTGAATGTAAGATCACATTAAAAACTACTTAAGATAAAAAGAGTTTAAATATATTTCCCTGCATCTTGTCTCAGAAAGCAGAGTAAATGTGCTCCACCAAAATGAAAGAATAAACCAAAACTGTGAGGATGGCATGGGATCCAACACAGGAAGGAGGTAAAAGGAATTTTCCTGATGATGGTGAAGGGAAGGATGACAAATATGTAGCAGGAAGCCTAAATAATAGATTCCTTGATGCATTTAATTATAATAATAGGTATTTTATAGTTCTATACAAGAATATGAGAAGAATGAATGATTTACACATAGAAAATTAAATCCAAAGGAGGGGGCAATTATTTATAAGTCCAAGGAAATGTTAAAATCCATACACAAGAAAAATGTACCATATTGCTTGGTTCATCTGTGAACATAATTTACCTAATCATAAAAATTGTAAGCACTAAGTATTAATTAAACAAAATGTTGCAATTTGGGAGTATGAAAGCAAGGAAAGGAATATGAGTGGGAGGGCAGTATGAGTGCTAAGTTCTCATCTTGCAGTTTACTAGTTAGTGGGTAATGTCTAAAATTGCTTAATCAAATAGAAAAAGGATAAGCAAGCAATTTAAACACATAGAAGTCTGGCCAACCTTGTGTAACCCCATCTCTACTAAAAATACAAAAAGTAGCCAGGTGTGGTGGTGTGCACCTGTAGTCCCAGCTACTTGGGAGGCTGTGGCAGGAGAATCACTTGAACCCGGGAGGCAAGGGTTGCAGTGAGCTGAGATTACACCACGGTACTCCAGCCTGGGCAACAGAGTGAGACTTCATCTCAATAAATAAATAAATAAATAAAAATTTAAAAATAAACACATAGAAGTGACTATCAATAAAGCAGCTGAAAGAGTTGAAAGCATTTTAGGAACAGTAACTGGGGGTCAACTAAATGAGAAGACTGCAGTCCCATTTGACATTTAGAACTATATACATAAAGTTCTTTAATAAAAGTAAAATTACAAATAAAAAGCAAATCACTTATATTTTCTTAAGCCCATTCATGTCTTAGTGACAAGAGTTTTTGTTTATAGACTCCCATGTGTATACTCTGATAAATATTTTTCATATTCAAGTTCTAAAGAAAATCTTTTGTCTCCTATATGGGCTGAACAATAAAAGAAAACCTGTCCTTATCCTTCCTGACAGGGTAAGTTAATTATGAATTTAACTTTAAAAAAATCAAACTAAGTTTAAGTTAGAAGTAGTAAAACAGAACTTCTATAACTTTTGCTCATATCAAATTACTTATACTTTCTTATTCTTTATCTAATGGTTTTACCTAATTATGGGTAACAGTGTTAACTCCCTTTGCTCCAAGAATAATTTACAAAAGTCAGAAAATTTTTGATAAATTATGATTCAATTTTTCCTGAATCTAGAAGCCATGAAGCAAATCTACTGCATGAGACTGTGCACTTTGACCTCTGCTGAGCAGGTGAGAGCAGAGCTAAGACTCAGCTGCTCACCAAGCCAAGACGCTCATGGAAATAAGCCTGCGCACAATTTCTCATTGGCCTACATAGAGAGGATCCTTTTTGCAACTGGACCTATCAGAGCACGTACCTTTTATCCAGTTCACAGAAGATGCTCTATATCCTAGCTGCACTTCTGATTGTCTGCCTAAATAAGGCTCTATTTTAATATTTTGATTAATTTGCATTTGGACAAAACTGTAAGACTATGACCAGTGGTCTAATCTGTAAGATCATGACCTATATTTACAGATTAATAACAAATGTCCAGTGACTTACCAGGAATGTGTTTCCACAGTGCCCACACACAACCCTTGTACCTTCTGGTTGGATTGGCAATGCAGGTTGAGCTGGTTGTTCTTCAGAAATAAGCATTACTGGGCCAAGGTTAATTATCCGTCTACTATGAAAAGAGAAAGGAAACAACTTCACTATCCCACAAATGGATTGAGAGCAAAACCTGCAACATAAGGCCAGAAATATGAAATGTGTTATACTTGTTTTATAAATTAAGTGAATGAAATCTCAAGCTGGAGGAAAAACTACAGAGAGTAGCAATAGTCAGTTTTTCAAAAGCAAAATATGAGTCTTTCTGTACTTGGGACAGAACAATATATTATAGCATTGGTCCTAATCAATGGCAACCATTTAACTGCCATTTCCAAGTTTTTATAAGTTCAAATCAGAAAACAGTTGTTACCCTTCCCTATCTAGGAAGCCAACTTGAGTTTGGTAGAAGACTGACTAAGTTAAAAATATTCTACATCAACAAAAATCTGTGTGCCATGAAGGCACCGAAGGGCTATGTTACAACCAAATTTCTCTGAGCAGTGTGATATTCCTTGATGCCTATTTAATCAGAGATGAAAAGAAAGCAAACAGGTTCCTCCTTTCATTTCTATTCTCTAGTCTATCATTGGATAGGGCTGTACATGATTCATGTAATGGTCAAAAAGCCAGAGAGATCACAGAAAAAAAAAACACAAGTAAGGCCTCTATATACTTGTATCTGGGTACATCCATAATGGTACTGGGCATGGGTGAATAATTCCAGAATTTATTGCACATATACATTCAGCAGAGATTAGTATAACATATAGTGAGATACACAAAAATAACTAAAACACTTGCAGGTGAAGATTAATTATATCAAAAGTAAACTAACTGATTATTTTTTTTAAGAGATGGACCAGGCATGGTGGCTCATGCCTGTAATCCCAGCACTTTGGGATCACTTGAACCCAGGAGTTCAAGAACAGCCCGGGCAACATGGTGAAATCCTGTTTCTAGAAAAAAGATACAAAAAATTAGCTGGGAGTGGTGGTGTGTGCCTGTAGTCCCAGCTATAGTGGAGGCTATAGTGGGAAGGCTATAGTGCAGAAGGTAGAGGTCACAGTGAGTCAACTCTTTGAGATTCTTCCCGTTGAGACACTGTGTCAAAAAAGAAAAAAAAAAGAGAGACAGACAGATGGGGTCTCACTCTGTTGCCCAGGCTGGAGTGCAGAGGCACAATCATAGCTCACTGCAGGCTTTAATCCCTAAGCCCAAGTGATACTACTGCCTCAGTCTCCCAAATAACTGGGAATATAGGTGCATGCTGTCACACCTGGCTAATTTTTTGTAGAGATGGGGTCTCACTATGTTGTTCAGGTTGGTCTCAAACTACCAGCTTCAGGTGATCCTCCCACCTCAGCCTTCCAAATTGCCAGGAATACAGGCATGAACCACTGGCCTGACCTCATTATTTTTAAATAAGTTCAATAAGTCATTGATTTATTATAGTGCATTAAGTACTTACATAACACGAATAAAACATTCATTGCTCATTTAAGAATATTATATCCCACAAATATCTATGACTAAGTTCAAACTAAGATTATCATTTCTTTAACAAAAAAAAAAATCTAGATTCTGGAATGACTTTGAAAACAAACACTCTTTCTAGAACAAAGCCTGGCCCATGAAGAACCTTTAATAAATACTTGTTGAATGAACAAATGAATGAATGAATGAATAAATCTTTATCTCTTACCAGTTGGGTCTTGGGCATCCTATTCGCCGAGATGTGTCCTTACAAATGAGAAGACAATTACAAGGGCATCTAACATATTTCTTCCCTGTTGGGGGGTTTTTGATTGGCTGGATAAGGGAAGAAAATGCAAACACAGCAATTAACCAAAGTACAGATTGTCAAAGTTTGTTTGTGTTTAAAAAGGAAAGGATTCCATTAAAACTAATGAAATACAATTGCTTTTGTGAGTTAAGGTTTTATTTTACGATTTTTCTATAAGACATATAAAGTCAAGTATTCATGTTTTGCGGTCCTTCAAGACACAATAATCCCTGGCTGACTTTTTTTTTTAGAATTTTCTAAAGAGAAAAAATTAAAACGTCAAAGATAAAATTAATATTTAATTGCAGATTTTAAGAAATCAAAATTTAATATATAAAGCCTAACTATTAAATAAATGTATTTCATCTAAACCAGTGTATGCTTTACCAGTTTATTACTTGAAACTATAAAAATATTGCTGAAAATTTAGTTGCTCCCCAAAGCTCAATTTTAAAAAAAGGAAAGGTGTTATTCAATATTTTAAACATTCCTAAATTACTATTAACTAAATTGAATAAAATGTCAAACTATTTGTAAACACTTTGGCACAGATGCTAATAAGAAATGCATAATCACAAAAGCCCAGAAAAACAATAGTGACATCCTACAGATATAAAATAACTTTAAATAATTTTCCACATAAATAGGACAAAGTTTATGACTGTAATGAAGTTTAGTACACAATATTTTCATTTTAGTGAAAACTAGAATGAATGTAGTTGTGATGTGGATAGATATTGAAGGTATTTATACATAACTGTCATGCTCAGTCTAGTTTTTGAAAGTAAAAAGCCAAAAGGCATTATATTTAAATTCACCATGAAATTCTCTTAATGGGGTTAGCTTTAAACACAGGGAGGTATTCTATGATGAAAGACAGAGAGAAGAAAAGTCAGGAAAAAAGATTACCATATTTGTATCCAGCCCACATATACTTTTAAGTAACATTATTAAAGTACTTCCTTTAGGAATAAAATGTCAAATAACAATTTATATTTTTACTAATGGAAATCTCCACTTACCGTAGCTTCATTACAAACTGTGCACTTAACCACATGCTGGTGAAGCTTGCCATCCAAATTGATTAGTGATTGGCACACACGGCAGTTTATTACTGGAATACCACTGGCATCTGGACTGGCAATGGCTGTATATGGAGGTGGGAGCTCCGCTGGAAAGATATTAGTCACTGAATCAGAGTCTTAGAGAAATTACTATGGCTGATTTGAGTATAGAAGCAATAAAAGTAAAGAAGAAACAATCAAGATTTTCCCACGTTCTTTTATTTATTTTTCAAAGCTAGCCAATTTATCTTACTTTTAGAGCATAAACATCCATGAGACTCTTATCAAGTAAAATAATTCTTAACTCTGATAAAATCTAAATCATGTTTGCCTAGGTCTATCCCAATAACCCAGTTTCCTTTTACTAATCTATACTCAAAATGTCACTCCATTCCTATTAGTAAATTTGTACAGCCTCTAATAGGACAGTGGTGATTTATGACTACAATAAAAATCTTACACAAGTGATCTGACTCCCAGGAAATAAAAATGGTCGATGAAAGCAAAGTTTTAAAATTGCTTATCCATACATATAAATCATGTAGCTGTCATGCTCTGTCTTTATACTGGAACCAGTATAATGACTGCTGGCTATGACAAGAATAAAACAAGGTTTTGGAGGAAGTCAAGAAGAAACAAAAATGAACCTAAGAAAACTAAACTTCTCAGCATGGAACAAAAATGGGAACCACGCTAATTTCAGACACAAAACAAAAATAAAGTAAATATAACAATTTTTAGTCTCAAAATTTACCTACCATTAAAAATGTAAGAAATGCACCAAAGTGTTTATGAGTAAAAAAATGTAGTATGTGGGATTAAAAACTTCAAAAACCATAACAACAACCACAAAAAGAATGGGGAAAAAGATGAAACAAGAGTAGCAAAATGTTGGTAACTGATGAATATAATGACATGGAAGGTCATATTTTCACACTACTTTTGGGTATGTTTGAAAATTCCCATAATACAAAGACACACACACAGTGTTTTTTCAAGAGTCCTAAGGTTGACTCAGTGAGTGAGTAAAGGGTGGAGGCCCACTTTCAAAATCAGGTATCTACCAGAAGTGTATATTTGTGGCAAAAGTCTGAGAAAACGTATCCTGATATACTACTCTGGAATGTGATTTCTAAAGGACTCCTAACCCCTTTCTGCAACCATCTCAACTAAGGAATAGAAGACTTTTCCAACGTAAAGTTTTGTCTTGGGACATTTAGAAAGGGCCACACTCTAATGCATGATGGAATCACGAAAGAGAACTGATATCTCAAAAGGTTTTTGTAACACTATAAAATATAATCACAATAGCTAATCATAATAAGAGCTGTATTTGAAATCGAGGTTTTCTATCCACTGTATAAGATTCTAAATTTTGTGATATTTTAAAAAGAATTAGAGCATAAAACATTTTGGTACATTTAAAACACACATATTTCCACCTGATCCTTGGGTTATGATATAGGATTTTTTTCAGACTGCTAAGGATTAGCAACAAGTGGTATTCATTCAAATGATTCCTAAGACAAATTGCTTCAGCAGCCAAGGCTCTGAAAGAAGCCACTTTGAAATGACGATATGCTCACATTTCTGGGAGGCTTATAACAGAACACTACCAAACACTGAAATTCAAAAGGAGCTGTACATGTCTTAAATTATAAAAATAATTTTAAATCCGTGAAAAGAATTTGAGCTTGATCCAGAGTGAACTGTAATGTATTAATCAAGAAGAAAAAACACGTTGAAGAAACAATGAGTCAATAATATACTTAAGGTCTTGTAATTTGCAGATTACTCTGTCAGATCTCAATAAAGAAGGCATTATTCTCAGGGAAGGAATATGTACCTCACTAGAAATTCAAGACACACTGCCTGGTATATAATAATGAATATTATTTTAATAATTATTTGCAGTAGGATTATTAATAAAAATTGCTTACTCTCTGGCCTTTTCCTTGAGTTGTACAGTAACATTACGTAGTTCTCTCATAATCCCAGGTCTCTATCTTACACAGAACGATAGAAAGGAAACTTAAATGCAAGACAGTTTTATTAAGAAAACAAGGGCATTGGGGGAGAGGAGGAGATGACATATTGCTACACTACATAAAAGGACACAAACCCATACACTCCTCAGCTTTGCTCAAAGAAATCTCCTAAGAAAATTTCAGAGGGTGATCTTAACAGTCATTAAAAGGGTATTAGAGCCAGTAAAACCCTGTAAATTTTTCTTCTAAGATTTGTAATACATAATTTTTAATCTGCCAAGAAAAAAAAACCGCCTTCAATGACAGAAATATGCTCAAATCTACTCTTCTGGAGGCTTGGGAAGTGGAGGGACATGGACAGAACGACCAGTGAGGATTATAAATCTAATATGAGAGAGACCATAAGCTCCACAAGGCCAGGGGCACATCTGGTATGTCCACAGCTACTTCACCAGTGCTTGTCATAATGCCTGGTCTATGACTATGCTTACTAAATGTTTATTGAATGGCTGAATGAATTAATACATCAGTGAGTCATTAAAATTTATTAGACATATCTATTTCTCTTGGAAAAATAACACCAAGTATTAGGTTGGTGCAAAAGTAACTGCGGTTTTTGCTATGACTTTCAAATGGCAAAAACCGCAATTACTTTTGCACCAACCTAATATATTAACCCTACTCTCCTTGCAGGGGAGCTAAGGTCCTAGCAGGGGAGTGCAGGTTGATGGAAAACGAGGCCTTCTTTTATACAGAAGACTACCCTTTCCAAATAATGCACTGAGAGAGGTGAAGTAGTCAGGGGACACTGGCCTGGCCCACCAGATAAATGGAATCAATCCAACAGATCAATAGAATGACAGATGCTGCAGCCTAATTGCCACAATAAACAGTGCTTCCCAGCCTTTCATTTCAATGTTCTATCCATTACTTCGGCCTTCAACTGATTTAGACAGAGATATTTCTTGTACTTTTGGCCTTTCCCTATTACTCAGATTTTACTTCAAAGAAACATTTACTTGTAGCTCCATCTCCTCTTATATGGGACTTGTAATTCTGGAGATTCCAGTTAGTAAACTTACAACAATTAGATTAAGATTATTAATTTAAGCAATTAATAATTAGATTATTATAGATTAAACCTATAATAATTAAATTAACTTAGATTTATTCATTTTGTCTCTTTTCACTTCAGGATAATCATAGCTCAATACAGCCTTGAACTCCTAGGCTTAAGTGATCTTTCCTCCTCAGCTTCCTCAGTAGCTAGGAATATAGGAGTGCACCAGCATGCCTATATTTTCACTTTAAAACAACCGATCACCACTATTCTACCTATTTTAAATTTCTGTACTACATTTAAAAAGTTCACTGTAATCTCAGAACTTGGGATCATTAGATATTGAAAGTCACAAAAATTCCTCATTTTGGAAGAGTCTTACTTGTTATCTAAACAATAGTCATCTTTTTCCATGGGGTTTGCCTAAATTAAAAAGCTTTTTTCCTCCATGTGAGCAGTATTTGTTAGGCCAGTAGTCCTTAATCCTAAAAAAACTCCTTCAAAGCTCCAGAATAGAACAATGTTAGAAATTCAAACAATCTTTGGAATTATGAAGTTTTATTTCTTTATTTTACAAAGAAGAAAACAAACCCAGACATTCTGACTTTTTAAGGGTTTTTCAGAACTTCCAGCAAAGCCAAAAACTGACTCCTCTTCTGGAGATCTCTCCACAATAACAGCTGTCTCCTTTAATAAATAATGACTTAATATAGGGAAAAGATTTAAGGACCAATGGGGGATTTTTTCTAGGAACAAGCAAACATCTGATAATGTAGATTTCTGGAGAATGAAATCTTGGTTAAAGAGAATTAAGAGGAAGAGGAGAAGGAAGAACTGGGGTGGGGAAAATTAGAGTATGTTTTAAAAAGAAGAATCATTTCACAATAAAAGCTTCAGAGAAAAACGTACTCATAAAAGGGAGAGAATGATAGTTTATTAATCACAAGGCATACATAATGATCTTTCTAAAACACTCAAAAGGAAGCATTATATTCCGTAAACCCACAAGTGATCAGATTACATTTCCCATCACAAACATTTACCTAATTTATGTATTTTATGCGAAACAGTCCCTCTGTCTTGCTAATTCATTCTGGTGTATTAATCCGTATTTCATTTTTTCTCAGAGACATCCTCCAGTATTTTAAAGATTGGAATTGTTTTGTTGGATTGCTCTGACCTTTATTATCTCAATTATTCCTTTGTACATCTCCTCAATGACAGTATTTGGCAGTTTAATTCACTTACTACATTAGCATCCTCTATATGCAGCCCTTCAGGCTCTTGACAAAGATGTTATATCAAAATTGAAAATGACATCAGCTTAAAATGAGAGATATTTTACGATTATAAGAGAAGCAAGAAAAGTATAAAAGGGCAGCCTTTGAGGAAAGCCTGGCTTTTTTCTCCTCTAATTTTCATTGCAAGGATTCATTTTCCCTAGTATCTTTGTGCAGAATGTAGGTTAGGGACAGCTTGGCCACTATGGGTTAGCTGCTTTTAGCGTCAAACCTCTCCAGTTCAGTTCAATACACAGCAAAAGAAGACCACTTTCTGCTCCTCCCCATCTTTGAAACCAAAGAAAACTGTTTCAGGAGACTCAAGTTCTCCCAGAACAATGACATTCTCGGAAAAACTCATCTGGCTGAAGACAGGTTGAAAATATATGTGCTAGTTATCAAGTTACTGACCCTCAGTTCCAAATCCACCTTTACTCTCTATTGCGATGCTGGAGCTGGAACTCTGCAAACCACATTTTAGTTTTGTCAGCTGGCTCCAGGTTATGCTCTTAATAGGAGGTGATACTGGGAGGCTGCAAGGCTGGAGGAGGAATAAGGGGCTTATTCCTTCTATTTGTTACCTGTTTGCTCCCAATCTGCTTGCTGTTTCTCTGAACATCATCCTAGGAGTATTACTTCACCTTGGCAGTGGTAGTTCTTTCCCCTGGGAACACTGAAGCCAGTTTACAGTTTTCAACATTTGCCAGAACCAGTTTCCTTGTATAGACTCCCACACCAAATAGCCAGTGCTCCTTCCCAAGAAAGTAGTTCAGTTTCTCCAGAGTTCAGAGACACCAGTACAAGCTGGCCGGTGCTTCTTCAGAAGTCATATTTCAGTTCTGCAGGACCCCTCCTCTAGGTTACTAAGTTTTAATAAGTTCAATCTCTTCCCTTTGTTCCCTCAGCCCTAGTAGTGGCAGTTGCTTCTTGTTACCTCCTTGATACCTTAGGGTAATATACTTACCTTACAGTTACCTAGTTAGTAACTTTATACTTGGTTAATGATTCTTTATATTAAACTCCATTGTGTGGTTTCTATCTTGTGACCAATCCTGACTGATATAGAAATTCATATCAGAAGTGATCTCAGGAAACAATTCCTCAAAGATAGAATTGGATAAGTGGTTTGGTGAACTTGAGCTTAAATGCTACACCAAACTCCTTACCAATGGGAATTGGGATGGTAGTAATCTATGACACATGGTGCCATCCTGATGAATCAGATTATCCCCTGTAGTTGATTGTTTGCGGCTCCTTCACTTGAGCATTATGGTAGTAATAATTATTATATGGACTATGATGTGGATGGATCCTTATGAATGCACTGGGCCTCTACAGACAGAAAATGAGAAGCTCTGGTCTTTAAATTCTCAGCTCAAGTCATGGTTAGAGAACCAGAGAATGTCTATCTTAGCCTTAAAAGTATCACTTTTTCTAATAAACAAAGAATTTATTGCTGGAAGTCAAACAGAAATATTAATTTTGCAAATTACAAAATTATAACATCAAGTAATTCCACAGCCTTACCAGGTAAATCCACAGCCTTATCAAGTTTCTCATTGAAAGCTGGGGCATTGATTGCAAAGAAGTGGAACTCTAAAACTTGGAATGAGACCATCTGATTGTACCCAAACAGAGCTGAAAATCTTAAACTCCTGAGTCACCCTGAACCTCCACTGCGAGTGGAAAATATCTTTCCCTCTTGTGCCTAAGCCTTCCCTTGTTGGAAAACTCTGTAATGCCCTTGCCTGAGGCAGTTGTCTTACAAAGGGATGGCCATTCTTCTTAAAATCCACCCTCAAGCCCCTTGTTGTCTCAAGATCCATAACTAAGGTCAAATCTCAACATGTTTCAGAAGGGCAAATACAAAGTCTAATTCAGTAAGAGGTGCAGCTTCTACATAAAATAATTGCAACATTTTGATAATATGTATTTCCAGAAACCTGGAGAGTACTTATGAAGTGGATCCTAAGGGTGTTAAACCACAGAGAATAAAATACAACAACGAATTGAGCGAGATTTTCTGGATTCAGTGTTTGTTTTAAAGCTAGAAGTAGCTTTAAGCATTTACTTAATTGGTTGATGAGACTTGGTCTTACATTTAATGAGGCTGAGATGCTAGAATATCCCTAGCATAATGCAGAAAACGCAATCAAAGGCATATGGAGTTAGGAATGTTGAAGTGGATTTATCATATGAAACCTGCATATTCATACCTCACTACATCCCCTGAGAAGGGCCAGAGCATACTCCCTTCACTAAGGCATTAATGAATACTTATTTAGAGGAGCACATGCATCCTGCTGTGGTTTCTCTCCAATGCAGACCAGACATTACACTATGAGATGACCCCATTGAGATGTGCTGCCTGATTTCAATGGGGATGATGAACTCCTGGAGTATCAGGCCAAATAGCAGCAATTAAACACTGAATACAGGTGGGTGCATTTATTGCAAAAAAGAAGTAGTGGATATTACAATATTTTAAGCCACAGGACTTTTGGCAGTGGCTAATTGAAATTAGCCTAGAATTGAAATGGATGGGTTACCTGCAAAAATGTTGCTTGGTTGTATATCTTAGAAAAAACTCTAGGTATTTTAACCAGCAACCCAACTTTGGTAGCCATAAGAAAGAGTCACAATCTTTCAACCAGTTTCCAACAAAAGTGGGTTCAGCATGTACTGTAAATCTTCCTTCAAACTTTCTGCACAGAGAACTGAGGCTATTTACGAGACTGTGTACTGGGGAAAAGAAAATACCCAGATGGTTCAGCAATTACTAGAAACTGGTAGTTAAACAGTGCTAATTCCAGAGGGACTCAAAGCAGCTATCAAGTGATAGATGATGTCTTAGCCCAGATCCAACTCACAGTGGTCCCTGTAGACATGGGGATCCACTCTGAAGTTATTTTATTAGTTCTGAATATACAATTGGAACAAATACTCTTAGCAACCAGTAAAATTGCCAATTTTGTTCCCTGGCCCATAGGTTAATATAGGAATGGCCAAGTGGCAGTCCCTGGAACTGATACCAAAAGCAACACCACATCCCTGGGGAGATTTCAGAGATTGGTGAAATCTCTTAAATCTGTTAAAATGCAAACCTGTTAAAATGCAAGCATGTTAAAGTGCAAGCATGGTGATACCTATCACATCTTCATTCCACTTACTTATTATCTAAATTTGACTGCTGCTTCTAACTGAAGAGATGTGATAAGGCCACTGTATGAGTGGCCTTATCACATCTCTTATAGGAAGTAAAAAGTAGATCTCATTCACACCATTGCACTCCAGCCTGGGCGACAGAGTAAGACTCAGTCTCAAAAAACAAAACAAAACAAAACAAAACAAAAACCTGTATGAGCTCTAAGCTCTAATGCCAGAGAAAGTCAAGAATCTTTAGAATCAATATTTACCTTTTTAGGTAGGTGTTGAGAGATATCTAGTGAATAAATCCCTTAAATTCTGCTGTTTATCTGTAGCCTGTGGATTAATGGAATTTTATTTTAAAAATATAGAAATTACGGCTGGGCGCAGTGGCTCATGCCTGTAATCCCAGCACTTTGGAAGGCCGAGGTGGACAGATCACGAGGTCAGCAGTTTGAGACCAGATTGGCCAACATGATGAAACCCCGTCTCGACTAAAAATACAAAAATTAACCAGGAGCGGTGGTGCATGCCTGTAATCCTAGCTACTCGGGAGGCTGAGGCAGGAGAATCGACTGAACCTGGGAGGCAGAAGTTGCAGTGAGCCAAGATCGTGCCATTGCACTCCCTCCAGCCTGGGCTACAGAGCGAGACTCTGTCTCAAAAAAAGAAAAAAAAAAAAAACTACTAAAGTCGTCTAGGAATTAAACCATTAAAATGGTACCCCCACTGTAGCAAGCAGGGGTTACAGCCATGGAGTTCTTCCCTTTGTCACGTGGATGTTTCTAATGAGGAAAAAGATCTGACCACATGCTCTGCTGGATCACTTCTGTCTTTTGTTCCCACATTCCTCCAGCATCCTGTAAAACTTTCAGTCCTAAGTGACTTTATCATCACCATCATGACATCCTTCCCTATTTTCTCAGGTTATCATTCATTCACACAATCAGTATTTGTTAAGTGCCTAAATGTAAAAGTTCATAGGCAAGGGACTATAGTAGAGCTCCCTGATGAGACAGGAATCCTATCTCCCTCTTTGTCTCTCCCTGTGGGATCATGTGCATAGATAAGTATTAAGATATGTAGTGCAAGTGCTTTGGGAGGCTGAGGCAGGCAGATCACAAGGTCAGGAGATTGAGACCATCCTGGCTAACACGGTGAAACCCCGTCTCTACTAAAAATACAAAAAATTAGCTGGGCATGGTGGCAGGCGCCTGTAGTCCCAGCTACTTGGGAGGCTGAGGCAGCAGAATGGCGTGAACCCGGGAGGCGGAGCTTGCAGTGAGCCGAGATCGCGCCACTGCACTCCTGCCTGGGCAACAGAGCAAGACTCTGTCTCAAACACACACACACACACACACACAACAGATAGTGCAAATGTAAGGTATTGTTTTGGGAACATACATATTCCAGCAACAGAAATTAGAAAAGACTGCATGAAAGAAAGGAGCCTCAGCAAATGTGTAGAATTTGAATGTTATAATTTTAAGAATTCCTTTCCTACTCATCTACCTATAGGAAGTAAAAAGTAGATCTCATTTACACCATTGCACTCCAGCCTGGGTGACAGAGTAAGACTCAGTCCCAAAAAAAAAAAAAAAAAAAAAAAAAAGATCTCATTTGGAAAAGACTATAAATGGCTAATAAGTGTATGAAGCAATGAGTATGGTCTTGGGGAAAAGTGTATAGATAGTGATAGATCTTCCATCTCAAAACAGGATTCTTCCTATTAATATCTTGATAGGCTGGAGTAATCAAGCAGGATGAAAAAACCCATGCAACTGCAAGGACCTATACAGAGATGTGGGGACACAGTCTAAAAAAATGACTTTGTTAACATGTTTGAGGTACTAATCCAAGACAAACTTCACAAATACCAATAATATAATGTAGCCAAAGTTTACTGTATTTTATTACACATTAAACTTTTATTAGTAATATATTGGCATGGCTCAAAAATTAAAATCATTGTAAAAAGGCATATGCTCAGAATTGTTACTCCAACCCTTATGTCCATTTGCCAAGTCTTACTTCAGAGATTTCCACTTATGTTATTATTATGTATCCTTTTAGTATTCCTTGAGTGTAGCACAGGTAGTATACACATATACATATTCTCATTTCTTCCATCATTTTTACACAAGAGAATATGCCTTATAAACTATTCCTCATCTCATTTTTTTCATTTTACAGTGTATCTTTCCATAACTGTATATAGAGTTTTCGTTTCATTCTATGGTTATGACATAGCTTATTATGGTGGTTTTACAAAATAGCCATAACTTCTTTGGCACTCCTCCCATTGAGAGGTGAAGTCTTTGTACCTTGAATCTGGGTGATTTGTAACTGCTTTGACCAATAGAGCATGGCAGAAGTGACATTATATTTGACTTCTGAAGCTGGGTCATAAAAGACCTTATGGTTTCCACTTAGGTCATCTTGTATTTAGGGATGTCTGACAGTTTTAATAATGACCTATGTCCTCATTAAGGGATGGCAGCAAATCCAAATATGACTTTTGCTGAACCTGGCAAGGTATTTTATATAGAGAACTAGAACATGACAACCAAATTCTATAAACTTGGAAAAAACTTTGTTACAAAATTTTAAAATAACTTTATATTAGTTTGTAAAATCCACACAGCTAATATAAATCAGTGTTTATTTGGGATATGTCCAGTGGTCTAAAAGGGGTCTGAAAATCTCACTTTAAGTCTACTCACTATCATTTCTATATATTGTTTCTCCTCTGGATGGTCAGTCTTAGCACTTAATCTCTCAAACAATAAAATGTCATATCGTAACATGCCTTCTTCCAAATTCTCCCCCTGTAGAAATCACATGTTAAAAACGTCAAAAAACTCAGGGCTTTCTTGTACACTATTTTAAAATCCGTATTACAGATTGACTAAGCCTAAATATCTCAACAAAATATGAGAGGAAGAAAAATTTTACCGTTGCCTTTAGAAGTAAATGCTTAGAATAAAATGCGCTAATCAGTCATGCAGCACATGCGAATATATTCTACAGAGAAATAAAACAGTGCAAGCTAGTTGGGCTTCTAATTTTTAAGAGTTATGTAACATCCTTAATCTTCAATATACTACTATCTTTCCCATTTCTAGAAGCATACTGGAAGGAATAGCTATTTAGGTGAAAGAGGGACATTGGAACTAAAAGAGGTAAGAAAGGATAACAAGCATCTACATTTTAAATTTATAGATATATTTTCCTAAATGTGTCCAGCTTCCTAAGAACAACTGTGTCATAAAATATAAAAGCCAAAGGAAACATAATGGACCACTCCTTTGATAAATGTGGGAAACTGAGGCCCTGAGATGTAAAGTAATGATTCCAAGGCCAAACAGGTAGTAACTGGCTGAGATAAGAAGCCTCAGGTCTCCCAAGCCAAACACTATAGTGACGGACCTTCTCTGGACTCTAAAGGGAGTTACACATACTTGCACAATGCACCTGAAGTCCAGGAAAAGGACCCATGCTTTTTGCTTTTCTCACATTTGGTTGTTGTGGTTCTTACAGAAGACAAGAAACTCACTTTACAACAGCAACCAGAAAAGAAAAAATCTAGAAAAGTTCAAAAGCAACATAAACTCCTTTGCACACCCCCACTACCACCAAAATTTTTTCTAAAAAAGCAAAGAAACCCTCGTAAAAGAAGAGAAAACAGCAGGAAGAATGTATTCATTTTCAGGAGCTACTATGGAATGCCATTCCCAATTTAGTCAATTACCTCTTACTCATTATAAACATGAAGCACAGACCAGGCATGGCGGATCATGCCTGTAATCCAAGTACTTTGGGAGGCCAAGGTGGGTGGATCATTTTAAAATGGTCAGGAGCTCGAGACCAGCCTGGCCAACATGGTGAAACCCCACCTCTACTAAAAATACAAAAATTAGTCAGGCTTTGTGGCAGGTGCCTGTAGTCCCAGCTACTTGGGAAGCTGAAGTAGGAGAATCACTTGAACCTGGGAGGTAGGATTTGCAGTGAGCTGAGATCACGCCACTGTACTCCAGCCTGGGCAACAGAGTGAGAGTCTGTCTCAAAAAAAAAAAAAAAAAGAAAGAAAAAGAAAGAAACACAAAACACCTGAGCACAAAGGTGTATTCAGGGTTACCTGCTTTTCCCAAATGGAAGTATTACAGTTTCCATTTAGATCACTTCCCAGATAGCTGCTTATTGCCCTCAAAGATAGTTATGAACATCCATCCTGTTAACTTTCTTCTCCAATATCTATATCCATATAGCTAACATTTGTATGCATTTGGCAAACCTTCCAAAATTTTAACAGAATGCTCTACCCTACAAGTTTTACATTCTTGAAGAGTCTGCACAGTGCTTGGAAACAAACAGGAAATTGAGAGCATCATCTCCCACTCCAGGAAAATGCTACTGTACATTTAATAAATAATTGTTGAATGAAATTGCTCTCCAACCCCAAGTTTTCTCAGACTCCAAATCTGTACAACAAACTGCCTAATTCACATTTCTAATTGAATAACTACAGGTATTTCAAACTCCACATGTCTGAAACAGAATAGTGATTTCCACTGTCCTTCTCCCACCTCCCACACACATGGCCAATTCTTCCTCCTGTTTGCCTATCTCAGGTATAACCTTGTACCTACTTACTAGGGTCATTTTTGGAGATTTGTGATTCCTTTCTTTCCACTGACTCAACCCATTAGCAAGTCCTGTTTAAAATACATCCTGACACCAACACACCTCAGTGCTTCCATCACCTGTACCCTGGTGTTAGATCACCATCATCTCTTGCCTCTTCTGCTCTAACAGCATCCTGATTAGTGTCATGTCTCATTAGTCTGTTCTCCTCCACATGCCAATCAAGGGTGATTTTTTAAAAAAGTAAAGTGTTTTCATGTCTCTCCTCTGCTCCAACCTCTCCACAGCTTCTCATTATCCTCAGGACATAATCCCTTCTCCAGCAGGTGGAATAGAAATCTCTCCTGGGTTTCCCTCATCTACACCTCTCACCTCCTCTACCTCTTCTGCTCTCCGCTAAGTGACCATGCTCTAACCCACTGTCCCTTGTTTTTGTTTATTTATTTATTTATTTTTGAGACAGAGTCTCACTCTGTTGCGCATGCTGGAGTACAATGGCACAATCACAGCTCACTGCAGCCTCAAACTTCTGGGCTCAAGAGATCCTCCAGCAGCAGACTCATGAGTAGCTGGAACTACAGGCATGAGCCGCAGCGCCCGGCCTCCTCCTTGTTTTTAAAATAGCAAGTGTTATACTTGCTGTTCCCGTTGCATGGAGCACTCTTTCGGTAAATCTTCCAAAGGCTGATCCAACTCATGTTTCAGGTCTCTGGGTGCTATCTCTGAGTTGTCTTTCCGGGACACCCATCTCAAACATTTGCCATCCAAACAGTTACTTTCCACCCGCATAGGTTGCTTTATTTTCTTCACCCTTTGAAATGATAATGCTTACTGTATGTATCTCACAGGAATGTAAGCTCCTCAGCATCTGGAATACTATCATAGGCATTCAAATATTTGAAAGGATGACTGAATGAATGAAACATTTCTTGATTAATATTTTAAAGATGTTCAGTATAGGCAGAAGGAAATGTGGATATTATAAAACAGAATAAAAGAATCCTGGAGCCTGATGCCTACAGAATAATGAAAAAAAAAAAAAAGACTATAACAGCAAATGAGCTCACTACCATACTGGAAAGCTAGAAGCAGATCTATTTCACCAATGTGTGGGCTTTATTTTTCCTTGATGAGGATGTGGTCTCAGTGAAGCAAATTTTGATTTAAGAACCATTTTGAAAAAAATTCCCTTAAATGGAGCATTAGCAATAGCATAGCACAAAGGCTTCTCATAATTCCGCAAGGCCCTGCTTGCTCAGTATCACAGCAGGTGAACACTCTACTGGGGTTTGGGGGAGCATCAGGAAGCTGCTCTCAAATATCCTGCATCCAGCCTGGCGCGGTGGCTCTAGCCTGTAATCCCAGCACTTTGGGAGGCCGAGACGGGCAGATCACGAGGTCAGGAGATCGAGACCATCCTGGCTAACGCGGTGAAACCCCGTCTCTACTAAAAAATACAAAAAAAACTAGCTGGGCGAGGTGGCGGGCGCCTGTAGTCCCAGCTACTTAGGAGGCTGAGGCAGGAGAATGGCGTAAACCCGGCGGAGCTTGCAGTGAGCTGAGATCCGGCCACTGCACTCCAGCCTGGGCGACAAAGTGAGACTCCCTCTCAAAAAAAAAAAAACAAAAAACAAATATCCTGCATCCTTTTCTCCTCATTGTGACAACCTGGCTTCCAGTGGGTTTCCGAATCCTTGGCAAGTAAAGTGAGAATTTAATCTAGCCTTACAATGGGTTGTACATGTGGTAAGGGTCCCTGGATCTCTGTCATCTCTTCCTGCCAATCCACAGACAACCTTATGCTCCCTGCAAGTATGCAGGGAGACTCAGAAATTTAAAAGACTGCCAAATTTCAATCTCTCTAATTCAGTAAAAGTCTAGCCTAGTGTAGAACATAGTTAAAAATGAACTAAGACTTTATCTAATTTTAAACTAAGACACTATCTCTAACCTTAGATTTCTCCAGGTATAGGACGTAAGAGAGTCACTCAAAATACACCTATTTACTGTAGGATTTCTAAGAAAGCATAAGAGTACATATTAAATAATAAGTCTCAAAACTAGGAGTCAATTTATTTTATTTTTCTACTCACTGAAAACATTTCCTCAAGCAATTTCAAGTTTACATGTGTTTTTAAAAGGTGAAAAGGATAGGACAATGTCTTCTAAAACACAATTATGAAAATTATGCTTCCTAGAAAACCTAAATGAGTTTCAGAGTAAAGGAATATTAACCTTTTCATTTATGTTAAGCAGCTTTGAGGTCAGTTTGCAATTAAAATAAAGGTATATTGGAATATTACATTAGATGGAAATAGATAATTCTTCAATTCTTTAAAAAGAGCTTGAATATAAACAAATACAAAGAACCGTCACTAAAGTCCCTAATGATCTCCATGACACTAACTTCAAAAGACATTTTTGGTCCTTATCATCTTTGCTCTTTCTTAAACTTTTGCATGATGACTCCTTTCTTGAAGTATTTTCTTGCTCTTGACTCTGTGATATTATCATCTCCTGGTGTTTTTGACCCTCCTTGCTGGCAGCTACATTCACCTTCCTCTCCCAAGTCATTAAACATCAGGGTTTTTCAAAGCTTTGTCCAGGTTCTCTCCTTTTCTTAGATCACTCTTTCTCCCTAGGTTATCTCATATGGAGCTTCTCAAACTTTTTCACACTGTGGTACACAGAGAAAATGACAATATGTGTATGACATCTTAGAACTGGAGGTCTCTGGGCCTGGTGTTGTGGCTCATGCCTGTAATCCTGACACTTTGGGAGGCCAAGGCAGGCAAATTGTTTGAGCCCAGGAGTTTGACACCAGCCTGGGCAACTTAGTGAAACTTCATCTCTATAAAAAAATACAAAAAAATTAGAAGAGTGTGGTGGCTACTCAGGAGACGGAGGTGGGAGGATTATTTGGGTCCAAGAGGTCAACACTGCAGTGAGCTGTGATTATACCACTGCACTCCAGCCTGAGCAACAGAGTGAGAACCTGTCTCAAAAATAAAATAAAATAAAATAACTAGAGGCCTCTGGCCTGAAGGCTTTAATTACTACCTTAGCACATGTATGTTCCATCACAGCACATCCTATGGCATACCAGTAGCGCCCTGGGAAGTTCTGAATCAACATCCATGTATTTAGCTATCACCAATATGCAACTAACACACAATTTTATATATTAAGCCCATGCCCCGTTTCTTAGTCCTAAGAAACGAGGACTAAGAAGAGATGTGACAACTGGATCTACACTACAGGTCCCATTTGGCCACATGTAGCAGCCAGGACCTGTAGTGTAGATCCAGTTGTCACACTTCATCTTGGATATTTGAAAGCATCTGAAATACATCATGTCTAAAACTAAGTTCACTATCTGTGTTCCCCAAAACTCGGTCCTCTTTTGGTGTTCTCCGTCTTCTAGTGTTCCGGTAATCACACCATGAAGTTGTATAGCCAGAATTCTAGGAGATATCCTTGCCACTTCTCCCTCACTTCCATGTGCAATGCATCATCAAGCCCTGTTCAATCTACCTCCTTAACATCATCCCTCATTTCTCTATCTCTACCACCACCTGAGTCCAAGCTACTGAAATAGTTCAGTTAAATGGCCCGAATTATCACAATAACAAAGGAAGTCATCTATCCTTGTCTAATCTAGCCAATCCTCTAATTCATTCTCTAATCTATAGAGTGATTTAAACACTAATAATAAAGATTTAATCCAGTCATCCCTTTGCTTATGGCAATATTCCTTAACATGACCAACAATATCCTGGATGGGCTGATTCATATTCATTATTCTGGTCATCTGTTGTTGCAGAACAAGTTGCCCATATGTGGTTGTAGTAAGAATTTGGCTAAGGCTGGAGTCATGTGAAGGCTCAATTGAGCTTGGCATCCAATATGGCATCTCCCTTCACATGTCTGAGGGCTGGTCGGGCATTTTTCTCTACGAGACTAGTTTCAGGTTCCATAAAGCATGGCAGTCTTAGGGTATTCTACTTCTTACATGACAAGTTACTTTCCCCAGAGTGTACTTTACAAAAGCCCAAGACAAAAGCTGTAAAACCCTCCAAAGTCATTCAGCATATCTTCTACCTTATTCTAGAGGTCAAAATCAAGTCATAGCATCAGCCCAGATTCAAGGAGAGGAAACTGAATATCAGAAGACATAGTTCTTTGAAGGGGAGAGAGAGTCTTGGGAGAATATCCACCATACCTGCCTCTCCAATCCCATTTTGCAGCGCATTTCCCTATTGCTGTTTCCATTTTAGCCACGTTGTCCTTCCTTAAGTGCCTTGTATTTGTCATACTCCACCCTGCTGATGGCTTTGCCAATACTGCTTTCTTTGCCTAAAAAGGTCTTCCAGTCCACCTTTTGCCAAGTTAAATCTTGCTCAACTTTCAGATCTCATTCAAGCATCAAGAAAGGCTTCCCCGACTCCCTCAACAAAATTAAATCTTAATTTGTACTCTCAAGGTATAGCATATATTTCCAGCACTGTCTTCATCTCCATTGCATGTTGCATTTGTTTGTATGATTACATAATTTATTTCTCAATACCCTCACTACACTGGAAGAGGAGCCATGTCTATTTTTGCTCTCCTACCACAGATTTGTCTGGCACTCAAATATTTATTTGCTGAATAATTTTAAAAAAACTAAGTAAATCAAACTGTCTGCCTCTGTATAACAAATTATTATTTTCCCTTTATGAATTATAGTGAAGTATATAATCCCATTCCCATATTCAATACATAATGAGACAACCCCAGATATAAACAATATTCACAGAAAAAATCTTATAAATTCAAAGCTCATATTCTTTTGTTATATCCTAACTACGAAATTAGCAGATGTATAAAGGAATCAATTAATACATCAAAACTGTGTAAGTTTTGTGGTATTTCTTCCAATCTCCTTTCAAATGAGCCTAAAACTCTCTTTAATTTTAATTTCTACACCTAAATGAAAACTGGCAAGTATATTAAATGAAGCACTGTAAGCAGGAGAGAAGCGATTTCCTATGCACAAATCCAATACTGACAGTAGAGAACATTAGACACACTCCACTTAGAAACCCACATGGATTGTTACACAGACCACACATGATTTTTCTTGTGCTAAAACCAAACACACAATACTAACTGCTCCCTGTTACATTATTAATAATCTGTTTAGAAATAAACACTCCACCAACTTTCAACCTGAAATGGACTATTTCATCTTGGAGGTGGGAACTAACATCTCTGTACTTTAGAAGGTAACAGAAAGAGAAAAGGTTTGGATTGGAGAAAATATTCACTAGTTACAGCTTTTAACTTCCTTTTTCTCTTTTAAATAAAAGTCTGAATAACTATAAATGGGATCGTGAACTAAAATTCATTATCAGAAAGTGCATTCTATTTTTGATCGAATTCCACCTGTCAACCCTAATGGTTTTCAACTACCAAAAACATCTGATCCAGTGATAGAACTTTTTTTACAATCTGAAATAATTCAGCCGTGTGTTTATTTATTCTTTCTCCCTAATACAATATAGGCTTCATGAGGGTATGGGATTGATTACCTTTGTTTCCCTAGAGCAGTGTATGGCCCATTGTGCTTCCCAATAAATTAATAAATGAATGAATAGTGGTGGTCTTCCAGAATCAGATCTTGTGTGTTACTCATAATATTTATTACAATGTTTGTTATTTATGAAGAAAAATATTTTGTCAAAAATGCAAATAAAATGCTTTTACCTCTCATTTATGCTTCTTCCTTAGTAGGTGCTATGTCATATGAAATTAAGAGTTTCTCTAATCATCTAACTTGTCTCATTCACCAGTTAAGAAAAAATGTATTCTACCATAGGGCAGAAGAAGCTTTTTGCTAAATCATTGCGTCTCTCTGGTTGTTAAAAGTTTTCTAGAATGACACTACTTTTTCTCAGCGGCTCAACTGGAACTTATACTTGTGTAGTTTGAGGAATCTTATTAGGTTAAACAAATACATGGCAAATAATAAAGATGTCTACAAGCAGGTCCCTGAGTGTAACCATTTTTTAAAAAATAATTTATCCACTAATTGAGGTTATAGAAAAATTACTTAAATTGAAACTTTGTCTCCTAATAAACTGTCAAACATTTGCCATAAAAGGCTGACTTGATGAAGTTGAAACATTCATTAGTGAGTGTTTAAGTGTATTCTACATAATACAATTTATATAACAGTAAAATATTCATATCAAAATGGCCCATTAGAGGAAATTCTCTTGCCTGGTGTCCTCTGATACAAGTTTAATGCTGACCAACAAACATGACCTGTAGGTTTTCTGTGGGCAAGTCTCTGTACCTTATTTCTCAAGCCATAGCTCACACTGAATTATTTACAGCTAAACATCTTTTTCCTTTGTTTTCCTTCGTTATAAGTATGGACTAAGATCTAGATAGTTGATTTTGAAGTTATAAAATGTTAAATAGAAATTTTAAATACTAAGCAAGTTCAACCTGCTCTACATCAGCTCTAATTCCAGAATTCAACTTAAAAAGTTGTGTTACAAGAAACATTACCTACTTACATTTTCAAAATCATTAACTTTTGCTTCCTTGGGTTATTAAACTTCGCTCATATTCAGCCAAAAAAAGAGGGAGATGCACTTAAGGCACATTTGCAAGTGCCATTTTGACCAATCTTTTCACTAACCTAAGTGGTTTGTTTTTAAGTCTTGCCTTCCATTTTCTTGTTAACACCTGACTCCACCTTATTTCTTTACTATAGTAATCAACTAAAAGGCTTAGAACAACGTTTGATTTTTAAATAAATCGGATAGTATGGTAAATAGATTCCATATTTCTCCAGATCCCATTGCCATTTAGTCTTTTTTTTTTTTTTATTCTTCTTGAGGGAAAAAATAGAAATATATGTAATATTAATTTGGGTTACTTTTTACAAGTTAATTTCAATCTCACCAGATATGTATTAAAAATATCCTATCTTCCCATCTGTCAGAAGTAAAGTCCTTCCTTCTCATTCACAATTAAATCTAACACATCCTCCTTAAAAGTAGGAGTAAAAAGGAAGGGCAGGAATTTCAGACATATTAGGAATACTGATTAACTGTATTCGTTTTGGGTATGGCAATTCACTGAGTGAACAGAGCACTGTTGGGTGAATGGTAGCAGAAGCATATTGTTCAAGTTAAAGCCCTTTCAAGGACAGATGCCAAGGTGAGCAATACTCCTGGTTTCTCAGCAACGGAAAAGGATTTGTGAATGATTGTGAAAGATTTGCACCACCTCCTAGCTGCGCTTAGGGGCTGCTCTGAAAACAGCTAAGCACAGCTTGGGAGATTCATGTCACATCCTGTAGCCCCGTGTAAGAAGTGGTGAAATACAAACACACACACCACTACCACCACCACCACCACCACCACCACCACCACCACCAGCACCACCACCACCAGAAAAGCCCTGCGGAGAAGCTATCAGGCAGGCGGGCTCGCCTGGGAAGGCACAGTCAGCATCCTTGCTCAGCCCAAGCGAGAGGCTCACCTCCACCTCCAAGCTAGAGCTCCCAGGTCTTTATCCTTCTGGGCGTTTCCTTGCAAAGTAGAGGGACCTATGCTGGCCTTACCTCTGGGGCTGCTTTCTTGCAAGTACGGTGGGGCGGTGGGAGTGACATTTCCGGAGTGGGATGCTGACAGCAGAGGCGAGCGTTCGTCCACCCCATCAGCAGCCATGACTGCGGCAGCGGAGGGGCCTGGGGAGGCCGAGCCGGGGTTGCAGCCTCGGCAGAGTGGTGGCTAGTGCTGCTGCCTCTGCTGCCGCCGCTGCTGCTGCTGTTACTGCTGCTACCGCCTCCGGGAGGGCCCAGGATGTGTCACAAGGCAGGAGGCAGGGGGAGGGGAGGGTGCAGGACCGAGAGGCGGGGGAAGGGAAGCGCGCTGGGAGGCATGGCTGAGGGGAGGGGAGGGAGAAAGAAAGAGCCCGCAGAGTGGGAGGAGCGGGAGTGGAGGAGCTGGAGCCCAGCCAGCCAGCCACAGAAAAGGGGAACAAATTAGGACCAACTGGGAAACGCGAGGCAGGGAAGATGCCATGTAACTGAAAGGGGGTCGAGAGTAAATGGGATGGAGGGGGACAAGTCCTTTTCTCTAGGAAAGACGGATAAAAAGCAGCCTGAAAGGGGCTAGGAAAGAGGAAAGGCCTGTGACTTGATTACAAGAAAACTGGAGCAAAAGCAGATTATCAAGTTTATCTCCCCTAGGGAGGAGGAGGGACTGACTCTTTGCTGTCGAACTTTGCAGCAGTTACATAAAGAAAGCTTCTTCCTGGGGTTATCAATTTCTTCTATAGGGGTTTTGTGTAGGAAATCAGTTTTCAACATCTGTTATCTAAAAGAAAGTAGATCTTTGCGGAAGTGTCACCATTGCCTACTTTTCCTGAATGATTTTTTTTTTTAATAACAGGAATGTTGGCCTGACCGGTTTGGAACTCTGGTAACCGTACCTTTTTGGAACTATGCAGTGTGTTGCCTTTTACAAGTTTCATTTTACAAAATAGGTTGTCATCTTAGTTTTGGTTTTGTAGCTTATTGTCCCTGACACATATAAAATAAGTAGGTCTATGAATAACGTCAAACAACGAAAAACAAATTTCTTGAGATAAAAGTTTTAAAATAATTGTTTACTTGTAAAACAGAGTTAAAGCAAACAAAAAACCCTAAGCACTGACAAAGATTCTTTGCTTGGTCAAACAAGTAAGGTTTCTGAATCTTCTGCTGGGCCCATCTGCACTTCCTTATAAAATCCAGTTTTAGCAAAGAACCCTACTAACTTAATTTAGCAAAAAGCCCCATTCTCAATATTGATATTTGATCAGGTTCCTCATCCTCCAGCATCCCCCATGTGAGGCCTGAACTCCTGTCTTCAGCAAGAATCCTTTTTGCTTGGTTTAGTCAGAATCCCCCTTATCCTTAATGTTTCCTTGGTAATTTTCCATCTACTGCCCCTGTCCTACATGCTCCTTGGCTATAAATTCATACTTGTCCACGCTGTATTCAGAACTGAGCCTAATCTCTTCTTCAACATGGCAAGACCCTGCTGCCATGGTCCCTATACCTATCAGTATAGCACTGAATACATTCTTCCTTACCATGCTTTGACAAGAATCACTGAATAACTTTTTTCTTTAAAAACACAGTTCTTGCCATGTTTTATATGTTTTTCTTTCCTTTTTTCTTTGGTGGTTTGTCATATTATCCTAGTTTACATGAATATGAAAACAAATTAAAGTTTTGAGGCTGGGTGTGGTGGCTCACGCCTGTAATCCCAGCACTTTGGGAGGCCAAGGCGGGCGGATCACCTGAGGTCAGGAGTTCGAGAGCAGCCTAACCAACATGGAGAAACCCTATCTCTACTAAAAACACAAAATTAGCCAGGCGTGATGGCGCATGCCTTTAATCTCAGCTACTTGGGAGGCTGAGGCATGAGAATCGCTTGAATCCGGGAGGCAGAGGTAGCGGTGAGCTGAGATCGTGCCGTTGCACTCCGGCCTGGGCAACAAGAGCAAAACTCCATCTCAAAAAAAAAAAAAAAAAAAAAAAAAAAAAAAAATTAAAGTTTTGAACATGTCCGAATAAAAATGCAATAGAAAAATAGTAATGATCTAGGATGATAATTTTCCTGCAATAATTTTTTGAGTCACTCAAAAGAAACATTTATTACTCATTTACTAAGTCTAAAAAATAACTAGGGCCGGGCGCAGTGGCTCAAGCTTGTAATCCCAGCACTTTGGGAGGCCGAGACGGGCGGATCACGAGGTCAGGAGATCGAGACCATCCTGACTAACCTGGTGAAACCCCGTCTCTACTAAAAACACACACAAAAAATTAGCCGGGCGTGGTGGCGGGCGCCTGTGGTCCCAGTTACACGGGAGGCTGAGGCAGGAGAATGGCGTGAACCGAGGAGGCGGAACTTGCAGTGAGCTGAGATCTGGCCACTGCACTCCAGCCTGGGCGACAGAGCGAGACTCCGTCTCAAAAAAAAAAAAAAAAAAAAAAAAAAAAAGATAACTAGGACATGATCTCAGTCCTCAGGATGCCTGAGAGAGTCAAAAACAAGTGGAAAATGAGGCTAGCTGTAGATTTCAGTGAGCATGAGGAAAAGCAGAAGATAGACATACGAAACTATGTTTCAAATTACATTAGGAAGGAACCTCACTTTGCTTTCTGAAGATACGTTCTTTCTTCCAGAAAAATCCACTTAGGCACCAGCTGGAAATCCTAAGGGGAAATCAAATAATGATGTTTTCACTCGCGCAGCATCTTTTGTGGGTCAGTAGCATCAGGACACAATACAATATAAGGATCCCCATATGCTATAAGGGCATTTCTAGGTCTCCTGGAACCTGGGAAGTACAGAATCAAGATGTAGCACTTCCTGCAAAAGTGCCTGTAATTTACAAAAATGAACAGCAGTGTTTTTAAAGCTGCAGCCTGGAGACTATTGAGTTAAAGAAAATTATAAGAAAAATCAACAAAATCTTATTACTATAGTATTCTATCATGTTACCTGTCACACTCCATTGTGACAACTCCAGCCCCAACCAACTTTCTAAGGTCAGAAACCTATCTATGTTATTTATAACTAGATCTCCGGTATCTAGCACAACGGTTGGCACATTAGTAAACACTTGATATTTGTCAAATAAACAATTGAGTGAATGAACAAATATGCACAGTCCCAGAATCTTACTAAAACAAAACGTTTGGCACAAAAAGATGAAGAACATTTCTTGGCTTTTTGATGAAGATGACAGTTTTACCATCTGACTGATCAATTTTTTTTTAATTCCATCATACCTCTACAACTGTCTTCTCTTTTGCCCATGTAGTGATCGGTATAAACGTTTTGTTTTGTTTTGTTTTGTTTCTTTACTTCATTATATGGTTTCTCTACTTCAGAACTCATTTGAGGCTCATGGCAGTTACTCTTCTTACACTACAAAAGGTAGTAGATATACTGAGATTATATTTGCAGCAATCTCAACTTCCACAAAAAGCAAAAGGCTTTTATGAAATGAGTGCCACTTCATTCTAGTTTAAAGATGATACTATGGTTTATGGTTTCTCAATAGTTGTTAAATAATACTCATCAATCCAAGGTATTTTTATGATTATGATTATGACATTTTGCCATCTCTATTCATGAGATGAGCTAATGTGTCTATTGGAATAAAAATACTATATAAACAGATAATATGTGAGATATAATATACTTAAGCTGCTGTTTCAGTTATCTACTACTAACAAACCGTACCAACACTCAGTGGCTTAAAACAACATGAGTTGTTATTTTCTATGATTCTCTAGTTGATTGGGTGGCAATTCTGTCAGACTTGCCTTAACTTTCAGGCAGCAGCATTCAGCTGGCAGGTTTGCGGGGGGCTAGGCTCAGCTGGGACATTTGGGCTCACTGGGCAATTCTCTTCATTTAGTCTTTATTCCAGACTTCATATACCTTGGAGTCTCAGAACACTATTCTAAGAGGATGATGGTGGAAGGTAAGGGACCCCTAAGATCTAGGCTCTGGTTCTCAAACATTGCTTCTTATCACATTCTCCCACCATCAATAGCTTTCTCAACCTGCCTCCTGCTTGGAAAAAAACGAGCACCCAGAGGCCCCTTCATGATCAAAGGAAGTCACAAGGCTGGTGGAGGAACAGATTCCATCACTTCAAGTGAAGAGTAGCAACGTCACATTGCAAAGGGGTGTGGAACACAGCAAGATGATCCATTGGATGCTATTGTATAACAATCTACCACAGTCTGCCCACTGGTCACTTTGGTTCACGTCCCCCTCACAGGCAAACTACACTTATCCACTCCCAACACCCCAAAGTCTAATTTAATCACTGAAGTCAACTTTATGTATCTTTCACCTAAATCTAATCCAGGTGCAGTCAAAATGCCTGGGAGATGATTCCACAAGTCCAGCTCCTTGGGTACAGCATCTGTTGATCCAGAGACCTGTGAACTAAAAGGACAAAGCATGTGCCCTTCTTCTCTCCCAGCCATCTCAACCTCCAACATTTAAAAGTGGAATAAGAACAGGGTAACAACTGACAGAGGAAGGGAGAGGGGGCATTCTGAATAGAAGGTACATAGAATACATGGGACCACAGAATTCTGAAATCCACTTGGGCACATGTCACCAGCTCTTTTGACCCCAGAGACATGGAATGCTTCCTTATTAGGGCAAAGTCTGCTTCTGTTGCTATTCCTTTTCTTCATCTGTTCCTATCCTTGGCTCTTGGCCCTTCCCACTGAGTCTGGTCTTTTTCATAAGAAATGGCTTCTGTTTGCAGCTGCATAGCTTTCTCAGCCTGCCTCCCCACAAAGAAAGTTGAGAACCCAGAGGCCTCTTTTCATTTTGAACTGCCTCTGTCCCTTTTAATCCAAATTGGCACAACTTCTTTAGAAATTTGTGGGCTTTTCCAATGAATCTGAATGGGGTTTACATCATGCCCGCAAAGCCACAAACATAATATTTTTTTTGAGACAGGTATTTCTCTCTATGTTTGGGTCACACTTGAGGCCCTTCAGATTATTAGAAGCTCCATTTTCTATTTAAGGAAGTCTCCAAGTCACTGCTTGAGTCTTTCAGAGGTCTTCAGGGAGGGTTTTACAGCCATATCCCTGATTTGAACTTTATTCTGAGGCCATTTCTTACATCGAGAATCTTTTGCTGGGTGAAAGACTGTTTTGAGCCCCTATATTTCCTCTAAATTCAATTGCAAACAGAAAGTTCCTACTTTAGTTCATCTCTGTGGTTGGCAAAATAATGCCTCCCCAAAGATGTCCATGCTCTAATCCCCAGAACTAGTGATTATTTTACCTTACCTAGCAAAACGGATGTTGCAGATATGATTACAGGGTGCAGACCTTCAGATGGGAAGATTATCCTGGATGATCCATGTGAGCCAAACCTAATTATGAGTCTTTAAAAGCTGAGAACCTTTCTCAGCTGTAGTTAGAGATATTCACAGGAGAGATTTAAAGTGAGAAAAGGACTCAGCCTACCATTGCTGGCTTTGAGGATGGAGGAAGGGATCAAGGAGTATGGGTGTCCTCAAGAAGGTGGGAAAGACTTTCAGCTAACAGCAGCAAGGACATATGAATGTTAGTCCTAGACCACAAGGAACTGGATTCTGCAAACAACCCAAAAGAGCAAAGAAATAGATCTTCCCCTAGAACCTCTAGAAAGGGACATAACCCTGCTGACACCTTGATTTTAGCCCTGTAAGAGCCATGATAAACTTCTGACTTACAGAACTATAAAATATTAAATTTGTGTTAAGCTGCAAAATTTGTGGTAATTTTTATGGCATCAGCAGAAAATGAAAACTTTCTCTTAAAATACCTTATTTAACATAGCTAAAAGAAGTTAGTTGTCACTTTTAATTTTCTATATGGAAATTACTTTAGTGAAATGAACAAGTTCATTAGGAACATTTTCTATTTTCTAAGTTACCACAGGCAACAGTTAATTGGTTCACCTTTGTTTTTCTAGTCTCCAATAGCAATTTCCTCCCTGCTCTTCTAGTTTCACTGTCTCCTCTCCATCTTTTTCAGTACTGCTCTGTGCCTGGCCCTAAAGACAATGTCATACTTGGGGTTTTGTTACAGCAATATCAGTTTGCTACATTTATCTATTGATTTGTACTTTCAGTGCCAACTTCTATTGGATTTATCTGTTGCTTTGTACTTTTATACCATGTTCTGTTTTATTTATCTATTGCTTTGTAAGAATCCACCATCCTAAAACTTAGTAGACTAATTGTCAATGTACTGTATTTTTAAAAAATAATCATTAGGGTTAATCAGGTAGTTTTCTGCCAAGTCTTACCTGCACCCACTTAGGCCAATGCATTCAGCTGGTGGATCAGCTGGGGACTGAGCTCAGCCAAGAAATCTGGTTGGCCAAACCTCTCTTTCCAAATGCAGTTTCATTGTGAGAGTCTTTATTGCATGACAGTCTCGGGGTAGGGTCCTTGGAGGCCAAAGGCAGTTGCTGCAAGGCCTCATGAGTCCAAGGTTTTGGAACGCACATGACTGCATCTGCCACATTCTATTGGTCAGAGAAAGTGACATGAACAGCGTATATTGAAGCAGGCAGGGGGATAAATTGTCTCTTGATGGAAGGTGTGGCTATGTCACATGCAAAGGGGCACGGATGCAGAAAGGTGTGATTCACTGGGGCCTCATATAGTGATCTATTCTAGCTACAAACATGTTGTTTAAGAGAAACAAGGAGAATGACAGAGGAGAGGTCTGTATGGAACACCATGCTTTTGCAAGGAAGTTTAATATGAAATTCTAAAGTCAATATGAGAAGTATATTTTCCAGCAGACAGAGTAATAATCCTGAGAGAATAAGGCCATATTCAGGAATTTAAAAAGGCACAACATTTTGCAGAAATAATAGAGGAAGGTTGAAGGCTTAACTGCAGTCACAGAAGAGTCCAGGAAGACAAAGGGCTAGAGCCAGTCAACAACCCAAAGTAGCAGTAGAGAAGCCTAGTGAAGGTTAAGGTATAGGTGTGGAATAGAACTAGAAGAGATCCTATTTCCCTGTATTATTTCCAGACACTTCAGGGAAAAGGCAAGACCACATGGTTTCCTCCCAGCTGAGCAGTTCTTCAGAAAGAGGCATCATGGGAGTTCTGTTAGTGCTGGTGTTGCAAGAAAACTTAAGAGGTCAAACCTATGGACTTTGTGGTCCCGAGTTCCAGCCTTTTGTGTTCTTGCCAATCCTTTAAATATCCACTCAAATGCCAGAGTTGAAATTATGTTTTCCCCTACTATATTTGCATGACTTTTTTTTTACCATGATAATAGCATTTTAAAATATTTTTATTCTATTTGACACATATACATGAGCAGAGACTACCTGTTTCTTTACAGCATCTAGCGTAGCACCACATACGTATGTGGCACTCAGTAAAGGTTGTTTTTTTTTTTTCCAAGTAATTAGTCCTAGGTTGCCTCTTACTGTCTCAGTTTCATCAGCAAAATTGAAGTAGCTGTCCTGCATCTCACAGGATGCTAATAAGAGTAAAGTAAGATAAAAGCTCTATAAACAATTCCAAAAAGAAAACAATGGAATGCAAAAGAGTGAAATGCAAAGCTCAATAGAGGACACGTAACTTGAAGTTGTATGAAACTTTCCTTGTTATACAAAACATAGCTAGGATCCAAAAATGAGGATGGAACCCCATATACTAAATCAGCAGAACTAGCCCCTCAATAACCACAATTACCTCAATCCATATAAACAGAAGAATAGGAAGGAGGAAAATGGGAATTATTAGAGTCATGACTTTTGGCTTGGGAGGCACTGCTATGGCTTGCTCCTGCCCCTCCCCAAAAAGCCAAGATCTTTAAAGTCTGAGACAGACTCTAAGGGAGTCTCTGGCAAAGTTTGGGGATGTCTGAAAAAAGGAAAATCAGCACCTAATTTTCTAGTTATACATTAGATTAGGACATAGGCTACTCAATCTTCTCAAAGTCTATGTGAACAGGAAAAAAAAAAAAACTTGAGAAGGATGGCAGGGCACACAGAGAGCCCTGTGGTGCAGCTCAGCTATTACTTCTGCTTTGATGGGAGCATATATGTTTCTGGTAGGCAAAGTGAGCACCACAAAAAAATAGCCACACTTATGCCATCATGCTGACACCAACACAAAAAGCTAACTCCTGGGTGAAATAACCAGCGACAAGAGCCCATGGAGTTTACCAGTAAATGCAAGGGCCTTGGAGGGTTAGATGAGGTGAAGCAGGACACTATGGATTGGGAAGGCTTTGAAATAACTCACATGTGTGTCTCCTGTATAAATCCAGTATTTGAGTACCTGCCATCGAGAGGGCATTGTCAATGGACAGTCATTATTGGCCCAGCAATTGGTGTCAAAGAAGACTTCACTAGTGGCCCAAGGAATCTCTCTGATTCCTCCTATGTCCGCTCACTGGAGAAGCTAGAATATCCAAGAGGGAAGAAGAAGCTGAGAACCAGAGGCAAAATATGTTGTCCCCAATGTAGGTAATGGGAAATAAATAAAAAGAAGACCATATCCTCCTTCCCTATGTTAGGTCCCTCAAGCCACAATGCTAGAAGTTAGCTGCAAAGAGAACATCTTTAATTTACATAGGAAATTTGATTTTTAGACCGTGCTTGTTTTGTTTTGCTTTGGTTTTTGGCAGGGTCTCACTCTGTTGCCCAGGTTGCAGGGCAGTGGCATGATCTCAGCTGACTGCAACCTCCCCCACCCCACCCCTGGGTTCAAGTGATCCACCCACCTCAGGCTCCTGAAAAGCTGGGACTACAGGCTGTGTGACACCATACCTGGCTAACTATTTTTGTATTTTTAGTAGAGATGGGGGTCTCACCATGTTGCCCAGGCTGGTCTGGAACTTCTAAGCAATCCACCCGCCTTAGACTCCCAAAGTGCTGGGATTACAGGTATAAGCCACTTCACCTGGCTAACAAAGCAGGTTTTTAATCACTGAAATGGACTGGGAAATTATAGAATTTTCCCAAGATGTGATAATGTGATAAGACATCTGCTACAGGAGGCAAGGAGAATTTAAAATGGCCTTGTTAGTGGCAGTATTTGGAGAAAACTATAAACATTTCTAATTTATACTTCTACAACTTCAGCTTGATAACCTACAGAGAGAGAGAGAAAGAGAGAGAGAGAGATGACTATTACCTCAAATTCATGTTCCCCTTGATTTAAACATTTTTAACTAACATAAGTATTTGGTACTAAATGCTGGGGTTACAAGACGGGACAATACTGAGACAAACCATTCCTTCCTATGATGGAGATAAACACAATTGTAAGAAGAAGTTGGGAAGATTACCAACATATATTGAAAATGTGACCACTTATCACCATGGTAACAAATTATTTTGGTCAAAAATACTTTTCGATGTTTCCAGACCCTACACAGCTAGCTTGATGTGTAATTAAGCATTATCATTGCTGCCTTGAAGGATCACTATCAGGTACATTTCACTGTCTCAAACAAGTTTCTCTGAAAAGTGTGTGTGTGTATGTGTGTGTGTCTTAGGGCTAAAACAGTTTTTTGTTTTGTTTTGTTTGAGACGGAGTTTCGCTCTGTCACCCAGGCTGGAGTGCAATGGCGCAATCTCGGCTCACTGCAAACTCTGCCTCCCAGGTTCAAGGGATTCTCCTGCCTCACCTCCTGAGTAGCTGGGACTACAGATGCATGCCACCACGCCCGGCTAATTTTTTGTATTTTTAGTAGAGAAGGGGTTTCACCGTGTTAGCCAGAATGGTCTCCATCTCCTGAGTTTGTGATCTGCCCGCCTCAGCCTCCCACAGTGCTGGGATTACAGGCGTGAGTCACCGTGCCCGGCAAAACAGTTTTTAAAAAGTACATTCTTTTTCTTCATTGAAACACTTATTTAACCTTTGAACAGTGCATTTTTCCTACTAACAAAACTTGGTTTTGATGTATTATTCTGATCATTTAATCGCTTTACTAGTGTTTCAAAATTAATGATCTCAACTAGAATAGTATTCCAATTATTCTCAGGATCTTTGGATAAATCTTAAAAAGAAAGCCTAGGGAAAAGCAGTGTTAGTTGAGGTGATGCAAAATAGGTTTAGTGACTCTCTGCTTTTTTAATAAACAGGGTGAATATACCTGAGACTGAATTGTGTGCCCCTCCCCTTGCCATTCACATGTTAAAGCCTAATCTCCAATGTGACTATATTTGGAGAAGGACATTTAGGAGGTAATTAAGGTTAATGAGGTTATAAGAATGGGGCCCTAATCTGGTAGAATGAATGTTCTTATAAGAAGAGACACTAAAAGCTTGTTCACTCACTCGCTGTCTGCACAAGCATACATCATGGAAAGGCCACCAGCAAGTCGGGAAGAAAACTCTCACCAGAAATCAAACTCTGCTGGACATAGACCTTGGGCTTGGAGCCTCCAGAACTGTGAGAATATTGATGTCTGTTCTTTAAACTATGCAGTCTGTGGTATTATTTTATAGCAGCCCTAGCTGACCAATGACCAATATAATCTGTAAAGAATAAGATTACTTTAAAAAAAATCCATTTAGCCCTTGGACACACACATGTGCGTGCACACACACACAGACACACACACACACACACACACACACACACACAAGCCCTTCACAGAGAAATCTGTTTGAGACCATAGAATCAGTTGATACATATAAAAGGAACTTTAGGATGAGAAACTTCCCTTTCCGATGGTTTCAGAAACCAACTGGGTAAGAAACTAACTATTATCTAAAGGAAATTGGTATTTCCAGCACTTCCTCCAGTGGGATACAGAATCACATTCTCATTTATTTTACGCTTTTGATTCCATCTTGTCTAACTGTATGGCCTTTAAGTCAACCATCCCAGTTTATGTAACCAGTCTCCTATTTTTCAATGTTTCAGAATTTTTATAATACTTTACTATTCATTCATTTGGCAAATGTTTACTGAGCACCTTCTAGGTGCCTGGCACTATTTTAAGGGATACAAAATTCCTGACATCACAACACAGATAAGCAAAATTCAATTTAACAAGGATGTGTATCAGATGGAGATAAATATTATGGAAGGAACTAGGAAAGGTGGGTGGAGGGAGCACATTGCTTTTTACATGGAGGGCATAGGATCAGCTACACTGACACTGAAGCAGAAATGTGGATGGTGAACAGCAAAGCCCTGAAGAGGAAACATGCTTGGTTCATGTAGGAACAGCAATGAAGTCTGTGTAGCCCAATGAAAAGGGTGCAAGGAGAGAAGGGGTAGAAAGTAGAGATGAGACCAGAGAAGTTTGGCATGGACTGCAATGGGGTAGATCACATGGGGCCAGTTGGGTTTTTCCTCTGAGATGAGAAAACTATAGAGCTCTTAAAGGCTTTTGAAGAGTGACCTTATTTGACATAAGTTTTTAAAGGATTATGATGACTACTATGTGAAAATTGGATTGTAGGTAACAAAGGAGTGGAGGTCGAAAGAGGGATCAGATTCTGGATATATTGTGAAGCTAGATCTAACATGATTTGCTCATCGATGTGATGTAGAATATGAAAGACAGAAATCTTTGAATCTTTGAATACTTTTCTGATTATTTATTCCTGATAATTTTTTTTGAATTGGAAGCCTAGATCAAAGACTACACACATTTAAAAGTCTTTCAGATATATATTGTCAACTTGTCCTCTGAAACCTGAAGAAACATTTTTATCCATTTTTTTTGAGACAGTGTCTGAGACTGTCTAGAATATTTCTCAGCAGCACAGGAAAATAACATGGTATTATCATGTTTAATATTGACAGTTTAATAGGGAAATATGTTTTTTTGTATCTTAGTTTTACTCTTAATGATTCTGAATAATATTTTTATTGCTCAATGGTATTGGCCATTTTTTTTTCCACTAGGGAGTTTGTCTTTTTATCATTTAATCTTTTTAATTACAATTCTTATTTAAAATTTTACTTATTTATAAAATCCATTCTCTTTTCCTCCTGGAAACCCAGATAAACTACATTTCTCAGCCATTCTTGCACTTAGGGGTAGTCATATGTCCAAATTCTGGCTAGTGGAACATCAGTGGAAGTGATGCAGACTACTTGTAGACCATGTAGGCCATGAAAACCTCCTTTGTATGATCCTCCACACTCTTTTCTACTCAAAGCTAAGTGGAAAGAAAGAACCCCAAAGGAGCCCACGGGAGGCACATGGTGAAAATGGCACAAGAAGGGAGGATCTTGGCAAATTAAATCACTACTTAAAGGAGAGTTGCCCGCCAAGAACACTGGTTTTGAAGTGTTGTAAGAAATGTCCTTTATTGTGTTAAGCCACTGAGATTTAAGGGTTTACCAATTACAGCAGTAGGTGTATTTCCTAACTATTAAATAAATATATTGAAAGAATTATAAGAATTTCTTCAAAATTAAATATATGGACCTTTTGCTGTATGGAGAAATGTAAAATGTTCTTCTTTGACTGGACACTGATCTATGTTTCCTGGTACTGAGAAACTGACCCACTCCTCTTACTTGCTTCTTAGAGCTAACAATTCCAAGAACAGAAGGTAATGGAGTCAAACAGGTCAAATCACTCTCACTCTCACGTTCTCTGTCACACATAGTTCTTTTCTAAACGATTGCAATACCTGCCTGACCAAAGCAGACAAACTGGCAACATTGTTAATTTGTCATAGAAAGCCTCTTTGTTTCCTGTTTTCCAGAAAATACTCTTTGGATATTCTCCCTGTTGCAACAGCCTGTATGAAGTGCCCAACACCTGCAGTCTCAGACAACTTTTGAAAGTTATAAACCTGTAATAAATAAGGCAAATATTTTTTCCTAGTTTGTAGTTTCTCCTTCATTTTTTTCTGTGTTTAAAACATTCTTACTGTCTATGTGCTGTCTCTGTATATAATCTTTTTTTATATTCTCTGTGATTTACACGCCCTGTTCGGAGGCGCCCAGTCCCATCCACCACCCAAGGTCTGAGAAGTGCAGGCATGCCGCTGGGGGCCAGCTCCACCGGTGGCCCTGGCACAGGACCCACTAGGTGAAGTCAGCTGGGCTCCTGAGTCCAATGGGGACTTGGAGAACTTTTATATCTAACAGGAGGATTGTATATGCACCAATCAGCACTCTGTATCTAGCTAATCTGGTGGGGACTTGGAGAACTTTTATGTCTAGCTAAAGGATTGTGGATGCACCAATCAGCACTCTGTGTCTAGCTCACGTTTTGTAAATGCACTAATCAGCACCCTGTGTCTAGCTCAAGGTTTGTAAATGCACCAATCAGTCCTCTGTGTCTAGCTAATCTAGTGGGGACTCTGAGAACTTTTATGTCTAGCTAGAGTATTATGAATACACCAGTCAGGGCTCTGTGTCAAACTCAGGGGTTGTAAACACACCAATTAGCTCACTGTCAAAATGGACCAATCAGCTCTCTGTAAAATGGACCAATCAGCAGGATGTGGGTGGGGTCAGATAAGGGAATAAAAGCAGGCTGCCTGAGACACCCAGCTGGCAACCAGCTTGGTTCCCTTCCACGTGGTGGAAGCTTTGTTCTTTTGCTCTTTACAATAAATCTTGCTGCTGCTCTGTCTTTCGGTCCCTGCTGCCTTTATGAGCTGTAACACTCACCAAGAAGGTCTGCAGCTTCACTCCTGAAGTCAGCAAGACCATGAACCCACCAGAAGATGGACACATCTGAACATCTGAAGGAACAGACTCCAGACACACCATCTTTAACAACTGTTAACACTCACCGCGAGGGTCCACGGCTTCATTCTTGAAGTCAGCGAGACCAAGAACCCACCAATTCCAGACACACCATTAGGAAGATGTAGTAGTTGCCAATTGCTGCCATAACAAATTACTCACAAACTAAGTGGCTTAAAACAATGCAAATTTGTCTTACAATTCTGAAGGTCAGAAGTACAAAATGGTTAACTTTGGTCACTGGGTTAAAATCAAGCAGTCGGGAATTCTGCATTCCTTTGTGGGAGATGTAGTGCGGAATCCACTTTATTACTTTTTCTGGCTTCAAGAGACCACTAGCATTCCTTACCTCTTGACTGACTCCCTCTTCCGTCTTCAAAGCCAACAATGAAGCATCTTCACATCTCTGACTCTGATTCTCTTGATTTCTCATTTCACTTATAAGGATCCTTGTGATTATTTACGTAGATAATCCAAGGAAATCTTTTCATCCCAGTATTTTTAACTTAATCTCATCTGCAAAGTCCCTTTTGCCACATGCTGTGATTTGAATGTGTCCCCCAAAGTTCATATGCTAAAACTTAATCACCAATGTGATGGTATTTCAGAGGTGACTCAGTCATGGGGGCAGAGTCCTCATGAATGGTAGGGGCCTTATAAAAGGGTTAGATAGAGGGGGTTCATCCCTTTTTTGCCCTTCTGTTCCATCTGCCACATGAGGACGTAGCATCTGTTCACTTCAGAGGATGCTGTAACAGGGCGCCATCTTGCAAGCATAGAATGACCCTCACTGGTCACCAATTTGGCTGGCACCTTGATCTTGGACTTTACAGCATCAAAAACTGTGAGAAATAAATTTTTAAATAACACAGTCACAAGTATTTTGTTATAGCAGCACAAATGAACTAAGACACTATGTAAGATAGCATATTCACAGGTTCCGGAGTTTAGAATGTGGACATCTTTGGTAGACCTTTATTCTACTTACCACAGAAGGATTTATCCGCACAATAACACAAAGGCAAGCCCCTTCCATGGTTTTTCTATGACTCTTAAATTTAGTCATGAACATTCAGTGTATACATTTTCTCAGACAAAAATCTCAACTCTTCTTAATTTTTTGCTTAATTAATATGAGTTGGTTAATATAAAGCTTTAAAAATATAGAAGAAAGTAAAATATAGGCCAGGCATGAGGGCTTATGCCTGTAATCCCAGTACTTTGGGAGGCCAAGGTGGGAGGACCACTTGAGGCCAGAGGTTTGAGACCAGCCCAGACACCATAGGAGACAAGAAACTTAAAGATTAAGCGAAGCGCAGTGGCTCACGACAGTAATACCAGCACCGTGGAAGACCAGGGTGGGTGGATCACTTGAGGTCAGGAGTTTGAGACCAGCCTGGCAAACATGGTGAAACCCTGTCTCTACCAAAAAATACAAAAATTAGCCGGGGGTGGTGGTGGACACCTATAATCTCAGCTACTTGGAAGGCTGAGGCAGAAGAATTGCTTGAACCCAGGAGGTGGAGGTTGCAGTGAGTCGAGATTGTGCCACAGTACTCCAGTCTGGGTGACAGAGCAAGACTCTGTCTCAAAAAAAAAAAAAAAAAAAAAGAAAAATTTTGCTGAGTGTAGTGGCATACACCTGTGGTCTCAGCCTCTTGGGAGACTGAGGCAGGAGAATCACCTGAGCCCAGGAGTTTGAGTTTATCTTGAGCTATGATCATACCACTGCAGTCTGGTGACAGAGCAAGATCCTGTATCAAAATAATAATAAGAATAATGAAAATAAAATACATAAAACAAAAGTGAGATCTTAATTTCACAAAAAATAACCCCTAGATTGAAATAGAAATAACTTCAACTCAGAGTAAAAATTAGCAATAACTTTTAGTTGGGCTCAGACGAGAAAGTTGAATTTATATATGGCTTACTTTTTGTTTCTTGTAATTGAAAATATCTCTTAAAGAGAATAATATAAATTTCCATTTAAAAACATTGATTGAAATAAAATATATAAGCTCTAAACAAATATTTCTACCATTTTGTTTTCTCCTATTTCTAATTAACCAGAGAATCTGAAACATAAATCAATAAAAAATGCTTTGCAGGATCAGTCAGAAAAATAATATAAAATTTAAAAATATTGGAAGTTCTTTTGTTATAATAATATTAGAGGGTTTCAAATTCAACCGCTACTTGTTTGTTTTTTTCTAGCAGCTATTCTAGCAGTCATCTGCCCTTTTATACAGTCATAAAAATCACTTATTGATTGCTCAAAGCGTTATCTTAGGTGTGGGCATATGAAAATGAATAAAGCATGACTTCTAATCTTGAGAAGTTTACAGCCCAGCATGATGCATACTTACAGAACTAAAATATTTCTACACTAATGGATATATGAAGAAAATATCATAGAAATACAATTAAGTGAGCATCTAATTCTTAAGTAATCACGCCTTAAGAAAAATGCTGTGACTAACAAGATTAAAGAACAATGAGTACAGTGGCATCTAGATGTGTTATATGGGAAGTAATGAACTGAAAGAAAAATATTGGGGGAAATGAATTGTCAGTACAGATTCTACTGAAACTGCTGTTATTGATACCAATATTTTGAAGACTAATTTTATTTCTTTTATAAAGATGAGATTATTTATTTGAGTAACTGGTATCTTGTTCTCCAAATGTTTTTTACTAACACTAATATGGATGACAAGAAGGATTTATTATGCTGAATTTAACTTACACGTTAATTTGAACAAATATGAACTACCTATCCAAAAAGAAATCTCTTAGTGTAGGTGGTTAAATGCTTTCCTTTTGCAAATTTACCATGGAATTTCTAGATTAAATGTACATGTAAGGCATCTTTACCCAAAAGCAGTTAGAAGTCACCTTTATTGAAGCAAATCTAGTACGAAAAAGTTTACTTGTGTAGAGGTAAGGAATCATAGTATTGAAAAGGTATTATCTGTCCTCTCTATGGAAAACATGTCAAGTCTACTGAACAAGCCTGTTAGCCGTCATATTTTTTTTTTTTTTTTAACCATAAGAGCTATTAACTAAACAAGAGAAAACACAGAACAAACTTGCTTATAAAACTCAACTGAGGAGGGCAAAAACAGATTATAGGGAGGTAGACGGATGGTGTTAATTTAAGAAAATTTCATGTTTATTTCAGCATACAAAAACCAGTAACAAAGTAAACATAGAAATGGTAAAACTTCCTGTTTTAAAAAGCTGACCTCAACTGAATCCACAAATTCTTGGGGAAATGTTTTTGTTATTTTCACAACATTTAAAATTTTCTCTATTATTACAGAAGAATGTCCTGCATATTTTAACATTTGGAAAGTGGGGAAAGGACAAAAAAAATAGAAACCACATTAGTCTCATTAGGTAGTGATACCTACTTTAAACACTTCATATATTTGCTTCATTTGTAAGGCGGGTATATATTGCACATAAGCAAAATTAATAACTTTCTGTAAAATTTGTTTTATAGCCTGTTTTTGTTTGTTTCTCTCTCTCTCTCTTTTTTAAGATAGTCTTGCTCTGTTGCCTAGGCTGCAGTTCAGTGACATGATCATAGCTTGCTGCAGCCTTAAACTCCTGGGCTTGAGCAATCCTACTACCTAAGCCTCCCAAGTAGCTGGGACTACCGGTGTGTGCCACCACACCTGGGTTATTTTAAAATTTGTTTTTAGAGATGGAGTCTCGCTATGTTGCCCAAGCTGGTCTGCAACTCCTGGCCTCAAGTGATCCTTCTGGCTGAGCCTCCCAAAGTAGTAGGAATACAGGCATGAGCCACTACTTCTGGCATAACTTGCTTTTATATTTAAAAATATGTTATTATATTTCCCATGCCACTAAATAGATTTTGAAAATGTAACTTTAATAACTGCATTTTATATCTTTTAATAAATATTCCATAATTTATTTGCCTAGTTTCTTATTGTTGAACACTAGGATTATTTCTGGTATTTTTTTTTTTTTTTTGCTATTAAAAATGTTGCAGTAAATACGGTTGTAGTAATTATACAGCATTTATTTCTTCAGTATAAAATTTCTATTCATAGAAGTGAAATTGCTGGGTCAAAAAACCTAGAGTCTTTTAAAAAGCTCTAAAAAGATGTCAATTAGTTTACTGTTGCCTTTTTCAAAACAAATGTAATACATGTTCCTTGTGTATTCTTTTAATTTATATAAATTGAATGATTCTGCATACATTTTTCTGTATCTTGTTTTTACCTAATAATATATTTTGGAGATCTTTCCATATCTACATGTAAATATTAACTATATTCTTTTTATATTTTGTACTTACTGCATTATACAAATACACTTACTATGTCTTAAGCCTTGATTGTTCAGTCCTATCATGTGTACCAGGGAGAGGATGAGAGCTAGTGTAAAAGCTGGACTCAGAGAAGAGCTGACCTTCCATAGAGAAACTGGAAGCTATTAGACGATAAAAGTAAAATGTAAGGGACATAGGGGATGGGGGTAGAAGATAAGAAATAAGATAAATTAAGAAAGTGAGGGAGAAGAATATAATTAGATAGTCATATCAGGGAAACAAAGGCATGACTAGAAAGGCAGAGGAAGGGAGAGCCAGAAATGAAATGTCATATGTATGTGCGTACAATTTATAATGCAAAATATGCTTTGTATATAGATTCTAACTTCAGAGTAAACCTGCATAATAAATAAATGGAAGAGATAATACTATTGAGCCATATGATATCCAACCCTCAATTTCTTATCTCATGAAACATCTCCACAGGTTTACACCCAATTATACCACAATTGAGACTGGTTTTGCTAAAGGTATCCTAGGAAATAATAATTGGTTTGAAAGGGAAAGGTGGGGTATCAAAACAAGGCAGAATACATAGAATTTATTTAAGTATAGGGCAGGCTGTTACAGGGGTTGGTTAGCACTGTCCAAATGGTCAGGAAAAACTGTAGTGTGTTCCAGATCAAATCCGTACCCAAGGGCACCTAATCTAGCTGTGGAGGTACAGTGGCAAGGTTATCTAGGAATAGCTGAAATTCAAATCAGAAGAGCAAAAACCAGCTGATGAAGAATTAGAAGCCAATAATTAGAGGCCCAGGTCTAAGCTGTGGAGAAAGGGTTAGCGTGGGCTCCACAGGTTGTTGGGTATTAGAGAAGTAGGTTTAAATTCAAGGAAGAACACAAGAGTTACCAGCAGAAATCAGAGCTGGGAGTGGGTGTGGCAGACACCCAGGCACATGTAGACTGGGAAGATATGGGGGAAAGCTGTGGCTTGGAGGACACAGGTTGATAAGCTCAGAATTCCTAAGCAGAGGCCAGATGATATCCTGACCATGCCCTGGTGGATACGTTTTTTGTTTTGTTTTTTAAAAAAATCTATTTTGTCTTATTTTTTACACAGGTTTACAGGTTTGCCCTGGTCAAAAATGGGAGAGATGCAAAGCTGAGCCAACTGGGGAAGCCAAGGATTGTCATACTTTATTTATATCTCAAGTGAAAAAGTTTCTGACAATAAATTGGGTTATCTTTGATAATAACACTAACACATTTTAATGAGGGCTTACTACATTTTGTGAATCATCCCAATTTATCCTCAAAGCAATCCTTGAAACAGACACTACTAGTATATACATTTTACTGAGATAGACAGTGAAACACTCATTATGTTACTAGGCTTAAGTACTGAAATTGGAAACCCAACCCAAAACATCTGGTACCAAATCCTTTCTTTTAAAACATATCTGCCTCTCATATAGAGATTGCTTATGTTGAGAAGTATGAAGCCATACACAGATGGTGGTAGCTATGATAATCCTTTAATTATTTTTAGTCAAGAGTCTGCAAAAATGTATCTTGTTCAATTCTATTAGGATGCTCTGCTCTTGAATCTGAAAATTAGGCTGTTCACTTTTATCATTTCCTTAATTCTATACTATTCTTCTTCCTCCTTACCCTTCCACCAAGGCTGTTTGCAGCTGGTCATTTATCTTAGCTGCCTTCCATTTCTTTGTTCTATTCTCCCAAAGGTTTTTACCTATTATTTGAATCATGTATTCCAATCTCTTCATATGAGCCATTAACATAATGAGATTCTTGTCTTCACTGAAGACACAACTTAAAAAAAACCTCATAATTAAATTGGTGTAGATATAATACAATCAATATTTTTTTCCTCTCTAGGGTTAATTATACATATGTTGTATTTTGGTAGCCTGCATTATAATCTCTATTTTTAAACAATAAAGAATTTTACTTTTGGTTTTAAAATTGAAGATAGCCACTGTTCTAATAATTTCATGCACTCCTATAATAGTTGTCAAGAGCAAACACAAAAATTTTAGTTACTGCTGCCTTACAATAACCTTTTAACTTGATAGTAATGTTTCACATTTTCCTTTGTTACAGTCTTTGATCAAATAATTGTAAATTTTCTCATGCAGTTTTTCTAGGCAAAACTAACGTTTAAAGATTTTTCAGGAATATAGAATTTCTGTCAGAAATTGATGTTTGGGATATCACTTTGATCAGCCCACTAATGGTAGGCTGATAACCTTGCCACTGTACCTCCACAGCTAGATTAGATGCCCTTGGGTACGGATTTGATCTGGAACACACTACAGTTTTTCCTGACCATTTGGACAGTGCTAACCAACCCCTGTAACAGCCTGCCCTATACTTTCTGGGCACTGATATTAGAAGGTGGGGAAACAGAAGTCAGAAAACTATTCATCATGAGCAAAGGAAAAATATATTTTTTTTCCTCTGACAAGGAGATAAGACTGAGAAAGAAAGTAACAAGAGTTGAAGACACAGCAACCAGAAAGAAAGAAAAAAAGGAGCTAGAAAGACCAGTAATTTTGTATGAATCAGCAGTAACAAGATAGAAAATAGAATAGAAAAAAATCCCTTTCATTATCCACAAAGCAAAAACTACACAAAAATTAACATAATAAAACAGTGTACTAGCTAAGACTCTCCTAACGAAATATTCAAACTATAAAAGAATATTTAAAAGGGCCAGAACAACTGCATAGCTGAGGAAGTATGTTTAAGGATGATAAGAAGGTTGGAAGAAGTTGGAGCTCTGATGAGAGTATGACCATAAAGAGGCAGTACAAGGGAGTTTCTTTAAGGTGATGGAACATTTTTGTGCCCTGATTTTGGGATGGTTACACAAATCTATACATGTAGTAAAATTTTATAGAACACACAAAAAGAATGCTTGTAAAACTGGTGAAATCCAAATAGTCTATGGCTAACAGTATTGCATCGGGGCAATTTCCTCTGCGTGCACGCACGTGTGTTCTAATTTTCAATTCAGGGTGTACATGTGCAGGTTTGTTAGAAGGGTAAAATGTGTAATGCTGAGGTTTGGGTTTCTAGTGAACCCATCACTCAGATAGTGAACATAGTACTCAATAGACAGTTTCTTAACCCTCACCCACTTCTTCCCCTCTTTTTGGAGTCCCCAGGGTCAACTGTTTACATCTTTATGTCCAAGCATACCTATTGTTTAGCTCACATTTGTAAGTGAGAACATAGGTATTTAATTTTCTGTTTCTGTATTAATTCACTCAGGATAATGGCCTTCTGCTGCATCCATGTTGTTGCAAATGACATAACTTTATTTTATTTTTTTATGGCAGCATAGCTGGTTGAAGAGTATAAAGGAACTCTGGACTTTTTTTTTGGCAACTTCTAAGTGAGCCTAAAATAAATCAAACTATAAAGTTTTCTAAAAATGGCACATGCTAAATGACTCATGCATCAATGAAGAAATCAAAAGAGAAATTAGTACTTTGAATTGGGGGAAAAAAAAGAAAACACAACATATCAAAATTTGTGGAATGCTCTAAAGCAATCCTCAAAGAAAAAATTATCCCATGAAACTGTCTGTATTAGAAAGAAGAAAAGTTTCAAGTCAACAGCCTCAGCTTCTACTTTAAAAAACTAGGAACAAAAGCAAATAAAAACTAAAGTTAGCAAAGGAAAGGAAATAATAAATCCGAGAGAACTGATGTGTTCAGAGGGAGCATGGCTTTGACATTTTAACTTCAAACTTTAGCCTTCAGAATTATAAAATAATACCTTTCTATTGTTTTAAGCCACCCAGATTTTGATACTTTCTTACTGTAGGCCAAGGAAACAAATACAGCTTTAAGGATCACACTGCTGCTGTATCTATTATATTATTTATATTAAGTGGAGTTATTAACAGTGGTCACATTTGAGGACTGGAATTAGAGAAAGGAATTCTTAAATTCACATACATATTTTATTTAAAAATAATGTTATTTTAAGAATAAATATTTAAGTAAATTATATATGGTAAAATAGCTTCATGTTGTATTTTAAGGATAACTTAAATACTAAAAAATTAAAGTAACTTCTATACAAGAATAAAAGAGTATAACTGTCTGTAGAGTAAGTAAATAAGAGCAGTACTAACCAGTCAAATGAGCATAACTAAAACTTTAACACTGTTAAAAATGACATAATCTTTTCACTATTTTCTATTTGATAATTTATAACTTTTGCTGAAAAAGTAAATCAAATATTTTAATTTGTAGCTTGTGTTTAGAAAATAAATTTTTCTTTAAAAAAACGAAGGAAATAAAGGTGGAAGTCTTTGATGCGTTTTTGTTTTTCCTTTCCCAGTGCCTTCCATTCTCAATTCTACTCACCACTAATTACCTGATTTCAGTATAATCAAAATGCTAGAGGGAAATAAAGTACCTTTATGACATGTCTTAAGCCTTCCAAACCTTGATAGCATAAACCAAGAAGCATCCGAGACAGGACTCAATCAACTTAGAATTTTATTTTGTCAAGCTTAAGGATGTGCCCGGAAGAAAGAAACATAAATCCACAGGAACAATCTATGGTTCATACCTTTTAAGAAAGATGACTTTCAGGGCTTCAGTATTTAAAGGTGGAGAGCAGACTGAAGGGGAAAGAGAGAGTATATGGTCAAATTACTGACTCCACATGTTGCAAGAGAAAAGGAGCAGGTTGGGGAATAGTCAATCAGGTATTCCTCTCACGCTCAATAAATTGGCACTTTACATAAGGTGAACACAGAGTACCTACCTATGGAAATACCTGACCTTTTGTCTGTAGCTATTAGCTTAGGAACAAAAGCAAGCAGTTTCTTGCATGACTCAGTGTTCAGCTTACTTTTTTCCTTTTGGCATAGTGAATTGGGGTCCTGAGATTTTATCTTTTTTCCACAATAGGAGAATCATAATGACAAATTTATAAATATAATATATAATTTTTCTTACCCTTTGTGAAATTCTTCATTTAAATTCCTAAAATTTTACAAGATTAAAATACATTTAGTAATAATCAATTTTTTAAATACAAAGATTCTAGAAAAGCTTAAGGTACATTATTAGCTATGGTAATTCATTCTGCTTGAAGAAGTTTAAGTAGTGACTTTTTTCAGCACCGAACTGAGATCTTCAGGACCATCCTTCCCTCCTTTCCTCTCCCTCTCTTCCTTCCTTCTTTTTCTCTTGTTCATTCTTTCATTCTTCCTCTTTTTTTTGAGGGGTTGGAGTAGAAGAATAGGCATATACAATTGTGAGGTCTGGAATCTACTTCATATAAGGACAAGGAGCAACTCTGGATAAAGAGAGAGTAAAATACATGCTTTATTTGCCTGCAACTTGTGGGAAAGAGCATCAGAAGGCAGGAGAGGAACTTGGAAGGGGAAGTGATAGAACACTGATGAAAAATCCTACCTCTTCTGTAGTTTTTTCACTAGGGTGGATACTCATGTACTGACAAGCAAGTATCATCTTTAGCAGACTCCACCTGAGTTAATGATCTGCTTTTATTTGTCACTGATTCTACTTTCCACAGGGTATCAGGATGAGAAACCTTCAAATCATGCATCACATTGAATCTCTTGGTGGCACAGGTAGCATGGAGGTGGCCCACAGCATCTGTGGTACAGGTAGGAGATTGCTAACCCTTGTTCAAGAAGACATTGATAGGCAAATAGCCAGGACTATGCTTTTCTCTTGGAAGTGCCTACTCCACTTACTCTGAAAGGTTGACTCCTCACGATTCATTCAGATCTCTGCCTACATGTCAACTTCTCAAGTAGATCATTCCTGAACAGATTCCTACCCCCATCCCATATACTTTATTATTCTGTTACAGTACTCTATTAGTTTCCTACATAGTACTTAACATAATTTGTGCTTGTCTACTTTTTTGTTTACTTACATATTGACTAATACATTTGTTTGTTACAATGTCTTTATAAGAGGAATGTCTTTTTAGCTCTCCAACATTTGCCTAGTGTTTATCACAGTACCTGGAGCATAGCAGTTCTTCAATAAATATCAGTGGAAAGAAGGAGTTATTTAAAATTTAAATTTAAAAAATCCAAACATGAGGCTGTAATTCTTACTGTGACTCTCAAAGATCCTGATTACTTGGTTTGGATTTTGATGGAGATGCAGAAAGAGAAGCAACATGTATTTCTGCCTCCAGATTAAATGTTGTAGAAGAAAGAAAACATTTATTACACCTAGCGTGCATATTTGATAACTCTTAATATTAAAATAGTTCCTGCTATCTCTTATATTTGTAATACTCCTGTTTATCTATTGCAAGTGTATATTAGTACTTACGGTATTTCAAGAAATATGTAGCACAGGAGATCCAATGAGATGCAAAACAAACCTGCCTCCTTCCTAAAACTGAAAAGATGTTAGTAAACACTGACTTGGAGTTTTTTCATAATGGCATCTTAAGTTGTATTTTTTTATACACACTTTTTTGGCATACTTAGATACTAAGAGTATTCTTCAATTCCATAAAGAATTATGCTTTCTCCTCTTTTTCTTGAAATCTGTGTTTTTTTGTCTTGTGTTTTCTTACCTTTGGTAGAAACATGGATGTCAAAACAGTTTACCTGTAATTTCACTGTAAAAAAGTAACAACTGTGCAAATGCATGTAAGCAGCAACTGACATTTGGCCTCAGTGACAAGGTGACAACAGAGAACGCAGAACTTGGGAACCTGCAGAAAACATGCACCAAATAAAGGGCACATACCCTGCTACTCTGTAATTTCAGTGTTTGTCAGAGTTCACGTTTTCAAGCGAGCTAGAAGTCTAGATTTCTTTTAACATGAAATGATCTGATTTTTAAAATGTTTGGGGGCTAAACTAAAAACCAACAAAGCATATGTGGCAACACTGTAGTAACAGGTCAACAAATAAGATGTTAAACCAGATTTAGCCCTCAAGATGACTGTTTCCTCCATCCTATGTGGTACTTTTCATTTTCAGCAGAGAGAAACTTTGATCACTAACACTTGGGAATATTTAAGGGTAATAATGACTGTTTTGCCAGTTCCTTTCATAGACCATAACAGGTACTTAATATTAGTTGAGTGGACCCACTGAATGTGTAAGTCATTCACACGTTGTTACTGTGGTTCAAGAATTAGAACAATTTAGTGTATATGAAGACAGAAAATTGAAAAATAAAAATTATTTACATATTTTGTAACCATAACAGTTAACAACTTCAAGCACTTTCTCCATGCTAGGTATCATGCAAACACTTTATAAGGATCACCCCACCAATTCTTTATAATGATTCTATGTAGTAAGAGTATAGCTGTCCTTTAACTTATCCAGAGCTGGTAAGCTGCAGAGTTAGTAAGAAAAAGAGATATAAAATAATTCTGACACCAAGGCCCATCTTTTAATTGCTATTATTTTATGTAAATTTGTATTGAGGAATAAAAATCCCACAATAAAGACCTAAGAAACAGGCAGTGTTTTGTTTTGAAAGATGACCATGGTTTTCACAGAAAATGGAAAATGAGAAATTTTGAAAACCATGGGACCTATAGAGAAACTGTAGGTTCAAAAAGAAAATGCAAGGACCCAGAATAAGATGAAGGACTTGCCCTAAGGAAAATCAATGAAAAGCTGAACGCTCAGAATCAGGAAAAATGCTGTGTAGGATAGTTATTTCCAATCCTGGCTACATATTAGAGTCATTTTAGAGAGTTTTTAAAAAAGCATCTATGTGCTTGGTCCCAGCAGCAGACTTTTTTTGAGGGGAGAAAGACCAGGACATCAGTATTAGAAATAAGACTAACCAATACAAACTCTTCAGATGATTCTTAAGTGCAATCAGATTAAAATTTCTGCTTTAAATTACCCAGTAACATACAAACTAAACTAAGGGCTCTACAAAGTTGTCTCAAATTCTCTGAAGAGTGGCCAGGATTCCATGCTACTCACTCCCTTCAATCTCACCGGTTCATTTTTATCTGTTTCATATGCCAGACTTCTGCATAAGATTTCACTTGAAAAAACAGTTCTGAATTAAAAATAATTCAAAACAGGTTTTTAATTTTCCCATTTCTCTCGGTTTATAATAGGTAATTGACATAAAGGGGCAAATACAGAGACTTCCACAAAACATGTTGACCTCAAGAACACATTGCGGTAGCTTTGGTCAGAGACCAGGTAGATACTTATGATGTTGATGGCACTGGAAACTAGAATGCTGCTTCAGTGCCACCCATGTTCTCCATAAATGTCCTAATCAGTAGTGGCTCTGAGAAAACAGAAAAGAGAATATGAAAAATGTATTATTTATCTTTCCAGTCTTTGAAACTTCTTTCAACTCTGTGAGGTTGCAGTGGATACTGAGTACCAATTTGCCATTAAATTCTTTCACACATAGGATTCTTTCCTGACGCCACATAAATTTTTAGAGAAAAGTAAAAGAAAAAAATATATCATGAAAGAAGAAGAAAAATAACTTAGCAAAAAGAATTTGGAAATGGGAAAATAGAAAACAAAACTGAGATTTTAAAATATTGCAACTGAAAATATTTGAAGAAAGTGTAATACAATATAAATTAAGAGACAGGCTAGAAAATTGAAAGGCCAAAAGAGAAAGTTCTATAAAATAGTTTCTTTCATTTACTGGTATCCAATTAGTGCAGAGGTTGCCATTGGGTAAAACATCATCACAAAAACAAGATTTGTCTTCTAATTACCATCAGCTGGTTTCATGTTACAGTTGAAAAATATTCAGGATAAATTATAGGACAATACTTCCATAATTGTATAATTTTTTTTTTTTTTTTTTTTTTGAGACAGAGTCTCACTCTGTCACCCAGGCTGGAGTGCAGTGGCGCAATCTTGGCTCACTGCAACCCCCACCTCCCGGGCTCATGCCATTCTCCTGCCTCAGTCTCCTGAGCAGCTGGGACTACAGGCGCCCACCACCACGCCCGGCTAATTTTTTTGTATTTTTAGTAGAGACGAGGTTTCACCGTGTTCGCCAGGATGGTCTCGATCTCCTGACCTCGTGATCCGCCCGCCTTGGCCTCCCAAAGTTCTGGGATTACAGGCGTTAGCCACCGCACCCGGCCCATAATTGTATAATTTTAAGGCTAAAAGTGACTTTAAGTGTTCTTTTATCTGCCTTTATTATCACTAACTAGTCATCCAGTTCATGCTTGATTAAAATGTTTATTAAATGGCTTCTATGGGCTAAGCACAATACTATGTAATGAGGACCCAAAGGCAAACGAGACAGATCTAGTTATTCTATGTTTCATTATATTCAAGTTCATGATACAGATAGAAGGCAAGTAAAAGTATTAAAGGGGGGAATAAATAGGGTGCTTCCAATAGAGAATGAATGCTTAAGAATTATGAATAATTCTAGACAGGGTGGTCAAGGGGTGATGGTGGATAAATATTTCCAGTGGTGAGAAAGCCCTATTTCCAAAAGCACCCCATTCCTTGGGGAAAACAAAGTATAGAAGTTCAAGGCCCTGAAGTCCAGAAAAGCTGAAATAGACTAAATCAAGTGTGGTGTGCGATGAGACTGGAATGGGTCTTGAGAAGCATATTAAGAAGTATACATTTTATTGAGAACCTAAGTTGAAACTCCTAAGTTGACTTGAATTTTATAAAGTTCTTATTGTGTTATAAAGAATAAACTGGAGAGAAGCATGTTTCCATAATACAGGTGAGAAATGATTCAGGCTTGGACTTAAGAGTGGTGCTAGTGGAACTAAAGGTAAGTGGATTGATTTGGAACATATTTAGAAACTAAGACTTAATTATTTGTTGATATTAAAGGGTAAGGGAAGAAAAGCAGTCAAGAATTACATCAAGGTTTCCAACATGAGCAAGTAAAAGGACAGTAGTGCCACTTACTGGCTAATTGGTTGTTGTAGTTTATTACATGTTAATTATATCTCAGTAAAACTGTTTTTAGAAAGCCAAAAGGAGATTCTGTCAGACAGTAATAAGAGCCGTGATAGTGATAGAGCAGGCAAAGTGATTGACAGTTCCTTGCAATAGGTGATATGAATGTGGGGGATACCATTATGTACGTTGTTGTTAGGTGAGGCATCTCTGATGAAGTGAAATATAAATTTTGATCTTAATAACAAAAAGTCACTTTTACAAAATTTCAGAACTGTTTTTCCCAAATCAAGGAAGCACCTAGTGAAAAACTTTGGTGACAGGAGGAAATCTGATTTTTGTAAACACACACACACAAAATATGGCTAAAGCTCTAGAACTCAGAGTAAATGGGATCAGAGATGAATCCAGAATACACGGGGCTGTCTAGGGAGTAGAGTGATGCCATGTACCGAGATTTCAAAAATAATCCTGGAAACACATAAATTTTATTTTAAAAGAACAAGACTAAACAAACCAAAAACCCAGAGAACCAACTTAATTGTGTGAGCCAATTCCCATAATAAATCACCTCTTACGTATCTATTTATATTCTTTTAGTTCTGTTTATCTGGAGAATCTTAATACACCCTAGAACTTGAGAGAAAGGTCCAGTCGGCACATAGATGTGGTAATTAGAAGACATGGGATGAATTTGGCAGAAAGTATGTAGAGTGAAAATGAGCCTGGGCCAGAGCCCTAGGGGACTTAGCAAATTTCAGAAAGAGATAGAAGAGTCAATAAGGAGCGTCCAGAACCAAGGAGATAAAAAGGAAGAGGGTGTATCATAGAAGCCAAGGAAGGAGACAGGCAACACCCAATTTAACAAGGCCATCTCAGATGGTGTTGACTGCTATGGAGAGAAATCAAGCAGGTTAAACAGGAAACTAAGACAGCTGGGTGGGAAGAGCACATTGGGTTTTTGTAGAAGTGTGGACAGAAGGGAGACTCAATCATGCAAATATTGCAGTAATAGTGTCACATATTGCTGAGAAGTTAAGCCAGATAAGGGCTAAAAAGTGACAGCTATTTTGTGTGATGGGAAAATATGCAGCAGTTAAAAATGTTTTTGAAAAATAATTGACTTGGAGAAATGTCTTATAATTGCAAGTGAATGCAGCAGAATTTACATGTATTATTCTAAATTTGAATAGTAATTTAATTGACCAGGAAATACACTGTTTTCAGAGTCTCTCTATATGGTGGGATCATAGGTGAAATGATCCGGCTCTTTGTCCCCACCCAAATCTCATCTTAATTGTAATTCAAATTCTAATCCCCACATGTTGGGGGAAGAACTCTGTGGTAGGTGATTACACCATGGGGGTAGTTCCCCCATGCTGTTCTCATGATAGTGAGTTCTCATGAGATCTGATGGTTTTATAAGGGGCTTTTCCCCTCTTTGCTTTGCACTCTCTCTCCTGTCACCTTGTGAAGGATATGTTTACTTCCCCTTCTGCCATAATTGTAAGTTTCCTGAGGCCTTACCAGCCATGCAGACCTGTGTCAATTAAACCTCTTTTCCTTATAAATTACCCAGTCTTGTGTATTTCTTTATAGCAGCGTGAGAATGTACTAACACAACAGGTAACATTTATCATCATCTATATACTTTTCAAAATTTCTGAGGAAATGTTTAATGTATAAAAGTAAAATAGTTTTTTCTTTTAATATAATGTTAAAAAAACATAAAGAAGTAAATATCCAAAAAGCTGCCACACAGATATAAATACTATTGATGTTTTGGCAACATCCAAGTATTTTTTTCTACACATATTCTTGATAGCATTCACTGAGCATTCACAATGTATAATGCACTGTGCTGAGAAGTCTTGTAGATGTATAAGATTTTGTAATCTAATACTATGCTGCTATTGACCTGAGATACTGCATTTCTAACAAGTTTCCAGGTAATGCTGATGCTGTTTTTCTGAAGGCTATACTTTTCAATAAAATTTTTGTACATCAAAATATTGTTATATGGAGGTCTGTGAAGGGGAAAACAGTGCAGTGAGGGGAAAGAAAAAAGGAGACTTGGGATTTCCTTTCCTTGAGAATCAATTGTTGTCAGATGCTTAGAATGCCTTACGTTACATTAAAGCTCAACTGGGAGAAATAAGTAGTTAACGGTGGCCTCATAATATACTGGGGGTAAATCCACTATGAAGGCAGACTACTTCCTCATTTGAAAGGTAGCAAAATTGAAAAAGTTTAGTTCCTGAGTCCTTCCCATATGCATATTCCATTCTTCACTTAGTGTTTTCATTCCTGTTTCTTGCCTTTTCTACATCCATCCCATAGCATGTAAAGTATAATTATCTTCATTGTTTTATTTCCTAAATCATCAGTATTTGTTATAATTTCCTCTTTGACCCAAAGGTTATTTAAGAACATTAACAAAATTCCAAGTATGTGATTTTTCAGGGGTGAAAATTATTATTTTCTAGGGTTTTTATTTTTTTTTTTGGTAATGTGGTCATGAGTGCTTTCTAGAAATATATTGAAGTTTTCTCTATATCCGAGTATAAAATCATTTAGAAGTGCTTCAGGATAATTTGAAGAGAATGTAAAAATAAGGTAGAAAAGTAATATATATATATTACACACACATTTAACTACCTTTTCTCTCTTAACTTCCCATTTACTTGGTTTATCAAAGGCTGTAACTGTGCTGGGCTGGTGGCTCACATTTGTAGTCTCACTGCTTTGGGAGGTCGAGGCAGGAGAATTACTTCAGCCTAGGAGTTGTAGGCTGCAGTGAGCTATGATGTTGCCACTGCATTCCAGCCTAGGCTACTAAGCAAGACCCTGTTGTCTCTAAAAAAATAAATCATAAATGTTGAAGTCATAGTCCAACATATTTTTTGCTATATTCTCTTTAATAATATATACAGAAGGATTACTCAACAAATTTTAAATACATAAAACGCACTAATTTAAATGTACGTTTTAAAATAGATATCAATGTACTTAAGTAAAACTATCACCCACATGAAGATACAGAACATATATTTTATATATTGTCATATTTACCATATAGTTTAAATGTTACATCCTATATTGTATGTTTTACATAAAATGTCTTGTTATGTTTAGATTCTGTTTAATAAAAATGTTGCTATTTCTATGATTTATAGTTTTCATTATCTTTAAACTCTTTGATCCTTTGTTTTATACAAATGTATCTCAGGTTACAGATTGATTTTTGACCCAATTTCAATTGTAATAGTGCTATTTAACCAGTTTATAAGTCATCTGTACTATCAATCTACTTTTTGCTAATTTTAATGTCTTTTTGCTATTTCTCTTTTGCCGTTTTTTTTTTTTTTTACCACTTCTTTTCCAAACCAAACATTGGAACATATATATTCTATTTTTGTAGTTAACACTTATTTCCATGTCAAATTTACTTAGACAAACTATATGATGCAGTAACTGCTGTTTTTCCCCATGCAACACGTACAGAAAATGAGGATGTATCCACCCACTTCCAAACCAGTGATTTGGAAGTTTCTTTACAATATCAGTAGTAACATTATGGACAAACTTGCTATTTTTTTCCTGCTATACTTAAAAGTAACGGAAATAAAACTGTACTGTTTTCCAATTTTGTCAGATTTGACATTTAGAATGCTGTTATTTGTCCAATCTACAGTGACAAAGCCCTTTTACTTAGGTTTAGCTTAAGAACATGCATATTTGTATCCACAATACATGCTAAAAATAAAACACTATTTGTTCAATATATTGAACATGTGGCATGCCTTTCCAGCTTAAATGTAAACCGAAATTTTAGACCTAGCTTACGTTTCTATTTTTGTATTTAGTTTTAATGCCCTATACATAACAATTTAAACTCTATGCTCCTTAACTAGTTCTAATGCATAGCATTAATTCTTTCATACAATTGCCTCCCTATTCTTTTATTTTAATTCAGGTTCTCTGTTAGCTGCAGTAAATCATTGAGCAAAATTTTCAGGGAAGGTTCTTGATTGATATACTTTCCTAACCCCTGTATATCTAAGAATGTCTTCCACTTTCCTTTGTAAAGAAATGATAACTTGGCAGAGTATATAATTCTTGGCTCAAAATTATTTTCCCTTAAAACTCTGTAGATATTGTTCCACTGTCTTCTGGCTTTTAGAATTGGAGGAGAAAAATCTGAGGTCAGTCTGACTTTTGCCCCTTTGTAAATAACCTGCTTTCTCTCTGTGGATGCTTGTAAAATGTTTTGTCTTTGAAATTCAAAAACGTCACCAGGATATGTCTAGGTGTTTTTCTTTTCATTAAATTTTAAAGGTACCCTGTGAGCCTTTTCCATTTGTAGATCTAGTTCGTTCTTCAATTCTGGAAAATTTTCTTCAATTAGATCCTTAATTATTGTTTCAGTTCTACTTGCTGTGTCCTCAGTTTCAGGTATTCCTATTATGCATATACTGTATCTCCTGGACCGGCCCTCTAGATCTCTCTTTTTCTCCTCTTAATTTTTTTTCCCCTTTTCTCTGTATTCTGTGACAATTTGTGGTTTTGCACTTACTTCAGTAATTCGATTTTGTGGCCAAAATTCGATTTTGTGGCCGAAGCGTGCGCCCTTCTGTTAACTCTCCCAACTTCCTGGTATTTTCCAAGCGCTCTGACATTACCCTCTTTATTATCGCGAACAGGTTTTTAAGCTCCTGTATTATATGATTCTCAATCCTTCTTATATCTTCTGTTTCCATCTCTATATCCCTTCCAAGAGGAGGCATTTTCTCCATTACTTAGCGCTGTTCCTTTCTTCTGAGGGGCAGTATTACGACCTTGGAAACAATAAACATAATTTAATTCCACACAGCCCCAAACAGCCCAAAAATTCTCATTGATAATTATCGACGACTTTATTAAAACGCTTTTTCTTTCTTACCTTTTCAGTTGCTTTTCTTAGAAGCAGCGACCAAAATCAAAGATTAAAGAAGGTCCTCCGAAGCACGGAATAAAAAGACGTTGAAAACTATTCCCCTTACGTCATCTCTGCGCGCCTCACGTCAGGGCTAAGAGCCTAGCGCTTAGCTTTATGGCAGACGGGCAACCTCCGCTTCTCCGCTCGCCGTCTGGTTCCTTCCCTGCCGCCCCGCCCATCACGGCAGGGTCACGGTAGTGCGCACGCGTAGCACCCCATTCAAGTTTCCCCTCTTTGCAGTGGCTTGGTTTAGATCCGGTGCCGCCTTGAAGGCGGGGCAGGGTCCCAGCCGTAGCCAATGGAGCCCCGGGTGAGGGTTGAGGGGTGGAAAGTGCCTGCTAGCCGGTGGTACAGGTTTCTTCCAGCGCTTGTGGTGGGCTACCTGGTCCTCATGGAGGCGGTCTTGACCGAAGAACTTGATGAGGAAGAGCAGCTGGTGAGAAGGCATCGCAAAGAGAAGAAGGAGTTGCAAGGTGAGGCGGAAGGAAGCGGGAATCTGGAAGCCGCCGCTACTGGAGGAAGGGCGCGTGGCGGGTCGGTTTTGGGGAATCTTAAGGCGTGACTTGACTTGGATCACCCTAGACTTCCCCTAGTAGCAAGTGGCCTCTTCTCTCCCGCCTTCCCTGCCCCGGAGGCCCTTTAATTCCCCAACCTTCAGAGGCTTCCCCTTCTGAGGCCTGCCGCGTGCCCCCTACCCCGCGCCGCCTCGTGGGTGCTGGTGTCTGAAAATACCTCGAAGTCGCGGTCTTGGACCCAGACTGGTCCCCTCCCAAACCCACGATGCCTCCCTTTTCTATACCTGCCCCAGTTACCGATACTTGTCCCTAATGGGTGTATTTTGAATGGACTCACCTCAGTTTAGGAGGTTCAGAAAGGATAGCTGAAAGATTTAAAACTTGCTACAGTCAGGTTTTTTTCCTTCTCCTATCTCACCAAGCAACCGAAACATATTCAAGATTTTGTTAATGAAGTTTTTTGGGATTTTTTTTGGTCTCAGCTTCATCTGGGCCCTTCTGTCTCTGTAGCTGTCTGTTATGTGATGACTCTTTCTTCTATAATTACTTTTTCTGTACCTTTCTCCCCTTACTATCCCCTTATTGGTTCCTGTTTCTCATCTTCTTTTACTCCTGCGTGTCTGACTTAATGATTTTAATGGCTTTTCAGCCAAAATTCAGGGCATGAAGAATGCTGTTCCCAAGAATGACAAGAAGAGGAGGAAGCAACTCACCGAAGATGTGGCCAAGTTGGAAAAAGAAATGGAACAGAAGCATAGAGAGGAACTGGAGCAATTGAAGCTGACTACTAAGGAGAATAAGGTATGTGAAATAAACGTTTGTTGTTGCCTACACCATTTGAAAACAGCTGTCCACTTCTCTTAAACTGCTTATTATCTAAAATCATAAAATGGGTAGGGAAATGAAATCACTTAGTTATGCTCATGCATCACTTCTCATTAATGTTTTTGTGACCAAGTTCACAGGGCAGTGTGTTTTTACAAGGGAGATCAGCAAAGAAAGTGCTATACTTCTTTACCTATACTTCTTTACCTATTTACTTGCCCAAAAGATGAAGCTTCACCAAATGAAAGTTGGAAGACCAGGCATCTGATCCCAGAATGCGACTAAATGGGATTGTAACCTGAGCAAGGTTACTTAATCTTTCTGAGCTCCAATTTTCCCACATATATAATACGATACAAATATTTCTGCTGTCTAAGCACAGGTTTTTGTAAGAATCAAGAAAGTGAACGTGAAATCATTTTTAAATTATAAAACTGCTTTATGAACAAGTTGTAATGAATGAAATTTTACTGACGTTTCTTGTAAGTTGGAGCATCCTAACTTTCATAATTTTAGCTAGTATTTATTTTATTGTTGGAGCTAATATATATGTGCCAAACACTTTGTTTTATATGTATTATCTAATTTAGCCTCAGTAACACACTGTGAGTTGTTACCTATGAAGTAAGTGTACATAATCCCATTTTTCAAGTGGGAAACAGGGTTAGAGAGATTAAGAACTTTGTCTAGAAGTCGTAACAGCCATTAATTGCCAAAGCCAGAATTCCAAATGAGAACTATCTTACTCCAGAAAGGGAATACTGAATTCTGTTATAGCTTTGTATAGTGTGGTATTTATTGTATGGGTTTTGGATGTGAAAGGTCATATAGACTCCACAGCCTCCATCTTTGGTAGAAAGTTCTTATGTCTATGCAAAATCTTACCTGCCATACTTAAATTTTGGTTGATTTTTGGTTTGCTGTTGACAAGTACAGCTTGTCTGTGCTATTTACAATGGTCCTTACATTAAATATAGTCTAAATTTCTTTAACTTTGTTTGTCATTATTTCCCAACTTTCCTTGCTTTTAATATACTTCATCTCCAGGTAACAAGGCTTGATACTCCAGGTGTTAAATTGTGATGTGACAATTGTGGTGTTCCTAATTGTCTCCCCATGTTTTCTGTTAGTGAGATAGTTTTGTTTGCTCCCTCAGACCTTTCAATTTTGAGGTTTCTTTCCCAGGTTTCCAAGGACAAAAGTGTTTGATTCATAAGCTACATGGGGTCCTACTGTTAAAACACAAACTCCTATTCTACTTTGAACTATTTATCTTTTTCATTAATTTAAATTGGTTTTCTTTTCTGAATACTACCAAAACTAATACCATTGCTTTTTTATTTTTCAGATGCATCTCTTTTATCTTGCCTATTGTCAATATAGTTGTTTGTAAATTTTAGCAGATTCCTCTGAAGAATCACAAGACTTCTAATTTCGCTATAGTTGATAGCCACTCTTTGAAGTCTCTATCTGATTTCGGTATTTTGATCATTTGGGACATAGCCTTTGGAGACTTCTGTCTCTGTGTATTAAAGGCCTTGAGTTGTTCTATGTATGTGTTATACCAAAAACTGGCTTAACTTATAGTTGCAGTAATACTAGCTACTCATCCTTATGGTTAAAAGTGTAGCATCTTTTTTTTTTTTTTTTTTTTACTCTGGCAAACACACATTAGCCATTTAGGATTGATTATAATATCAAATGATATTGTAAATTAAATATATTTTCTGCCTGCAGTTATCAGTTTGTAGATGGAAAAGGGTAGGGTAGGAAAAGCTCAACTTACTACTAGGGTCAAGGATTAGTACTCATCAGGTTTTGGCTAATTAAGATGGAAGAAGGCTTCTCTTGCCAGTTGAGTTATGCAGGTGATAAAAAACTGAGCCAGCAAATGACCTGTATCTTACACATACTGTCAGTAGTCAGAGAAAAGAAGAGTGGAGTGCCAAATGAATTGGCACTTACAGGAAGTACACTACTGCATTTAGATTAATGGAGTAAGCATTCTAAGAAAGAAGGAAAGCATGCAGGGATGAGCATGATCTTTGAAGGAAACTTCTTGAGAACTTGTCAAATTCTTCCATAAAAATAGAGACAGGAGACAAAACCATATTATCTAGTACAGTGTCTATTACCGTTATTCAAATTTGAAGTGTGGGATTAGATATATTTATGATTTTCAATAATTTAATTTAAAAAGTATTTTATATTGACTTGTTAATGCTTTTTGTTTCCTTCAGATAGATTCTGTTGCTGTTAACATTTCAAACTTGGTGCTTGAGAATCAGCCACCTCGGATATCAAAAGCACAAAAGAGACGGGTATGAAAGTCATGTCACCAAGTATATAAGTTAGTGCTGTGTGTTCAATACTATCTTAGGTCTTGTTATAGGAAGAGAATGAAAAAAAAATGATGCAGTTCCTTGTCAAGGGACTTGAACTAACATTTATTAAGGACCTGCTGTGTGTTACATACTATGCTAAGCTGCTTATATGACATCTCATTTAGTCCTGACAATAATCCTGTGAAGTAGGATTTCTTATCCCCATTTTATGGAGAAGAAAATGGTCCTAAGAGAATATAAAATAACATATTCAGGTTGCAGCTGTTATAGGAGCCTGAAGCTGGGAGTGGGAGTGCAAAGTAGTTTTTTTTACAAATATATTATCCCAGACTTAAAAATTCAGAATGTGGGCCCAGGGGATTCTGATGCGCAACCTTGGCTAAGAACTATACCATTGGGTGAGAAATAAGGATTTGAACCTAGAAGTTAACGTGTAGATACATGTTCTTAGATAATTATGTAGGTATCTATATAATGGTTATAAACTTCTTAGATAATTATGTAGGTATCTATATAATGGTTAATTATGAAAATTTAGAGAAGGGAAAGTTCATTATGCTAATAATGGGTTGGAATTTGAAAGAAATATTATTTAGATAAGATATTCCAAATAGGAGAAACAGCATGCACAAAAACAAATGTGGGGATGATATACTGCATTATTGAAGAGCTATAAGGAAACTGATTTATTGGAAGTAGCTAGTTCATATCAGCATTATAGAAATAAGATTAGATAGGTAAGTCCTTTGAATTTGAAAAAGAAAAATGATTAAATTCAGTCTTTTTAGTTACGAGTATTATTTTATTAACAGTTGATGTTTTCTATGGTTTAAATGCATATTTTTAAACTTGTTTTGCATCTTATGACATAGTATGTAATTTAGTAGAGCATGGAGTTTAGTGTCAAACAGATGAGGTTTTAATTTCATTTACTGTTATACTTTGGGTACGGTACTTCTTTAAGCTTCAGTTTCACATCTATGAAACAGGGGCAAATTATAGCTACTTCATAAGCTAATTCATTGTGAATATTAAATACTGTACTATTTCCAAAGCCTTTAACACAAGGCCTGGAGAACTAATGGGTCAACAAATGATAGTATCGTTTCTATGTTAAGTAGTGCATAGTATGCCTCTTAAAAATAAAACCTAAAAGCAATGTCTTTTTCTATATTAAGTAGTGCATAGTATGCCTTTTAAAAAATTAAACCTAAAAGCAATGTCTTTTTTTGTTTGAAAGTTGATGAAATGCACAGAGTCAAACATTTCTCATTCTTGTATAGAATTTTATTCTTGAGTAAATATAATGGTGAATTTTGTAGATTCATTAAATTTAGATCTCATGGAATCTTGGAGATTGTCTGCTTATGATATGCATTGTTTTGTGATGATCTCACAATTGTCGTCTAGCTTCTATAGATCAAAAAGGAAAGGCAGAATTTTTGCATGCCGGTAGCATAACAAAATACTGGAATTACATCTACTTAGTAATTGAAGCATCTTATAATAGCCTATTTAATTCTGGAAAACCTAAGGGCACAAGTCCTGTCTTTATCAAAACTTGTTCCTCCCCAGGTGGACCTCTGACAACAAAACAAACAAAATGAAAACTCCCTTACCTTTCTCAAAAATTTTGTTACTTTTCCCCTAAGATACTGCACAACTGGAATTAATACCTTTGTCAGTGATACTCTCAAACCATTTAGTATCTTTTATAGTCAGCTGCTTTAACACTTGGCAGAAAAAAATGCCTAAGTAATGTTTTTACAGTGTTATATTAATGGGATTTTAGAACAGAAAACATTAAATGTTTATAATGCTTAAGAAAATGAAACCTGAAGTCAGGATGCACAATCGGGCGTTTGATTATTTGGAACCTCCTTTTTTGCCAGAAGCACCAAGGAATGAAAAATCATTTAATTAATTATGTTTATCTTTGGGAAAGATACAACTCTGGGAGAAAAACATGATAAAACTTTAAAGATTTATTTTAAGAATATCGTGGAGCATACCAAGAATATTGTAGAGCATATCTCTTATTTTTAGTCTAGAAGAACATAGTATTTTATTTAATTCAAAGAACTTAGAAGCTTTTTGATATGATAGAAAGAGTCTAAAACAGAACTTAGAAGAACTGGGTTCCAAAAATACGGAATTTGAGGGCTGGAATGAGATTGAATTCAATTTCTGTATTTTCCAATGAGAAAGTAGAGAGCCAGATTCTCTCATTGGTACACTAAAAGTTTGATACCAACCCAGGACTGGTGTCCAGCTCTTAATATTCCCTTTGAGTCTTCTTTGCTATATTACTATATCGACATGACTCTAGTTTTATTGACAATATATTTATGATTTACATGCTATTTTCATCTTTTATATGTTTTTATTAGAACTTACTAGTGCCATTCTATCTCTAGTACTATAGCTGTAGAAACCAAAGTGCCTTGTGCTCTTGGGAAACTGTATATTGCTGGAAAAAGAATTCAGTGGATTTCTTACCTAGTGCCCTGAAAAGGAAACTCAGTTGCTTTGTTCTAATGAAGCAAAGCATGAAGGGAAAAAATGAAATGATTAGAATTAGTATTTTAGATGCTTAAACAGTTTTGCAGATAGGATAAAGTGCCACTCTTCAAGTAAATAGTACATGACATCATTAACTCCAGCTCCCATCTGCTCCAACTTTTATTCTGATTCAGGTGCCTGGATAGAAGGAGCTCTCTGTGTTGTCCTTGGTCCCTGCTCTGCTCTTACCAGCTGTATGGCCTTTGGAAATCTTTCTGCGTGCTGTTTCCTCAGAAGAGGAAAATGAGGGGTTTTGGATTAGATGATATCTAAGGTGCTTATTCTTCCTCTCCCCTCTGAAACTTTTTTAGTCTTTTATAAAGTAATAGTGCCATCTTGTGTTGTAAGATTTTATGCCTCTGTGATCCACAGTTCTAATAAATAAAAATAAGTGAAATAAATTTGTTCCTATTACTTATATAAACCTTAAATAGGCTATGTTTTATTAGGGAGATATTACTGCTTTTCATTCAGGTAACTTAGAAATCACTTTAGGTTCATCTAGCATGGCAGATAACAGGCAAGTACTACAGGTACATGACAATAAGTTTAGTTGAAACTTGCCTTCCCATTCACTTTTGTTCCAAGGAGGAATTAGAGCTAGCGGTATGGAATTCTTTACCTTTTCCTATTCTTGGCTTACCAAATCCTTCACTGTAACTTATTACTAATATCAAAATTTATATAACTTAGTTTTTATTTTTAAATTATAAAGCAGTTTTCCCTCGAGTGTACAAACAATATATATGGTAGAGAATTAGAAAGATGCAGAAAAACATACATACAGACATACACACACATACACCCACCCAAAATGAAACTTATTTTGGAATCCTGTCGTCCAGAGAAAAGCACTATAAATATTTTGTGTATATTGCAGTTTCTTTTTAGTAGTATGTTAAGTATGGACCTACTGTATATTAACTATATGCCTATCCTTTTTGCCAATTTCATCTCTTGATACTTTTCTCTGGCACTGTAGCTCTATGAACTGTTTTTAGCTATGAAACATACAGTGCTTTCTGGCTTTTGATCATTACTAGTTCATCTGTTAGGAATTTTTTTTCCTTTCTTCTTCCCCAACCTTCCCTCCACACATCCTGTCTATTCTTTGTGTCACAAATCTCTCATTGCCCTCACCCCACTCCATCCTTGCATATGTTTCCATGGGAGGAGCTCATCAGACATTTTGCATAAGGAAAGCAAATTGTAGAATTTAACATATGATACCATTTTTATTAAGCATTTATACATTATTTCAAGAGTATACTATATTTATTAAAATGAATAGAAAAGCAATCTAGAAGGATACATACCAAACCTCTAGAGCAAGCACTGGGATGACAGTGGTGTTAGGGGGAGCTTTAGTCTATCTCTTATATTTTAATTTTTTTTTTTTTTACACAAAATATTTGTTAATTAAATGTATGTATATACAGACATTTTAAAAAGCTAGATAAAAAGGGTGTCTGCCTGTACCCTTCTAAAGGCTGTGTCATATTAACACATTACTGGTGGAGTGATAAGAAGCCTGGATTAGCCTGGGCTTTAATATAATAATAATGTGCTTTAAGGCCTAGGATAACTCAGTCTTAAGATAATACTTTGAAATCAGTAAGTAAAGTTTTTAGAAACTTGGCGTGTAGCTTTTAAGTGGACTTTAAAGAAAAATTAGAGGGCTTTCTTAATGTTCAGTATAGAGCAAGGTGTGGAAACACACAAATGAGTAAGATAGTAAGGAGCTTACCTTGTAGAAAATTCTTGAGATGATCAATGTGATAGTGCTTGTGCAAGAAGGGAGAAAAAAAACCAAAAAGTTTTGAGACCTTTACATTTCCATTCCCTTAATAAATAAGAATTAGTCCTAATTATTATGAATTAACTTTCATCCATTCTCCTGTTCTTAGGAAAAGAAAGCTGCATTGGAAAAGGAACGAGAAGAACGGATAGCTGAAGCTGAAATTGAAAACTTATCAGGAGCCAGACATATGGAAAGTGAGAAACTTGCTCAAATATTGGCAGCTAGACAGTTAGAAATGAAACAGATTCCATCTGATGGCCACTGTATGTATAGAGCCATTGAAGATCAACTGAAAGAAAAGGATTGTGCTCTGACTGTGGTTGCCTTGAGAAGTCAGACGGCTGAGTATATGCAAAGCCATGTGGAAGACTTTCTGCCATTTTTAACAAACCCTAATACAGGAGATATGTGTACTCCAGGTAATTTATTTTTCTTTACTATGTTTTATTGTTGCTTTGTTGTAGTTGTTTTTAAATAAAGTGCTTTCTAGCACTGAGCGTAAGAAGAACCCAGATGAACCTTATGAGGAAAAAGCATCACAAGATTTAGGCAGAATTATTTTCTGTAATTTTAGTAGATGTTGGTATGTTTTTCTCTATTAAGATTTCTTAATTACTTAGTTATTTTGTAATTATGTTACTCATTTTATGTAAGATAGAAATGGGAATAAGATTAATCATTTTTGAAAAAAATGTAAGTTCATATTTGACAAAGTGAAGTATTGAAGGTAAGCTTCAGGAAGTGTATATAGGGTCTGAAGACCATAAGGAGAGAATGACTAGGAAAACCATTTTCTCCTTTTATCCTATAATTTGGGAACTTTACTTTTATTCACAATAAGCTATAATTAGGAGGATTACTGTTCAAGTAAAACAAATGAGTTAATAACCTGCTTTATTCTATACAATACTTTCCACAGTTAAGATAAAATATTTATGAGGAAGTAAAAAAGTACACAACTAGCAGATGAGGAAGAGAGCAAGTAAAAATCTGAATAGGTTTTGGGGGAGTAAAGAATGGAATAGAGGACTGTTAGTCCTTGAGAGAAGATGGCGGGTTTGGCAGTATCCATTGGGAACAAGTCATATGGCCAGAATGGGTTGGAGAGGGAAAGGTTAAGGTTGACTTTCCTTTAGTGGAATCTGTCCTCCATGGAGGAAAGATAGAGAATGATGCAGAATTGATAAGAATGAGCATTGGCAGTCAAGTATGTCTCCTTTAGTTTGTATGGCTTAAGGTATCTGTTGACAGATCTCAAGAGTGACTCAAGCATATCTAATTCTGTAGCAAATTAATTTCCCATAGAGGTCATATTAGAAATGTTAACTTATCTCTTACTGTTTTAGGTCATTGCTGTTTTCTAAATAAACAGAATTTGCTATGGGACATGAAACACATTTTTCCATATATCTTGATACATGCATAGGCAGTGTGATAAATGACTCTTCAGTCATTTATCTCCCAGGTTACTAAATCATTGAAACTCCCCAGTTACACTAGTTGTAGGGCATAGAGGAGGTGGCAGTTTAGTATGCTGAGTCAGAGAAAAACATAAAAGACTTAATTAATTATCTTTATTTATTCAATCAATATTAATTGAAGGCCGGTATGTGCCAAGCACTATTCTAGGCACTGTTCTGAACACTGAGTATTTAATAGGGTCTGAGACAAACACATGAGACATATTTTTCTTTAGATGTCCATAATTTCTTTCCCTCCGTCAAGGATAATTGTTTTCCATTTTAACATACCGTATAAAAAGGTGTATGCACAAAATATACCCATTGTAAATTTAGTGATTAGGTCTTTTACTTCTCAGGGCTGATCTGAAAAGCCCTTTCCTTGGTTAGAACTGATACTTAGGCAAATAATGTAAGTGCTTCCAAAATAACAAGTGGAGGCACTGTTTGATGCTATCTCTGGGGAAGGAATTTCAATTTATCTGTACTTTTACTCGAATTCTTCGTATGTTTCCCGGAGTCTTACAGTAAACCTGATTATACAGGAACTACTTTTTTTGTCTTTCATGGTATTCCGTTGGATGCAGGTTTGGGCTTCAAAACACATGTCAAGATAGTGAATATTGTGGCAATTTTGGGGGTCATTGCTTGGGGTAGAGTGAGGTAGGTTTGTTATATAGGTAGGGTATCTGGGCCTCCAACAGAAGAAGAAAAGCTGAAATGGACTCCTTTGTTCTTGGATGGAAATATGGTAGAAAGTTGGGGCAAATTAAGTTTGGACCTGGTAGTTAGATTAGATTCTGGAGGATACTGATAAAGAAGGAGAACGTTTATAACTTGGGCATTTTTGTCAGGAATTGTGGAGACTATTAAAGGGATTTTGTAACATGAATTACAGAAATTATTTAATTGCTTTGTTCTGACCTATTCTCTACAGAAGAGTTTCAGAAGTACTGTGATGATATTGTAAACACAGCTGCGTGGGGAGGTCAGCTTGAGGTAAGTTTGTAGTTATTCATAGTGATTGTGGGTTGTTCCTTCTGTAGTTTTTAGATGTTTCTCAGCTGATCCCAGTTTCTCTTTGAAGATTCCTTTTCTTTATGTATTTGCTATTCTCAACTGACAAAGAAATTGGGAGTTAACATGATTAGGTCTGTGATTAAAGTATGTATGTTGAGGGATTGAAGCACTATTTCATTTTAAATAGCTCAGTGTTAGATCTGTGTGTTAGACATACATATGTGTAAGTCTTTTCATTGTGATACTAGTATTGGCAATACATTTGATTTTCTGGACTTAGGAAAGTGAAAATTTTACTGAAGTAAAGTAAAATTTAGCCTAGTAGCTCAGCTGATCAAAGTCACTATTGGAAAATAATCTTTTTTATATCAGAAATGGAAAAAAATTATATGAAATTACAGGCCAAATCCTACCACAACATATTTATTACAATTGTATTTTGAATTCCTAATTGATAGTGACTGACTGACTTGAAAGCAGTAGTTGATGCATTAAATTTATATGTAAGAAAACAGTATGTTCAGTCACGTTACAGGAAGTTATCAAGATTTCTTTTTAGCTCTAATTTTTAAAAATCTGACTGTTAACTCTGTTTTGTTAAAACAAATTAAAAAAAAAACAAAACAGTTAAGTAGGCCAGATGATGATGAAGCAGCCTGGGTATTAGACGGGATAAGAAAGAAAGTCCTAGGTTCAAGTCCTAGCATTTTCTTCTACCTCTCTGTTTTGTGGCCACAGGGAGTCAGCCATCCTCCCAAGCCTGAGTTTCTTGATTACTATATGACCATAATAAACCCTCTCTGTGTACTCAGTAGAGCATTTTTGAGCATTAAGTAAGGCAGAGAGTACCTTCATAAAAGTTTGTAAGCTGAAGTGCCAGATGGATGAACCTAGGCAGTACAATTAGTAATATATAATGATGATTAATCATCATAAATAGTCTGTGGCTCTAAATAATTCACTAAGAACTGCTTCATTTGAAGATGCAACATAAAAGTTGCTCCAAAATCTTTTTCTTAGTAGTGCTGTGTATGTGCATTTCCACCAGAGGGAACTGTATCTATTAGATTTGTATGCCTCTGAAACTCAGGAAGTTTTCATAGTGGCTTTGTTACTACATTAGGAATAGTTAAAAATACTTGAACTTTCTTAAAAGGATCATTCATGTGAGTATTAGAGATTAAATCAAGAAATTAAGAAAAGCCTTATATTTTGAAGGATACTTACACTTTTTTTTCATCTGTGGATTCATTTGAAGTAAGAGTTGCAGTTTTCCCAATAGAGTAAATTTAAGTTATTAAAGAGAAAATCATTCTATGATTTCTGAAGTTAGAAGGCATGGTAGGATTTCCAGAGTTTGGTTCCCACCCTCTATTCTATGCTAGTTTCTTTAAAATGATATTTTAGGTATAAGAAAAATGTGCTTCAAAGGACCGTTTTTGATTTACTGCCATGCGGCACAGCCCTTTCCATATTTTTTGAAGTAATTTCTTACATTCTTTCAAAACCTCAGGAAGGACTATGTTCATCAATGGAATGTTCTTGTAATGGGGCAAGTACATATCCCATAGTCTCCCCATGGATTGGGGCATTATGATTTTTATTTTCTTTTTGAGACAGAATCTCACTCTGTCACCCAGGCTGGAGGGCAGTGGTGCTATCCATCATTGTTCACTGCAGTCTCAATCTTCTAGTCTTAAGCTTTCTTCCCACTCCTGAGTTGCTGGGACTACAGGCATGCACCACCATGCCTGGCTAATTTTTGTATTTTTTGTTGAAACGGGGTCTCCCTGTGTTGCCCAGGCTGGTCTCGAACTCCTGAGTTCAAGTGGCTTTGACAAGTCTCGTAACCCTTTTTTTGCCTTAGATCTTTTTGCCTTAGGTCTTTAAAATAACAACAGTACCTATCCCATAAAAATATTTATTTAGATGGGATTCAATTGTTTAAAGAAGTGAGACAAATTCAAAGGTAAATAGTTATTCTCTGTCAGATTTAAATCTCTAAAGGAATTAATACACATAAAGTGTTTAAAGTGCTTGAGTGCTTGGTCATGTGTCTTTTTTTTTTTGAAACAGGATCTCACTGTGTCACCCCAGTTGGAGTACAGTGGCGTGATCTTGGCTCACTGCAACCTCTGCCTCCCAGGCTCAAATGATCCATCACGCCTCGTTAATTTTTGTATTTTTTTGTAGAGACAGGGTTTTTACCATGTTGCCCAGGCTGGTCTCGAATGCCTGGACTCAAGGGATCTGCCTGCCTCGGCCTCCCAAAGTGCTGGAATTATAGGTGTGAGCCACCGTGCCTGGCCCGTAATCGTAATAAGTCTTAAAAAATGTTAGCATTAATGTTCATTATTCACCATTATTCACCTGGCTTTAGGCTCTAATTTTATATTGTGTGGTATGAAATTCCTTAAAATTGTATATTTTAATCAGATAGAAATTCATTGATAGGGGAGTATAATTCATATATATATCTCATTCTACTCTTGCTTTGAAAATTATAGAACAGTGGTTGTCAACAGTATTTATAGATTAGAATCATCTGAAAACTTAAAAAAAAAATATTTTGTTCTTCCCCCCTGCCTGTTTTCTCACACTGTAATTTATTTGGCCTAGTGCTTGAGCAATGGTATTTTAAAAATCTTTTTGTTATGAACATTTTCAAGCATATTCAAAAGTAGAGAGACTAGTATAATATACCTAGTCTACCCATTGCCGCTCTTCATTAACTGTGGCATTGATATGTTTTACAAAGCTGTTGTGCAGGCAGGACTTGAGCAGTCTCTGCATTTGATTTAATAAATACAAGTTGAGCATCTCTAATCTGAAAATTTGAAATCCGAAATGCTCCCAAATCAAATTTTTTGAGGGCTGACATCTCAAGTGGAAAATTCTACACTGTATGTGACAGGTCACAGTTCAAAACTTAGTTTCATGCACAAAGTTATTTAAAATACTCTATAAAATTACCTTCATCCTATGTGTGTAAGATATGTATGAAACATGAATGAATTTTGTGTTTAGCTTTGAGTCCCATCCTCAAGATATCTCATGTAGTATATGCAAATATTCCCAAATCTGAAAAAATTCAAAATCTAAAACAATTCTGGTTCCAGGCATTTAGGATAAGGGATATTCGATCTGTATTATATTTATTCAACAGGTATTTATTAAGTTCCCACTATATACCAGGCTCTCTGTGTACAGTGGTGAACAGAACATATCCCTGCTGTGACTGGTTGCGCATTCATACATACTTCAGTAGTTTACTATTTGAATGTGATTTACATTTTTATTTTCCTTACTCATACTTTTCTTCTTCCTATAGCTAAGAGCTCTGTCTCACATTTTACAAACACCAATAGAGATAATACAGGCAGATTCTCCTCCCATTATAGTTGGCGAAGAATATTCAAAACACCCACTAATACTTGTGTAAGTACCTAGACATTTTTACTTTTATTTTTCACAATACAAAAAAATATAAAAAATTTTAGATTATATGTGTTAAAATATATGACTTAGATAATTTTTTAAACGTCTAGCGATTTATTTTTGTGTGTGAGTTAAGAATAAAGTCATTTCTAAAGGTTACAGAATTTTAGGACTAGTTTGTATATTGTCCTGGTTTGACATTAGTAATGCTAAAAGTTTCTCAACAAGTGTAAAAGTTGAAATACATTCATGTTACCTGTTTATTCCTTAGATTTATTTTTCTTCATTTTTGAAAATATTTTACATGATTTAGAAATCTCTTCTGAAGTACAGCATGCAGGATTTGCTATTGGCTTTAGTATTTGTTAACTAAACCTATTAAGATAGTCATCAATGGCTAGGTGACAATTTAAGCTTATTGAACCCTCAGCATCTCAGCCTTTTCATTTTACCCCCAGTGTTTGAACCAGATCTTGCTGACTGCTGCCACTTTTCAAATGGTGTTGAACTCTTAGTTAATATGTCTACGTAGTCTATTGAGTGATGCCCATGTGGACTGAGTCATTCAGAATCATTGGTTTATATATATATAATAAGCATATATATATATATATATAAATTACTTTCATCAAAACTGCTCGTTTTTTTTTTTTTTGATTTCAGATATATGAGACATGCATATGGCTTAGGAGAACATTATAATTCTGTTACACGGTTGGTAAACATAGTTACTGAAAATTGCAGCTAATTATACAATGTTGTACAATTATGTTTTAATACAGTGTGCCGAACTGAGTATTTCTACCAAGTGTTGGGTTGTTCTAAATGCTACTGAAAAACACAACTACCTTAAGTCAGTTTTATGGCAAAGCTACTAACAGGTGTTTTTAGAAATATGTCAGAGATAAACTTTAACCAGTGTCTTCTTAGTGGAATTTTTAAAATTTGTAAGTTCATTGTGGAGAATATCATTCATAGACCAAGATGGTACCCTATTAGCTGATACTTTGATTTATGTAAGATCATGGACATTCTGTTTTGTGTTGGAACAAATATTCAATGTTTTTAATTCTCCCTTTTCCCCCACTCCTAAAAACTTTCAAAATAACCATTTCAATGTAATTTGTCTTGAAGAAGTTTACCCAATATCTTTGTCATTGCAATAATGTAGTACGGTGATGGTCAATTTAATTATTGCTTATAAAATGAACTTGATTGCAGTAAGCATGGTATTGATGAGATTAATGCAGTGAAGCTTTATTATTAATATATATAGCCTTATCAAAGCATAACTAAGAAGGTTGCTTTAATAATTAAGAATTTAAAAATATTTATTTAGATAGGATTCAGTTGTTTAAAGAAGTGAGAAAAATTCAAAGGTAAATAGGTAATCTCTGTCAAATTTAAATCTCTAAAGAATTAGAGATTAGTTTTTTATTTGTGTATAACTTAAAAAAGACCTAACAGATTACTGTCTTTTTAATGCATTTGTTATTCTTTGGTATTTTTTAAGCATTGGACTGGAGTTAGTACCATCATCTCTTGATTCTTTCATAACTACACATTTTCATATTTCCTTTTGTGTTTTCTACTTTGCTTTCCTTGAAGGAACAAGCATTTTGTGGCCTTTACCTTGTGCGATTTTAGGGAGTAGCAGTGTAAAAGTCCAAGGCCACATTTACTTGAAATTCTTTCTCTTTTCTAATTTGTCTTACCAGATGTTCCCCTTCTTGCTTCATTCTCTAGGATTTGAAGAAAACCATTGCCACTTATTTTATTAACTTTATTAATGTCACCTTTCCTTCAACTCAAATATTTGAGAAATTTTATGTTACATATATGAATGAAGTTGAAAGCTACTGTTTGGAAGCTAAGACTTGTATACAGTAGTTTTGTATATGAATGGTTGTTCTAGTTCAGATTTCAGGTTACTCACAACAGTATTATTTCTAAGAGGATATATATACAAACGTCTCTCATAATTTATGTAAGGAAATATTATGAAAATGAGGGGTTTTTAGTTTGATGTATGTTTCCCAAACTAGAGATAAAACTAGAGATTTAATATCGCTTATAACATTTGAATTTTTGCCCCATGAGTACAACTAATTTTTATAAGTAAATATTGGGTTTATAATGTGAAAAATAGGGTGTCAGTCTTTTCACATGCCCAGCAGGTAAAAATGTGGGAAGTTGGCAGGGTCATTGATAGCAAGTAAGTACTTCCTGAAGGCTTTCCAGTTTAAAAGATTACAAGCCATTCTGCCTGCCAAACAAATTATATTCTGAAGATGCCTATTTTGTAACCCTTGATGTGAATTTTTTAGTGTCTGAAAGTTACAGAAGAATGAAATTGTAAAACACTAAATGCTTTGGGTTTATTTTGAAGTAATCTGTTACTTTCAAATGAAAATGTCAGCATTAGGAAGTAATAAACCAATATATTATGAAACCCAGTATTATAAATGTTATCTACATCTAAAGAGTATTCTAAAATAACTTATTGGCAGGTTTTTTTCTTTTTTTCCTTATAACATTTAGAATCTTTTGTTATATGTCTGTTTTTCAATTTTGTTGTATTTTTAATTTAAGTGGCCAATGTGGTTATGAACACAATTTGTATGATCAGCTTCTGTTCTTTCCTAAAACTTCAGATAAATGTCATTTTAGCTATAACCTAAAAAAGTATTTAAATAAAATGACCGATGTTAATTTAAAAGCAGCATATGCTAATTTACTTTTTCATATGATGATGGTCTAATGGAAGTTACATAAGCTTTCTTTTGTCCTAACTCAGAAAAGTATATGTCAGAGTTCTGGAATATGTCTTTAGCCAAGAATTTTATTCACTTAACTATGTTTACAACTTGTATAAAGCAAAAAAGAATGTGTGTAACTATAGTGAACAATATAGTTTTGCTTATATTATGTGATGTTTGCCAAAAAAAGAATAAAAGATGAATGAATTAAATCAACATTTATTTGCTTGAATTGTCATTCTTTAACAATTTGAGAATTTAGAAGTGGAGAAAACTCATTTTGCTTTAGAATTTTATCCAGCCTTTACTTTGTCTTCACATATAATTGAAAATAATACAATCACAGATTATTACATTTTAAGGGATTTCAAATAAATATATGACATAGCTTATGCCCCAGAGTAGAGAGAAATTAAGTAATAGCCATTTAAGCTATAGCTCTTAGAAATCAGGTAGAACCTTAGAACCTTTTAGAATAATGAGTGTTTATTTAGGGTAAGTGAAAAATATTTTAAGACCCATAGGTGTTAAAATAAAGAATCAACATTTGTGTGCAAGAATGTGGAGCAGTAAGAAGGAAGTTTGTGCAAATTAATGTTTTCACACAATTGTTAATATATATTGTGCCTTCTTGGTACAGGTTCTTATGAACTAGCTTAAGGAGTAGATCAGTTGATTTTCTGAGAATTTATTTGGTGATTTCATGCTATTTTTTTTTAAACTTTTATTGAACAGATGAAACGTTTTCCCTGACTGTTAAGTTATCACATGCATTGATTGTTTCCTCTTGTCTTAAGTCTTTATCTTAGCTCTCATGAGGTTTTAATTCTTAACACATGGGTCTTTTAACCCACCATTGTTCTCTCCCACTTAAGGTCTTGGAACTACTATTCAGAATTGAATGTTTCACCCAACCTGCTTTACCCAGCTTCCTTGTCTTTCTAGTGTCAGCTTACATATTAACAGTACCTACTGAGACAACCCTCCCCACGCCTGTGTCTTTCTAATACCTACACACTTGTAATCACTTGAATTTAGTTGTTTTTCATCTATTTTTTTTCCATAGTGTGTTAAGTGCATAGAAACAAGAATTTCTTGTTCACTACTCTTAAAATATCTAGCACATTGCCTGACCTGTCTGCATTGCATGCTTAAAAAATGTTTTTTGATAGGCTTAGAATATCAGTTTAGAGAATAGGATATGAATAAGGAGTTGCATTAGGTTAACAGACTGCTGGGAAGAGAGAGATGGATATGATTTAGAATTGTGCTCACAAAAGGCCTGCTTTTTAATTTACCTTGCCCTTGGATGAATTCTTCAAGTCTTGTGGTCAGTTGAAGGGAGAAAGGGAACCCAAGAGAGCTTTATTTTTTCTTAACTTCCAATAGTAATGTTTCAGCTAATTTACCTTCACATACCAATTAGGATATTGTCTGATTTTAATAAATCTAAACAAATATAAGAATCCTATAAAATAAGTGTACAGTTAAAAAAAAATTAAAACCTTTGTTAATATACTGACCATGAAGAAGTTTTATAGTTGTCTTATTTCAGTATAATCAGGATGACTAGTATGACATACTGAAACAAATCGCTGCCTTTCTATAAGGCTGCTGAATTTTTATTTCTGTGAATAGGGATGATTTATAATCTAGCTCCTTTTTCTTTGTTACTCTTGTATTGACAAAAAAGTCTTATTTATTGTTTATAATTTTAACCAAATATAGCATTAACGTGGGGATCAATAACCCCAGTGCATGAGTTTGATGAACAAAAATAATGACCTCACTTTAAATTACATGAGTTTTTAAATTTTTCATTTCATTTCTTTTTTTTTTTTTTTTTTTTTTTTTTGTTGAGACGGAGTCTCGCTCTGTCACCCAGGCTGGAGTGCAGTGGCCGGATCTCAGCTCACTGCAAGCTCCGCCTCCCGGGTTCACGCCATTCTCCTGCCTCAGCCTCCCAAGTAGCTGGGACTACAGGCGCCTGCCACCTCGCCCGGCTAAGTTTTTGTATTTTTAGTAGAGACGGGGTTTCACTGTGTTAGCCAGGATGGTCTCGATCTCCTGACCTCGTGATCCGCCCGTCTCGGCCTCCCAAAGTGCTGGGATTACAGGCTTGAGCCACCGCGCCCGGCATAAATTTTTCATTTCATTTCTTAATTTTCTATTTTAGATATAAAGGGTACATGTGCAGATTTATTACATGTGTATATTTTATAATGCTGGAATGTGTGTTTTTCTAGAACCCGTCACCTAAATAGTGAACATTGTACCCAATAGGTAGTTTATCAATCTCCCCCACCCTTTTGGAGTCCCCACTGTCTGTTATTTCCATCTTTATGTACCTGTGTATCCATTGTTTAGCTCTCACTTTATAAGCGAGGACATGTGGTATTTGATTTTCTGTTTCTGTGTTAATTCACTTAGGATAATGGCTTCCAGCTACATCCATGTTGCTGCAAAGGACATGATTTCATTCTTTTTCATAGCTGCATAGTATTCCGTGGTGTCTATGTACCACATTTTCTTTAATCTACCAGTGATAGGCACTTAGGTTGATTCCATGACTTTGCTATTGTGAATAGCGGTGTGATAAACATGAGTGTAGATATTTTTTGATAATATGATTTCCTTTCCTTTGGGTAGATAACCAGTAGTGGGATTGCTGTATTGAATGGTAGTTATATCTTTAGGTCTTTGGGAAATCTCCATACTGTTTTCCACAGGGGTTGAACTAATTTACATTCCCACCAACAGTGTGTAAGTGTTCCCTTTTCTCCATATCCTTGGCAACATCTGTTAATTTTTGGCTTTTTAATAATAGCCATTCTGACTGGTGTGAGATGGTATCTCATTGGGTTTTAATTTGCAGTAAGTAAGCATTTTCTTCACTTTGCCAAATCCTGATGGAAAAATTGCTGTTTTTGAATCAGGCATTCCCCCCAGCCCCCACCCACCCCTAGTCTTGTGACTGACATCGGAAAGGCCTTATATACCTAGATCGGAGAGTTTCATCAGTGGCACTGTTAACATTTTGAGTTGGATAATTCTTTGTCGTGTCACTGTAAGATGTTTAGCAGCGGCATCTCCTTTCTAAGTACCTGTGTCATCGCCCTCCAAAGCTGTAAAAACAAAAAATGTTTCCCTGGGAACAAAACTGTCCCCGGTTGAGAACCACTTACTAAATCATAAGTTTTATTGCTAACGAGGTTGGAAAGTTCTAAAGAAAACCATTTAGATCACAAATTGGACACAGTAGGCAGTTAGTCATCTACTTTACATGACTTTGGTAACTGCTTAATGCCAGACTTTACATCAATCCCCTTTGAAAAAGCTGAATGGACCTTAACTTTTTTTCCTTTCTCTTCATATTCTTACCTATTAAAATGTGTTTATTTGGCTTTTGGGATTACTGATGGTAGCATTCAGGATAGACTGAATTGTGCTATGGTAACAACTCAAAAATCTTGGTGTCACATACCAACATGGGAGTGTTTCTTGTATTGCTACATTTTGCAAGTTGGCCGAGGGCCCTGCTCCATGATTTTGTACTGTAGGTCCCAAACTATTGAAGCTGTCACCATCTTAAACTTTATTAGAAGAGAGCATTCTGGAGGCTCTCCCTCCAGCAAGTAAATTCTGTGGCTTAGAAGAAACACATCTCATTTCCATTCATTGTCGGAATTAGTCACATGGCTTCACCTAAGTAGGAAAGTGCCCAGAAGTGCAGTCCTACCCTGTGTCCTGAAGGCAGGGAGCTGGAATATTTGGTGAACATTACTAAGCATTATTACATGTACTGGAAATCGTGGTCTTTGTGTTCAGACTTATTTCAGTCTTGACCCTGGCGCTTATTGACTAACCTTTCAGAGCTCCTGTTTACTTACATAAAGTAGGAATAATAATATTTTCCTAGTAGGAGAACTATAAAGATAAGTAGGAATGTTTCAATAATGTATATAGCATATTCTATATAATTTATGGTATTTATGAGAATAATAGTTATTATTTTACAGGTTGGTTATTGGTGTATTATATGTCACCTAAATGGGAGGCAGAAATGTGATAGGCTACTAATGTCTTGGAAAAGTGGGATTGTTAAAGTGGTTTATAAAGCAGAGCCTTGGAATGCTAGAATGAGGGGCCGTTTCACTGTTGCTCTTAGAATTAAGCATGTAGGAAATTTTCAGTAACTTGTAGGATATTATGAGACCATTATGAGACCAAGAAATATCTGATATAATAAGGCAAATATTCTAAGAGTATTTCTGTTTTGCTTTCTACTGAATATCTCAAACTTTGATATTTATATTCTGTTTAGGATTTAGCTGTCAAGATTCTTGATTGACATAGAGGTTGTCAGGTTTGGTTTTGATATTCTAAAACTCTTTTGGTATTGTGGGTGAATTAATGTGAATTAAGGAAATACCTTTCCTAAGCTCCATAAAGAATATTCAAGTGCTTTAAAGAAATATTTTGTGTATGTTGTAATATATTTACAAAGTTTCTTTTAATTATTGCTGAAGAATGACACCCTTTGCACATGGAGCTATTTATTTAAACTTGTAATTTTGAATATCTATATATATTTTGTTTTGTTTTGTCTTGTTTTTTTCTTTCTTCCTCTCCTCCCCCTGACTCAAAACAGTCTGGATTTGGTCTGTACCATGTCACCGAAACTGCTTCTAAGAGTAGTACCAGGAACTGCTAACTTATCCTTAACTAACTGGAAATCTCTTCTGCCTTTAGCACTGTAGACTACACTCTCCTTGCAATTATCTTTTTCCATAATACTGCTTGTGATGGTTAAAATCGAGTGTCAACTTGATTGGATGGAAGGATGCAAACTATTGTTCCTAGGTGTGTCTCTGAGGGTGTTGCCAAAGAAGGTTAACATTTGAGTCAGTGGACTGGGAGAGACAGACCCACCCTCAATCTGGGTGGGCACCATCTAATTAGCTGCCAGCATGGCTAGAATAAAGCAGGCAGAAGAAAGTGGAATGAGCAGACTTGCTGAGTCTTCTGGCCTTCATCTTTCTCCTGTGCTGTATGCTTCCTGCCCTCGAACATCAGACTCCAAGTTCTTCAGCTTTGGGACTCTTGGACTTACCCTAGTGATTTGTCAAGGGCTCCTGGGCCTGCACTCTTGGCTTCCCTACTTTTGAAGCTTTGGGACTTGGACTGGCTTCCTTGTTCCTCACCTTGCAGATGGTCTATTATGGGACTTCACCTTATGATCGTGTGAGTCAATACTCCTTAATAAACTCCCCTTCATATGTATATCTATCCTATTAGTTCTGCCCCTCTAGGGAACCCTAATACACTACTCTTTGCCAAATGGTTCCTCCTCCTTAGGTGCTGTTCTGGTCTGAGCCTCTTCACCTGAATATCCTTTAGGATGTTATCCTTGACCCTCTTTTTCACACTTAGGTCAGAGCTTCCAAACTGCTGGACTGAATGTGGCTCAGAGACATATTTTGTTAGACCTATGTAGTGATTTAAAGAAAAAAACAGATGTGAGGTAGTTGGTAGCATTTAAGGGGTGATTTCACCAAAAATTCATATTTCCAGCTTCTCTAAAAAAATTAGAATGGCTGTCTACACTGAGCCAGGATTTCCTTGTGGCAGACTCAGCAAGAGGTGAGCAGTGGCTGGAGGTTTCAAACGGGGTTTCACCCACCACCATCTCCACCTGGTCTGCTAACTTAAATTTCTTTTCTCAGTCAAAAATACCTAGTTCCAGCTGGGCATGGTGGCTCCCACCTGTAATCCCAGCACTTTGGGAGGCAAAGCCAGTGGATTACCTGAGGTCAGTAGTTCGAGACCAGCCTGGCCAACATGGAGAAACCCCATCTCTACTAAAAATACAAAATTAGCCGGACCTGGTGGTGCACACCTGTAATCCCAGCTACTCGGGAGGCTGTGGCAGGAAAATTGCTTGAATTCAGGAGGCAGAGGTTGCATGCAGTAAGCAGAGATTACACTGCTATACTCCAGCCTTGGGGACAGAGCAAGACTGTGTCTCAAAAAAAAAAAAAAAAAAAAAAAAAGGCTTAAGTTTCCACGCCAAAATCTTGACATTATCTTATCCCCTTTTTGGTTTATTCCTTACTTTATTAGACTTTGTAGATGTGTAGCTTTCTTACTGCTTAGTTTATCTTAGTATTCTATTTTGTAATCTATTCATTGCTACTTTTTGTTTTGATTGGCTACTTCTGTTTTCTATGTTTAATACTTGATAAAGCTTCCCCAAAATATAAAAATATATATGTGTATTTGTGTATGTGTTTTTAAGTAGAATATTGAGATTCCTCTAGCCTAGTGGTAATTAAATGCTGGTCTGTAAACTGATCTCACTGGCAGCATAACAACATTTAGTATAAGATAGTGAGATTTTCATAAAGCAAATTTAATCAATTTAAATAAACTTATATATATGTCATTTTCTTTCAACAGAAGGGTTTAAAATGTCCTTTTATGAATTTGTGGTGGCAGTAGTTGAGAGTAAATAAAAAAAAAATATGTCCTCACTTGACAAAATTAAGAGTTGGTAACTCCGTATTTCCTGCAAATCTCTTTCTGTTTTAAAGTCTGTGAACCAGTGATCTATTTCCAGCCACGTAGCCAGTTTAAGGATCTCTTGTATAACATCTCCAACAGATCTTTAGCCCCTCATTTGAGCTTCTCTAACAAGAGTATACTCAGATATCTAAGCAATAAGTTGAAGTAGTGAGGATAAAGAAGAGTATAGTGGCAAGAAAGTGGCATCAGGGAGACAGATCTTTGGCACAGTGGGCACATGTTAGCACCTTTTATCAGTCTCAGGGGTAGTGCTTGCAACTTGAGATTTGTTAACAGAAAGTGGAGCTCTTAATTTAAATGTGTATATGAGATTGTACAACAGCAAACCACTACCTTTTACTGAGCTCTTACTGTGTGCCAGGCAGTGTGCTAAATGCTTTGCATATGTGGCTTATTTATGCCTCATGGAAAGCAGGGGTTGCTATTTTCATCCCTATTTTTTGGAGAATGAAAATGAGACTTGAGGACGTTGAGAATGAATTACTTGCTTAAGCTACATAGCTAGTAAGTGACTCTAGAAGGCAGGCTAGAGAATCCAAAGGCTAGTCAGCTAGCTAGTAAGTGACTCCAAAAGGTAGGCTTTCAGAATCCAAGACCTTTAAATCAAACCTTCCATTTCCATATTTAAAAAGAAAACTAACCAAGAGAAACCTAGTACCCTTCTTTATTACAGGACAGAATTTCTACAGCAGTTTTCAAGTACATGAAGCATCTGCTCATGTTTGAAACTTTTACCCCAAGTCTCAGACCACATTTTAAATCACAAAATAAGCTTGCCAAAACAAATTAAGTAAGTGCGTTGGTTTCTGCCATAACCTGTGTTTATGAACTCCTGTTTTTCATGCATTTTTCCAACTTCCAAAATTTTTATAATTTTTCATGGGCCCTTGTCGTATTAAGAATTAGCCAGATTATTTTGTATTATAGAATGTTAATAAATGAAACAACACTTCTCTGTTAATAAAATTAATGATTGTTTCAACTTTAGGGTCCTTGAGTTCCTAGGATACTGTATATTTTAGCATTCTTACAGCACTTTATACTTCCAGAATAGTTTATAATCATTAGTTAGCTGTTTCCCACACAATCTCTGTGGAATAGATTGGCATTCTTTCTTGTTGTTTTACTGATGAGAAGAGAGATAGATACAGGCAATTTGACTGGCTTTCTAAATTTACACAATAAGTCAGTAACCGTCTGGATTAACATTCAACTTTAGATTCCTAGTTTTTTGCTGAGTTCACAGGCTGTTGCTGTCTCAAAAAGCTGGTGATTTTTTCAATTTACCTGCCAAATGGATTGATTTCGGGTTGCTGGGAAAGCTCTAGATGCTGACATTCCATGAGGCTAGCCTGTACGGCACAGAGATCAGCAACCCTTTCATTTTCAGCTGGTGTCCATAAGGAGTGTGTTTAAGATACAGGTGAAAACTCAAAGGTTTGAAAGAGCAAACTCCATCTCTTTTCTGAATCTCTCTTTCCTAGATTCTCAGTATCTTAATAAACCTAGACCTGCGTCACAGCTGTACCCTGCTAAATATTACACAACTCTCATCTCTCCACATCCTAAATTGTGGCTTATCTAATGTTCCTACAAAGAGACCAGATTCTAGTCGCAGTCTTACCCAGGTTATACCTATCACTTTATCTCCATCTTGTTTTCCCTATCACCTGGAATAGTACAGAAGCCATTCCTGACTCCAGTCTTACTCCCTTAAACCATTCTTTTATGCTACTAAAGTGAACTGCCACAAATGCAAATCAGACTACCACTTTCCTGTATCACTTATGTTTTTAATTTTTATTTTTTGTATATTCTGATGTTTTGACATCTTAAAAAACCTTTCTGGCTGAGGAGGGGCCGTTCCTACTGGGGTTAGTTGGTTCTTAGAGATAACAAAGGGCAGGTGCAGCCAGGAGCATGACTTTGATATGCAAACTAACCAGTCCTAAGCCAGACCTCCTCTGTCTGACCCATACACCCCAGGAAACAATAGTCCTTTGTTTTAATCATCCCAGGGCCAGGTACCAGACCACTGGGGACCACCTCTAAATCCCAAAACCCACCAGAATTATTCACACTAGCCAGTCCTAAACTGTTTACCCTTCCCTGCTTTGTATTTTCCACAGGAACTCCAATAAAGACTCTGGCCTAGACTTTCTTTCTTTTTTTTTTTTTGAGACAAGAGTCTTGCGCTGTCACCCAGGCTAGAGTGCAGTGGTGCGATCTTGGCTCACTGCAAGCTCCACCTCCTGGATTCACGGCATTCTCCTGCCTCAGCCTCCCGAGTAGCTGGGACTACAGGTGCTCGCCACCACGTCCAGCTAATTTGTTTGTATTTTTAGTAGAGACGGGGTTTCACCATGTCAGCCAGGATGGTCTCAATCTCCTGACCTCATGACCCGCCTGCCTCGGCCTCCCAAAGTGCTGGGATTACAGGTGTGAACCACCATGCCTGGCCCTCTGGCCTAGACTTTCTACCCTTGCTACTCTATTCTACCTGCTGACAGTCCCCAGTCCTTTCCCACGTGGCCCTGCGTGGCATGCCATGCCTTCTGTTTCTAGGGATTCAAGTATAAATTTCCTTCATAACTATCACTTCTTAATCACTTGATTAAAACAAATTTGGGGTATGTTTTAATATACTTTCTAACCTAATCCTTATGATGGCTTCTTATTCCCATAGGATTAAGTCTCCTTATCACGGCATTTAAAAGAGGTCTTTCGTGACAGGTCCTATTTACTTCTCCAGCATCACCTCCCATCACTCCTTTCTTTAGGTATATGCACTAGAATCAATTATTTATACTCCCCATGGCCTGTGTATTTCATGCCCCTGAACCTTTTTTTCATGCTTTTATTTAAATGCTTTTCCACTTCACATTTACTTCATCATCTGGTTCGCTCTTTTTAACCCATTATGACTGGACCCAGCAGTCAATAGCAGGAAATCTTCCTTGAACCAACAGATCAGACTCTTTGCCACTTTGTGTACTGTCACTTCTGCTAGATCTTCTCCTTTGGCTTCTCTGGATTTTAGGGAAGGCATAACACTGGGCACAAAAGTAAACAACCTTATATAGAGGGCTTAACCAGCTCCCATAGTTATATAAGATCAAATTCCTGTGATAAAACCCATATTCTATACAATTCCTAATGGTTTGTATTGTTACTATTTTTTATTAAATCTGGATATACAATTTGCTGCTACTAAGCCATGAAGAATGAGCTTCGGCACTGAGCTTGAGTATAAGTTAGAAGGGCCTTGAAGAGACTGTTAACAGGACCCTAATGTCACTTCAGGAAGCTATTGTTGAAGGTTTAAACAAGGTGAGAGATATTACTGGAAACTGGAAGAAAGGTGACTCTTGTGACACAGTAGCAGAAATTTTAGCAATGGTGGAAATTTATTTTCCATGAAACAGTGGAAAATAAGTAATACTCAACTGCATGATCTCACTAAAGAGGTTTCTAGGCAATGTTGAAGGTGCTATCTGGATTCTTCTAGCCCCTATAGCAAAAGACAAAAGGAGAAAGGCAAGCAAGAGAAAAAATTGTTCAATATGAAGGAGCCACAACTTTTTGGGTTTGAAAAATTCTTTCATTCCTAACCTCTCCAGACAGTGAATGATGCCAAAATTAAGCAATCTGTTCCAGACCGAGCCAATAAAGGGAACTCTTGAGTAAAATGATGAAGATGAAAAGGCATAGCTATAAAAGGCTTTGTTAAGAACTCAGAAAGCTTGGAGGGCGGTTCCAAGATGGCCGAATAGGAAGAGCTCCAGGCTACAGCTCCCAGTGTGAGTGACACAGAAGATGGGTGATTTCTGCATTTCCAACTGAGGTACCAGGTTCATCTCACTGGGGCCTGTTGGACAGTGGGTGCAGAACAGTGGATGCAGGACAGTGGGTGCAGCCCACCTAGCGAGAGCTGAAGCAGGGCGAGGCATCGCCTCACCCAGGAAGCACAAGAGGTAAGGGAATTCCCTTTCCTAGCCAAGAGAAACCATGACACACAGCATCTGGAAAATCGGATCACTCCCACCCTAATACTGCACTTTCCCAAGGGTCTTAGCAAACGTCACACCAGGAGATAATATCCCACACCTGGCTCGGAGGATCCCACGCCCATGGGGCCTCCCTTATTGCTAGCACAGCAGTCTGAGATCTAACTGCAAGGTGGCAGGAAGGCTGGGGGAGGGGCGCCTGCCATTGTTGAGGCTTGAGTAGGTAAACAAAGCATCCAGGAAACTCGAACTGGGTGGAGCCCACTGCAGCTCAAGGAGGCCTGCCTGCCTCTGTAGACTCCACCTCTGGGGACAGGGCATAGCCAAACAAAAGGCAGCAGAAACCTCTGCATATGTAAATGTCCTGGTCTGACAGCTTTGAAGAGGGTAGTGGTTCTCCTAGCACGGAGTTTGAGATGTGAGAACAGACAGACTGCCTCTTCAAGTGGGTCCCTGACCCCCAAGTAGCCTAACAGGGAGGCACCCACCAATAGGGGCAGACTGACACCTCACATGACCAGGTACCTCTCTGAGATGAAGCTTCCAAAGGAACAATCAGGCAACAACATTTGCTGTTCAGCAATATTCACTCTTCTGCAGCCTCTGCTGCTGATACCCAGGCAAACAGGGTCTGGAGTGGACCTTGAGCAAACTCCAACAGACATGCAGCTGAGGGTCCTGACTGTGAGAAGGAAAACTAACAGAAAGGACATCCACACCAAAACCCCATCTGTACGTCACCATCATCAAAGACCAAAGGTAGATAAAACCACAAAGATGGGGAAAACACAGAGCAGAAAAGCTGAAAATTCTAAAAATCAGAGCTCCTCTCCCCCTCCAAAGGAATGCAGCTCCTTGCTGGCAATGGAACAAAGCTGGATGGAGAATGACTTTGACGAGTTGAGAGAAGAAGGCTTCAGACGATCAAACTTCTCAGAGCTAAAGGAGGAAGTTCGAACCCATTGCAAAGAAGATAAAAACCTTGAAAAAAGATTAGACAAATGGCTAACTAGAATAACCAATGTAGAAAAGTCCTTACATGACCTGACAGAGCTGAAAATCATGGCACAAGAACTACATAACAGATGCATAAGCTTCAGTAACCAATTTGATCAACTGGAAGAAAGGGTATCAGTGATTGAAGATCAAATGAATGAAATGAAGTCAGAAGAGAAGTTTAGAGAAAAAAGAGTAAAAATAAACAAACAAAGCCTCTAAAAAATATGGGATTATGTGAAAAGACCAAATCTACGTCTGATTGGTGTACCTGAAAGTGACGGGGAGAATGGAACCAAGTTGGAAAACAGTCTGCAGGATATTATCCAGGAGAACTTCCCCAACCTAGCAAGGCAGGCCAACATCCAAATTCAGGAAATACAGAGAACGCCACCAAGATATTCCTTGAGAAGAGCAACTCCAAGACGCATAATTGTCAGATTCACCAAAGTTAAAATGAAGGAAAAAATCTTAAGGGCAGCCAGAGAGAAAGGTTGGGTTACCCACAAAGGGAAACCCATCAGACTAACAGCAGATCTCTCGGCAGAAACTCTACAAGCCAGAAGAGAGTGGGGGCCAATATTCAACAGTCTTAAATAAAAGAATTTTCAACCCAGAATTTCATATCCAGCCAAACTAAGTTTCATAAGTGAAGGAGACATAAAATCCTTTACAGACAAGCAAATGCTGAGAGATTTTGCCACCACCAGGCCTGCCCTATAAGAGCTCCTGAAGGAAGCACTAAACTTGGAAAGGAACAACCGGTACCAGCCACTGCAAAAACATGCCAAATTGTAAAGACCATCGATGCTAGGAAGAAACTGCATCAACTAATGAGCAAAATAACCAGCTAACATCATAATGACAGGATCAAATTCACACATAATAATATTAATCTTAAATGTAAATGGGCTAAATACTCCAATTAAAAGACACAGACTGGCAAATTGGATAAAGAGTGAAAACCCATCAGTGTGCTGCATTCAGGAGACCCATCTCACATGCAGACACACACATAGGGTCAAAGTAAAGGGATGGAGGAAGATCTACCAAGCAAATGGAAAACAAAGAAACAAACAAAAGGCAAGGGTTGCAATCCTAGTCTCTGATAAAACAGACTTTAAACCAACAAAGATCAAAAGAGACAAGGCCATTTACATAATGGTAAAGGGGTCAATTCATCAAGAAGAGCTAACTATCCTAAATATGTATGCACCCAATACAGGAGCACCCAGATTCATAAAGCAAGTCCTTAGAGACTTGCAAAGCGACTTAGACTCCCACACAATAATAATGGGTGACTTTAACACCCCAGTGTCAACATTAGACAGATCAATGAGACAGAAAGTTAACAAGGATGTCCAGGAATTGAACTCAGCTCTGCACCAAGCGGACCTAATAGACATCTGCAGAACTCTCCACCCCAAATCAACAGAATATACATTCTTAACCTAAGATCAGAGCAGAACTGAAGGAGATAGGGACACAATAAAACCCTCCAAAAAATCAATGAATCCAGGAGCTGGTTTTTTGAAAAGATCAACAGAATTGAAAGACCTCTAGCAAGACTAATAAAGAAGAAAAGAGAGAAGAATCAAATAGATGCAATAAAAAATGATAAAGGGGATATCACCATCAACCCCACAGAAATACAAACTACCATCAGATAATACTATAAACACCTCTACGCAAATAAACTAAAAAACCTAGAAGAAATGAATACATTCCTGGACAAATACACTCTCCCAGGACTAAACCAGGAAGAAGTTGAATCCCTGAATAGAACAATAGCAGGCTCTGAAATTGAGGCAATAATTAATAGCCTACCAACCAAAAAAAAGTCCAGGACCAGACGGATTCACAGCCGAATTCTACCAGAGGTACAAGGAGGAGCTGGTACCATTCCTTCTGAAACTGTTCCAATCAATAGAAAAAGACAGAATCCTCCCTAACTCATTTTTTGAGGCCTACATCATCCTGATACCAAAGCCTGGCAGAGACACAACAAAAAAAGAGAATTTTAGACCAATATCCCTGATGAACATCGATGCAAAAATCCTCAATAAAATACTGGCAAACCGAATCCAGCAGCACATCAAAAAGCTTATCCACCATCATCAAGTGGACTTCATCCCTGGGATGCAAGGCTGGTTCAGCATACGCAAATCAATAAACGTAATCCAACATATAAACAGAACCAAAGACAAAAACCACATGATTATCTCAATAGATGCAGAAAAGACCTTTGACAAAATTCAACAGCCCTTCATGCTAAAAACTCTCAATAAATTCGGTATTGATGGAACGTATCTCAAAACAGTAAGAGCTCTTTATGACAGACTCACAGCCAATATCACACTGAATGGGCAAAAACTGGAAGCATTCCCTTTGAGAACTGGCGCAAGACAGGGATGCCCTCCTTCACTCCTATTCACTCCTTTTCACTCCTATTCCACATAGTGTTGGAAGTTCTGGCCAGGGCAATCAGGCAAGAGAAAGAAATAAAGGGTATTCAGTTAGGAAAAGAGGAAGTCAAATTGTCCCTCTTTGCAGATGACATGATTGTATATTTAGAAAACCCCACTGTCTCAGCCCAAAATCTCCTTAAGCTAATTAGCAACTTCAGCAAAGTCTCAGGATAAAAGATCAATGTGCAAAAATGACAAGCATTCTTACACACCAATAACAGACAAACAGAGAGCCAAATCATGAGTGAGCTCCCATTCACAATTGCTTCAAAGAGAATAAAATACCTAGGAATCCAACTTACAAGGGATGTGAAGGACCTCTTCAAGGAGAACTAAAAACCACTGCTCAATGAAATAAAAGAGGACACAAACAAATGGAAGAACATTCCATGCTCATGGATAGGAAGAATCAATATCGTGAAAATGGCCATACTGCTCAAGGTAATTTATAGATTCAATGCCATCCCCATTAAGCTACCAATGACTTTCTTCACAGAATTGGAAAAAACTGCTTTAAAGTTCATATGGTACCAAAAAAGAGCCCGCATCTCCAAGACAATCCTAAGTCAAAAGAACAAAGCTGGAGGCATCATGCTACCTGACTTCAAACTATACTACAAGGCTACAGTAACCAAAACAGCGTGGTACTGGCACCAAAACAGAGATATAGACCAATGGAACAGTACAGAGCCCTCAGAAATAATACCACACATCTACAACCATTTGATCTTTGACAAACTTGACAAAAACAAGAAATGGGGAAAGGATTCCCTATTTAATAAATGGTGCTGGGAAAACTGGCTAGCTATAAGTAGAAAGCTGAAACTGGATCCCTTCCTTACACCTTATACGAAAGTTAATTCAAGATGGATTAGAGACTTAAATGTTAGACCTAAAACCATAAAAACTCTAGAAGAAAACCTAGGCAATACCATTCAGGACATAGGCATGGGCAAGGACTTCACGTCTAAAACACCAAAAGCAATGGCAACAAAAGCCAAAATTGACAAATGGGATCTAATTAAACTAAAGAGCTTCTGCACAGCAAAAGAAACTACCATCAGAGTGAACAGGCAACCTACAGAATGGAGAAAATTTTTGCAATCTACTCATCTGACAAAGGGCTAATATCTAGAACCTACAAAGAACTCAAACAAATTTACAAGAAAAAAACAAACAACCTCATCAAAAAGTGGGCAAAGGATATGAACAGATACTTCTCAAAAGAAGATATTTATGCAGCCAACAGACACATTGGAAAAAAGCTCATCATCACTAGCCATCAGAGAAATGGAAATCAAAACCACAATGAGACACCATCTCACACCAGTTAGCATGGCGATCATTAAAAAGTCAGGAAACAACAGGTGCTGAAGAGGATGTGGAGAAATAGGAAAACTTTTACAGTGTTGGTGGGACTGTAAACTAGTTCAACTATTGTGGAAGACAGTGTGGCAATTCCTCAAGGATCTAGAACTAGAAATACCATTTGGCCTAGCCATCCCATTACTGGGTATATACCCAAAGGATTATAAATCATGCTGCTATAAAGACACAAGCACACGTATGTTTATTGCAACACTATTCACAATAGCAAAGACTTGGAACCAACCCAAATGTCCATCAGTGATAGACTGAATTAAGAAAATGTGGCACATATACACCATGGAATACTATGCAGCCATAAAAAAGGATAAGTTCATGTCCTTTGTAGGGACATGGATGCAGCTGTAAACCATGATTCTCAGCAAACTATCGCAAGAATAGAAAACCAAACACCACATGTTATCGCTCATATGTGGGAACTGAACAATGAGAACACTTGGACACAGGAAGGGGAACATCACCCACCGGTGCCTGTTGTGGGGTTGAGGGAGGGGGAAGGGATAGCATTAGGAGATATACCTAATGTAAATGACGAGTTAATGGGTGTAGCACACCAACAAGGCACATGTATACATATGTAACAAACCTGCACGTTGTGCACATGTACCCTAGAACTTAAAAGTATATAAAAAATTAATAAATAAAAAGAACTCAGGAAGGTTAAATATGCTGTCTTACCAATAAACAATAGGGTCCCTAAAAATCTTAATGATAATGTCTCACAGCAGTTTCACATGGGAACCCAAGATAGAGGCGGGCCATCCGAAAGAGATTTGTGGGTGTGGCTTTTGTCAGATAGAGTAAATTATAAACTGTTTTTAAAAGAAACCCATGAAGTTTTTAAATGATTTGCATCAGGTTGGATTGAAAAGGACAATAAAATGAAAAGATAAACCTTCATGCACTCTTAGTAGGAGTGTAAAATAGTGTAGCCACTGGAAAATCTGCCAGTACCTCAAAAGATGGAACATAAAGGTACCATATGACCTAATAATTCCACCCCTAGGTATATAGCCAAGAGAATGAAAACATATCCACATAAAAAGTTGTACACAGATGTTTATAGCAGCATTATTTGTAATAACCAAAAAGTAGAAACACTGTAAATGCCCATCAGCTGATGAGTGGAAATGTAAACTGTGATGTATTCATACAATTGAATATTATTTGACAACAAAAATAAATGGAGTGCCAGTACATGCTGTAACATGGATAAGCCTTTGTACTAGTCTGTTTCGGCAGTTCTGTAAAGAAATACCTGAGACTGGGTAATTTATAAATAAAAGAGGTTTAATTGGCTCAGAGTTCTGCAGGTTGTAAAGTAAGTGTAGTAGCTTCTGCTTCTGCGGAGGCCTCAGGAATTTTCCAGTCATGGTGCAAGGCAAAAGAGAAGCAAGGCACATTTCACATGGCTGGAGCAGGAGGGAGTGGGGGGAGGTGCCACCGCTTTTAAACAAACAGATCTCACAGTAACTCACTAATATGAGAACAGTACCAAGAGGGAAATCTGCCCCCATGATCCAATCACCTCTCAACAGGTCCCACCTCCAACACTGGGGATTACAGTTTGATATGAGATTTGGGTGGGGACACAGATCCAAAGCATCTCAGCCATGAACACATGCTAAGTAAAGTAAGCCAGTCACAAAAGTCCACATGTTACATAATTTCATCTATATACAATCCCCAGAATAGGCAAATCTATACAGATAAAAAGTAGATTTATGGTTGCCTAGGGTTGGGGTAAATGGGAGGAATGGAAAGTGATTCTTAAAGGCTTCAGGCTTTCTTTTGGAGATGATGAAAATATTCGAAAGTGGATTATGGTGGTAGTTACACAAGTTGGTAAATATCCTAAGGAACCATCAACTTGTATACTTTAAATGGTTGAATTAATGGTATGTGAATTTTATCTCAATAAAGCTGTTATCAAAAAGGAATTAAAATGAAGAGAGGCCCTTGAACTTCTATGGACAGGAAACAGACTGAGGAAAATATTTGGCAAACATGGGCTACATTTTATGGAAAAGGAAAGAAATTCAGAGGATGGAATCAGGACCCCAAATAGGGGAACCAAAAGCTAATCCCAGGCAGTACATGTGGGCGGGGTGCAGTCGCTCACTCCTGTAATCCCAGCACTTTGGGAGGCTGAGGCAGGTGGATCACTTGAGGTCAGGAGTTCAAGACCAGCCTGGCCAACATGGTGAAAGCTTGTCTCTACTAAAAATACAAAAATTAGCCAGGCATGGCAGCATGTGCCTGTAATCTCAGCTACTCGGGAGGCTGAGGCAGGAGAATTGCTTGAACCCAGGAGGCGGAGGTTGCAGTGAGCTGAGATCGTGCCACTGCACTCCAGCCTGGGTGAAAGAGCAAGACTCCATCTCAAAAGCAAAAAACAAACAAACAAAAAATGACAACCTTGTGCCTCATTTGATTTCAGAATTGCTATAAACCAGTGGCTACTTTGTTCCTCTGTTTTTTCCTTTTTTTTTTTTTTTTTTTGAATGGGACTAACTATTGCCTGCCGTTTGTTTTACCTATGTTGTATTCTAGGTACATGTGGACAGATAACTTGTCTCTTTAGTTGATAGGTCTTCAGGTCAAGATGAACTGCACTCAAGCTGAACTCAAGGAACTGCCTCAGAGGAGCTTCATCCACCTTCATACCTAACTTAGATGACAAAATCTTTGGACCTGATGTTCTAAATAGATGAAACTTTTGGGGAAGGGGGTTTTGCAGGAAGAGTGTCTCTGTTTTGCACATGGGAGGAATGTAAACAGCTCATGGCTACAGTGTGGATTGTGGTGGGTTTTAAAACATGTCCACAAATTTTTGGTTACTTGCTTTCAAGAGGCAGAGTCTAATCTGTCTTCCTTTGAATATGAGCTTGTTTCTGTGACTTGGTTCTAATGAATAAAATGTGGTAGAGGTGATTCTGTATGACTTCTGAAGTAAGGTCATGAAAGTAATACAGCTTCCACTCCACTTTCTCTCTTGGGATGCTTACCCTTCAAACCAAGCCACCATGTTGGGAGGAAGTCCAAGCCACATTGGAGAGGCTGCATGTAGAGGCTGATCACCCTAAGGCCCTAGCCAACAAGAAGTGTCTACCACCAGATGTGGGTTAGTGAACCTTTAGATGGTTTCTGCCCCAGACTTTGAGCTGCTATAGCTGTCACTAAGAACTATAGGCAAGCCTTGCCCAGATTAAGATTTGTCAATAAAGGCCGGGCATGGTGGCTCACGCCTGTAATCCCAGCACTTTGGGAGGCCAAGGCAGGCGGATCACGAGGTCAGGAGATCGAAGCCATCCTGGCTAGAACAGTGAAACCCCATCTCTAGTAAAAATACAAAAAATTAGCTGGGCGTGGTGGTGGGCACCTGTAGTCCCAGCTACTTGGGAGACTGAGGCAGGAGAATGGCGTGAACCCGGGAGGCAGAGCTTGCAGTGAACTGAGATCGTACCACTGCATTCCAGCCTGGGTGACAGAGTGAGACTCCGTCTCAAAAAAAAAAAACAAAAAACAAACAAACAAAAAAAAAACAGATTTGTCAATAAAATAAATATTTTAGGCCATTAAGATGTGTGGTGGTTTGTTTCCCAGTGATAGATAACTGGAACAGGCAGTATGAATAGGATTGATTATATATTGGAAGTAAGGGAGAAGAAACACTCAAGAATGTTAACCAGGTTTTCTACGTTCAGCAGATTAACAGAAAGCAGTGTCAGATTGTATTGATTTGTTTACCCACTTAAAGCAGTAACAAATTTCCAGGGTTTGGACAATGTCAGCTGGGATGCTAGCCACCCAGTAGTTACTTAAGAGGTGATGATTGTCATGGATTTTTTTTTTCTAAACAAAGCCTTGTGATCAGTTTGTTTTGATAGTAACAGCTTTATTATTCTTAGGAAACAAATAATATCAAAGTAAAGAAGACGAAGCATAGGTTTGGAAGAGGGAAGGCAAACAGCAGTGATTAAGAAGCTGAAAAATTATTTTATCTGTCATTCTAGCAAATGAAAGTCACTATTAGCACCTCTTGATTTACTGTTATGATATTGATATTCATTATAATCCCTTTAAAAATTTAATGATCCTTTTTTAGAATTCTGGCACTTGCTTTTACTCTCTTACTGGAAGAGGTCTTGTCTCTAATAGCATTCTCTCAGTGAGGCCTTTCCTGGTCATCCTGTTTAAAATTGTAAACTTCTCATTTCCCACACTCCCTGTTTCTCTTTTCTGCTTAGTTTTTTTCCCTTGGCATGAAATCACTATCTAACATAGTAGATTTACTTATCTGATTGTTTTTCTTCCCCTACTAGAATGGAATTTCCTTGAGAACAGAAATTTTTATCTTTTTCATTCACTCCTGCAACAGTGTTGACTATGTAGTAGGTGCTCAGTAAATATTTGTTGAATAAATAAATAAAGTGATTTCTGAATGCCAAAGGAAGGATTGATTTCTGTTCAGATCACTTTCAGTGCAGAATGTATTTTATAATGTTTAGGTTTTTGGAAATCCACATCTAAGTGTGTCACATACATGTGTAATCCTAATGCCTCTAAGATGCATCCTATCTGGGTGCTGATGGGGTTGTGATAATAATAAAATGTTACTGGCCACAGCTCCCCTCCCTCTCCTTTTTGTTCCCGTTTTAATGTTTTATTTGGAAATTTTTAAACATATGCAAAAATAATAAGACTAATATAATGAATGTTGATATGGTTTGGATTTGTGTCCCTTCCAAAATCTCATGTTCAATTATAATCCCCAGTGTTGGAGATGGGGCCTGGTGGGAGGTGATTGGATCCTGGGGGTGGAGTTCTCATGAATGGATTAGCATCCCCTCAGTGCTGTTCTGCTGATAGTGAGTGAGTGAGTTATCCTGAGATCTGGTTGTTTAAGTGTTAGCACCTCCTTCCTCTCTGTCTTCCTCTGGCTCTGGCCATGTGAAGTGTTGGCTCCCCCTTTGCCTTCCACCATTATTGTAGGTTTCCTTAGGGCTCCCCAGAAGCTGAGCAGATGCCAGCACCATGCTTCCTGTATAGCCTGCAGAACTGCGAGCCAATTAAACCTCTTTTCTTTATAAATTACCTAGTCTCAGGTATTTCTTTATAGCAGTGCGAGAATGGACTAATACAACCCCCTATGTGTCTATTACTCAGCATTAATAATTATCAACATTTTGTCAATCTTGTTTGATCGGTTTCTTCCACCCACTTTTCCCCTAGATTATTTTAAAGAAAACTCAAGATATCATTTTATTTCACTTGAAAATTTCAGTATGCATTTCTGAATGTTAAGCACATTTAAAATAAATACTACCACCTTACCATTTTCACACGTAACAGAATTAATTTCTCTCGTCTAATAGCCCATGAACAAATTTCCCTGAGATGTTTGTATTCAATTGAAGATTCAAATAGAGTCCAGACATTGCATTTAGCTGTTATTTGCCCTAAGTTTCACTTACCTCATAACAGTTTTCCCTCCTTTTTATTAATGCCTTTCATTTGTTGGTGAAACCTTGTGACATGGGACCAGGGACCAGTCCTGTAGAATCTTCCATGTTATAGATTTGACTGAGTGTTTCCCTATAATGAACTTAACTTATTCTTTGGTTCTCTTTTTTTTTGTAAATTGTAGTTAGATCTTGAAGCCATGATTAGATTCAGATTTAATTTTTGGGCAGGAACATTTCATAGGTGGTGCTGCTGTGTACTTTTTAATTCATTACCTCATAAGGCTTATAATGTTATTGTCTCAATTTTATTGAAGCTAAAATTGATTAGTGGGTTATTAACCTGATCACTTGATTATAAAGTTCCTCATCAACCTTTCATCGAATACTTTTAGTCTCCAATTATGATTTTTGCATAGCTCCATTATTTTATTAGAATTTGCAAAAATTGTAATTATTCTAAAGTTATTTTTTTCTTTCTCATTTATTAGTTTTGATTCTTGTGAAAAAGAACTTTATTAACTATTAAGATATATTTAAGTACAGTTTGTACTGGAAGAGCAGAATACATGCTTATATTTTTTCCTTTATCAATTTTCAGACTGAGTTGGTGCACTAGTAATTCCCAGTGTGAGTAATGTTTCTTTTTAAAAAATGCCATATGAACTCAGATTTTAATGTATTTTGATATGTCTCAGTCTACTGTAGATTATTTTTTTCTGATCCTTAATATTTTCCATCTTAGACTAGTGGGAGCTCCTAGAAATTCACTTCTGTGTCTTCATTAATCTCTAATAACTTCAACATTGCGGTATAAGCTATCTTAGGCTTACCTGATACATTTCCTGCCCCAAACCTGGACCAGGTACTTTCCCTTCATATCTTTCACATGGGAAAATAATCTAATGCTTCCCGCCTTCAACATGGTGGATCTCAGAATGTTCTTGCTTCTATGACACACCAATTCTGTAATTAGAGGTTCTAAAGCTGTCTAATAAAGAACTCTAATCTCTAATGGTTACCTTCTTTGTTTTCTACTTCTTTTCCAAGATCATGACTGAGAGATTGTTAATAAAAGCATTGAGTGGTGGTAAAAACACGAAGATCATTACTTTGAATGGGAAGAAGATGACAAAGATGCCCTCAGCATTAGGAAAACTGCCCGGCCTGAAGACTCTAGTCCTTCAGAATAACCTAATCCCTAAAGTGTGCCCAGAGTTACGCACCTTGACCCAGGTGAGGAACAGTGTTTTGTTGTTGTTGTTTGGTTTTGAAGATGGAAAACAGGAAGAGAGAAAAAAGAGGTAAGAGACAGAACAATAACACTTCGATCTGTGGAGACTTCGGTCTCTGGAGACTTAATGTGGAGTGTAGCAGGAGAGGCATCAGAAGGCTTTATCCCTTAGGGAATTCCATGTGGTAGGGAGAGGTGTTTCAATTTATTCATGTGCTCTTTGGCCCACGTCTGGAATCAGGGGACTGGGTCTCTGCCACACTCATCTTTCTAGAGGCTGTCATCTGGAAAGGGGTTAGAAACCTGGATCTGCTCATCTACCTTGGGGGCTCACATCTGGAAGTAGTTTTGAGGATCCAGGAGATGATGTTCACCCTGGGGACTGTCCTGAAGCTTTTGCTTATGGAATGAAGAGACATTTAGGATGTAGGAAGGGAGTTCCTTTTCAATTTCCTAGGGCAGGCTGAAACTTTGAAATGGCGTGTTGGCAGGGAATAGGAAGGAAGGGACATTTATTTCTCTTGAAATAGTCTTTAAAGGAAGGTTAATATTCTAAATAAAAAATATTCTTTTTTAAAGAGCAATAGCTGACATGAATGAATCCCAGATGCTTGTGTTAAACCTTTCTGCCTAACAATGTGAAATTCTAGCTGCCAAAAATCTTGAGGTTGAGAGAAGGCAAGGGATATTAACTTGGTAATTTTCTTTTTGTTCGCTTCTGAATTGTCATCAGCACAGGAAGAACCTATAAGCAGCTAAGGCAATATAACTCATTAATTTTGAGTTTACAGTTCCAAAAAATAAATCTGTATTTTCTTACTTTCACCGTACCTCATTTCCTTTTAGGTTTAAGAAATTGAGTTTGTAATCTGTAGTTGTATCTTTGTAAGAAATAGGGTAACATTTACAAATTCCCCACTTCATTAGTCATTGCAGAAAGTACACTTGTAGTTACAAGACAAGGACTTGGAATTTTTTAATAAGAAAGAGGAGTTTCTACGCAAGAGAATTTGGGACTTGACTGAGTCATGAACCTATTCTCTCCTTCTATTTGAATTTATTTCCATTAAAGTAATACCATTGGTTACAGAGAATTAAATATTACAAAAAGTATATAACAAGAAGCTATCTTCTATCCTACTTCCCCTCATCTCCAATCCTGATCTTCATATATAACCACTTTTAACTCATCTATTTTCTTGATTTGTCTATATTTGGCATCATTTTTCTTCATCTTCTAGATAGTTATATTAATGTATCTATTGTATATTGGCCCACATCTGGAATCAGGGGATTAGGTCTACAGGTATCTTTTACATGTAATGTTACTACACCTTTATTTCTTCCTTCATCAACTGCAGTCTCTTTTGACTCCCCACTTCCCCACTTCGTAAGATGATAGTGTCAGCCTCTGTAATCCACCTTCAGCTATCCTTTCCTCTCCTCCCTCACAAACTCTGAAGTTTTTACTTCTATAAGACTTAGAGCTTTTATATTGTATTAAGTTATAACCATAATTAAGTATTTGTTTTGTGTCTTGGATAACTCTTAACTTCCAAAAATATATATTACTAATAAATAAATATTCACATGGGGTCAATTAATCTATGATTCTATTTTCTTTCTTACATGCAATTTTTGTTCCCTTAGGGTTTCTAATAACCTTTCCTTTGTTCTTGTGCCTTAGCTTTATGGTGGCCTCATTTTATTTCAAACTCGACCATATTATTTTTTTCTGTCAAATGTACTTTTCCTTGAGAGACTTCCCTCTAAGACCCTCCATCCTCTGCCCCAATCTAAGTTGATTGCTATCTAGGTTTGCTAGATACTGTCAGCCAAAGACATTCACTTTGTTGCTCTCTTAAATTGGACCCACTGTTTCCTGTATCCTGTATTTTCCTTTCTTGGCTTGCTCTCTTAGTTTTTCCAGGAGTCTCGAGAAATCATCCTAGTCTGGGTATGTGGTAGTTAAATTGTTTGATCCCTTGCATATCTGAAAATGTCTGTATTCTTGTCTCACACTTGGTTAATAGTTGTTTAGTAAAAAGTTACAGATTCCAAAATATATTTCCATAGGAAAAAGCCCCAAGAGTCTGATTATCATTACATTGTCTTCTTGTGGCTCCCTTTATTACTTCTCTTCTTATTCTTCTATTTAGGGGTAACCTAAATGTTGACTTCTGTTTGTTCACACTCAGTTCCTTCACCAGGGAGCTGACTCAGCCCAGTGCTTACTTTTAAATAGGAAGTTACACCATTAAGAATTCAACTGATTTGAAACTAGGCTGCTTATAGTCTAGCCTATCTTTAAAGTACTTTAAAAGTCAGATTCAGGCCAATGGCATATGTTTAGCTGTTCATGAGCTAGCAATTTTTCTTATATAGGGTCTTGGAGAGATTGTGGAATTTTGGAAAAAAAAAAAAACTATTTCCCCTGTGTGATGGGAGTTCTAGAAGCATGCTAGATAAAATGTGCTAGAAACCCTTAAAGAATGGTTGTAGATTATCATACAGTTCAGATGTACAGCTCCATCCCTCTCACAGTTGGTAATAAAGGGCAGATGGCCTGGTGCGGTGGCTCACATCTGTAATCCCAGCAGTATGGGAGGCTAAGGTGGGCAGATTGGGCTCAGTAGTCTGAAACCGGCCTGAGCAACATAGTGAGACCTCCTCTCTACAAAAAAATAAAAATAAAAAATTGGTCAGGCACGGTGGCACGTGCCTGTAGTTCCAGAGGATTGCCTGAGCCCAGAATATGGGAGGTTGCAGTGAACTGAGATTGCACCACTGCACTCCAGCCTGGGCTGCAAAGTGATTCTGTCTCATTAAAAAAAGGAAAGGCAGATGAAGGTTTCAAAGAAAGAGACAGCTTAGAGAATTGAAAAGAGCCCTAGATGAGAGTTTAGAAGTGCTGGCACAACTTAACTGGTTGAACCAGCTATATACAAGGCACTTAGTTTCTTTGGGCCTCAATTTCTGCCTAAGCATTGAGGACCATCTGTGTCTCAGGCACTCAGAACTGGTGATTCAGCGATGAGCAAAACAGATGGAAATCTCTGCCCTCGTAGAGTTTATGTTCTAGTCAGGAGTGATGTAAGAAACAAAGAGGGAAAATAGGACGTGAGGTGGTGATTAGTGTTAAGGGGAAAAATAAAGCAGAGAAAAGGGGCAGCGCGTATTGTGTCATTCAGCTGACCTGACTGATGCCACAGAGTGTCTTGTGGGCTTTATAACTTGGTGATATATATATCAAAATTCAGTGATTATAATTCTTATTCTAACAGTTTTCTCTAAAATTCCCGTGTACTTTTAAAGTTAATTTGAACTCTTTCTTATGTTCTATAGTCATACCCTTTATCGATAATGTTTAAAGCTACCCATCTACCTATGACTTTTGTTTCATTTTGTTTTATGTCTACTGTGTTTATCTTTTGAAGTAGCCTTTTATCATCATACGAAGCCCAGTTTGCCCCAGTATACTGATTTTTTGGTCACATTTCCCACAGAATGTGAAGTATTAAAATAGTCTTGATTTTTTTTTTAAATTCCTAAAACAAAAATACTACTTTTAAATTTCTTTACTCGCAAAATGGTAACAGAATAACATCAACCATTTAGTGGGAGCCAAGCGTAGTATCAGGAGCTTATCATTTTCTACAACTTGCAAGAAAGTTATTCCCCTCATACTGTTAATAAAACGCAGGGTTCAGGAAGAGGTTAAATTATTTGTCAAAGGTCACTCAACCAGTAAATATAAAATGAGGTCTCCTTGGAGGTTGCTCTCAGATCTGTTGTTGCTCTCAGCTGTATTGTGTTATTTATTATTCTATATATTTACTGTGAAATTTATCAGGGTCTGGTGTTCAATTTATAGTTCTTAAAAACTGAGTTGCCTAAAGATGACTGCTTTGAACACTACATGCATTGTCCCCTCCTCCCATTTGTTTGCCCATTTGTTTGCATATTTTTTTTATCACAAGAACTTTTAAGAGATAGGTCTTGCTCTGTCACCCAGGCTGGAGTGTATTGGTGTGATCACAGCTCACTGCAGCCTTGAACTCCTATGCTCAAATGATCCTCCTACTTCAGCTTCCCAAGTAGTTGGGGCTACAGGCGTGTGCCACTACCCCTGGCTAATTAAAAAAAATTTTGTTTGGAGACAGGGTCTCACTTTGTCTCCCAGGCTGGTCTTGAACTCCTGGCTTCAAGCAATCCTCCCACCTCAGCCTCCCAAAGTGCTGGGATTATATGTGTGAGTCACCCTACCTAGCCCATAGTGATTCTTGTATTATGTTTATTATATTGTTGTTATTGTTATGATTTTAGAGACAGAGTCTTGCTTTGTCACCCAGGCTGGAGTGCAGTGGCGTGATCTTGGCTCACTGCAACCTCCACCTCCCAGGTTCAAGTGATTCTCCTTCCTCAGCCTCCCGAGTAGCTGGGATTACAAGGCGCCTGCCACCATGCCTGGCTAATTTTTTTGTTTTTTTAGTAGAGACGGGGTTTTGCCATGTTGGCCAGGCTGGTCTCAAACTCCTGACATCAGATGATCTGCCCACCTTGGCCTCCCAAAGTGCTAGGGTTACAGGCGTGAGCCACCACACCCGGCCCATAGTGATTCTTTTAACAAATATTTATCATTCATTTTCTTGCATCTATGCTGTTCCCCAGGATATAGATGTGCACAAAGTGTGGTCCCTGCCTTCATGTTTGGGGATTAAATTAAATGTTTTTATATTTAAAGCTCCATGGCTGGCATGTAGAAGCTTTAAATACATTTATGATTAGTGTTACCATTATGATATAACTAGCAACAATGATAAAATGAGGGGGTAGGAGTTCTTTAGTAAATAACCTACTTTAGATCCTACTTCCATTTTTCTTTGCTAATTTAACTAGTGAAGCTGTGGAAAATTTCAGTCACTTCTAATGACAATGAAAAAAATGGGTTAATGTCCTATAATTTATGGTGAATGCATTTGGACTGTGGCTCTTGAAGTATGGGGATGTCAACAATTTTCAGACAAACACTTTATGAATTTTGAGGGCAAAGATCTTGTCTTGTCCCTATTGCTTTTTACTTACTAACTCATATAATGTCAACATGAGTGAAAAGGAAGTAATTTTCAAAGTCCAGCTTAACCAAACACATGTAGGAACAAAGGTTCCTCATAGGTAAAACAAATAGCCATCATCGCTAATTGTGTGCAGCATTGTTGACTTGCATCGTAAAGTCCAATGGCAGTGTGGCAAAGTTCCCCTTAAGCTGCTCACACGTGCAGCCGACCAGGACAAAGATATGGTCTGCCATAGCTTTTTATTTGGCCATAAACAATTGACAGTAAATAAGACCAACTCTAACCAGATTTGAGTAGTTTATAAACTTACTAATTGTGTCCTTAATCTCTCCTTTTCATACTTTTGCTGTCCTTAATGACCCTTTAACCCAATCAACTTCATTCATTCATACATTAAACAACTAATTATGTGTGCCTGCAGTGGAGTAGGCACTCTACTAGGTGGTGGCAGTACAAAAAGGATCAGAATCATTCATATGTCCCTATTAGGTGTGGACCACGGAAGCCAAAGGATCGGACATCCCTGATAAAGAACAAGTTATGCAGAGGAATAGGAAAGGAATGACCATGAGCAAAGACTTCCCCTAACTCTTCCTCCCTGGGCATTCTGGTCTCACTTTCTAACCCATGCAGAACAGAGAAGATCCATGTCCCTTATACTGTTTGTCAGCGTCAAGCCTTTCTCTTCTCCGGTTCCATCCACTTAAAATCTGTTCTTTCTTCATCAGTAAGGTAATGCCTCCTATTTCCTAAGCCTTGCTCTCAAAACAGGGATTCATTATCCTGTTTTGTTGTGTCCTTTCCTGGTACAGGGGCACATAGTGAATACCTTCTCTCCAGGAACCGTTCACGTCTCCTTTGCCTGTCCTTTCATGTTGAGGCGTGTATTAGGTCTCCTGAACCCCCTGCTGGAAATCCAGTTTCTCTCTCTGCTGGCAGGCATCTAGAAAAGACCCAGGCGTCTTCTTTCCTTCACCAGTGATGTAGAACAACTGATATACTCTATCTGTAGACCTGCCTTGACTCATCTGAAAAGTGGGCCTCGTCATTCTTAGCTCCTAAAGTTGCCATCACTGTTATCTACCTAATATAGAATGCCTTATCCATATTGGTTCCATAGAAAATTTTAGCTGAACCTTCATTAAAACTTCCAAACACTTAAGATTTTACATTTTAATTGAATGTCATTTTAATTGAATGTTAAGATTTTACATTTTAATTGAATTCTAATAATTTGAAACTCTTGTCCTTCCTTCTTATTCTTTCCTTATGAAGCTTTTGATGGGATATTAAAAGGTAATGCCTTGATAATCTTTTACTGTTAATGCCAGTAGAAAATCCTCCTTATATTTCATGACACTGAGCTTAATTTTGGGATTTAAGGGGCCAGCAGTAAGAGGTTGTGGGGATCTCCATGAAATATCTAGAAATTAGATAACATGCTGACCCATGGAAACTTCCTCTCAGTTTCTAGTGAAGTTATAATTGTTTTGAGAAATATGACTTCGTTAAGAAGTTACTGCAAAATTAAATAGTAGCTTTGAAATTGGTAGTTACTCATATAAATAAATTCCTTCAGGAAGAGCTGGACTCAGAAGCAGTTTGTCAGTTGTATTGAACAGCAGTTTTAAGAATGCCACAGATTTATTTAAAAAAAGGTATTGATAAGAATTAGCAAATTGAACCATAAATTGAACCTCCCCCATACCTTGGCCATACACATGCTAATTCAAAAATGTAAAATCCAGTTATTCTTCCCTTATTAATTTGATTCAATTACTTTTACAAAATAGCTTATAGAACCTGACACATGTATACTATTTGATTATAGTAAATATGAATATTTACTCTTAAGGAAGTTAAAGATTTGTATTTCACATAGTAGTTCAAACCTATTTATACATCTTATAGGCAAATAATCTAATAGTTTATTCCAAAATGGTATAACCATGATTTAGTTTTGGAAGACAGTCTTCCAGATAAAGATGGACATTTGAGAATTTTTTTTAATACTTAGAAAGGTTTTATCTGGTCAGGTGCAGTGGCTCATGCTTGTAATCCAAGCACTTTGGGAGGCTGAGGTGGTGGGGATCCCCTGAGGTCAGAAGTTCAAGACCAGCCTGGCCAACATGGTGAAACCTCGTCTCTACTAAAAATATAAAATTGGCTGGGTGTGGTGGTACATGCCTATAATCCCAGCGACTTGGGAGACTGAGGCAGGATAATCACTTGGACCTGGGAAGTGGAGGTTGTAGTGACCTGAGATCTTGCCATTGCACACCAGCCTGGGCATCAAGAGCAAAACTCTGTCTCAAAAATAGACGGGGGCGGGGTGGGGGGTGTATCTAAGTTAGTCAAAACCAAGTAATTAAAATATAAAATAAGTAGCATAGAGTTTTCTAGTGATAATTAATAGCTACAAACATGGAATAATTAAACATTAAGAGAGGCTGTCTGGTCCAAGTTCTAGGCCTACATATGATATGCACTACATTGAATTGAATATAGGGGTTAGTGAGAATGAGCAGAAGGCTAGAATAAAGAAAGCATGCAGCTCATTAGAAGGAAATAAATCAAGCTGGACAAATTAGAACAGATTGAGCTCAAAAGATACTTGATTTTGAAAATAAAAACTGATGTGGATCCACAGTGACTATTCTATAGTTTGAGTCTTTACAGAAATGATCCAAGCAGGCATCATTCAACTAATATTTATTGAGCAACTATTATATTCCAGATATTGTTCTTTGAATGCTAGATGAATCACACAGAGACCCTGTCATTGGAAAATTTCCAATTTAATAGTAGAGGTAAAATATACATGTGAATCATGGAATCAACATAAATGTCCATCAATGATAGGCTGGATAAAGAAAATGTGGTACATATATACCATGGAATACTATGCAGTCATAAAAAATGAGATTATGGGTCGGGTGCAGTGGCTTGTGTCTGTAATCCCAGCACTTTGGAGGCAAAGGCAGGTGGATCACGAGGTCAGGAGTTCAAGACCAGCCTGGCCAAGATGGTGAAACCCCGTCTCTACTGAAAATACAAAAAATTAACTGGGCACAGTGGCAGGTGCCTGTAATCCCAGCTACTCTGGAGGCTGAGGCAGGAGAATCGCTTGAACTCAGAGGGTGGAGGTTGTAGTGAGCCGAGATCATGCCACTGCACTCCAGCCTGGGCGACAGAGTAAGACTCTGTCTCAAAAAAAAAAAAAAAAAAAAAAAAATTGAGATTATGTCATTTGCAGGGATATGGATGGAGCTGAAGGCCATTATTTTTAGCAAACTAACACAGGAAGAGAAAACCAAATACCACATGTTGTCACTTATAAGTGGCAGCTAAATGATAAGAACATATGGACACATAGAGGGAAATAACACACACTGGGGCCTATCAGAGAGTGGAGGCTGGGAGGAGAGAGAGGAGCAGGAAAAATACCTAATGGCTACTAGGTTTGGTACCGGGGTGATGAAATAATCTGTACAACAAACTCCCATGACACAAATTTACCTATGCAACAAACCTGGACATGTATGTACCCCTGAATTTAAAAGTTAAAAAAATAAAATATATATATACACAAGTCCTTATAATATAGATAATAATAATTGATAATTGATAATAGAAAGTACACTGTGCTATGCAAATACAAAAGGAGGATGCTTTCATGGGGAAGATGGTAAATCTCAAGGGGAAGCATTAAGCATGAAAATATGTTATAATTATTGGAGAACCAAGATACTGTTAGTATTTAATGAAAACAAAATCCTGAAACACATTATTACTGCAGAAACAATAAAGAATTTTTATCCAGCAAAATTAACATCCTGCTGTGGCCATTTTTCTCATTCCATGAAAATGTCATTCAGAAGTGGCTGTGACCTGGGACCTCAAAGCCGTGAGCTCTCTGCATGTACTTGTGCTCCAGACCCAGCTCTGCTGCTGCTCTGCATGCACTTGCACCTCAGACAGTGGCATCTCTGTGGCCCAGACACGCCCATTTGCTGGACCTAACACCAATGGGCATCCCCTTGGCCACAACCTCCCCTGATAGAAGGAAAAGAGATCAGCAGCACTCCAGCACCTTTTACCGCCGAGGACCCCAATATATGCAAATCAATCAATGTGATACAACACATTAACAAAACGAAAGGAAAAAAAACCCAGCTTATTATCACAATAGATACAGAAAAAGCATTTGACAAAGTTCAGCATCCATTCATGATTAAAGCTCTCAAAAAAATAGGTATAGAAGGAATTTACCTTAACACAGTATAGGCCATATATGAAACTCCCACAACTAACGTCATAATCAGTGAGGAAAAGCTGCAGGCTTTTCCGTAAGATCTGGTACAAGGAAAGAATACTTACTTCTCTACTTTTCAACATAGTACTGGAAGTCGTAGCCAACAATTAAATAAGGAAAAAAAAAAGGGCAACCAAATCAGAAAATAAATAATGTTATCTCTGTTTGCAAATGACATGATTGTGAACATAGAAAAGTCTAAAGACTCAATGAAAAACCTGTTAGAACTAACAAACGAATTCAGTCAAGTTGCAGGTTATAAAATCAACATACAAAAATCAATCATGTTTCTACACACAAGGAATAAAGTATCTGAAAAGGGAATTAAAAAATCAAACCATTTACAATAGCCATAAAAATAATAAAGTACTCACGAATAAACAACCAAACAGGTCAAAGATTTATACAAGAAAAATTATAAGACATTAATAAAGGAAGTTGAAAAAAATACATGTAAATGGAAAGACATCCCTTCTTTATAGATAGGAAGAATTAATATTTTTAAAATGTCCATATTACTGGAAGTGATCTGCATATTCAATGCAATTTGTATCAAAATCCCAATGGTATTCTTCACAAAAATAGAAAAAAAATTCTAAAATACATATGGAACTACAAAAGAACCTGAATAGCCAAAACATTATTGAGCATAGACATGAAAACTAGAGGCATCATACCTCCTGATTTCAAAATATATTACAAAGCCACAGTAATCAAAACAGTATGGCTTAGGCATAAAAACAGACGCATAGACCAATGGGACAGAATAGAGAGCCCAGAAATAAATCCACGTATGTATGATCAACTAATGTTTGAAACATGTGAGAAAAAGGGACCAGGAAGGAACTGTGGCGAACTGGTAGCTCATACATGCATAGTCAATAGGGGACATTGACAATAGGGGACAGTCCATCCAGTCCCCAGCACTGGTGAATTTTTGTCACAGCAGGATTGTATATTTAAAGGTTCTGTGGAAGCAAATACTATTTTTTAAAAAATACTGTGTCTATTAGTCATACCGGTTTCTGAGCTAAGAGTTTAGGCTTAATTCAGCAAATGGGGTGCATTGCTCTCTACGTACTAAAGTATGCAGGAATATTTCTTTAAGCTTTTCCAATCTAAATGTTTCTTAAATTTTTGCCCAAACATCTGGGAAGATATACCAGTCTCTTAGTTTCTATCAGATATCTCCCTTTTTGTAATTTGTAAATCAAAGTGATTTTCTAAATTCAGTCAAATAGGAGAGGAAAATAGAGTTGCTGTTGGTAACTGTGCCTCATAACTATGGTTAGCGAGTTCTGAGGGTGAAACAAAGCTGACCCTGGAGTTGCGCCTTGGCACTGCCAGCAAGACTGCTTCAGGTTCCTTGCCCGTGGTTGACCCTGCACATGGAGATCCTGCCGATCCCACTTATATTTATAGGTGTCACTCCTGCAGGTAAGCCTAACATACATGGCTCTTCACCGTGAGCCAGGTAATGAATATATGTGTGTAATTTAATCATGATTTATAATCTATTAAATTTAATATCCCATGCCTAATAAGAGAGTGCTTGTGAATTTAGAAATATTTGAAAAAATGAGTTAGAAATTAAGAAAATAAGCAGGTTTAAAATTTGAAAACCAGTAAAGTATCAATATGTGTGTACGTGTATATGTGTGTGTGTGTATCAGGTGTTTACTGCATTTCTAGCACCATACCTGGTGCTAATTAAAAGATTATCATTTAATAATATCTGCTGTTTGCCTGGCACTTTATTAAACTGTCTCTAATCCTTAAGACTACCCTAAGAAGTAAATGCTAACATCCCCATTTTTATAAAGAAATAGAGGCTTAGGAATTTGAGTGACTTGTCCAAGATCACATATCTGGTACATTGCATAGCAAACAGACTGTGCTTTGCCTACTGCACAATACAGACTCAAGAGTGTACACATGATAGGACAAGGATATTTAAAATAAGAATTCCATGTGTTGTATTCCGTTTCATTTTGTGAGCATGTGTATGTGTGTGAGCATATGTGTCTGTATACATATATATATATATTTGTATCATGTGCATATGTATGATCATTCTGAGCAATAGTAAATTCTTTTTAAAGATACGCAGTATATTATTGAAGACAGTACAGGGTAGAAGTTAGGAATATAGACCATAGAATGAACCTATGTCATGTTTCACCATAAATCATAGCCTGGACTTCAGATCCCTTTTCTGTAAGATCAGGGTTATTGCGAGGTCCACATTAGACAGTGTTCAGCTTGGCACAGTGTTTTATATCCTTGGCACATAATTTATATTTAAATTAAATATTAGCCATTTGTATTGTCATTAATAGATTAATCAGTATGTTTTCTTCTTAAATTTCTTGTCTTCTTCTCTCCTACTTACAAAAAAAATCACTATACATTGAACCTAGATTCTATAATTCAAAGGCATCAATGGACATTGAGATGCTTGCCTCATATCCAAGATGTAAGAGAAAGTGCACATGCCTATTTTAAGGCAGGCCACAGATAGGCTATAACTTTCAGTTATGAGTGGGTCAATACAATCAAACAAATCAAATAAAATTTAGTAAGAGCATAGACAGACAGTATTTGGAGCAAGTATACAAAGACATAGAAAAGACTATCTACAGGGAGGTTAGAAACTTTTAAGATATACTGGGTAGATAAATTTTAGGTTCATCTTTTGGGAAGCTGTTTAGATGTAATCAAATAGGATTGAATTAAGGAAATTTAAGTCATAATACATCCATTCTTTGTATCTTTTGCTATGTAATGCTACAGGCAGGCAGTAATAAGTACTAGGTTGATTGCAATGAGATAGAACTGAAAAAGGTACATCTAAAAGGATTTTTAAAACTAAAATTTGGTGGCAGATTGAATTTAGGTGGAGGGAGGGAAAGATGTTCTAGGTAGCTCCAATGTTTGGCCACCACGGGTTTATGAGAAGTGGCAGAAACAGATCTAGTTTTTCCAAGGGGCATAGTCCAGTTTTATACTTGGAATTTAGAGTGATCCGCTGGAGATATCTTAGAAGCCAAAACTAACAAGATCCACTTTTTTTTTTTTTTTTAACAGGGATAAATGTAAATTCCTACATTAGATTAAGAAATGAATTCAATTGCACAAGTCCAGGATGTGGGATATCTGCTTGACAGTTAGCTTAGGGGTTTTTGTTGGCCACAGACAAAACTAATTATTCACCAACAATGTGCCCTGTTGCTGAAAGAGTACATGCCATGTTAGGCTGCATAATAGAAGTGTTGTCATGCGCCTAAGGGAGACCTGTGGTTCCACCAGCATATATGCTATGAGAGCTGATTTCTTGTCTTACCATAGACTCCATGTTTTCAGAGAGGAGTGCTCACAAAAATTAGAGAGTGGTCAGTATGGTCAGGGGTCTGGAAATTATGTCCTGAGGGAAATAGTTAAGGGGAAAATGGAACAAATTAGAGGGAATATGATAGCAATCTTCAAAACTTTGAAAGATTGTCATGTGAGAGAGAAGGAATGCAAATATTTATTATGATTGCTGTGAGAAGAATTGGGTAGAAATTTCAGAGAACCTAAACATTAAAAAATTAGATATCGATAGCTAGATCTTCCTAACAAGATAAAAGTGCTACCCATTAATGGGTGTGCTCATAGGGAAGGTATATAATTGCCCACCTGCATTCTGTATATTGGTCTATGTGACTTGTAAAATTTCCTTCTAGGTGAGGTGCGGTGGCTCATGCCTGTAATCCCAGCACTTTGGGAGGCTGAGGCAGGCTGATCACTTGAAGCCAGGAGTTTGAGACCAGTCTGGCCAACATGGCAAAAATCCCATCTCTATTAAAAAAAAAAATAGCAAAGTATAGTGGCACATACCTGTAATCCCAGCTACTTGGGAAGCTGAGACATGAGAATCGCTTGAACTCAGTAGGCAGAGGTTGCAGTGAGCTGAGATCATGCCACGGCACTCTAGCCTGGGCGACAGAATGAGACTGTCTCAAAAAAAAGTTCTTCTAATTGTTAGTTGCTATAATTCTGTGGCTCATGGGTCTATGAGTAGCAGTGGTGTCTTTCAATCTATAGCAATCAGTAGCAATGGTGTCTTTCCATCTATAACCATACCAATTTCCAAGGGACAGAGAATACCAATAGAACTTCATTCTATATGTAAATTATTGAAGAGATGCAAACTTTAAAGCTTATCAAATAGTTGTCCGTCTTATGACTAAAGCCTTCCTTCAGGAACTACACATAACCATAGAGAATGTTACTAATGAAACACTGTAAATTCTTTCTGGATATCTGCTATTTCTGCAGCTCTTTGTTAGTAAAACACCATTTGAAACAACTTTGTCAAAGCATTCCAAATATCTTACATCAAATGTCATCTTCTCAGAGTCCTTCTCTAATGACCCTATCTAGTCCTGAGTTACTTTCCATCACATTATCCTGTTTTCTTTTTTTTCATATTTAAGACTAACTACTAACACACTATTTATTTGTTTTTTTATTTGTTGTCTGACTCACTTCTCAACATAGAAGCATTGTAGAGACGGATCTTGTGTGTCTTGTTCACTCTTCCTCTAGCATTCAGAAATAGTACCATAATAGACATATCTTAAACGTAATTGAATTAATGAAACATCTAGGTTGGGGCTTGAGGTGTTTCTCAAAGGTAACTCAATCCTTGCTACAGTGTTTCTGGACCTTTCTGTATAATTTAAGTAATCTACACTGAAGCTCTGATGTATTTGCCATGGTGACAGAGTATAAATGCTACCACCTAGTCTTTAATTTAAGATTTAAATTTAAATTTATGAATTTAAAGGCAATCAGTGAATATTCCTTTGGTTATCCTATGCTATGAACACTATTCCCAGTCCCACTCACATGATTTTAGTTTTGACTCTGAAATACTTTACAATTTGAGGTTTTTATGTGAACCTTCTTCCTCTTCTCCAAGCTACATTCTTGGTTGCAGAGCTCAGAATTTCACATGGTAGCTTTTTCCAGTCAAAGGACCATGTAGTTAATGCATTATCCAGATAAAATGTCTTTTCCCAGGTCATCTATCCATTTTACAATATCTTGGGAGCTAAGTGGGATGAGATAATCAACTGTGGTTGTTGCTCACCCTACTACATTTGCCTAGATTGCCTTTCAAAGTGACCCTTTCCTTTTCCTCAAACCTCCTAATCTCTTACTCTCAGCAGATGACTTTGTTTCATATTTCCTTGAGAAAACAGACACCATCCTTCAGGAACTCTCTCATGTTTTCATCACAAACTCATCTACTTATCTGATCCTCACTCACCCTTTCTTACCTTCCTTCCTACTACCCTTGATAAGAGCCCTTACTCTTATCTAAGGCCAGCACCCACTTGTACTTTGTACCTATTTCATCTTCTAAAGGATTTTGATTCTGTAAGTATCCCCATATTTAAGGCATGAGTTTCTAATCCTTACAGGGTTATTTCCATCAGCACATAAATAAGCTAACCTATCATTTGTCTTGGGCCAGGGGGAAACTCCAACTTCTTCATTTTCTAGTATCCCTTTATAGCAAAAGTTCTTACAATAATTGTCTATTAGTCATTGTCTCTGCTTTCTCACATTTTCTGCACAGCCCACTTCAATCAGACTTTCTTCCCCAACACTTCACCCCTATTTTCAAGGTCACTAATCACTTTCCGATTGCTAAATCCAGTGGTTATTTCTATGCTTTAATTTTATTTAGTCTTCCCCTGGGATATGTCCCAAATCTTCCTTCTTAAAATACTTTTTTGTTTCTTTTGCTTTTCCCTTGGATTCTGTTACACTATATATCTTGGAAATCCTGAAACATAAGATTTTTGTAATATTGAGGCATTTCTCTCAGAAGAAACCTGTCTGGGAGTGAGGGAATCTGGACAGGGCAGGGAAAGAACCTGAATAAAGAGGTGGTTCCAGGAGAAATGTAGTTTCAGCCCAATCCCTTCAGAGCTTTGGGGCATGCCCTGTAGCACAGAGGCAAAGGGGTTGGGCTGTTATGTCCTGGCATCTGTCATGGTCTAGCAGCTGTCTGGGAGGATGGAGCAGAGGCACAACATTCCAGGTAAAGCACTTCCTTGCAGTTAAGGGAAATTCTTCCAGGAAGGGTGCAGAAGAAAGTCCTCATAGGATAAATTCATGGTAGCTGCGAATGGAGCACTGCTCAGCTGTGGGATGCGGTGTACCAGTTGCTTTAAGTGGCCTATCTTTCCCTTCTACTTCAGCCACTCCTCAGTCATTTCCTCTGCTGGGCTCACATTCTCATCTCTTACAATCCCACATGATGCCTTTTACTTACTGAAGGCTCACAAATTGATTCTGTGTTCTTGATTACTCCAGAAAACCCTAGAATTACATTTACAACTCCTACCTGACATTGTCATTTAAAGATCTAAAAGGCTTCTTAATTTTAACTTGGATAAAACTAAACTCTTGATTCCTTGTCCCTCCTCCAAACCTGCACTTGTCCCAGTTTCCCCATCTCAGGTGCTCAAGTTCCAAGTTTAGGTGTTATTCATGATCTTCTATTTATCTTACATCATACAACATTCTGGCTCTTCATCCAAAGTATATCCCAAACCCATCCACCTCTCTCCAGGTCCACCACCCACTACCTAGCTCAAGCCGTTGCCTCTTGCCCGCACCACTGCAGTATTGCCTCTGCGTTCTCTTTGTGTTTCACTTCTTGTTGCCCCTGCAGATTCTGCTGTACAGATGCCAGGATGATCCTGTTAAAACACATGTCAAATAATGTTACACATATGCTTAAAACCCTACAGTCATTTCTCACTGAACTTAGAGTAAAATCCCAACCCCTTACCCTGGTTTATGAAACCATATGTAATCTGGCCCAAGTATACCTTTCCAACTTCTTTTTTGGCTGAGTGTTCCTCTACCTACAGTACTCAGCCACATCAGCTGCATCTCCTAGCCTCCTCAACCACACCAAGAATGTGCCTCCATTGGGGTCTTTATTTTGACAATTTCTTCTTCCTTATTGTCACTCAGATCTCAGTCTATATATCAACTTCTAAGACAGGTTCTCCTGATCAATCACTTTCTCCTCACTCTTTAAATTGTCTCTAGAACACTTAACACTGTCTGTTATTCTTGTATTAATTTGTTTAGCCATTTATAGTCATTGGATGGTTACTTTCTTACTGTGTAAGTGCCTTGAGGGCAAAGATGTTACATGTCTTATGCACGCAATGAATATTTTTTAATGAGTGAATAAATGAATGGCGACCCACCTGCTTTAAGATATATGTATTCACTTAGAATACATATTCTGTGCAGTTTAGACTGCATATTTAAAACTGTTTGTTTATGGATATATTTCTAAGCATCAAAAAAACCCACAAAAAAACAAAAACAAAACCAAAACTGAAACCCACCCTTCTTTACAGTCAAGATTGATTATAATCTGTGATTTCCTTTTGACATACGATGAAATCTAGTTACTATGTACCTTCATATATCTGGGCCAGACCCTTATATTCTGTAAAACACAATGACAAAAATATATCTAACTCATATGTAAGAACTTACCACATAACATGCAAAATGAGCACTGTACGGTATATACCCTCAGAAATACACAGAAAAGCATCGATAGTGTGGGAAATTACAAGCTGTTTCTTGTTTACTTTAAAAATATATGTTACCATCCTTTTTTTTAGGTGATAATTCACCATGAGTCTCACACTTCTGCACATTCTGTAAACAGAGGCACTGACTGGCTTTGTTTTGGACCAATTTTTCCAGTATAATTACATAGCAGACGGCCTTGGAGATTAGAAATAGTATCTTCCTCTGGACTGAAGGGCATGGTTACTGCCCATTATAAAAGATTCAGGGTCCCTAAACTCATTGTTCTTGTTCAGTAACACAGCTTACTTCACATCTAGGTATCTCTTTGTGTTCTTTGCATTTTCAGTGCAAAAATAGTAATATTCTGGACACTGCTATTGCTCTAAGTAATAAACGATCCCTTTTATCTTTCCCAGGGGTCTCATGTTTTCTACCAGCATTCATGAAACTGCGGCAGGTTTACTTGTTAGCTTGTAAACTGGGTAAAATCTTGGACCTTTCACAATGCCTGACACATTCTTGCATATCTTGCCAGTCCTCATGGAGATTTTCTTGGGCTCTCAGTACTACTAGACTGCTGTGCATGTTTCACTGAATTTAGGCAAAAGAATGAAATCTACCTCGTTTTGGGAGAGACTTCAAATAGTCACTTTCATAGGCAAATAATGGATCCCCAAAGATGACCACACCTAATCCCCCGATCCTCTGAATGTGTTAGGTTATATGACAAAGGGGAATTAAGGGTGCAGCTAGAAGTAAGGTGGATAGTCAGCTAACCTGGAGAATGGAAGTTACACTAGATTATCCTGGTGGACCCAGTGTAATTATGAGGGTTTTTAAATGTGGAAGAGTCAGCATTAGTGTGATGTGATTTGAAAAAGACTTAACCAGCCACTACTGACTTTAAAGGTACAAGTGGGGCATATAAGCCAGGGAATGGAGGCCAACTCTGAAAGTTAGGAAAGGCAAGCGAACAGATCATCCCCTGGAGTTTCTAGAAATGAACACCAGCTTGATTTTAGTCAGTGAGACTGTTTCTGATTTCTGATCTCCAGAAATACAAGATAAATTTGTGTTGTTCTAAGCCACAAAATTTGTGGTAATTTTTTATAGCAGTTGTGGGAAACCAATGCAGTTACAGACTCTGGATAAAATAGCTACATGAATGTATTTTAACTTCACATTTACAATAGAAGAAGACCTCCAACATGGTAGTAGATGTATTATACTATTATAAATTAGGATAATGGTAATTCTCAGACAAAAGCACATATGCAAGTGAAAACTTTACCATGAATTCCTAGGATGAGAAATTTCATTTTAATATCAATGTATATTTCTTTGTATTAATTTAAATCATTGTCTTATATCCATAACAAGTACTAGGTGACATTTAAATATAAATGGCTTAAATTTTCTTCTTAATTTTTTTGGTTTTATGTAAATTCATTAGTTTGTTAAAACTTCCAAGATTCCTTTTATTTGGCCTTACTATTAAAATTCTAAAGTATGCAATTGGTAATTAAACCTGAATAGTAAATTATGTTTGGGAGTAAAATAAAAGACTCTTTGTATTTTGGAAAGTACAATTAGATTTTACAAAGAATATTACTATATTTTTGGGAACAATCCTGTCACTGATTTATTGGATTACAACATCAAGGAGGAACTTTTTAACTCCCCTTATGTGGAGTTCTTCCTGGGCCTGACCAATCTGTTCTCTGTAGGACAGATAACTGTAGGGTAGATCTTGTCTACCCTCATTATACCATTTCAATAGTTTCTTTTCTAAATTTTGTGATCATACAGAGTGACATCAAAGTTAAAGGCCCTCCTGAGGCTGTATACATGTAATAGAGTGGTCTTATTGGCCTACATGAGATAGCTCCTTTGAGAATAGTATGTCAGGAGGACCTCAGATCTTTGGCTCTGTTTCTGTTTTCAGTAACTTAGTTCCTTTGCTGAGTGTTTAATAGTTTGATTCTATAGGTCACAAGGTTCGGATACTCTTAAGTTGCTCAAATGATTTATAAATGGATCATCCATTTATAAATTGTGGTTTTACATATCCTTGGGATGGTTTGTAATATAATTTTAATGAACTTAACTGCTCTAATTAAAAATTAAATTGTGTTTTAATTAACATAAAGTGAGCATGAAGCTCAAATGAACTTTATTTATAAACATAATTTTAGGTATAAGTGAAATAATTGTTTAAAATATTTTGAAGTTTTCTTAGGTTACATAGATCTGAGCAAGGGGGCTTAAATTATTTCTTTTTTTCATTTGAAGTTGGATAATACATGAGTCCATTAAACCTCCATATGTTTGCAGTTGACAACACTAAATCTGGGAAACAACCTTTTAGAAGAAGTTCCGGAAGAGATTAAATATCTTACATCTCTGAAGACTCTCCATTTATCTGGAAATAGGATCTGCAGATTTGCACCTGGAGCCTGTGGTAATTTAGTCAACAAGGAGCAACATTATAGCATCAAATTTAATCTCTCATATTTAATAATATGAAACTGAAATGAAAAAGAATTTTGCATGTTTAGTCTTTTTTTTTGTGGGAGGTATTTACATACTACTCTTGAAATATAGGAGGAATGGCCGGGCGCGGTGGCTCATGCCTGTAATCCCAGCACTTTGGGAGGCCGAGATGGGCGGATCACGAGGTCAGGAGATCGAGACCATCCTGGCTAAACCGGTGAAACCCCGTCTCTACTAAAAAATACAAAAATTAGCCAGGTGAGATGGTGGGCGCCTGTAGTCCCAGCTACTCGGGAGGCTGAGGCAGGAGAATGGCGGGAACCCGGGAGGCAGAGCTTGCAGTGAGCTGAGATCCGGCCACTGCACTCCAGCCTGGGCGACAGAGCGAGACTCCGTCTCAAAAAAAAAAAAAAAAAAAAAAAAAATATAGGAGGAGACAGCATTTTTAAAAAAAGTATTGTATCATATGTTTATTTACATGTAGACCTAAGAAAATAAGTAAGCATCAGTGTTAATGAATTTTCCTCTTTGTAGAATCAATATAAAGTCAGATCGTGAATCTGGGGACTCTTTTCCCGAGCCAGAGATAATTCTATTGGAAAGTCAAATCAAGTAAAGCTCTACCGTAGCTTTGTTCTTTTCACTTTTTATTCTGTCTTAGATATTAAGTCACACTTTTTGATCAAGATACTAAATTTAAATCAATTTGGGGAAAATTTTAAAGAAAATATATGAGATCCAGTAAGTAGCATTTTTTTCTTTCTTTTTCCCATTAAGTAATAATTTCTCCATTCAAGTTGATGCTATTCTTATTTAATATTCCTAGAGTGGGCTTAAGGACAAATGTATGACAAAGCGATCTAGATGGCTTTTATAGCTTTATCAACTAATGCAAGGTACTTCACCACTTTCTGTGTTGGTCCTTAGTAGTAAAACTAGAGAAATATTATAAAATTTATAAATTTCTATGAACTTTTGAGGCACAGGTGCTATATATAATCATTGTAATCTTCACACAGAGTTTATTAACCGCATTACCACATACAGCAATAAATTAGGGGTTATATTTGGCAAATAGCACAAGTAGACTCTAGTACTGTCTTTTTAAAGGTACTTTAAAATCTTAGGTCATATATCTTGGAAAAATATTCTTTTCCAAAATAATAGATGTAACGAACAATTATTGATACTTGAACACATTATATATGCAAAGCCATAGACCAGAATTCAGTTACAAATTTACCTTGGAAGAAAACAGTTTACACTAAAAATGTTAAGGTCATGCAAATCAATAGATAATAATATTTTATGACCTATACTGAGGGGACAAATGTAAGTGCAACCTGATATACATAAACAATATTGAACACACTAATTTATACTAATTAAGGCTCTATAAGGAATTTTCTATCATGTTGCCTTTAAATTTGAGATAAGTTAGGTATATGTATGTCTGTATCTATATCTATATAGATATATTTTATATATGTATGTAAAAATTTTTTGGAGTGCTCTTGAGTGTCTTTAGTGTCTATATTTCTTTTTAAAAATAATTGTTTTTTTAATTGACAGTTAACAATGGTACATACTCATGGAGTACATAGTGATATTTTGATACATATAATATATAGTGATCAGATCAGGATAATTGGCATAGCTCTCATTTCAAACACTTACCATTTCTTTGAGTTGGGAACATTCTTGATTTGGGGTTGTTGAACTTTGAAAATCCCATGTGATTGACCTAAGTTATGTACTATGTCAGGTCCTGATGATTCAAGGTCAGAAGTAGTTTGATGTCAGGGAGTTTAATGCTGCCCAGCATGGGTCTGAACAACCTTGTTGCATTACATGACCCTGTTTCCCTGACCAGAGCAGATTGATCAGGGCTGGAGTTGTATTCCAAACTAAGCTTGTCATATTTTCTCTTTCTTGGGAATTGTGATAGAGTCTAAAACAGTTTAATTGGTTTGAGATAATTACATGACCTTAGGCAGAGGTTGCAAACTGGTGGCCCATGGGCTGAATCTGGTTCATAAATAAATTGATTCTATTTTGTTGGCCTTTAAAAATCTTTGAATTAGGTGCTCATGTTTTCAAATCAGGAGAGTTCACATAGAAGTCTGGATCTCTGGCTCTTTTTAAAAATCTGTTTTAAAAAAGAAAGATTTAGCAACACTGCAGTTGCATTCCCATATAACAATTGCCAGAGCTGGCTGAATGGTGGTGGCCCTGTCTGACATGGCATGGGATTATCATTTTGATTCCTGTGGACAAGCGAGTTTGAAAGCTCTGTCTTCCCTGTCTGTGAACATTCAAATTCAGAAGTTGTAATATGGTTATGAGTACATAGAAAAATAGAGCAAACATGTTCAAAAGAGAGAATGGAGGGAGGAAAGAGAGTGCGAGTAAGATATTATAAATACGAAAATGAGAGAAGCTGTAATGAAGAACTAAACTATATTTTCTGCAGAGATATTCAGACAGTACATTCTTAGGTTCTGGGTGCCTTTTAGCCTCTGATTCCAGTTTGTGATGAGCCTAGTTGCATACTCATTCCTCAGGCACAGTGATGTGAGTTAGATCTGTAACTTTGCGATAAATCACTCCTTTTTGCTTTAGCTAGTTTAAGAGGGTTTCTGTTACCACCACCAAAAGAGCCTTGGCCAAGGCAATAACCAGAAGGAAAATAAAGGTATGTAGAAAAGTAGAAAGTGACTAAAATGATCTAACAGATGGCTAAAGTGACTAAAATTATTTTTCTAACAGATGGCTTACAAAATTTAATACTGCTTAATCTGAACAACAATCATCTTATGCAGCTTCCTCAAGAAGTCAGCAGGTAATTTTGTTTATAGCAAGACTTGGTTAACAATCACACCCCTCCTCTATCCCCACCCTGGTCATTTGAAAGCATTATGCCTAGCAACAAGTCCCTGTGGGATTTATACATAGCAAAGAGGGATCTGAAGGACTGAGGCAAGCCACTAATTTTAAGCAGATGATTCTTTAAACACTTTGGAGAAATGAGAAACAGCATGACTTGGTAATCTTTAGTGTAAACATTGGACTTTGAAACATAAAGTTCTAAAGCTGATGGTCTCATTGATTTCCCACCTCTGAGGTTCTTGGAGCTTGGATAGCCACAGAATTGGGCACATTAAATGTTATTTCGCATGTGTATTGTAAACCATTTTGAGTTTGATGGAAAAGGTAATATAAAAACTAAGGATTTAAAACTGCTTTGTCATTTTCATTTTTAAAAACCCCACATTCTATTGTCATTAACCAAAAAAAAAAAAAAAAAGCTGTTTTTCCTTATCCTACACATCTGCACAGACAGAATGCCTTTCTGGAGCCAGCTGAGAGCCTTGTCCTTCTGTAGGCAAAACATGCTCTTGGGCTTTTCCTCTGACAGATGGAGAGAGAACTCTGTTCAGGTTTACTTTGGAGACTCCCTTTATTGCCTGTTGAGCAGAAACAGATGTATCACAGAGCAAGAGCATCCAGAGTTTTAAAAGAGAATACAAAACTTTGAACAGTCCTCAACACAGGGCTCTCTGCAGCACCTAACATCTATTCCAATTTACTTGTCTGTACCTCTAGCCAATGCATTAGTTTTTTCCAAATATATTTTTATAAGGAAAGCAATATTTTAAGTCAGAGCAACTAGAAAAGAATTGAATTAATCTAATTTCTATAGAAGATAAATATTTCCAGCAATGAAAATGCCATGCTAATAGTTGTCTGCTTGCTTTTCTATTAATTCAGCTTATCAATTGATTTATATATTGATGATGATATAATTTAAAAAATCCCTTGGGAGATCTCGTGAATGAGGTTCAGGGCATATCTCTGTGCAACTAGATGTATGCCTTTGGGCAAGTAAGTTAACTGCTTTGAACTGCTGCTTTCTCATCTCTAAAGAAAGAATTTTGAATAGATGAACCTCAAAGTTTTTGCAGCTATAACATGTTATGATTTCACAATTTCATACACTTATCTCTGTTTGTAATACAAATTACAATATTCAAGGAATCATGTAAATCTAAGGGAGTATGTTACAACGATGAAAGAATGCTTTCACTGAAAAAAGTAGGATTGCAAAGTGTATAGGTCTATTCTGTTTTATAGTTAACTTTGGGTTGTCTGTATTCTGGCCGTATCCTAGATATTGACTAATTGATCATCTGTCTAAGCAGAATTCCATTTTCAGAGCCGGGGAAAGTTTCTTCACCTTTCTATATCTTAACATCTTCATCTGCAAAATGAGGATGATGATAGTGTTTTCTTCATTGGACTGTTTTGATGGTTAAGCGAATTCATACAATATATTTAGGGTTGAGCCTGGGACATAAAAGGTATTAGGGTTGAGTAAGTGCTCAATGGATGTTAGCTTTTATTATTATTGGTTATTATTTTTATTCTAGCTTCTTTCCATTTCCTTTGTTCACTCATTTCCAGAGACAAAAGAATGACTTCTTAGTGGATTTGGGTGAAGCATTGAGCACGTGTAGTTTGACATTCTCCTCTTTTCCTGCCATGAAGTAAGCAGCAGCCTCAGCAGGAAAGGCTGTGAAGGGGTGGAATATTTAATACAGAGGAGGACTAGCAGGGACTCAGAGTGATCATGTCAGCTCTGTGCTGATGTTTAATTTCCTTCTCTCTAAATCCTATATCTTATTTCTCAATTTATTTAGAACTTAGGAGAGGGAAAAGGGAGTTTTGATTTTTGACTTGTTTAAACTACAGTTCATGGACTTGGAGTCAAGTTTGGGCAGGTAAGAGTTTTACTCCTAAACAATTCTGTCATGGCCAGCACTGCACAAGCACAGGAGGAGGACAGCATGGGCATCCTGGTGACAGAATGAGTTTGGAAGACAGCGAGAGAGAGAGAGCAAGGGACTAAGTCGGCAGGCTCAGTTCTTTCTCCAAATTTGTCCATCAGTGAAGTTGTTCTTCAATCTCCTGGGGAAGACAGATGTCAGGGAGAAGCTGCAAGTATATCTCCTGTAGATGCTCTTTGGAAAAGTACAACATCTCCCTGCTTTGTGGAAATAGAAACAATGGCAGATGTTTGTTTCTCTCCCTCCTCTTTACTCACACAAATGAATGATGGACAAATGAACAATAGGATGAGCTCATTTTATTGCCTTGAAATAACAAAAAAGATGAAAAGCCAACTCCCATGATATAGTAAATCAGATATAATAAAAATAATGATTATAGAAATGATTAATGAGGAAAATTCCCCCTTTCCCCACAGGACCTGCTCCACACATTTTCACTCCATTTCGGTGCTGAGTTGTCCTTCTTTGACCCTTTATACTGCAAAGAACTTTACTTCCTGTTTTCCTGAGAAATTTGAGCTCCCTCAATTCCCTTCTTTCCAGCCTCTTTCTCTCCATTGTTCTATTTCTTTCCTCTCTCTCTTGCTTCTTTATTATCTCTCTCTAAAGTGTCCTGTGTCTATTGCTTTTGCTTCCTGTGTAACACATTGTAAATTCTCTTCTGTCTTCTCCATTCTTTTTTTAAAATTATTATTATACTTTAAGTTCTAGGGTACATGTGCACAATGTGCAGGTTTGTTTCATATGTATACATGTGCCATGTTAGTGTGCTGCACCCATTAACTCGTCATTTACATTAGGTATATCTCCTAATGCTATTCCTCTCCCCTCTCCCCACCCCACGACAGGCCCTGGTGTGTGATGTTCCCCTTCCTATATCCAAGTGTTCTCATTGTTCAGTTCCCACCTATGAGTGAGAACATGCAGTGTTTGGTTTTCTGTTCTTGCAATAGTTTGCGGAGAATGATGGTTTCCAGCTGCATCCATGTCCCTACAAAAGACATGAACTCATCCTTTTTATGGCTGCATAGTATTCCATGATGTATATGTGCCACATTTTCTTAATGCAGTCTGTCATTGATGGACATTTGGGTTAGTTCCAAGTCTTTGCTATTGTGAATAGTGCTGCAATAAACATACATGTGCATGTGTCTTTATAGCAGCATGATTTATAATCCTTTGGGTATATACCCAGTAATGGGATGGCTGGGTCAAATGGTATTTCTAGTTCTAGATCCTTGAGGAATTGCCACACTGTCTTCCACAATGGCTGAACTAGTTTACAGTCCCACCAACACTGTAAAAGTTTTCCTATTTCTCCACATCCTCTCCAGCACCTGTTGTTTCCTGACTTTTTAATGATCGCCATGCTAACTGGTGTGAGATGGTGTCTCATTGTGGTTTTGATTTGTGTTTCTCTGATGGCGAGTGATGATGAGCTTTTTTTCATGTGTCTGTTGGCTGCATAAATATCTTCTTTTGAGAAGTGTCTGTTCATATCCTTCGCCCACTTTTTGGTGGGGTTGTTTTTTTCTTGTAAATTTGTCTGAGTTCTTTGTAGGTTCTGGATATTAGCCCTTTGTCAGATGAGTAGATTGCAAAAATTTTCTCCCATTCTGTAGGTTGCCTGTTCACTCTGATGGTAGTTTCTTTTGCTGTGCAGAAGCTCTTTAGTTTAATGAGATCCCATTTGTCAATTTTGGCTTTTGCTGCCGTTGCTTTTGGTGTTTTAGACATGAAGTCCTTGCCCATGCCTATGTCAATGGTATTGCCTAGGTTTTCTTCTAGGGTTTTTATGGTTTTAGGTCTAACATTTAAGTCTCTAATCCATCTTGAATTAATTTTTGTATAAGGTGTAAGGAAGCGATCCAGTTTCAGCTTTTTACATATGGCTAGCCAGTTTTCCCAGTACCATTTATTAAACAGGGAATCCTTTCCCCATTTCTTGTTTTTGTCAAGTTTGTCAAAGATCAAATGGTTGTAGATGTGTGGTATTATTTCTGAGGGCTCTGTTCTGTTCCATTGGTTTATATCTCTGTTTTGGTGCCATCTCCATTAAGCTACCAACGACTTTCTTCACAGAATTGGAAAAAACTACTTTAAAGTTCATATGGAACCAAAAAAGAGCCCACATTGCCAAGACAATCCTAAGCCAAAAGAACAAAGCTGGAGGCATCATGCTACCTGACTTCAAACTATACTACAAGGCTACAGTAACCAAAACTGTCTTCTCCATCCTACCGTAGATCATTTTCAAAAGTCGTTACTGTCCTTTACATAGTCAAATATAATGACCTTTTTTTTCTGCTGAATAAAAATTACATAAAACTATTCAAAGCATTTTGGCAAATGTACACACACCAATAACATGTAAAACATTTTCTTCAGCCCAGAAATTTCCTCATGCACCCTTCCAGTGAATTCTTACCTCTCATAAGCAATCAATATTCTGATTTCTGTCTTCTTTATAAATTAGTTTTACCATTCCTAGAACTAAATAAATGGAATCATATAGGATATACGTTTTTGTGTCTGTCTTCTTTTGCTTAGCATATTTTTTAAGACTCACATAACTGTTGCATTTATTAATAGTTCATTGGTTTTTTTTGTTGTTGTTGTTTATATTTATTTTTTTGAGACAGAGTCTGGCCCTACTCACCCAGGATGGAGTGCAATGAAGCGATCTCAGCTCACTGCAATCTCTGCCTCCTAGGTTCAAGTGATTCTCCTGCCTCAGCCTCCCGAGTAGCTGGTATTACAGGTGCCTGCCACCACACCCAGCTAATTTTTGTATTTTTAGTAGTGATGGGGTTTCGCCATATCAGCTCGGCTGGTCTCGAACTCCTGACCTCAAGTGATCTGCCTGCCTCGGCCTCCCAGTGTTGGGATTACAAGCATGAGCCACCATGCCTGGTAGTTTTTGTTTATTCTGAGTAGCATTTCATTGCCGGAATAGGCCCTAAATTATTCGTCTTTTCTCCTATTGATGTATACTTGGGTTTTTTCCAGTTTAGGGCTATTATGAATTAAGTTACAATAAACATTATTGTACACATCTTTTTGTAAACATGTTTAATTTCATTTTCGTTTAAATTTCTAGGAGTAAAATGGAAATTTATTTCTCATAGTTCTGGAAGTTGGGAAGTGAAGATCAAGGTGCTGGCAGATGTGATGTCTGGTGAGGGTGTACTTCCTGGTTCATAGAGTGCCACCTTTCTCACTGTGTCCTCACAAGGTAGAAGGGACAAGGAGTTCTCTGGGGCCTTTTTTGAGGACATTAATTACATTTATGAGGTTTACCCCCTCATCATGACCTAATCATCTCCCAAAGGCCCCGTCTCGTAATACCATCACAGTGGAGATTATATTTTAACATATGAATTTTGAAGAGACACAAATATTCAGACCATAGCACTATCATTTCTCTAATACCATACGATCTTGATTGCTGCAGCTGCATTGTAAGTTTTGAAATAAGGTAATGTGAGTCTTTTGATTTTATTCTTTATAATAGTTTGGCTATTCTAAGCCCTTTGAATTTCCATATACATTTTAAAATTGATTTGTCTTTTTTTTTTTTTTTTAACGTGGGGTCTCACTATGTTTCCCAGGCTGGTCTTAAACTCCTGGGCTCAAGCAATCCTTCCACCTTCACCTCCCAAAGTTATGGGTTTACAGCCATGAGCCACAGCACCCAGCCCGAGTCAAGTCTTACACAAAAAAAGCTGTCAAAATTTTTATTTGGATCTATTATTGAATCTATAGATCAATATTAAAAAGTTGATATCTTAGCAATATTTTTCTATTCCTGAATATAATGTATCTCTACTTTCATTTAGAGCCCCTTTACATTCTCTCAGTCATGATTTATAGTTTTCAGTGTAGAGGTCCCTCATGTCTTTTGTTATATGTACTCTTAACTATTTCATGAAGGGTTTTTTATACATTACTATAAATGGAAATCTTAAACTTTTATTTTCTAATTGTTTGTGGCTACAATATGGAGATACAATAGATTTTTAAAATATTGACTTGGTAGTTTGTGACTCTGTGTTAGTTCTACTAGTTTTGTTTGTTAGTTTGGATTATCACTCTTTAACATTTAAACTTTTGACCATCTCTTCAATTTTGAAATTTTCTTCTCTCACACCTTCAGAGATTCCTTGCTAATCTGGTTCTTCTTCTACTTCTCTGGTCATAACTTTGCTGGGTGCCTTTAATTTTTAATGGTCAGTTGTTTATATTTCTCAAGAATCTTTCTATTGGCTTCCTCTCTTTTCTCTCTGCCCATTTTCTTTTGTTTTTCCTGTCAGTCCCATGTATTCATATGGCTTCTACTGTGTATCGAGAAATCTATAGAATCCTCAGAATTCCCTTTGCTAGCACTGATGACTTCCTAACCTCCAGTCTCCCATTTTCAACTGCCTAAAAATTTAGTTCCCTCATTCTTACATTACTTCAATCTTTTTTTTTTTTTTTTTTTTTTTTTTTTTTTTTTTTTTTTGAGACGGAGTCTCGCGCTGTGTCACCCAGGCTGGAGTGCAGTGGCGCGATCTCGGCTCACTGCAAGCTCCGCCTCCCAGGTTCACGCCATTCTCCTGCCTCAGCCTCCGAGTAGCTGGGACTACAGGCGCCCGCCACCACGCCCGGCTAGTTTTTTGTATTTTTAGTAGAGACGGGGTTTCACCATGTTAGCCAGGATGGTCTCGATCTCCTGACCTCGTGATCCACACGCCTCGGCCTCCCAAAGTGCTGGGATTACAGGCTTGAGCCACCGCGCCCGGCCATTACTTCAATCTTAACACACTTCAACCTTGAGATCATTACATGTTTTCACTCTTAGCTTTTCAAACAGACACACCTGCATTAGAATTTTGACATTGTTACCTACCAGATAGGTAACTTGGGAAATTTATTTACTGCCTCTAAGAATGCTTTATTTTCCTCACTTTTAAAATAAGAGTAGTAATTCCAACCTCAGAGTTTTGTTGATGATTAAATTTAATGCACAGGCATGTAGTTGTGCTTAGTAATGTTAATTGCCTTCTGCTTCCTTATTCATAATATTTTTTCTTAGCTTACTATTCTCTCTTATTGCCCTATTTTATAAGTTCTTTTATTCAGGGCCAAATTCAAAATGTCAATTCTTTAGAAAAACTTGCAATATGCTTCAGGAACCATATCTGCAATTACAGAATCAAATTTCCTTAACCTTTTTCTCCTTAGCCAATGGTATTTGCTGTTCTCAGTTTATGGCTCTATTTAATATCTCCTTCTAAACCATGACATCCAAAAGGGCAGAATTTGTGGCTGATTCATCTTTGAACTTCCACAGCAATTGAGCAGTACTCATATCTATTTGGTACTAGGTATATTTATGTCTACGTATGCTTATGCCTGTACCTGTATCGATCTGTATACATAGGTGTGTCCATGTTCTCCTTGTCCTCTAGCTTTCTCTTGGATATGAGAAATGTATATGTATAAAGGAAGGAAATAGAATTTTCTTTTTCTTAAATCTAGGTTTTGATTACCTAACATACTTTTAACATAAGCCATCTGATTACAAAAGGTCTTTAAAAATGAAATTTCAGCAAAAACTTTTTATACTTATGATTCACAATAGTTGTAAACACTTGACTGAAGAAAGCTCAGATGAGCTACAAAAAATAAACTTACACATGGCTTCTGCTAAGTTGGGCCTATATAGTGGACTCTGTTATTCTTGTGAGTTTCATTCATATACTTTGGTGTTTTTTTTTTAGATTAAAAAGTCTTACTTACATGAGTATAAATTATAACCAACTAGTCAGCATTCCTAGAGAACTTTGTTTTCTTAAGAATCTTGTTGAACTTCAACTTAACTACAATCAGCTGATATGCATACCTGAAGAGATTAAGTTCTTGAAGAAGCTTCAGAAATTTTTGCTAGCCAGAAACAACATTGGAGTTTTGCCAGAGGTGAGCAAAACGTGGAGCCACACCACTTTGTTGTTGGAGAAGAACTCAACATGATGGGAGGTGGTTATAGATTAGATTTGGGTATCTGAGTATAAGCCACCACTTGCTTTCCCTCAGATTAAATGTAGTCAGTTCCCAAATCCCTATGACAGAGGAAGGCTATAATTTGAATTATCTCACATAGCTAGGGCTGCCAGATTTAGTAAATACAAATATAGAATGCTCACTGAAATTTGAATTCCAGACAAGCAATGATTAAATTTTTTTGCTATAAGTATGTTGCAAATATTTCATGGAATAGACTAAAAAACATATTTATTGTTTGTCTGGTATTTCTTTTCTTTTTTTTTTTGAGACAGAGTCTCGTTCTGTTGCCTAGGCTAGAGTGCAGTGGTACGATCTCGGCTCATTGCAACCTCCACATCCCAGGTTCAAGTGATTCTCCTGCCTCAGCCTCCTGAGTAGCTGGGATTACAGGAAGACACCACCACGCCCAGCTAATTTTTGTAATTTAATAGAGACAGGTCTTCACCATGTTGGTCAGGCTGGTCTCAAACTCCTGACCTCGTGATCTGCCCACCTCGGCATCCCAAAGTGCTGGGATTATAGGCGTGAGCCACCGTGCCAAGCCTTGATATTTCAATTTAAGTGAGCATTATATATTTTATCTGGTAACCATGTATACAGAACAAAATACAAGTTCATTTTGGCTTTGGAATGTGTACTGGCTCTCCTCCTTTTCTCCTTCATATTCACTCTCTGTCCTGCCTTCTGCTTGGGAGACTGACCTGTGTGGGCAGCAGTGAACTCCTTTGTCTTCTGGTTTCCTCTTGGATATGGCAGATGAGAGGCACTAGCAGGAAGTGACAGGGCAGGAGGATAGCGAGTAGTTGATGGTATTCAACTACTTGAATTGTGGGTTGGCTGTGTGCCTTTCTGGAAGGCCACAACTAATGAACTAATAACATACTTACATGGGTAGATAGATAGATAGACAGATAACTGGATAGATAACAGGGGATTTATTAGGGGAATTGGCACACATAATTATGGAGACTGAGAAGTCCTACAGCAGGCTATCTGCAAGCTGAAGACCCTGGAGTGCTGGTAGTGTGACTGAGTCCAACTCTGAAAGCCTCAGAACCAGGGAAGCCAACTGTGTAATTCTCAGTTGGAGGTCAAAGGCCTGATTACCGGAGGTGGTGGCTGGAGGGGAAGGGTACTGGTATAAATCTTAGAGTCTAAAGGCTGGAGAGCCCAGAGTTCTGAGGTCCAAGGGCAGAAGAAGTGTCCCAGCTCCAGAAGAGAGAGGAAATCACTTTTTTTCATCGAAGTCACTAACTGACAGGATGGTGCCCAGCAATACTGAAGATATATCTTTCCTACTCCTTCTACTGACTCACACACCCATCTCTTCTAGAAACAAGCTCACACAGACACACCCAAAATAAAGCTTTACCAGCATTCTAGGTATTCCTTAATCCAGCCAAGTTGGCACCTAAAATTAACCATCACACTAGACTTCTTGTAGTTCTATCCCAAACAACTGTTTACTCTTAATGGAACATCATTTGTTCCAAAGAACTCAAAGAATCTCAGCTTAAACTTCACTTTTTCCAGGAAGCCTTTCCTGACCTCCTAATACCAAATTTTCCACATGTCACTGTTTCCTTAACCCTTCGTAACACTTCTCATTCTCATAGCACAACTTTGCCCTTGCCTATTTGTGAGTTTTTAAACCTTCATTGAATACTCGTGAGGGGTATACACATGCAAAGATTAGAACAAGGCAGCAACAAATATCAACAGCAATAATAGTGGCAGTCATGGCAGCAAAAATGAACAAATGAAAATGAAAGAGTCGACAGCAATGGAAGTAATGCTATGAAGTGTTTTCAAGTAGGGTGGGAAACCCTTATATCATAACATGAGATACTGAAGGAACACATTGGAGTCTGAAAATCTCTGCAGCTAATACAATACAAAGGAGAGTATCATGGCAATGGAAGATTATGTAGGACTTAAGAAGAGAACTCCCTTCAAGGATTTGCTGCCTAGCTGTAGGGAAGGGGATTGCAGACAGCCTCTAGCTGTTAGCTCTTTCAGGGTCTGCCTTAGCTGCAGAGAGCCTCTTTTCTTGCCCAAGGTCATGCTCTTCCTAAAGCATTCTGCATCTTGTGACCTAACAAGGGAGGGATATAAAGGCTTGGCCATTTCTGCCTGATAGAGAAGAATTTGGATGGGCAACAGCCCTCTGGAGCTCCCCACCCACCTAAACAAGATTCTATTGTGTCTGAATCCCACCTCAACTTCCCCATCTGCTCAGTCCTGCTTCCTGACCCTGCCTTTTACAGGGGTGATCCCTAATAAACATTTAGCACCCCAAATTCCATCTCAGCATCTGCTTCCAGAGAATGAAACCTGAGATAACATGTGACAAAACTGAAGAGGAAGAGTACTGGCATGACTAAAGAGGCATATCGTCTCCCTAGGGAGAGGTATGATCATCAATATATGAGTGACGTTTTAGAAATATCACTATAAGTGGTTGGGACTGTTTAGTAAGTCATACCTTTATTTTTCAATTTTTAAGTTTTTTTTTTTTTAATGTTTCCACTTAAAAAGAAATAATACTTATCCTTTGCTTGCTAGTAGAAACACCAGAACCCAGATGCATTATAACAACCGTGTGGTTACTATGGTAATGAGCAGTCACATTTGGCATGTAGTAGAGGCGGTAACAGATCTTCTTTCTTTTATAAGGAAAGGGTTGTGTTAGCACAGGGCTAAGTAAAAGGTAGATGCTTAATAAATCCTGGTGGAATTTTTAATAGAGACAATACTCTAGGATTACATCTGTTTTCTGTTTCTCAACGTCTTTCTATTTTTAATAATTGACAATGTCTACTGAGTGCTCACCACATAGTAGGCCTTTAGTAAGCACTTTCAGATTCGTAACTCATTTAATTAATTCAACAACCATATGACTTAAGGGCTTCTATTAGCATTTTCATTTTACAAATGAAGAAATTGAAGTACAAAGAAATTAAGAAATTTGCCCATAGTTATAGTACCTGCCAGAGGTGAGATTTGAATCTAGAAGTAGTGTAACTCACAGTGGCTATGTTACATTGCCCCAGAGTGGTCAGAGGAAATGAAGAATTCAAAGATATCTGGCAGTCCAGGATATGGGGATCTGCTTGGGAAGATGTACTGAAGAATTGGTCGGTACAGTGATTAGAAAGACGGCTGCCTTCGTCATGTTGGAGCTTTAAAAAAATTTATGATTTTCCTTATGATTTTGAATATTAGATTAAAAAAATCTCTTCTGTTTTCTGACACAGGAACTTTGTGATCTTAAAAAACTAAGAATCCTAGACATAGCTGGAAATATTATTCAGATATTTCCATCAGGAGTAAGTAGAGTCAACTTTCATTATAACTGAAAAATAATGTTGTTTATGCTATTGGGAATAGAAAAAATATGGGCAGACAGTAAAATCTGTAGTAACTGGAAACTTAAATTATACAAATGACTCAAAGATTTGCTTTTAGAATTTCAAAACCTGTTCTCTCTTGTTTCTTTCTTTGTGCTCTGTGCCTGCTGAACTTGTTTGAACTAAGTGAACTCTGATTGCTATCATAAATATTTTAATATATCAGCTATGATTAAATTTTTTGGTTATTACACACTGCTTTTGGTCACCTCTGACTTTTTGAAAATATTACTTTCCAGAGCATAAATTTTTATCCCTTGTAATTAATCCAAGGGTGACACTTTTGTTAGTTGTTTTTAGGCCATAAACAATGAAAAATGCACTTTTTTCTTATTTGAAAATGAATTTTGACCTCATTTTATTTCAAATACGGTGAAACCGTTTGTCTTGGCAACTCCTAACTTTTGAGAAAGAAATGTCAGTTTTCCTATTGCATTTTTATATCCAATTGAACATGCTTAAATTCATGGGAATAATGAGAAGTCCATCTATCCAGAAGGTATTCAATGAATAGTTGTTGACCCATTAATTATTTTTCCTGATTTATCCACTCTAAATTGAGGTTTCAGTCTTTTTCTGCCTCCTAGAGCAATATTTTATACTGAAGGTAATTCAAATATAAAAAAATGAGTGTAAAGTCTGTGTTTTAGAAAAAAGTATACAGTTTTTAAATTGTGGCAAAATATACACAACGTAAAGTTTACCATTTTGATCATTTTTACTTGTATAGTCCACAGTACTAAGTACTTTCACATTGTTGCACAACCATTGGCATCATCCATCTCTAGAACCTGTTCATCTTCTCCAACTGAAACTCTGTATCCATTCAACTCTAACTCCCCAGTCCCTTTGTACACCTATTTTAGAAGTTCCTATAAATACTTTGAAATACGATATTTCCCCCCTCCATGGCAACCACAAATCTACTCTATGTCTCTGAATTTGACTACTCTGGGTACCTAGAGTACCTAGAGTAAGTGGAACCAGATATTTGTCCTTTTACCACTGACTTATTTCACTTAGTAAAATATGACTAACATTAATTTATCTTATAGAATGTGTCAGAGTTTCCTTCCTTTTTAAGGCTGAATAATATTCAGTTGTATGTATATACGACATGTTGTCTATCCACAGGTATCTGCCCACCTGTGGGACCTTGGGCTGTTTTCTCATTTTGGCTATTGCTGCTATGAACATGGGTATACAAATATTTGTTCTTTATCTGCTTTCAGATCCTCTGGGAATATACTTAGATGAAATTGTTGAATCATATGATAATTCTATGTTTAATTTTTTAAGGAATCACCACAGTGTTTCAAAAAATGTGTAGATTTGAATGTTTAGTAAAAATTGGCTATTGTTAATATTGACCCTGAAAATGCGACATGGTTTTATTTACCCTCTGTGTCTTAATTTAACTCTCTGTGTCCTGTGACGCCTCCCTGACTTCCAAAGCAGCCTTCTGGTGCCACTTTTTCTATGGTATCCCTGGTGCCACTGCTACTTCTATGGTACCTTCTGTTGCCACTTTTTCTATGGTGTTTCTATGGTATGCTTGAGCAACATAATGGAGTAATTCATTTCAAGTCTTTCTCGCTTTTGGATGGTAAGCTTCCAGAGAAAGAATACTCTTTTTTTCCTCTATACCTGCAGTGTCTTGAATTTTAACTCAATACATATTTGTTAAATGAACAAATCTAACTAACGTTCTTAAACTTCATTTATTTTTCACCTTAGTAATCTGTTAATTGACTGTTTCTTCTATGAAGTGATTCTGTACTTAACAATTTTGATAAAACATAATTACTTAGATCTCAATAATTTAGAATAATTTTGACAGATCTGAGTTGGTTTCATCTGTGTAGTACCTATTTCAGAAATTTCTATAAACACTCTAACGTAAGATGATCTGCAAACTCATCTGAGCTTTGGTCCAACCATTTCAAATTATTTTGGTTCAACTGATTCAAAATCAAAGTTTCCCACATTAAAAATATGGCACAAGTGGTGGACCTAGAGGATAAATGACTAACTCTAGGTCACACTATGATTATCAGTGAAAGAGAGTAAGTTTCAAAGTAATGGTAGAGAACATTCAAAACAAGCCATACTTTTTGTGAAACAGAGTAGTGTAGAAGTGAATAACATAGACTTTGGAGTCATATACACATGAGTTTAAAGCACTAATTTCCTATTTTCTAAATTTGTGATCTCAAACAATTTGCTTAATTTCTAAGAGTTGCTGTTTCTTCATCTATATAATGACAATATTAAAACCACTAACCTCATAAGGTTGTTATGTCAAGCAGTGACTATGAAGCATTTTGTGCATAGTTGGTTTCCAGGAATGGAAACTATTATATGTTGTGTATAAAATATATACCAATAGTGAAATACTAATAAGTAATATATAATTATAGCAATCATATGCTCTCTACTGGTGATAATAAGAAGCATTAACCTTGTGAAGTACATTTTTAAAAACATTTTTAAACTATGAGAATATTCAAACATACATAAAAACAGAAAAGCAAAATAAAGCTCTGCGTACCCGTTACTTTTAAGTGTATTCTTAACTCAAAGATTTAAAACCGCATTGTGCATAAGTGCCTTTGAGTAGTTTATTTTGCTGCTTTATAACTACTTTTTAAAATAAGTATTTATTTAAGAGTGTTTTGCTATTTTATGATTTAAATAAATTTGGTGTACAATTTAGAAAATGCAATTTTTTTAGAACAGTTTTTTTTTCTTTGAAATTCACATGGCATTTGAACATTTGAAACTATTTTCTTTCTTTTGAAATGAATTTATTTATACACAAAAGTGAGTCATTTAAAGAAAACATTAAGTAAATGGTGGTACAGGCAGCATGCAGCCCATCATGGTGCTATTTTGTAGCTATGGTGAAAATCATGAAAGAGGTGAATGACTGATGTTTGGAAAACTCTGCTAGAACATTCATTCTGGGTGGTTGGACTGCCTGAGGGAGAGGTCAGGGTCTGCCTGAATTGGGCATTCTTGGTGGGGGAAGCAGCATGTACGGATTAGTGTGAACGTGTTAGGAAGGATGGGAAGCTCGTATGATAGTGGTGCAGGGTACTGGGGTGATACAGAGGCCTTCCTCCGAGGTCAGGCTATGGACTTTGACTCCCAGGGGGAGAATCCAGGGGCGGATGCGTTGCAGGGAAGTGACAGCAGGCCAGTGTTTATCAGAAGGTTGGAACCACTGCTAGTAGAGATAGTGCTGTCGTCTGGTGGGCAGGGCCCCAGGCCTCCCATCGTGAACTCTTTCCATTCATCCCCAGCTTAGGTGCAGAGCCACGGATCCTAATTTTCACCAGGACTTTTGTATAAGAATATACATTAAATGGAAATTTACAGTAAAAAATGGGACTATTATAAATATTTGTTCATATGTGTTAGATTAAAAGAGTTTCTGTGTTATTTAGATATTAAGAAAAAATCTGGCATGATCACATAGTGAATGAATTGTTTCAGAAATGACCAGGTATGGTGACTCACGCTGCAATCCCAGCACTTTGGGAGGCTGTTGCGGGCGGATTGCTTTTGATTCCAGGAGTTCCGGATCAGCCTGGACAACATGGTGAAACCCCTATCTCTACAAAACAAACAAACCACCAAAAAAATTAGCTGAGTGTAGTGGCACACCCTGTGGTCCCAGTTCCTTGAGGTGAAAGTATCACTCAAGCCTGGGAGGTTGAGGTTGCAGGAAGCTGAGATGGTACTCCAGGCTGGGCAACACAGTGAGACCCTGTCTTAAAAAAAAAAAAGAAATGTCTTGGTTCTGTTATGAACATGTAGTCAGATCTGCTACAGAGAGACTTTAGTTTCTTTCCTTATCTCTTTTTTCCTTTCCTTTATTTTAACTTAAAAAAAAATTAAAACTTAAGAATTTTAGAAGTTGTACAACTTCTGCATTCTTCTTAAAATGTCAAGCAAAATAATAGTATGGAATCAAAAGTTTTGGCTGGGCGTGGTGGCTTACGCCTGTAATCACAGCACTTTGGGAGGCAAGGCGGGTGGATCACCAGGTCAGCAGATCGAGACCATCCTGGCTAACACGGTGAAACCCTCACTCTACTAAAAGTACAAAAAAATCAGCAGGGCTTGGGCGGGTGCCTGTAGTCCCAGCTACCCAGGAGGCTGAGGCAGGAGAGTGACGGGAACCCGGGAGGCAGAGCTTGCAGTGAGCCCAGATAGCGCCACTGCACTCCAGCCTGGGCGACAGAGTGAGACTCCGTCTCAAAGAAAAGAAAGCTTCCATTCCAGGACCTCTTCATGTGTGTTTTTAGAAAAGTCTGTTAAAACAGTTTTTTTTCACACGATACTATGTCTGGATTGGTTTTATTATATTTAATTGCCCAGTATGATTTTTCTTTTAAAAAAGTACCATCTGGTCAGGCGCAGTGGCTTACGCCTGTAATCCAAGCACTCTGAGAGGCCGAGGCAGGCTATCACCTCAGGTCGGGAGTTTACAACCAGCCTAACCAACATGGAGAAACTCCGCCTCTACTAAAAATACAAAACTAGCTGGGCGTGGTGGCGCATGCCCGTAATCTCAGTTACTCAGGAGACTGAGGCAAGAGAATCGCTTGAACCCAGAACGCAGAGGTTGCAGTGAGCCAAGATCATGGTGCCATTGCACTCCAACTTGGGCAACAAAAGCGAAACTCCATCTCAAAAAAAAAAAAAAAAAAAAAAAAAAAAAAAAGGACTATCCAAGTGTTCTCCATAAGGCGTTAAAATATATCAATAGCAGAAAGATCAGCAAGAGAAAGCAAAACTCTGGGGGCTATTTTGATCTGATCTATCATTGCACAATTTTAGAACATTCTCAGTTTTCTCATATATAATTTTTTGATACCTAATTCCTGTCAGAGACATACCAAATTATTTATTGTGTTAGTTTGCAAGTGTCCTCAGCTTCTTGAATGAATGGGTATTAAGATTTAAGATGTTGTCTTCATTTATCCTTTTGTAAGTAGCATTTTTCTGGTAATTCATTCATTGTAGAAAATAAGTAAATAAATATAGGAAGAGTAAAATGTAAGGTGTCTTTAAGCTTACCTTCCAGAGATAACACTTTATTGTTTTCTTCAAGAATCTCATTTTTATATTCTCATTTAAAAAACCTTCAATGTATGCTGCATAAAGAAATACATGTCTTACTTTGTCATTTTCACTTAACGTTATATATTAAGCAGTTTCCTTAAATGAATATTCTTCAATATGTGATTTTTAATCATTGGGTATTCTTCTACCTTTTCTTTATCATGTTTACTTTTTCTGACATTTTTATTTATTGCTGGAATTAGAATTGGATTTTGAATGAACAAGCCTTTGAGAGCAAGGATGATCTGAAATAAAATGTCTTTATTTGTATCTGTCTTTGAGAGAATAACATATCTGAAGTATGGCCTTTAGTGGACACTGGGCAATCTATGGCAACACTGTCAGTTGTTCAGTTAGTGCAGGAAACAGTGATACTTGTTTTATTGGTTTCCTGAGGCTGCTATAGCAAAATATCACGACCTGGGGCTTAAAGGACATGTCTTTGTTTTCTCTTCTTAGAAGGATACCAGTCCTTGGATTGTGGCCCACTCTAATCCAGTATGACCTCACTTTAACTAGTTACATCTACAAAGACTGTTTCCACATAAAGTCACATTCTGAGGTTCAAGGTGGATATGAATCTTGGAGGACACTATTTAACCCATTATACTTTGATAGAACATTGAGTTTATTACTCTTATTTAGAATCTGCAAGGGCAATTGGTATAAACCTCCTTGATGATGTTTATATGACATTCCAATTCCATAAACAATTCCTGAGTACCTTCTCTGTAGCCAAGCTCTCTTCTAATCTGGGGAAGCAAGTGAAGAAATATGAATATTGCTGTATAGAAACTTTGGAATTTGTGTTTGAAGAAATCTCTAAACATTGAAGTGGAACCTGGAGATATCAGGAGAACAAGATAGATATGTGATTTTTAATGATGGACAGAAATTTAAAATTAGAAAAATCAAAGAAACTGGCATGAATTAGCTTGAACAAAGATGCAAGTCAGGTAGGTGGTAATTTCATTGTTGAGTTCAAAATACTAAGGGGAAAGTGACCTGTTGCCTTCGTAACTTTTGATGATAGGGAAAGAAAAAGCATTATTATTTGCTGCTGAAGGGTTTTGGATAGGCTATCATCGTGGGATTTCTGGGAAGAAAGGATTACTAATATCTTTCTTTAGGTCAGAAAACTCAGTCTCTGAAGTAGTTGTGATTCAGTCTTTTCAACAGAAAACAAAGTAAATTATTGAAATTTTATGGTTCCTTTGAAACGGTTTTTTATTTAATCTTTTAGTCACAGGTGTTCTTTCTCTAGCTCCTCTTTCCCTCAGGAGCCCAGTTATTTTTCAAACTGCAATCATTTGAAGAAAAAGATGACCTGACAAAAGTGAGAAAAAGTTTTAATGATCATCACCAGGGAACATCATGAGGTTTGTGTTTGATGTGAAGTTTATAACAAAATATCATGTATAAAACATTGCAGACCAAATAGAAAACTTCACATTTCAATAAGCTCTTAGTTAGAATCCTCCATTAGCAATCTATCTAACAACCTGTACTATTATGACTACTTTTCAAATTCACAAATAGTGTTCAGAGTTATCTTTCTGGATGAATACTTTGCCATTATCTAAAAATTTGCAAGTTATCAAATCTGTTTATTATTGAATATTTCCTTGAAGAAGAGAGATTTGGTATCATTATTCCTGTTTGGAGCTGAAGACATTGAGGCTCCAGAGTAGTTTGTCTGCAGCAGCGACCCTCAAACTTGAATGTGCATCAGAATCCCCTGGATGCCTTCTTAAAACCCAGAAGGCTAGGCCCTCCTTCTAGGATTTCTGAGTCAGTAGGTTGGGGATCCCACGGGTTTGCATTTCTATTATGTTCTTGGGTAATGCTGATGCTGTAAGTCCAGCAACTACACTTGGAAAACCATTGGCCTGAATGATGGAACAGTGGCAGAGCTTGAACTTGCACTCAAGACTTTTGGCTACACTCTCAGGACTCCTCCTGCCTCTGAGGAATCCATTCTTGTCTCAGGTTGGAGCAATCTCTGTCATGCTATACAAATAAGGCATTTCTTTGAGCTCACTGGGAGTTTGGGTTCTGAGAATTTCACTGTGTCCTTGACTAAAACGATACTCAAGGAACATTCTTTGGACAATAGAATTCTTGTACACTCTGAAAAATATTTCACATAGATACTAGGATTTTGGTATGTGAACACAAGGAATGCCTATATAGTTGGAGGCTGAGTTTTATATGTTGTTTAATTCAGTTAGCCTTACTTCTTTTTAGCCACACTGTGGATGTACTTGGTGCGTATATGCCACTGACAAAACTTCTTAAACATTTATTCATCAGCCAATCTAAAATTGGAGAGATTTTTTAGCATGTGAATTTAACACTAAATTTTATTTTGGAGAAATTTGGGGAAGGCCAAATCTTTATCATGTTACTTTCATTTCTGAGTTTTGCCTTTTTAAAGTTCACCCTTTGCATTGGGTGATTGTAGTTTGGAAGTGAAACTCAAGTGTAGCTAAAACATTTACAAGGATACAGATAAATGTGGCAGCTTACAAGAAAGTGCTTTGCTAAGAGTAGACACTTAAGAAATGTGCTTAAAAAGATGTAAATTATACCCAATGCTACATTTTCCACATGCACTACTTTCTTTCAGTTTCAAATTCATGATATTAACATTCATGTGAATCTGTAGCTTCCATAAACACATTCTGTGTCAGAGTTAAGAATCTTGGCCGGGCGCGGTGGCTCAAGCCTGTAATCCCAGCACTTTGGGAGGCCGAGACGGGCGGATCACGAGGTCAGGAGATCGAGACCATCCTGGCGAACACGGTGAAACCCCGTCTCTACTAAAAAATACAAAAAAAAAAAACTAGCCGGGCGAGGCGGCGGGCGCCTGTAGTCCCAGCTACTCGGGAGGCTGAGGCAGGAGAATGGCATAAACCCGGGGGGCGGAGCTTGCAGTGAGCTGAGATCTGGCCACTGCACTCCAGCCCGGGCAACAGAGCCAGACTCCGTCTCAAAAAAAAAAAAAAAAAAAAAAAGAATCTTAAGTATTTGTATATCCCTAAGGTTTGTAGGCACATACTGTTTTTATAAGAAAAAAAAAATAAATAAAGCGGGAAAGCCTCATGCAATGTTGTCATAAGAAAAAGTGTGCTTGGACTATTTATGTGAAATCATAGTTATAGCACCTATTCCATTGCATCAATGCCCCTTTTATCCTTCAAGAATTCTTGAGTTATCATAAATAAAATCTGAGAATCTGAAAGCAATTTCCTCTTTTACAGTATGAGAAACATAGGAGGAAAAAAATGGAAGGAACTTTCCCAGAAATACAAATCATTTGAGTAGTGAGGAGAAGATTTGAATCCATTTTTCCCAAACAAAAATTAAATTTGCCTAGCTTAACAATGTACCCATTCTGTGACCTTGGACAGGTAACTCCATTACTCTATGTCTCACTTTTTTCCTCTGTAAGTTGGGGATATTAATAACACTTGTATCATCACATTGTTAGGAAAGTGTCTCACATAACAGTTGGTGGTCAGTAATGATAGAATGAATGAATAATTAAGTGAGATAATATATATAAATTCATATTAGTGTTTGGCACATGACAGATATTGAATGTTATTTTCTTGTCATTTTAAGGTTTGGTCTGAGATACCTGCCCCTCAATCCACCCCAAATTTAGGGTTGTCTCTGAAAGCTTTCAAAGCCATGAGATCACCTGAATGGTTCTAATTTGCAACTGTTAGTGTAAACAACTGATCTGTACCCAAAGGTGTACAAGGGTGACTGGTTTCAGCAGTACACTCTGCTTCCTATTCCCCATGTTGTCTTTGCCCCTGTTCCAGGTTATTTTCCTCTGCAGATTCCTTTACATTCTGTAGGCTTACCTTCCTTGGGCAACAAAACAGAATCAATAAACTATCTCCCTGAACGGGGTCTCCTTTCCCTGGCTCCTTGCCTTTGATTTTCTGTTTATTTCTGTCTTACCCTTTCCCTCTCCCTTGTGGCTCATTTGGTTTGTTTGCCAGACCAGATTCCTCTGGAAATAGGACCTCTCATTACTGAATTCCCTTTTCCTTAGACACTTCACTTAACTTGTTGCCTACTACTTATCCTGATGTCTCTTCTTTTCTTGGATATTTTTAATTTAAAAGGATTTCTCTTTTTATAGCCAATGATTAATGATTTTGATCCACACCAGTCTAAGCATATCTTTCTATGGTGTCCTTGGTTCCAGACACTTGCCTGATATCTAGCATGGTACATATCCTAGTGTACTGTCACTCTCTGTCTGATACTTGTCTAATTCAAATACTACCAGTATCTTTTGTTAGTATATAAATATTTTTGTACTTAATACCATGTCAAGTGAAGAAAGCCATTTTATTTTTGGATGATTTCTGATTTCCAAATGAACTCATCTGCCTTCAATAGAATGATTTCCATATATGAGCAGTAACACAAATATGTGTACATACAGACAAGCATTCCTAGGAGACCATTTAGTTTTGCATTAACAGAAATATTTCTGTGAAATTGATTGAATATTTGGAGAATGTCTATTTCAAATTTAAACATGTTCATGATCAAAAATGTCCTTAAGTGGTCTAGAAAGTGCAATACAATTGTGGGAAAGAAACTCCTTGGGAAAGTGAAATTGTGATGTTTGCCTTGTATCAAAACTCCTATTAAAACTTTTGAAACTCTTTTGCAAGATGGTAGAAAATAGCCTAGAAGTTTAAAAGTGATACACAGGGAAATGTCCATAAAACTGTGGTCAAGAACATCCTGAATATCTCCACAATATAGTGATTTCCTTGGAACTCTCCACTTTGCTCAAATTGCCATGAGAAATTCCAGTTGGCTGCCTCATTCCCATTGTTGTTCTGCCTCTTTCGATTAGCAACATTAGAGATCCACTTTATTCTTGTTCCCATATGAATAGTTTATTTTCTCTGTTTAATGTTAAGGAAAAGTATACCCTATTCTTGAAGCTCATTAAATGCCTCTCTAAAATTTGACCTTGATTTTAAAATAGTATAATTTTCTTTGGTTGTCAATGCTGCCTTCAGTGGCTCAGTTTATTAGGAGCCATACATTCAAAACAACATTCAGTGACCTTTTAAAAAAATGGGACACAAGCCAATGCTTTTCTAATGGAAACCCCTTGTGGGTTCTGTGGTTTTATGTAAGTGATGTAAGCTTAGCTAATATAGAATTAGTGAGTTCCAAAACTTGACTAAATGCTTTCCCTGTCACTACTTTTATGAGAATGAGATCATGTTTTCTGCTGTTTCTTATATGGGGGTGGGTGAAGAAGAGGGTGTTGAATTATACGTTATTGCTTCTTTCACCATTGTAATTCTAAAATTGCAGGGGGTAGACTTTTTGAAATGAAAAGCAGAGAGAAAAAAATTATAAAATATTATTCTTGATGCAATGGTGATTTTGTTCAAATTCTTGTTTTAAAAATTGAGGGCCCAATTAAGTTAGGGAATACAACTATCTTTCTCTTTTTAGTTAAATTACATAATTTGAGTTCTGACTTTCTACTTCTATATGTGATTTTATTGGAATTAAAGATAGGCTGACCCTGAATGCCTATAAAATATAAGTGCTGCAAAGGACCTGTTTCACATGGTATAGTGGTTGGTGAACATCATTTCACCAACCACTATCGCTAGCTACCCTTGGAAATTTTATTCTTCTAGCCAAGTACCTAATGAAAGTGATTCAGGAGATAAAGGGGATGCCTTGCTTACCTTCAAAATGGAGACCTCAAATTTCAGCAACATTCACCTCTCACCTCTCTTGTTGAGAGGTAGGAAGGACAGGCTCATAAGGTCAGAGAGTTGGAACTTCTGTGTTTTTAGTCTTGCAGTAAAAGTGGAGTTCAAATGATTTCAAAATCAGGGCCAATATTTTTCAGAAAGTAAACTTTAAAAAATTAGAAATATTATAAAGAGAGACTGATTGAAATCAAACGTGGCTCTTGTACAGACTGTTTAAGCATTGATTTTCATTTAGATGAGTTCTCTCTCTCTCCCTTCCATCTCCAAGTAATCTCTATGGAGGTCGGGGTTTTTGTCCCTTTCACTGATGTATTCCAAACTTATAACAGTGCTTAGCACAGAGTAGGCACCCAATAAATAATTGCAGAAAATATGGGTAGATGGATAGATTGATGGGTGGGTGGATATGGATTTTACATAACAAACATGATTGCTTTGCTCTTCTGAAAAATCAAAACTAATTTGTGACAATTAATAATTAAGTTGTTTTAAGGCAGTGGATTTCAACCAGGGAAGATTTAGCCCTCCCTCCATGTCCCAGGGATATTTGGCAATGTCTGGAGATATTTTTGGTTGTGAAAACTAAGGAGTGATACTGCTGGCATCTAGTGAGTAGAAGCCAGAGATCCTGCTAAATGTTCTGTAATGCATAGGACAGTCCCCCATAACGAAGTATTACCTGGCCCAAAATGTCCATGTTGAGATTGAGAAACTATTTTACATTCCCACCAACAGTTGATTTAAGGGATTGACTATTTCTTTATGTTCTCCAGGCCTTAATCCTAATACAATACATCTTTATCAAATAGATTTTAGAGTGTATAATAATCAGCAATGTGCTTGTTAAAATGTTGATCCCTGGGCCCCATGGCTCATATATTGTAAATTATTGCTAATAATGCTTTGGCTTTAAAGCTTATTTTTTTCTTGTATGAATATAGCTATATTATATATAAACATATAATATATATTATATATTTTGATTCACATTTACATGATGTATCTATTTTCACTGCCTACTTTCAGCCTTTTTATATCCTTACATTTTAGATGTATATTTTATAAATACCATATAATACTTCATTTAAGAAAATCCATCTGACTATCCTTTCTTTCTCTTTGTTTGAGATGAGATCTTGCTATTTTCCCCAGGCTGGTCTTGAACTCCTGAGCTTAAGCTATCTTCCCACTTCAGCCTCCTGAGTAGTTGGGACTACAGGCATGTGCCAATTTTCCCAGCCTGCTGGGTATATTTAATTTGTTCTACTTGTTCTGTACTCCTTTTATCTTTTTTCTTGCCTTCTTTTGAAATAATTGGATACTCTTTATGGCACATTTTTTAAAAATCTTATGACGTTTTATATCATTTTACTATTCTTATTTTAAAACTTATTTTATTTTAGGTTCCGGGATACATGTGCAGAATGTGCAAGTTTGTTACATAGGTAAACCTGTGCCATGGTGGTTTGCTGCACCTATCAACCCATCACCTAGGTATTAAAACCTGCATGCATTAGCTATTTGTTCTGGTGGTCTCCCTACCTTGCCCCCTCAACAGGCCTTGGTGTGTATTGTTCCCTTCCCTGTGTCCATGTATTCTCATTTTTCAGCTCCCACTTATGAGTAAGAACATGTGGTGTTTGGTTTACTGTTCCTGGGTTAGTCTGCTGAGTATGATGACTTCCAGCTTCATCATGTCCCTGCAAAGGATGTAATCTTATGCCTTTTTATGGCTGCATAGTATTCCATGGTGTATATCTACCACATTTTTTTATCCAGTCCATCATTAATGGGCCTTTAGGTTGGTTCCAAGTCTGTGCTATTGTAAATAATGCTACAATAAACATATGTGTGCATGTATCTTTATAATAGAATGATTTATGTCCCTTTGGGTATTATACCCAGTAATGGGATTGTTGGGTCAAATGGTATTTCTGGTTCTAGATTGTTGAGGAATCACCACACTGTCTTCCACAGTGGTTGAACTAATTTACATTCCCACCAACAGTGTAAAAGCGTTCTTATTTATCTGCAGCCTTGCCAGGATCTGTTGTTTCTTGACTTTTTAATAATCGCCATTCTCACTTTTGTGAGATGCTATCTCATTGTGGTTTTGATTTACATTTCTCTAATGATCAGTGATGTCGAGCTTTTTTTTCATATGTTTCTTGGCCACATAAATGTCTTCTTTTGAGAAGTGTCTGTTCATGTCCTTTGCCCACTTTTTGATGTTTATTTCTCTTGAAAATTTGTTTAAGTTCCTTGTAAATTCTGAATATTAGACCTTTGTCAGATGGGTAGTTTGCAAAAATTTTCTCCTATTCTGTAGGTTGCCTGTTCGCTCTGGTGATAGTTTCTTTTGCTGTGCACGGAATCTTTAATTATATCCCATTTGTCAATTTTTGCTTTTGTTGCCATTGCTTTTGGTGATTTCATCATAATATCTTTGCCCATGCCTATTTTCTGAATAGTATTGCCTAGGTTTTCTTCTAGGATTTTTATGCTTTTGGGTTTTATATTCAAGTCTTCAATCCATCTTGAGTTAATTTTTGTATAAGGTGTAAGGAACGGGTGCAGTTTCAGTTTTCCACACATGGCTAGCCAGTTTTCCTAGCACCATTATTTTCCTACAACCATTATTAAATAGGGAATACTTTCCCCATTGCTTGTTTTGTCAGGTTTGTTGAAGATCAGATGGTTGTAGATTTACCGTCTTATTTCTGAGATGTCTATTCTGTTCCCTTGGTCTAAGTGTCTGTTTTGTTACCAGTACCATGCTGTTTTGGTTACTGTAGCCTTGTAGTACAGTTTGAAGTCAGGTAGCGTGATGCCTACAGTTTTGTTCTTTTTGCCTAGGATTGTCTTGGCTATTAGAGTTCTTTTTTGTTTGCATACGAATTTTAAAGTAGTTTTTTCTAATTCTGTGAAGCATGTCAATGGTAGTTTGATGGGTATAGCATTGAATCTATAAATTGCTTTGGGCAGTATGGCCATTTTCACGATATTGATTCTTCCTATCCAGAAGGACGGAGTATTTTTCCGTTTGTTTGTTTTCTCTCTTATTTCCTTGAGCAGTGGCTTGTGAGTGTGCCAAATAACCAGCTAGCATCATGATGACATCATGAAATTCCCACATTACAGTATTAACCTTAAATGTAAATGGACTAAATGCCCCAATTAAAAGACACAGACTGACAAATTGGATAAAGAGTCAAGACCCATCAGTGTGCTGTATTCAAGAGACCCATCTCATGTGCAAAAACATACATAAGCTCAAAATAAAGGGATGGAAGAAAATTTACCAAGCAAATGGCAAGCAGATAAAAGCAGAGGCTGCAATTCTAGTTTCTAACAAAACAGACTTTAAACCAACAAAAATCAAAAAAGACAAATAAGGGCAGTATATAATGGTAAAGGGATCAACAAGAGTAACTATCCTAAGTATATATGCACCCAATACAGGAGGACCCAGATTTGTAAAGCTAGTTCTTAGAGAACTACAAAGAGACTTAGACTCCCACACAATAATAGTAGGGGACTTTAACGCCCCACTGTCAATATTAGACCAATCATTGAGACAGAAAATTAACAAGGATATTCAGGACTTGAACTCAACTCTGGATCAAGTGGACCTGATATCTACAAAACTCTCCACCTGCAAACAACAGAATATACAATCTTTTCAGTTTCACATGGTACTTACTCTAAAATTGATCAAATAATTGGAAGGAAAGCACTCCTCAGCAAATTGCAAAATAACTGAAATCATAACAAACAGTCTCTCAGACCCCTGTGCAATCAAATTACAACTCAAGATTAAGAAACTTAATCAAAACCACACAACTACATGGAAATTGAACAACCTGCTCCTGAATGACTCCTGAGTAAATAATGAAATTAAAACAGAAATCAAAATGTTCTTTGAAAACAATGAGAACAAAGAGACAATGTACCAGAATTTCTGGGATGCAGCTAAAGCAGTGATAAGAGGGAAATTATAGTACTAAGTGCCCACATCAGAAAGCTAGAAAGATCTCAAATTGACACCCTAACATCACAACCAAAAGAATTAGAGAAGCAAGAGCAAACAAATCCAAAAGCTAGGAGAAGACAGGAAATAACTAAGATCAGAGCAGAACTGAAGGAGATAGGGACATGAAAAATCCTTTAAAAAAATCTATAAATCCAGGAGCTGATTTTTTAAAAAAAAATTAATGAAATAGACTGCTAGCTACACTAATAAAGAAGAAAAGGGAGAAGAATCAAATAGGCACAATGAAAAACTACAAAGGGGATATCATCACTAACCCCAAAGAAACAACCATCAGAGAATACTGTAAATACCTCTTTGCAAATAAACTAGAAAATCTAGAAGAAATAGATAAATTCCTAGACACACCCTCCCAAGACTAAACCAGGAAGAAGTCAAATCCTTGAATAGACCAAAAACAAGTTCTCAAATTGAGGCAGTAATAAATAACCTACCAACCAAAAAAAAAAAAAAAAAAAAAAAAAAAAGCCCAGGATCAGATGGATTCACAGCTGAATTCTACCAGAAGTACAAAGAGGAGTTGGTACCATTCCTTCTGAAACTATTCCAAATAATTCAAAAGGAGAGACTCCTCCCTAACTCGTTTTATGAGGCCAGCATCATTCTGATACCAAAACTGGCAGACACAACAAAAAAAAGGAAACTTCAGGCCAGTATCTCTGATGAGTATTGATGCAAAAATCCCCAATAAAATACTGGCAAACTGAATTCAACAGCACATCACAATGCTTATCCACCATGGTCAAGTTGTCTTCATCCCTGGGATGCAAGACAGGTTCAACATATACAAATCAATAAATATAATTCATCACATAAATAGAACCAATGACAAAAACCCCATGATTATCTCAATAGCTGCAGACCAAGTCTTCGATAAAATTCAACATCCCTTCATGTTAAAAACTCTCAATAAACTAGGTATTGATGGAACATATCTCAAAATAATAAGAACTATTTATAACAAACCCACAGCCAATATCACATGGAATGGGGAAAAGCTGGAAGCATTTCCTTTGGAAACTGGCACAAGACAATCATGCCTTCTCTCACCACTCCTATTCAACGTAGTATTGGAAGTTCTGGCTAGGGCAATCAGGTAAGAGAAAGAAATAAAGGGTTTTCAAATATGAAGAAAGGAAATAAAATTGTCTCTGTTTGCAGACGACACGATCCTATATCCAGAAAGCCCCATTGTCTCAACCCAAGAGATCCTTAAACTGATAAGCAACTTCAGCAAAGTCTCAGGATAGAAAATCAATGTGCAAAAAAATTACAAGCATTCCTATATACCAACAGTAGACAAGCAGAGAGCCGAATCATGAATGAACTTCCATTCACAGTTACTACAAAGAGATTAAAGTATGTAGGAATATAGCTAACAAAGGATATGAAGGACCTCTTCAAGGAGAACCATTTTTCTATTCTTTTAACTGACTACCCTAAAAATTAAAAAACATTATTGCATGCTTTATGAAAAGTATTTATTTGGTACTTTTTCTGTCCTCTTAGATAATTCAAAACTTTCCATTACATACCTCCATCTTTTAAAAAAATTTTTAAGCAACACATAATAATTGTACATATTTATGGGGTAGAGAGTGAGATTTTTATACATATATACAATGAGTAATGATTGAATCAGAGTAGTTAGCATATCCATTACCTCAAATATTCATCAGTTCTTTGTGTTGGAAACATTCAACAACCTATTTGAAATTCAGCTATTTGAAAACATACCATAAATTATTAACTATAGTCACCGTACGGTGCTATAGAACACTAGAACTTCTTTCTCCTCTCTAGCTGTAATTTTGTGTTTGTTAACTAACGTTTTCCTCACCTCTTCCCTACTCTTCCCAGCCTCTAATAACCACTATTCTATGCTCTACTTCTATGAACTCAACATTTTTATCTCACACATGAGTGATAACATGGCATTTATCTTTCTGTGCCTGACTTATTGTAGTTAACATAATGTCCTTCAGGTTCATCCATATTGCCTCGAATAACAGGATTTCATTCTTTTTATGACTGAATAATATTCTTTGTGTGTGTGTGTGTATGTGTGTGTGTGTGTGTGTGTGTATATATATATATATATGCAACATTTTCCTTATTCCTTAATCTGTTGCTGGATACTTAGGTTGACTACATATTGTACTGCTGTAAACATGGGGGTGCAGATGTTTCTTTGGTATACTGATTTCTTTTCCTTTGGAAATACTCAATGGTACTGCTAGATCATATTGTAGTTCTATTCATAGATTTTTGAGGAAACTTCGTACTGTTTTTCATAATAGATGTACTAATTTATGTTCCCATCTACAATGTATGAGTTTTCTTTTCTTTGTGTCCTCACCAGCATTTATTTATTTTTATTTGTTTGTGTTTGTTACAACAAATTCAAACTTTTGGACAAGAGCCATTCCAACTGGGATATGTCTTACTGTGGTTTAGATTTGCATTTTCCTGGATGATTAGTGATGTTGGACCTGTTGGTACTTGTTGATACTTGTTGGCAATTTGTGTGTCTTCATTTGAGAAATGTCTATTCAGATCCTTTGCCAATTTTTAAATCAAATTATTTGGAGTTTCCTTTTGCTCTTGAGTTGGGTTCTTGTTTAATTCTATATTAATCACTTGTAGGATGAATGGTTTAGAAATATTTTCTACCTTTCTATAAGTAATCTCTTCACTCAGTTGATTGTTTCCTTTAATATACAGAAACTTTTAAGTTTGATATAATCTTGTCTATTTTTGCTTTTGTTGTCCGTGGTTTTGAGTATTTTTTTTAATTCTCTTTTTAAAAAAATTATTCTTTCTATTTTGATTTTGGTGTGGGCGTAAAATCTTTGCCCACACCAATTCCTGAAGTGTTTCCCTTATGTTTTCTTGTAGTAGTTTTATAGTTTCAGGTCTTACCTTTAAGTCTTTAATTCATCTTGAGTTGATTTTTGTTTATGATGGGAGATATGAGTCTAGTTTCAATCTTCTGTTTATGGATATTCAATTTTCCCAGCACTGTTTATTGAAGAGGCTCTCCTTTTAGTGTATGTTCCTGGCACCTTTGTCAAAAATCAGTTGACTGTAAATATATGGATTTATTTCTGGGTTCTCTATTCTGTTCCATTGGTCTAAGTGTCTTTTTTAAACCAGTTCTATGCTGTTTTGGCTACTATAGCTTTGTGGTATATTTTCAAGTCAGGTAGTTCAATGACTCTAGGTTTGTTCTTTTTGCTTAGAATTGCTTTGGTTCTTGGGGATCTTCTGTGGTTCCATATGAATTTTAGAATTACTTTCTCTGTTTCTGTGAAGAATATCATTGGCATTTTCATAGGGATTGCTTTGAATCTGTATATTGCTTTGTGTAATATGATCACTTTAACAATATGAATTCTTCCAATCCATGAAAATGAGATGTCTTTCCATTTTTGTGTGTGTCCTCTTTAATTTCTTTTAGCAGTATTTTGTAGGTTTCATTGTGGAAATCTTTCACCTTTTGGGGTAAATTTATTTTTAGCTTTAGAAATCTTTTGTAGCTACTGTAAATGGGATGAATTTGTTCTTGATGAATTATTTATTACTAGTGTATAGAATTACTACTAATTTTTGTTTGGTTGATTTTGTATCCTGCAACTTTATTGAATTTGTTAATTAGTTCAAACAGGTTTTTTTGGTGGAATCTTTAGTTTTTTTTTAATGCATAAGATCATGTCATCTGCAAATAGGGACAATTTGACTTCCTGTTTCTTAATTTCATTGCTTACTATTTCTTTGTCTTGCCTAATTACTCTCTTAGGAACTCCAGTACTGACATGGTTTGGTTCTGTGTCCCCACCCAAATCTCATGTTGAATTGTAATCTCCAATGTTGGGGGAGGGACCTGGTAGGAGGTGATTGGATTATGGGTGCAGATTTACCCCATACTGTTCTTGTGATAGTGAATGAGTTCTCATGAGATCTGGTTGTTTAAAAATGCACAGCACTTCCCCCTTCGCTTTCTCTCCTGCTGACCATGTGAAGATGTGCCTTGCTTCCCCGTCATCTTCTTCCATAATTGTAAGTTTACTGAGGCCTCTCCAGACATGCCTCATGTACAGTCTGTGGAACCATGAGTCAATTAAACCTCTTGTCTTCAGTCTCAGGCAGTTCTTTACAGCAGTGTGAGAATGGAGTAATACAAGTATTATATTATGTTAAATAAAAGTGGTAAAAAATAGACACCCTTGTCTTGCTCCAGATGTCAGAGGAAAAGCGTTCTTTTCCCTGCTGAAAACTTTTCCTTACTCACTATGATTTTACTGTTGGTTTATCATATATGGCCTTTACTATGATTAGGCATATTCCTTTAATACCTAATTTGTTGAGAGTTTTTATCATGACGAGGTGTAGAATTTTTATCAAATCTGTTTTCTGCCTCTATTGAGATGATCATATGATTTCTACCCTTCATTCTGCTGATATGATGTATCATATATTTACTTATTAGCATATATTGAACCATCCTTGAATCCATGGCCTAAATCCACTTGATCATGGTGTATAATCATTTTGATGTACTGTTGGATTCCATTTGCTAGTATTTTGTTAAGGTTTTTGCATCTATGTTCATCAAGGATATTCATCTGTAGTTTTTCTTGTTGTTTTTGTGTCCTTGTGTGGTTTTGGTATAAGGGAAATGCTGGCCTTGAAGAATGAGTTAGGAAGAATTTCCTCCTTCAATTTATTTTTTTTGGAATGGTTTGAGAAAAGTGGGTGTTAGTTTCTTAAAAGTTTGATAGAATTTAGCAGTGAGGTTATGCAGTCCTGGACTTTTTTGTTTGTTTATTTTGGGAGACTTATTACTGATTCGATCTCATTACTCATTATTGATCTGTTTAGGTTTTCTATTTCTTCCTGGTTCAACCTTGTTAGATTATATGTGTGCAGAAATTTATCTGTTTTCTCTAGGTTTTCCTATTTTTTGGTGTATAGTTGTTCATAATAATCTCTAATGATCCTTTGCATTCTGTGATATTAATGTGTCTCCTTTTTCATTTCTAATTTTATGCATTTGAATCTTCTGTCTCGTTTTAGTCTAATGCCATGTTGATTTTGTTTATCTTTTCAAACAACTTTGTAAATTTGCTTTTTATTCTCTATATTGTTTATTTTTGCTCTAATTTTCTTTCTTTCTTTCTACTAATTTTGTGTTTAATTTGTTACTTGCTTTTCTAGATCCTTGAGGTGCATTGTCAGATTGTTTATTTAAAATCTTTCTAATTTTTATTAGAAAGGTATTCATTGCTATAAACTTCTCTCTTAGTAATGCTTTTACTATATTTAATAGGTTTTGGTATGCAGTGTTTCTGTTTTCATTTGTTTCAAGAAATTTTAAAATTTTCTTCTTAATTTCTTTATTCACCATTGGTGACTCAGGAGCACATTGTTTCACTTCCATGTGTTTGTACAGTTTCCACAGTTCCTCTTGTTATTGATTCATAGTTTTATTCCATTGTGATCTGAAAGATACTTATGATTTTAATTTTTAAAAATTTGTTGAGACTTGTTTTATGTCCTAACATATGGTTTATCCTGGAGAATGTTCCGTGTGCTGGGGAGAAGAATGTATATTCTTCAGCTGTTGGTTGACATGTTTTATAAATGTCTGTTAGGTCCATTTGAGTACTTTAAGTCTGATGTCTCTTCATTGATTTTCTGTCTGGATACTCTGTCCAATGCTGAGAGTGGAGTGTTGAGTCCCCAACTATTATTGTACTAGGGTCTATCTCTCCCTTTAGTTCTACTTATGCTTGCTTTATATATCTGGCTGTTCAGTGTTGGGTGCGTATACATTTACATATGTTATATCGTCTTACTGAATTAATCCCTTTATCATTATACAATGACCTTCTTTGTTCCTTTTTATATTTTTTGACTTGAAGTCTATTTGATCTAATATAAGTATAGTTACTCCTGCTCACTTTTGTTTTCCATTTGTATGGAATATCTTTTCTCATCCCTTCACTTTCAGTCTATGTGTGTTGTTGCGGGTGAGTGAGCTTTTGTAGGCAAAATATAGTTGGGTCTTATGTTTTTATCCATTCAGCCTGTTTAAATCTTTTAACTGAGAAAATTTAAACTGTTTATATTCAATATTGTTATTGATGGCGAGTACTTACTTATATTTTTGCATCTTATCTCCCTATACCTCTGTTTTCCATTCTTTTGTCTCCCTGTGTTTTATTCTAGATATGTTCTCCTGATATATCTTACAAATTTGATAATTTTTTATTTGGCTTTGTCTACATGTTGTCAAACCTACCCATTAGATTATGTATTTCAGTTTTATTTATTGTTACAATTTCTTATTGGTTCTTCTTCAAATCTGCTATGTTACCTTTTACACTTTTCATCTCCTGAAAATCTTAAACTTGGCTTTTATTTTCCAGATCATGTTAAGTGTGGTTATTTCTATCTTATATTCCCATGGTTGTCTCTTTTGTATTATATAGATCTCAGCTCAGATATCAACTCCTCAGGAAAGCTTTTCCTCACCACTCAGTCAAAATAGCCTCTACTCTATGACATCAAATTTTAAATTTTTCTTTATGGCACTTACCACTGTAATAAATATGTTAATATTTGTTTACTTGCTTATTGTTTCTATGTACCCACCCTCCATGTTTTTAGCATCAATAGAATGCAAGTTTCCATGAGAACAGCATCTTTGCCTGTTATTCATTGCTATATTTTATTACCAAGAGCAGTCCTTGGCAAATAATAAGCATACATAATAAGCAACAATACACATTTGTTGAATGAATGAATGACTGAATGGCCTTATCATAGCCATTGTCTGATGTCCCTACACTTCATCTAATGTTCACAAGTCACAAACTTTGGGAGGGTCTCAAAAATCTTCTCTGAGCTTGATGTCCGAACTTGTCTCCATCTTGATCCTACTTCTCTCAGCTTCCACTTTATTTGCTTGCTTATATATTGCTTTCCTGTTCCACTTATTTTTCAGAAGACTTTGTGTTCTTTCTTCTAAGACCACTTTAAGGTAAATCTCTTTAATAGCTGCATTACATTTCTATTATAGTTATATTTCCTTTTAAATTTTATCAGGTAGTTAAAATTATATAAACCCCTAAAAATTCTTACTGCTATGGCTGCCAGGTTTAGAAAAAAATTAAAAGATTATAGTTTTAAAATCAATATTTTTTCTATATTTTGAGCTCTAATTTTATTGGCCACATTTTTCATATCTTCTATTATAAATCACAGAGTTCTTAGAGGATAATATAATATATATTAAAATACAAGTCAAATCAAAAGTAAAAATCTAGCTCTTGACTGAGAAGGGTATCTCAAGAGACTTCCAAAACTCCCTGTAAAAAATTTCAGGGAATTTCAGAATATTTGATTTGTTGTCAGCAGTGAGAGTATGAGGCAAGGCAATCAATTTTTTCATTATTCTTAAGATTTGTATGAAGTGGGATCAAATAAACTTATAGAAAACTGCCTACAACTTTATAAATGTTAGCTTTCTCTTGCTTTTTTCTCCAAGTGCCCATATGTAGAAAATCACATTGTAAATTGGGATTGTGGAGAAGGTATTGTGAGAGAGGTACAGTGATTAGAGGCAGTAAATATGGAAGGTTCTAGAACATAATGAGGGTAAAAACTAACTTCTGTGTCAAGAAGACAAGTACCCAAAGGTGTCAGGATACTAGGCTCAGAAAATAGCTCATTCTTTTGTTAGAGCCACGGCCGCTTTCCTTTGGAAAAAGCTGGCAAGGAAATTCCGTAGTCTAGAAGTCTGATGATTAAGGTCAGAACCTTCAAAGATGGCCAAAGTCCATCGTAGAAGGCTACTCTTCAGTCTGGGATATACTCAGAATGGTTAGCTATGGTTTCATCTATCTAGGTCACAGATGCTTGCCGGAAACAGTAATATGCCAAGAAAGGATATGTAAAGTTGCTATATAAAAACAAACAATGATTAATAATATTTTTTTGAAAACTATGCTGGTTTTGTGCTAAACACTTTAAAAAGTATCCTTTTATTTAATTTTCATTATAGTGTCATGAGCTAGGAACCATTACCGTTTCCATTTTACAGATGATAAAACTGAGGCTTTCAGAAAAGATTAAGGTACTTTTCTCAATTCCAGAGCTGAAATTCAAACCTAGATTGCTTCAAAACCAAAAATGCTCTTAATTACTAGTAATGATTTATATAAATATATTATGCCTGATTATCATGTATTGTTCTTGACTGTTTGTGAATATTGCATGTTTTTTTAATTGTTGAGGAAGATTGGCTGAGTTGAACTAGCCAGAGAAAGGACTGATCTGTGAATTCCTTTCCTGCTGCTACATACCTCCCTAACTCCTATAGGCTCACTTTAGAAACTAGAAGTCAAGACTCCTACGAAGGTTCATTTGAAATGGGAAGTTGGTGAATAGACATTTTGTGCCTGGTAATTAGGAGGAACAATTGGCAGTATCTGTAGTTCCCCCACAAAAGGAAAATTTTGCCTAATTTTTGAGAGGAAGAAAGGATATTCTCTGGCACAGTATCTTAGAGTCTTTGCTGGCATTCCTGTAGTCTAGGATAAAATGGGAATGTCAAAGAAATTTCAGGTGTGGTTTTATAGGAGGACACATTAAAGAAAAGCAGAGCTGTAATTCAAGGAAATAATTCCAAACAGAAGGCACTGGATTAGTAAAAGACTTAGGCAACTTAGCTGTGTAGGGGATGTCATGCAACTGAATCACAAAGGGGAACACACCAGGTGACCCTGAGAAAAGCTGATTGTGTCACTGTGGGGAGACCATGAGGTTTCTGTTATTGTAGTTGCTTGTTTCAGAATGCAAAAGTTTTGCTTACTTTCCCTTTCTTTTACTTGTAAGAAAGGAGTTAGTGCTAATATATTAAAATCATCTGGTGGCAAGATTTCTCAGGTGGTTTGGTGCATATTTGGACCTGAGATTTTTTCTATGTGCATCTCTGTCATGAGAATTATAGCTGCTTAAAGTCACATGCACAACTCTAATAAAGACATGTAGTTAATGGGTTTTCTATTTTTGTGTAATAGATATATTTTAATTTTTTTCATTAATGGAAGAAATATGATGGGTGAAAACATCAGACAGAGTCTGGAATCAGACAAACTTGGGTTTTAATTCTGACTCTGACACTTATGGTTGACGTTTTATGATTCTTGCAGATAACAGCCATTGCAAGAGATCCCTGAGTTGGCTATAGAAGAAGGCATGTTTTTCTTGGTAAATTTCTTTACAAATTAGCTTTCCCAGGGAAATCTAGTGAGCAAGATTTTGGTAGTAACCTCTTTTTTAGGTCATAATAGAGTGAAGGGCAGCCAGAGTGCTGACTTGGTTGGGGCAGCATTGTGTAGTAGAAAACACATGAAGTTTCATGTGCTGCATATGAATTCCAGTTTTGCAACTTTCTAGCTGTGTGACTTTGGGAAAATTTTAATTGACTTTGAACTTTAATTTCTTTATCTAAAAACTGGGATAATAATACAAATGATACTGTCTACCATGAGGATTGACTGAGCTAAGAAATATACATCACCAGAAACATAGCAAATACTTTGTATATTACATTAGTTCTAATTCCTGTCTTCCCTTGTCACCATCAAAGCACCAACATGTTCCTCCACCTCATACACACTATTACAGTGGTGTAGGACTGCCACCATAATGTCAGGACCTTAGACAAATTCTGCTACAAGGTGGTATTATTGCTTTCTCACCACTCTTTTCCCCCTTGGGCTACCCTACATATATGGGAGTCCTCTGGGACAATCAAACCTGGACAATGAAGAACAGATGGGAGGAGGAGGTTGTATAATAAACTGAAAAAAAAAAAAAAACCTATGAATACCTGAAAATCCTAATATTAGCAATTTGGAAAAACTTTATGGCAGGAAGAGGAATTATAACTTATATTCCTTGATCAAAGATATGCTCTGTAAAGCAAGAAGAAAACAAAATAAAGCAAACATATAGCTTGTGTTAAATATTAGCGTGGAAGAGGACACTTTATGAAATTGTTTTATGGGATACATATATATTTGTTTCTCAATTATTCACTATTTTAGAGTGCAAGTTCCACTGAAAGTGCCCTGGGGAATGGCAAGTAGAGTCAGTCTAGTACTACCTATCCTCATATAAAAAGAACAAGATTTATGCCTCCACAGAGGAAGCTCAAGACTGCCAGCCAAATGCTGTTATTCAACAAAGGTTCTGCCCCTGGTCGTTTTCAGACACAGAGCTGGTTATCGATTCGCTTGTTCTTTTCCACACCTACACTCCGGTGCCTTTGCCCACTTTGCTTGCTGGATAGTCACAGTTTTTAGTTACAGTTTTTGCCCCACCCCCTGTTGGGCTGTGATACTTGTTCAAAGATTTAGAGATTTGGAGGGTAAAGAAAGCAAGTAACAGGAGGGCACCATGCTGAAAACTCAGTGAGTACTACGGGAGCAGCAAAATAAGGACTGCTTCTAGGGAGGGCTGTAGTAGTCTGCTCTCACTCTGAGACTGGGTAATTATAAAGGAAAGAGGCTTAATTGATTCACAGTTCCATATGGTTGGCGAGGCCTCACAATCATGGCAGAAGGCAAGGAGGGACAAGTCATATTTTACATGGCTGCAGGGAAGGGAGAACTTGTGCAGGGGAACTCCTTTTTATAAAACCATCAGATCTTGTGAGACTTATTCACTGTCATGAGAACAGCCTGGGAAAGACCCGCCCCTATGATTCAATAACCTTCCACTGGCTCCCTCCGACAACACATGGAAATTGTGGGAGCTACAATTCAAGATTGGGTTTGAATGGGGACACAGCCAAACCATATCAAGGGGAGACACTGGAAAGCACAGGGAATGCTTTCAGCATTCATATATACAAGGAAGTGAGATGTGAAATATCCAGTATTTTGCTAGTAAATGTTTAACACAATCAGCCCCCTGGGGCGGCAGAATGGAACCCTCATTTGTAGCATCTGCTAATTCCCATAATGTAAATACTCCCACCATGGCCTGTTTCAAGCTACCAGTATAATGTGACTAAAAGCCATGTTGGACATTGATGCTCAGAACTGGCTCTTCTGTGTTGGTACCAGTCAGCACACCAGTGATAGTAGCCTTAGAACCACTGACTGAGACAGGGAGGATATGGTAGAGAATTTTAAGAGACAGTATTCCTTTTGTGGTGATAGAAATTCTTAAAATATTAGCTTTACTGCTTTATTAACTATGACTTTCTGTAGAGATCCTTAAATTCCCCGAGTCTCAATTTCCTTATTTATTAATATATTTATTCGATATACATTTTCTGGAGTGTCTTTTGTATGCCAGGAACTTTTGTAGGCATCTGGATACAGAGGTGAATAATACAAATTCCCTGCCCTTTTGGAGCTTATAATCTAGTAGGGAAGACTGATAATACACAGGTAAACAAATTTAAGGTAGTGTCATGAAGAAAACGCTTAGGGCATTGTAAGCCCAGGAGGGGAGATTTTGTCTGTTTGGGACACTGCTGTGTCCTCAGTGCTTATGACATTGCTAGAATGATTCAGAGTATAAATGAAGGCTCTGGTACTCTAATTAGGGGTTTTGGAAAAGGCTGAGGGGCCAAAACATGACCAGAGATATGTGATTAATATACAAGAACAAATGTGGCAGGTGCGGTTGGGTAGCTGCTGACACCCCCATCTCGAGCCCTCCTCTCCTGAACTACTTCCAGTGGGAGTGGTCATGTGTCACAGTTCTGGCTAGGGAAAAATAAATGGAAATCTTTTGGGTGGGGTTTCCAGGAGAGCTTTTGTTTTTCCTATAAATTGGACAGACTTTATCTCTTGCCACTTGGTCTTTCCTCATTTGTGTTGCCTGAATTTGATTGAGAATTAGCAGCCATTTGAGACTGTAAAGTGCAGGCAGGAAGACAACAATCTACCTGCTAAGCAGGATGGACCTCTGGCAGCAGCATTGCACAGCCTTACTACTCCTGGCCTGCTCAACTTGTGACACTTGTTACATGAGATAAATGACACTCTATGTGTTGTCTGTTTTTTTTTGTTTTTGTGTGTGTGCGTGTTTCTTTTTTTTTTTTGCAATTAATATAGCAAGCCAGACCATAAAAATATAGAAAGAATAATGAATACTAAATAAGTCATATAAAACAGCAGAATTTAAGAAACGTTGCTCAAAAAATGTTGCTCTTAATATTATAATGAACTCAAGTAATAAAGAATCATTACGTACTTTTGAGCCCTATCCTGTGCTTTATAATAGGAATCATAATAATGTGAGCAATTCCAGAGTCAAATACAAAAAACAAACTGTGAGTTTAAAATCTTGGGACTAACGTTAATAGCTATCAGTTCACACTTCATCAACAATTCACACACTTATATTTCAAAACAGGAAGCAACAGAATGCTTGGAAAAAGGTCCCGGACTTTATAAAACATTGTCCTTTTTAGAGCTGGAGGCCATAATCCTAAGAAAACTAACTCAGGAACAGAAAACTAAATACTGCATGTTCTTACTTATAAGTAGGAGCTAACCATTGAATACACATGGACACAAAGTAGGGAACAACAGACACAGGGGCCTATTCGAGGGTAGAAAGTGGGAGGAGGGAGAGGATTAAAAAACTCTCTATCAAGTACTATGATTATTACTTGGGTGATGAAATAATCTGTATACCAACCTCCATGAAATGCAATTTGCCTATATAACAAACCTGCACATATACCCTTGAACCTAAAATAAAAGTTAAATTTAGAAAATATTATCCTTTTTGGTATAGAAATTTCAATATAGAAGCAAATTACTGAAGAGTTTCCTGACACAAAGGAACATGAGTACATGTATATATGTGTGTATATAATTTTCTTAAAGTAGTCAATTCTGAGACTCTAAGGAATGTAACAAAAACAGAATGTATGAAAAAAAGAATTTGGGTTTTATGTTCCTATAGCTGAACCATGTTTCTCAACCATTTTTACATTATTGTTTCCCTTCACCCTGGACACTTTTTAGACTTTATTCCTCTGATAACCTCCTTCTACCCACCCCATGAAATTTTAATATTAGAGTTATTCCATATATACATTTATATTGTCAGAGTTGAGCTTTGGAGGGTCATAAACAATTACAATATCTAAGATTTTTTCATCTCCCCCATAAACCAATTTTTACATCCTTGGGGATGATATCACCTCCTCCCGCTCCCTGATTAAAATGCATAAGCTGAACCCGCACTGAACTTGAAAATATATTTCTTACTTTTTTACCTCATGGGCCAGATATGTGGGAGAGTTTTCAAACTTCTGAGAAAATCTTAGAATCAGCACAGATGTTGATACAGCTTTCTTGAAACTCTTGAGATATTTTTAGCCCTGGGAAAATTGTATCCACGTTGGGAAGCTGTATTTTCAGTCTTTTGAGCAAGTATAGGAGGAGTCTATCTCCTAGTATTCCCAGTCCCAAATGTGTCTTTGAAAAATTTACAGATTGGTGATCAGAATCAGGGTGATGTAAATTTAATGATTCCTGGAAAAACTTTTAAAAACACCTTTTCACTGTAGATTATTTGGAAAATATAGGTAAGCAAACAATAAAAGCCAAACTACCCATGGTCTGACCAAGGAGGTATGAACAACATATTGACTTATTTCTTTACTATATTTCCATTTTAAAAATGTGCATGTATATACATGCGCATGGAGGTTTTTTTTTTAAAAAATGGAATATTCAGACGTGTTAATACATACATATTGATGTATTATTCATACATGCTTTGTAATGTATCTTTTACATTTTATTGTAAACATTTCTCCATGGTAGAGTATTTTCCTACATCACTATTTCTACTGGCTGTTTAGCCTTGATATATGTATATAATTAAACAGTCCACTATTTTTTGACTTGTAGGATTCTTCACACTTCTTACCACAATAAAAATGCTTCCATAAATTTCAGTGTGGCTACTCTTTGTACATACCATTAGTTATTCCCTTAGGAAATATATCTAGAAGTGTAATTACTGTCTCAAAAATTGTGCACACTTCTACTGATTTGATAAATATTGTTAAATTATGCTTCAGAAAGCTTCTATAAGTCAACATTTCCATGTTTTCTAATTGATCATTATTTATCACTTCTTTTTCTTGCTTTATGTAAGCAATAGTTTACATATTTCTTTGAAGATATTAATTATACTAATTATTTTATAGTCCTGTTTTATCAGCTCTATTTCCTCTGGTATAAACTCTTTCTTTTCTTTTCCTTTTTTTTTTTTTTTTTTTTTTTTTTTTTTTTGAGACTGAGTTTCATTCTTGTTGCCCAGGCTGCAGTGCAATGGTGTGATCTCGGCTCACCGCAACCTCCACCTCCTGGGTTCAAGCAATTCTCCTGCCTCAGCCTCCTGAGTAGCTGGGACTACAGGAATGCACCACCACACTTGGCTAATTTTGTATTTTTAGTAGAGACGGTGTTACTCCATGTTGCTCAGGCTGGTCTCGAATTCCTGACCTCGTGATCAGCCTGCCTCAGCCTCCCAAAGTGCTGGGATTACAGTCATGAGCCACCGCGCCTGGCCATAAACTCTTTCATCTATTATCCTGAATGGTGTTAGCATTCGATGATAATCAGATCATTTCATTTTTAAAATTGCAGCTTATTTTTGAATTCTGGGCACAGGAGATTCCCTGAAAGACTTATGGCTGTTTTTTCAGTTCACTTTATAGAGAGGAAAAATGTCTGACAGGAGATTGCTTTGGTCAGTGAGTGTGTGGAAGCAAGTACAATGCATTCTGATTCTTCTCTGGTGTTGCCAGCTACTCTTAGCTCCATTTTATCTCTCTCTGTTCAAAGCACATCTCCTAACTAGGCTATAGTTGGATAGGATGTAGGGGAAGAGGGTGAGTAATAGGAGGAATAGTGTGGCTGTTGGGTAGAGTAGGTGGTTTAGTCCACAGAGCTGCTTGGTCCTGAGAGAGTATAGTAATCCCTCTGTTGTTCTCTGATCCCATTATTCTCTGAAGGACTCTACTACCTCTGTGTTTTGAATTGCCTTAATTATTTTTGGTGAAAGCTCTTCCTTGGGCTTCCATATTCATCCTGGGTCAATGCTTCCTTCCTCATTTGATACTATCTACATGTGGTTTCTGTTCCTGTAAGAATTTAAATTCCTGTATTTAAGTGGCTATTTATGTATTATTTTAAGTTATCCTCTTGGCTGGTCGCGGTGGCTCACGCCTGTAATCCCAGCACTTTGGGAGGCCGAGGTGGGCGGATCACAAGGTCAGGAGATCCAGACCATCCTGGCTAACCCGGTGAAACCCCGTCTCTACTAAAAATACAAAAACAAAATTAGCCTGGCGTGGTGGCGAGCACCTGTAGTCCCAGCTACTCAGGAGGCTGAGGCAGGAAAATGACGTGAACCCGGGAGGCGGAGCTTGCAGTGAGCCGAGATTGCGCCACTGCACTCCAGCCTGGGCGACAGAGCGAGATTCCGTCTCAAAAAAAAAAAAAAAAAAAAAGTTATCCTCTTATCGTTTCTAAGTTTTGGCATGGGAGTATGCCTAGTTTTACCATCTTAAAACTGAAAATACTTGTATCAATTTACTAATACACTTGCAGTATATATAAACACCTTTACCTTTGTCTGGTAGAGCTTAATGGAAGCAAAGTAATTGTCTTAATCCATCTGGGCTGCTATAATAAAATATCTTAGACTGGGTAATTTATAAACAACAGAAATTGTTTATAAATTTGGGATGTTCAAGATCAAGGTGCCAGCAGATTTGGTGTCTGTTCAGGGCTTGCACTCTGCTTCAAAGATAGTACCTTCTAGCTATGTCCTCATGTGGTAGAAGGGTAGACAAGATTCCTTGGGAATCTTTTATAGGGACACTAATCTCATTCCTGAGGGCTCCACCCTCACAAACTAATGGTCTCCCAAAGGCCTTACCTCGATACTATCATATTGGGGATTGTTTCAACATACGAATTTTCAGGGGACAATAATGAAAAAAAAAGAAAAAACAAAAGCTGATCCTAACAAGGCCTTTTTATTGAAAGAGAGTAAGAGACATGACTTGCCTACTTTAGACAATGAACTACATGGTGGTGTAGTACCTTATTTTTCTACAATGCCTTGAAGTTATTTAAACATCCCTCATTTGATCTTCACAATTCAATGAGATGGATATTATTAATTCTATTTATAAGATGAGAAACAGACTCAGGTACTCTAAATGATACGTTCAGAGAGGCTGTGTGGAAGAAATGAATTGAATCCTTTCCCCAGCCTGTAAGTCCAGTGCTTTGTCTGTAGTCTACTATTAAGTACAGATAAAGTTATATGAAAAGCTAAAAAACAGTATTCTTTTGGTTACAATAGTGACTTAAAGGAAGGTGAAGAAAAGCATTCAAGAACCACTTTAAATATATAGTCTAATACAGAAGAACGAAAATATACTAAGTGAAATTAAAGGTGCTATGCCTTTGAGAGGCTTTATTTAGAACCACACTGGGCCTTGTATGGAAACCAAATGATAAGCTTCAACTGGCATTCTTTCGGTGGTCCCCATCAAGAATCTGACCACTCGGGGCGGAGCAAGATGGCCGAATAGGAACAGCTCCAGTCTCCAACTCCCAGCGCGAGCAACACAGAAGACCGGTGATTTCTGCATTTTCAACTGAGGTACTGGGTTCATCTCACTGGGGAGTGCCGGACGATCGGTGCTGGTCAGCTGCTGCAGCCCGACCAGCGAGAGCTGAAGCAGGGCGAGGCATTGCCTCACCTGGGAAGCGCAAGGGGGAAGGGAGTCCCTTTTCCTAGCCAGGGGAACTGAGACACACAACACCTGGAAAATCGGGTAACTCCCACCCCAATACTGCACTTTAAGCAAACAGGCACACCAGGAGATCATATCCCACACCTGGCCGGGAGGGTCCCACACCCACGGAGCCTCCCTCATTGCTAGCACAGCAGTCTGGGATCTACCCGCAAGGCAGCAGCGAGGCTGGGGGAGGGGCGCCCGCCATTGCTGAGGCTTAAGTAGGTAAACAAAGCTGCTGGGAAGCTCGAACTGGGTGGAGCTCACAGCAGCTCAAGGAAACCTGCCTGTCTCTGTAGACTCCACCTCTGGGGACAAGGCAATAACAAACGCAGCCGAAACCTCTGCAGACGCAAATGACTCTGTCTGACAGCTTTGAAGAGAGCAGTGGATCTCCCAACACGGAGGTTGAGATCTGAGAAGGGACAGACTCCCTGCTCAAGTGGGTCCCTGACCCCTGAGTAGCCTAACTGGGAGACATCCCCCACTAGGGGCAGTCTGACACCCCACACCTCACAGGGTGGAGTACACCCCTGAGAGGAAGCTTCTAAAGCAAGAATCAGACAGGTACACTCGCTGTTCAGAAATATTCTATCTTCTGCAGCCTCTGCTGCTGATACCCAGGCAAACAGGGTCTGGAGTGGACCTCAAGCAATCTCCAACAGACCTACAGCTGAGGGTCCTGACTGTTAGAAGGAAAACTATCAAACAGGAAGGACACCTACACCAAAACCCCCATCGGTACATCACCATCATCAAAGACCAGAGGCAGATAAAACCACAAAGATGGGGAAAAAGCAGGGCAGAAAAGCTGGAAATTCAAAAAATAAGAGCGCATCTCCCCCGGCAAAGGAGCGCAGCTCATCGCCAGCAACGGATCAAAGCTGGACGGAGAATGACTTTGACGAGATGAGAGAAGAAGGCTTCAGTCCATCAAATTTCTCAGAGCTAAAGGAGGAATTACGTACCCAGCGCAAAGAAACTAAAAATCTTGAAAAAAAAGTGGAAGAATTGATGGCTAGAGTAATTAATGCAGAGAAGGTCCTAAACGAAATGAAAGAGATGAAAACCATGACACGAGAAATACGTGACAAATGCACAAACTTCAGTAACCGACTCGATCAACTGGAAGAAAGAGTATCAGCGATTGAGGATCAAATGAATGAAATGAAGCGAGAAGAGAAACCAAAAGAAAAAAGAAGAAAAAGAAATGAACAAAGCCTGCAAGAAGTATGGGATTATGTAAAAAGACCAAATCTACGTCTGATTGGGGTGCCTGAAAGTGAGGGGGAAAATGGAACCAAGTTGGAAAACACTCTTCAGGATATCATCCAGGAGAACTTCCCCAACCTAGTAGGGCAGGCCAACATTCAAATCCAGGAAATACAGAGAACGCCACAAAGATACTCCTCGAGAAGAGCAACTCCAAGACACATAATTGCCAGATTCACCAAAGTTGAAATGAAGGAAAAAATCTTAAGGGCAGCCAGAGAGAAAGGTCGGGTTACCCACAAAGGGAAGCCCATCAGACTAACAGCAGATCTCTTGGCAGAAACTCTCCAAGCCAGAAGAGAGTGGGGGCCAATATTCAACATTCTTAAAGAAAAGAATTTTCAACCCAGAATTTCATATCCAGCCAAACTAAGTTTCATAAGTGAAGGAGAAATAAAATCCTTTACAGATAAGCAAATGCTTAGAGATTTTGTTACCACTAGGCCTGCCTTACAAGAGACCCTGAAGGAAGCACTAAACATGGAAAGGAACAACTGGTACCAGCCATTGCAAAAACATGCCAAAATGTAAAGACCATCGAGGCTAGGAAGAAACTGCATCAACTAACGAGCAAAATAACCAGTTAATATCATAATGGCAGGATCAAGTTCACACATAACAATCTTAACCTTAAATGTAAATGGGCTAAATGCTCCAATTAAAAGACACAGACTGGCAAACTGGATCAAGAGTCAAGACCCATCAGTCTGCTGTATTCAGGAGACCCATCTCACACGCAGAGACATACATAGGCTCAAAATAAAGGGATGGAGGAAGATTTACCAAGCAAATGGAGAACAAAAAAAAGCGGGGGTTGCAATACTAGTCTCTGATAAAACAGACTTTAAACCATCAAAGATCAAAAGAGACAAAGAAGGCCATTACATAATGGTAAAGGGATCAATTCAACAGGAAGAGCTAACTATCCTAAATATATATGCACCCAATACAGGAGCACCCAGATTCATAAAGCAAGTCCTTAGAGACTTACAAAGAGACTTAGACTCCCATACAATAATAATGGGAGACTTCAACACTCCACTGTCAACATTAGACAGATCAACGAGACAGAAAGTTAACAAGGATATCCAGGAATTGAACTCATCTCTGCAGCAAGCAGACCTAATAGACATCTATAGAACTCTCCACCCCAAATCAACAGAATATACATTCTTCTCAGCACCACATCGTACTTACTCCAAAATCGACCACGTAATTGGAAGTAAAGCACTCCTCAGCAAATGTACAAGAACAGAAATTATAACAAACTGTCTCTCAGACCACAGTGCAATCAAACTAGAACTCAGGACTAAGAAACTCAATCAAAACCGCTCAACTACATGGAAACTGAACAACCTGCTCCTGAATGACTACTGGGTACATAACGAAATGAAGGCAGAAATAAAGATGTTCTTTGAAACCAATGAGAACAGAGATACAACATACCAGAATCTCTGGGACACATTTAAAGCAGTGTGTAGAGGGAAATTTATAGCACTAAATGCCCACAAGAGAAAGCAGGAAAGATCTAAAATTGACACTCTAACATCGCAATTAAAAGAACTAGAGAAGCAAGAGCAAACACATTCGAAAGCTAGCAGAAGGCAAGAAATAACTAAGATCAGAGCAGAACTGAAGGAGATAGAGACACAAAAAACCCTCCAAAAAATCAATGAATCCAGGAGTTGGTTTTTTGAAAAGATCAACAAAATTGACAGACCGCTAGCAAGACTAATAAAGAAGAAAAGAGAGAGGAATCAAATCGACGCAATTAAAAATGATAAAGGGGATATCACCACCAACCCCATAGAAATACAAACTACCATCAGAGAATACTATAAACACCTCTACGCAAATAAACTGGAAAATCTAGAAGAAATGGATAATTTCCTGGACACTTACACTCTTCCAAGACTAAACCAGGAAGAAGTTGAATCCCTGAATAGACCAATAGCAGGCTCTGAAATTGAGGCAATAATTAATAGCCTACCAACCAAAAAAAGTCCAGGACCAGATGGATTCACAGCTGAATTCTACCAGAGGTACAAGGAGGAGTTGGTACCATTCCTTCTGAAACTATTCCAATCAATAGAAAAAGAGGGAATCCTCCCTAACTCATTTTATGAGGCCAACATCATCCTGATACCAAAGCCTGGCAGAGACACAACAAAAAAAGAGAGTTTTAGACCAATATCCCTGATGAACATCGATGCAAAAATCCTCAATAAAATACTGGCAAACCGGATTCAGCAACACATCAAAAAGCTTATCCACCATGATCAAGTGGGCTTCATCCCTGGGATGCAAGGCTGGTTCAACATTCGCAAATCAATAAACATAATCCAGCATATAAACAGAACCAAAGACAAGAACCACATGATTATCTCAATAGATGCAGAAAAGGCTTTTGACAAAATTCAACAGCCCTTCATGCTAAAAACGCTCAATAAATTTGGTATCGATGGAACGTACCTCAAAATAATAAGAGCTATTTATGACAAACCCACAGCCAATATCATACTGAATGGGCAAAAACTGGAAAAATTCCCTTTGAAAACTGGCACAAGACAGGGATGCCCTCTCTCACCACTCCTATTCAACATAGTGTTGGAAGTTCTGGCTAGGGCAATTAGGCAAGAGAAAGAAATCAAGGGTATTCAGTTAGGAAAAGAAGTAGTCAAATTGTCCTGTTTGCAGATGACATGATTGTATATTTAGAAAACCCCATTGTCTCAGCCCAAAATCTCCTTAAGCTGATAAGCAACTTCAGCAAAGTCTCAGGATACAAAATTAATGTGCAAAAATCACAAGCATTCTTATACACCAGTAACAGACAAACAGAGAGCCAAATCAGGAATGAACTTCCATTCACAATTGCTTCAAAGAGAATCAAATACCTAGGAATCCAACTTACAAGGGATGTAAAGGACCTCTTCAAGGAGAACTACAAACCACTGCTCAGTGAAATCAAAGAGGACACAAACAAATGGAAGAACATACCATGCTCATGGATAGGAAGAATCAATATCGTGAAAATGGCCATACTGCCCAAGGTAATTTATAGATTCAATGCCATCCCCATCAAGCTACCAATGAGTTTCTTTACAGAATTGGAAAAAACTGCTTTAAAGTTCATATGGAACCAAAAAAGAGCCCGCATCTCCAAGACAATCCTAAGTCAAAAGAACAAAGCTGGAGGCATCACGCTACCTGACTTCAAACTATACTACAAGGCTACAGTAACCAAAACAGCATGGTACTGGTACCAAAACAGAGATATAGACCAATGGAACAGAACAGAGTCCTGAGAAATAATGCCACACATATACAGCCATCTGATCTTTGACAAACCTGAGAGAAACAAGAAATGGGGAAAGGATTCCCTATTTAATAAATGGTGCTGGGAAAATTGGCTAGCCATAAGTAGAAAGCTGAAACTGGATCCTTTCCTTACTCCTTATACGAAAATTAATTCAAGATGGATTAGAGACTTAAATGTTAGACCTAATACCATAAAAATCCTAGAGGAAAACCTAGGTAGTACCATTCAGGACATAGGCATGGGCAAAGACTTCATGTCTAAAACACCAAAAGCAACGGCAGCAAAAGCCAAAATTGACAAATGGGATCTCATTAAACTAAAGAGCTTCTGCTCAGCAAAAGAAACTACCATCGGAGTGAACAGGCAACCTACAGAATGGGAGAAAATTTTTGCAATCTACTCATCAGACAAAGGGCTAATATCCAGAACCTACAAAGAACTCAAACAAATTTACAAGAAAAAAACAAACAACCCCATCAAAAAGTGGGCAAAGGATATGAACAGACATTTCTCCAAAGAAGACATTCATACAGCCAACAGACACATGAAAAAATGCTCATCATCACTGGCCATCAGAGAAATGCACATCAAAACCACAATGAGATACCATCTCACACCAGTTAGAATGGCGATCATTAAAAAGTCAGGAAACAACAGGTGCTGGAGAGGATGTGGAGAAATAGGAACACTTTTACACTGTTGGTGGGATTGTAAACTAGTTCAACCATTATGGAAAACAGTATGGCGATTCCTCAAGGATCTAGAACTAGATGTACCATATGACCCAGCCATCCCATTACTGGGTATATACCCAAAGGATTATAAATTATGCTGCTATAAAGACACATGCACACGTATGTTTATTGCAGCACTATTCACAATAGCAAAGACTTGGAATCAACCCAAATGTCCATCAGTGACAGATTGGATTAAGAAAATGTGGCACATATACACCATGGAATACTATGCAGCCATCAAAAAGGATGAGTTTGTGTCCTTTGTAGGGACATGGATGCAGCTGGAAACCATCATTCTTAGCAAACTGTCACAAGAACAGAAAACCAAACACCGCATGTTCTCACTCATAGGTGGGAACTGAACAATGAGATCACTTGGACTCAGGAAGGGGAACATCACACACCGGGGCCTATCATGTTGAGGGGGGAGGGGGAAGGATTGCATTGGGAGTTATACCTGATGTAAATGACGAGTTGATGGGTGCAGCACACCAACATGGCACAAGTATACATATGTAACAAACCTGCACGTTATGCACATGTACCCTACAACTTAAAGTATAATAATAATAAATAAATTAAAAAAAAAAAAAAAGAATCTGACCACTCAAGTTTTAATTTCCTGTCAGATAAGATAAATGGAAGACAAAATCTCACAATTAGGTTTCAAACTATAAACAGCCTTCACGAAATCTTTGAATATCTTTTGTCTAGTTCACTGCTATGAATTGTTGCCTGGTCTGAATACATTTTAAAATGGAATTCTTTAGTTTAAATTGTAGACTATTCCAGGACAGAGGCTGGGAGCTTTCATATCTTTGGTATTCCCTAGGGAAAGTGCCTTTTGTAGAGTCTGGTTACTGCTCATTCCAGCTTTTCTTTGTAACCAGCGCTGCAAGGTTTACAAGTATGGTTGAAAGAACATCTCTAGGTATACGGCTGTCCTATCCAGTGAAGAGGTACTAACTGTATAACTGGCTTTTAAAACCCGAAAAGACTATTTTTAAGGAATAAATGACTAAGGATTGGGAGTCTTAGTCAGATTGAGAGAAGAGAGAGGTAGAGTTTGACATTTTGCAAAGGAGAATTCGCTAAAAAATACCCATGAAGGTTATTTGGAGCAATTTAGAAACATTGGAGTGACTTATCTATCTGCCGAAGGTGGAGCAGGAGAATTCTATGACATGTTGAAATTGCTGTGCGTGTTTTCTTTTAGTTCTTTGTTTGGAACATAAATGGAATTTAATTAAAGTTGCACAGGGAGGAGTAGGGAAAATCTCTTGGAGACTCAAACAGGAGATAGGGTAAGGCTGGGCAGAGCTCAGAGGTACTGGAGTTAGCATGTGATTCTCAGTTCAAGGAGGAGCTGGAATCCTCAGCTGCATGAATATTTAAGTCATCATACCTGTTACACTTAAATGAAACATATCTTAGCAATGTTCCAAATGCTTCTTCTGCTTATACCTTTTTTCTATCCCTTTATAACTTCGATGTGCACATAGCCCACTGTAGACTCTCCAGTCCCTGACATAATACCTGTTCTATTTCAGCTTCCAGAGCTAAATATCAAATTATTTCTATATTTCTTGGTTTGAATTCCCAAGGAGTATATGATTAGGCCAGCCCTTTTGTGGCTAGGTGATTGAATCAGAATTTGTGGCCAGGGTATATTGGTTTTCTTTGGCTCAAGAGTCAAGCTCTTGTTCAGTTAGTTCAGTTTCCAAGCAGTTGAATTATATGGTGTAAAATCTGCAGATGACAAGGTTTCTAGGTGGGTGGTTGCACTTAGAGAGGGGGCATCAATGGAGTAGGAAAAGTTTGGTGGTCCTATTGTATGTTGAATAGTATTCCTGACTAATTTTTAACTATCTTGAAAAGGACTAAGTTCTGAGTGAGACATGACACCACTGGAGTTTTATTTGAGCAGAGGAGTCATATAATTGGACATGCTTTAAAGGACTGCTTTAGATGCTCTCTGGAGATGATCACTATTCACATTTTGGTGTATTTCCTTCTGGTCCAGTGTAACAATATTTCTTCTACTGAATCTTCTCTTTTCTCTCATGTATGAGCCACCACGCCCGGCCTCTATGATATATTTTAAATAGATGTATTGGGGTCTGCCAGAGAAACAGAACCACATTTTTGTATTAAACTTATACTAGATCAGTAGATACAAAGAACCTTTGTATCCTTTTGTAGGTATCTCTATTACAGAATTTATTTCATGGCATCCTCTATTTCAGCTGCATTTCCATTGCCTCTTTCCTTAGTAGTTTATTTGGCTTATGTTTTCAGGTACCATCATATATATATCTATATCAATAGATATATATACACATATATATATATATATATATATTTTTTTTTTTTTGAGACAGAGTCTCACTCTGACACTAGGCTGGAGTGCAGTGGTACAATCTCAGTTCACTGCAATCACCACCTCCCAGATTCAAGCGATTCCCCTGCCTCAGCCTCCTGAGTAGCTGGGACTACAGGCGTGTCCCACCATACCCTTCTAATTTTTTTTTTTTTTTTTTTTTTTTGTATTTTAGTAGAGATGGGGTTTCACCATGTTGGCCAGGATGGTCTCAATCTCCTGACCTTGTGATCTGCCCATGTAGGACCTCCCAAAGTGCTGGGATTACAGGTGTGAGCCACCGCGCCCGGCCTCTACGATATATTTTAAATAGATGTATTGGGAGCTGCCAGAGAAACAGAACCAACATGGTATCTCTCTCTCTTTCTCTCTCAAGATATTTATATAATAAATTGGCCTACATGATTATGGGTTTGAGCAGTCTCACTTCACTAACTGCTGTATACAAGCTGAAGGCCCAGGAAAGCCAGTGGTACCCTTCCAGTTCAATCATGAAGGCCTTAGAAGCAAGAGAGCTGATGGCATAAGCCCCAGTCCCAGTACAAGAGAAAACTGATGTCCTAGTTCAGTTAGACAGAGTGAATTCTCCTTCCCTCTACCTTTTTGTTCTAGTCATGCCCTCAACAGATTGGATAATGCCCAGTCACACTGGGGAGAGCAGTCTGCTTCATTCAGTTCATCAATTCCCTAATTTCATCTAGAAACACCCTCAAGGCACACCAAGAAATAATGTTTAGCCAAATTTCTAGATACTCCATGGCCCAGTAAAGTTGACACATAAAATTAATCATTACAGTAAATAAGTTTAAATGTATTTGAAATATTGTTATATGTTCTGTTTAATTTATTTACTTATGTTTATATTTAGTTAACTGTGTGGTCATTTTATTAAAAATAGGTAATTATAGTCTTTTTTGGGGGGAGGAATCAGATCTGAATTACTTTATTTATGACTACAATATCCTTTAATCAAGGACTGACTGATTAGCACATAAAGAATACACAGTTTAGAACCATAGATGGCAATTTTAAATGGATCATCTCAAAATTATGCTGCACATGTTTATATTTATTATTTGAACATCAAGTCATTCAGGAATAGTATAAATTCTAAAAAAGGGTAAATGTTATCAGAGTTTTAAGAGAAATTTTGGTATTCTCTATTAATTTATTTGTAAAGGTATTCTAGGAAAGATGTGACAATCAATTACTGTACTTTTTCATCTCATCTGATTCTTAGATATGAGCTCAGGCAAATATTCAATAGACCATTCTATTTTACTTTATTTGTATCAAATATGACAAGTGTCAACTATATATATTGAAATATGTTTAAGAAGAATTATAGTTCTACATAATTATATAAATTCACTTTAATATAATAAGCAAAAATGACTCTTGATGCCAATAGTATTAGGCTCCTATATAGGTATGAATGAGCACTGTTCTGAAACACTGCTGCACGTGGTACTCAACAAATGATAACAAATCTATTTGGAATGCAGAAAATTTTCTTTTCAAAAGCAGAAAGCGAACAAGGGGAAATGGAAATGAATAGTATCAACTATTCTGGAGAAACAAAAGTCTGTAGGTTCTAGCAGTAGAATTGTAGGGTTAAAAACCTGTATTTCTTTCTCTTTTTATCTCAGTCTCTTTCCAAACCTCCTAGGTTTTATTCTCTAACACTAAATGTTTTCTGCTTTTCAACTCCAATTCTTGTGCTATATGTTTATCAGATTTCTGTGATGGATAAAATGTGATGATATATGATAGATGACAGAGTAATAGTTGGAAAGAGTCCAGGCCTGGAGGCCTATTTCATTTCTGTTTGCAACAGCTGAAAACTTGTGTGCTACAGTTGATATGGCCCCTTCTCTTTCTGGGCCACTTAAAACAACAGCTTTGATAACTTGTTCTGAGTTATCTTTTATTCCATGTAATTAACTTAGATGACTTTCTTCCTAATAGATGGAAGAGCTTCAGGGGCAATCCAGTAAAAAGGAAAATTTTCCTAAATGTTCAGACAGTACAATTAATATGTAAAATTGAGGCAAATATTTTGTTAGCTTTTTGCTTTTATCTTCCTGTTTCCCTTTGTCATGTACTAGACAACATTAGGCTGGTACTCACAAGTTTTATAGACTCCTGGTAAAGATAACAAAAGTCACTGAAAAATGTTTGCAAAATGGTATCTTTTGATGTAAGTCTTTATATTTCAAAGAACATTCAGAAATTTCAGCGTATACATGATTCAAGATATGAGAGGTTTGGCAGCTGAGTCCTTTCACATTATTTGAAGGGATCTTAGGAACTGGCTTCTAGCAACAGATCTTTCCTTAACTCGTGTCCCTAGGAAGCAGGAGTACCTGAGAGGTGACCCTGGGACAAGATTGGCAGGGGGCCATTGCAGTTTCATTCCTGGATGTTTATGCGTACACGATTTTCACTACCCTGAATGCTCTTTTTTCTTCTGTATGATTTCTCCTTGACTTTTAAGGTGCAGATGAAACATTTTCCCCATGTAAACTTGGCAGAGTTCTGCTAATTCACCTAGCTTTTACATTCTGCATCTGTAAACAGAAGCTAATAATATCCTCTTCACTGAGGATTAAATGAGAACTGGGATTGGAACCCACGTCTAGCTAACTCCAAAGTCATTGCACTTAAACATTGTATTAAGCCGTTCTTGTATTGCTATAAATAAATACCTGAACCAGGGTAATTTATAAAGAAAAGCAGTTTTATTGACTTGCAATTGAGCAGGGTGTACAGGAAGCATAGTGCTTCTGCTTCTGGAGAGGCCTCAGAAAGCTTTCAATTGTGGTGGAAGGCAAAGGGGGAGCGGTTGTCTCACATGGCAGGAGCAGAAGCAAGAGAGAAAGAGCAAGAGGGAAGGTGCAACATATTTTTAAACAACCAAATGTCATGAGAACTCACCATCATGAGAAAAGCACCAAGGGAGATGTTGCTAAACCATTCATGAGAAACATCTCCATGATCCAGTCACCTCCCACCAAGTCCCACCTCCAACACTGGGGATTACAATTCTACATGAGATTTGGGCAGAGATACAGATTCATAACATATCAAACATAATGCTCAAGATATTTTAAGCTACTACCCACTTTGTTTTTTCCTAATCTACCATTTGTATAGCAAACATTCATTCTAAAGATACCCTTATTAGCTGCATTGGTCTTTTGACCCTAGGCATTCACTACCTTTTATTGATAAATATTATTTTTTGGTATGGATAACTGAGCATTTGTTGAAAAATATTTATTGAACCACATTTATGTATTAAACTTATACTAGATCAGGAGATACAAAGAATAAAAAATCATTCTTATGAAGGGATTCAAAAACAATGTGAGATAGTCTTGTAAAAAGTAACGTTGAATTGTAAATTGGGATATTACAATGCAATGTGGTATGTGTAGGTCTACAGCTTGAAACTAGGATTTTCTGTTTCCAACAGAATGTTAAGCTTTTGAAAGCAGGAACCAGTCTTCTACTTCATTCAACTTTTTCATTATTTTTAGCTTAGTATCCTGTTCTTAGTAGGTGTCAGGATTTATCAATATATTTATTGATTTGCTTTAGTAAAATAGAAACTCTCTATTATATATTAGTTACTTGTTGCTGTGTAACACATTACCCCAAAACTGAGCTGCTTAAAGCATCAGAGATTTGTTACTTCACACAGGTTCTGAGGATTAGGAATCTGAGAGTGTCTGAACTGGATGGTTCTAGCTCAGGGTCTCTCGTGAGTTGTAATCAAGTTGTCAGCTGGAATTGCAGTCATCTGAAGGCTTGACTGGAGCTGGAGGATCTGCTTCCAAGATGGCTTACTCACATGGCTTTTGGCAGAAAACCCCAGATTCTTACAATATGGGCTTCTCGACAGAGCTACCTGAATATTCTTCCATCATGGCAGCTGGCTTCCTCCAGAGTGAGTGACTTACAAAGAAGAGAGAATAAGCAGGAATTGCAATGCCTTTTATGGTCCAATCTCTGAAGTTGTACACATCACTTCTGCTTTATTCTATTCATTAGAAGTGAGTCACTAAGTCCAGTACACACTCAAGGGGAGGAGAATTAGGCTCTACTTCTTAAAGGAGCAGTAACAAATAATATGTGGATATATCTTAAAGTTACCACTGTGCACCAACAACACAAAAAGTACTCTATCATTATTTTCTTTTTGAGCTTTGTAGACTGAGGGAAAAGCTTCAGAAAATATATGGAAAGATGAAGGCAGGGAAAATAAAGAGGGACTAGGAGAATGCACAGGAGTTTAGAGGGAATGAGGGTCTGACATAGGGCAAAGAATCTACACAACCTGTGGATGTTATGTTCTGATGTCTTAGGTATTCATAACAAGGGGGCTAAAGAGAATGACAGTGAGAGATGGAAGTGGGGAAAGAATGAAGAACAAAATAACTGAGAGAAAACAAGGATAATTGTGTAGAAAGTGAAAGGACAAGAGAAGAAAATAAAATAAAATACCTCTAAGAAAAATACTCTGGAATAAGTCAAAATCTGTTGCCCAGTTGTGAAGCAAATAAGCCCATTGGAACTGTCCAGAGGGGCTATTTTCTAAAATCTTTATTGTATAGTATCTGAGTATGACTATTTGAGACATTTTTGTGGTGATTCAGGTGCCAATGCTGAAGACAATGAATTAAGATTCAAGAGTAGAACAATTTATAATTATTTTAAAGAAAATATATGGAGAAAAAAAGATGAGAATTGCTAGAAGTTTTTTGTATAAATGATTTAGAAATAAAGTTGTTATCAGAGATAATAATTATATAACCGAAGAGTCATTGCTGGGCAAATTATGAACACATTTGGGCTATGAAAAGTGAAATATAAATGTGTGATGAAACCAAGGCAAGGTGGAATTAAAATTCCATCCTCCCTCATTCCCCTCCTAATTACTTAGTGGGGGAGAGAAAGTATTGAAGTCATTCATCTTTTGTCATATACATATAGAGAAATTTCATTATAATATTGTGGCATGTTTAGATATAAGAGATACAACATGTGGAACTGACATAACATACATGCAAACTAAGTGGTCAGATAGATTTATTGCTTTAGTTGTGTAGGATAATTACACAAAGACAGTTTATATGACTAGGATATTATTTAGAAGGAAAAGAGAAAGACTCATACAAATAAACTGGCAAAACTTAAGGCACATTGTAGGGTTTAGATAATGCAAAGAGTTAATAGGAAGAGGAATACCTTAGAAACATCAGTAGGAGAAAGAAGCAATTGATGAATGGAATTAGGCATACGATTTAACTTGGCAGCAATGGTCCTCACGAGAAGGGAGTGTCTAAAATAAGGTAAGTTCAGGGGATGTAACTAGATTGTTAAAAAGCAGAATACAGACTTTAAAGAGAGTCATTGGAGGCCCAAAATGGGGATTTTTGTCTTACTCTTTAGCATGAACTCACCTAAGAAGAAAGAATGATGATGATTTTTTACATAAAATATGAAAAAATAAAAGACTATCAGCTTTGTTATTGACAACCACATTTTCCTTCACATTAGGGGGCCTATTTTTGGTCTATTTTCCAACATTTACATAAAGAAAGGGTTTTCTAGTATTTCTTTTGCTTATAGAAATAGTTTTCTGAATTGGAAAATTTAGGAAAATACGAAAGTACATAAAATAAATTACAACTATACAACCCATTGACAACTGTTAATATTTTAGCATATTTCTATGTTTTGTTTTAATATTTATGATTTAAAAGATATTTTTTAAAAAGTTTTGTATACTGCTTACTTTACTCAATATCATATCAGGACAATTTTGTCATTAAAAATCTCTTGTAAACATCATTAAATTTATTACCTTTTAAATTTTTAATAAATTTTAAGGGGCATAGGATATTTAATCCTAATATTTACTAAAACGTTATAACACAAAATAGAAAATAAATGATACATGTTTAAATTATTAATGGTTGAAACTGTTGACTACCTACTGTGATAATAACAGCTAATACTAATTATTTACTATGCCACAGGAACTGTTCTAAGTACTTTGTATGGATTATATCATTTAACAATCATATTAACCATTATGAGGAACTTGTAATTCTTATTCCCATTTTACTTAAAGAGGTTTAGTAATATGGCTCAAGTTCTCACAGCTAGTAAGTATGGAGCTGAAATCCAAACAAGGCAATCTGACTCCCAAGTCCATCTTTCTAAATCTATACATTTTGCATTATATGTTTAAGCTTTGCATTAGGAACTGGAGATAGAATGATAAGGAAACCATAGAGGGTCTGCTCTTTCTGAGCTGTCGTGTGTAGAGAAACAATTATTACCAAATAATTAACATTTTAAATGTATAATTACAAACTGAAATCAGCACACTAAATGAAAGGAACATAGATCCATGATAGACAACAGGAGCCTGACTAAATAAGTAAACTGGGGAAGGCTTCCTGGAGGAGGTGACACAAGCTGACAGCTGAAGAATGAATAACAGTCAGTGAGGTAAAGGGGAAAGATACATTCCAGACAGAGGGAATATAGCATGCGGAAAGGCCCTAGTGTGAGAGGGAACATTAATGTTCAGAAAACTGGAAGAAATTCAGTGTGACTGGGGCTCACAGATTGTATGGGAGCAGGCTGTGGCCCAGGAATGTAGGGCTTGCTAAGGATTTTGAACTTCAAGGACAATGGAAATCTCAAAGAGTTTTATGTAGGTGGTGACATAATCAGATTTATTTTGAAAAGATCTTTCCATCTGAAGAATGGCAGACATACTAGAGAGAGGCCAGAGGGTATGTGGGGTGGATTTCTGTAGACTTTTGCTGAAGTCAAATAAGAAATGAAGATAACTTGGCCTAAGGTAGTGGCAGGAAAGGTGGAAAGACCTGAACATATTTAATAGATATTTAACAGGTAAATTTGAAAATGGTGATGGAGTTAGTATGTTTTCTATGGGCTGAGATAGACAATACTATAAGAAGACCAAAGACCAAAATTTAGGAGGGCGGATCATGAGTTCAATCTTGGAAATAGTGAGTTTGACATGTGAATATTTTGAGTATGTAGTTGCCTATTGGGTGTGGAACCAGAGTTTTTGCCATAGAGATTTAATCAATTTGATGAATATGGGTAAAAAAAAAAGAAGAAGATAAAGTGAAAAGAGAATGTAGTGGGCTCTGGGGAGCACTATTTTATGGCTGGGCAAATAATTATGAGTTAGCAAGGAATATTTAGTTAGAAGAGCATGTTAACTAGATTGGAATTGTTGGCAACCACTGAGGGTATACTTGAAGTTGGTGATGATGAATTTATGGCGATTCTTGTCTGCCCTGAGGTGTAACTCTGCCAACAGCACCACAGAGGCGAGGAAGCCTGGTGGCAAGAATGACCTGGAAAGGTTTTGTAAGATATGTGAAATGAGAAGGTTAAATGTCAGAGGATTCAGGCATATGATAACATAATTTACCATTCTTTTTTTTTTTTAACATAGAAAAGGGTTTTTTTAAAAAAAAAAAAAAATTAGGCTTGGCACGTGGCTCACACCTGTAACCTCAGCACTTTCAGAGGTCGAATTGGATGAATCGCTTGAGCTCAGGAGTTTGAGACCTGGGCAATATGGTGAAACCCCGTGTCTGCCAAAAATACCAAAAATTAGCTGGGTAGGGTGGCACGTGCCTGTAGTCCCAGCTACTTGGGAGACTGAGGTGGGAGAATAGCTTGAGCCCAGGAAGTAGAGGCTGCAGTGAGCTGAGATCATACCACTGCACTTCAGCCTGGGTGACGGAGTAAAACCCCACCTGCCCATCCCCCCCACACAATTTAAATAATTCTGAGAAATATCTTTTATGCACAAACATTTGTCTCTTTTAAATGTTTCTTTTGGAGAAATTCCTATAAGAATTACTCAAAGAGTAAGAATAACTTTCAGCCTTTTAAATGACATTGCTAATTTGTTTCCAGATTCCCCAATCTTATTTGCGTGGGGGCAGTGGCTGTTCTAATTTTTATTCTTTGTGTTTTGACAGGCTAAAAGAATGTATCCTTCAAATTCTTCTTTCTTTCTTACCGTCTTTCAGCTGCTGTGTCATGAGTAATTTTCTTCGGTTAAGGTGCATATCTCACACACATATGAGAAGGTCTTCATGTTGCTTTGGAACAACAAAGAAAACTTTCTGGTTATTGAATCTTTGGGTCATAAGCATGTCCCTTCTCAAACCACTAAAGATCTTACTCCATTTTGTTGTGATGTTTTATGATACGGACAAAACTGATACCAAATTGTTCCAAGAAAGGGAAATGCAAAGGTCCCAAGGTGGAGAATGCTTGGGAAGAAAGCCAATGTTACCACAGTGGAAAGAGACAGAGAGAAGTGGAGAAAGAGTGAGAGAGCAAGTACTGGGAGATGAGGCTGAAGAGACAGTGCAGAATCCAAATCATAACCAAGTCCTGTAAGCCAGGGTGAGGAGTGTGCATTTCATTTTGAGTGAGATGAGAAACCACTGGGTGGTTGTAAGTGGGGGAGTGAAGCGGTGTGATTTGCATTGTAAAGCAATTGCATGGTTAGGGTTGGCACACACAGGCAGGGTGGAAGTAGAGGCCTCTTCGGGCTACTGGTTCTCAGGTAGTTCAAGGGCAGAAATGGGGTCTAAAGTAGGCATGAGGTGGGGACTATGCGGTGACACAAATAAGCCCTCCCAGATCAGTTATTTCTATGCTGATGTTTAAATGGAAAAGCCTGAAGAGGACTCTCCCTTCGGCTTTAAGGCCCAGGGTACTGGGTGGGGCAGGGCCTGGACTTGGGGGCCTTCAACTGCTTCTCCCTAACTAGAATGAGGAAGGTCTCAGCATCTCTCTCTCTCTCTCTCTCTCTCTCTCTCTGTCTCTCTCTCTCTGTCTCTCTCTCTCTCTGTCTCTCTCTCTGTCTGTGTGTGTGTGTGTGTGTGTGTGTGTGTGTGTGTGTGTGTGTGTTATAGCCTGAGAGTTTAGTTATCTGTTTCCCCCCAGGCTTGGCTCTTAGCCTTTTCTCTTCAACTCCCTCTAAGGATCTTCTCTTGGGACAAGTATTCAGCAGATACTGAAGGATTATGACTCTAGGTAACTTTCTGACTATTTTCCCTCCTTTTCATGCAGGGTGTGTGAGAGAAGGGTTCCCAGTACAGATTTTTTGGCTTTCTTATGTTCAGATGATATCATCAGGCTAATTGCTCTACAATTCTGATTAGATATCAAATTTATCATACGGTTTTTTGAATTTCCCATTGGTCACAAATAGTATTCATATCCTTTCTTAGAGTTATTAATTAAATCTAAGTTTTGGATGCCTTAGCCCCCACACTTGAATCTTATCCTCCTTCCCCGAAACTCGACCTTAAGCCTATTTAGGAATCCCAGTTGTCATTAAAGAGTAACCCTGTGAATTTTGAGATGCTTTGAAGAGTGCACAGGAATTTGTCATACTGTACTTATTTGTTCTATTTTTGAGTCCATGTGAAATCTCAGCTTCCTCCCTCGCCCCCAGTTTACTTTATAAATGCTCCTGCTAATCTAGCCCCCTTCTGATCTCCCTCATTACTTTGGGCTAGTCTGAAGCAACAGAAGGACTTGCTAAATTTATATATTCTTCCTGAGGCCTGGGGCTTTGTGGGAACAATTGTAAAAATTTACCAAGTCTGGAGAAGAAGGCTTTCGCAAATCTTGAGTGTGCAGGGAGAAGCGAATGTGTCTGGGGTTTCTGAGAAGATATTTGTTTATTCATAAATCATTTATTGAACATCAGCTCTGTACTAGGCATTGAATTTTGAGCTTGCATTAGTCACATAAGTCATAGTTTTTAAAGAGACCAAAGCCTGATAGATGAAGACAGATTTTCAACAATGATTGTCTCAGAGTATTTATAGGTAATATGATTCATTTATATACCAGGCCCAATGAGGAGACAAGGAAACATTTGATAGAGGTTGGAGAAGCTTAGAGGGGTGACATTTTAGTTTTGAAGAGATGATCCAGGTGTAGGATGAGTTAAAAGGGTATGGCATGAGTCATAACTGTGAGATAAGACACAGGCCTGTCATGAGATCTCTAAGTACCTCTGAAAGCTTAAAAGGGTAAAGATAGTGCTTATTCGGATATATCATTAGAGAGTCAGCCAAGGAGAGCCAAGTATGACATATGAGGGCTTTGAATTTATCCTATGGACAAAAGAGAACCTTGAAAGGTTTTAAGCAAGGTTGGTTATATGACCAAATTTTCCTTTCAGAAAACCATTTCTTCTGCAAAAGTTTGCACTGAGATGAATTCAAGTACCATTGCAATAACTCACATAAGACAAAGGCCTCCAATGAAGGTGGGGTGGGTAGTGGGTCGGGCCAGGAGTAGGAGAAGATTGTGTGGGGGTGGTGAGGAGGTGGATGGGATGGAAGGTGTAAATAGAGGTTTCCAAGTCTGGAGAAGAAGGCCTTCTTTTTCCTTAAGAAGGTAGAATTGACAGGACATGGTGAGAGACTCAAAGTGGGTGAGGAGAAAAAGGGAAAAGCATAATTTGGGGGGAAACATGAGTTTAGGCTTAGAATTTAGAACTTTAGGTGCCTATGGAACTTCCAGCTGGAGAGGTCCATTGGACAGCCATATATTTGAGACCATTACTCAAGAAGGCAGTTGACACAGACATCTTAGCCTCAAAGTTCCTTGAATCCTTCATTTTAAGGAGCTTCCTCAGCCTTCACTTCAGCAAACCATATCTACAGTCAAATGTAGATCTTGACGTCACCTTCACATGCTCTAAATTTGAAGAATTAAGGTCTGGTAATGGCAATTTGACCACTGATTCCTTCTATGTTCAAGCTATATTGCTTTATATCCATATCTTTTACTTAATGACTCAATGACATGAAGTCACTCAATGAGTCATTAAGTCAAAGTCATTGAGACTTCATGTCTTGCCACATCTTCTTTTCTCCTAGTCCATCAGAGCTGATATTTTTATTCCTTTCTGTAACCAGTCTGGACTGAAAGGAGCAGTCCTGCCCTTTAATATTTAGTACACACAACTTGCTCATTCTTCTACTTTCTGACATACTTATGCTGCAAACTCTTATGTTGGATCTGGGAAGCTGAATGCTAAAGGGAAGCACATAATTGTGCAGACAGGGACCACCACTAATGTGTAGATTATACTGGTTCCCTCAGCACTTCTGTATAATGTATTTATGTGGTTCTGTCCAGGTTCCTTTACTGAAAACTGTGGGACATTTCAAACCTTCACTGCTTTCTTCCTGTCTCCATTCACGCTGATACCCTGCTTCCAAACTCAACTGACATATGATCTTATTCTCTGCTTCAAACAGTTGAAAGGACTATGTCTGATTCCTTCAACCATCCAGTGTCTTCAAACTTATCCAGGGGTTCACTTAAATGCCTTTTCCTCTGGTCACAAAGGACAAGATAATTAAAATATATTAATATTCTAAGATCATTCTGTGTCCTTCACCTGCTCAGTTCTGTTTTACTTATTCCTTCTTTCTCCTCTACATTAATCTCTCTGTATTGGTTTTTTTCTTAGAGGACTTGGAGTTTAGTATAAATTATGGAATGATATCCTTTAGGACAAAAGAGGGAAGAATGGTGGTTATATAGAATGAAGCACAAGGAATAACCCTTCTCATTTCAGCACACTAAGTACTGACTTAGAACTGCCATTGGGTTCAACTCTCTAGGTTGTGCCCTTGAGATGGTTAACATAGGAAACTGAATTAAGAAAGTTAGAATGTCTGTTTTGAGACCAGGACTCAAGGTGATACCAACATAGACTTGAGCTTTGTATTTTATTTAAACATCTGCCTGTGTTGTGTAAACTTTCCTGTACTTTTGAAACCTAATGATGTGATATCCCAGATATTTAAAATCAGTTGTTTTTAATTTGTTGCATGCTTGCTATGTTTCAAATTCTGGGCTCAAATTATGGAAATATCTCTAAATTCCCTATAAATGTTGTGAGATGCAGCGGTGTGGAGCCACCTCACCAAGGCTTGCAAGAGCTAATTTTGCACATCCCTTCCCAAACTCTGTGTTCAGTGAATCAGCTATAGCAGGACGATTTACACTGTGCGGTCAACACTCACTGCAAATTAAGGCTTTTTATTTCTTCATTTCAAGGACTTGGTTTACCAGCATGCTACTTAAGATAGGTCATATGTCCCCATTTTACAGCTGAAATTTAGGTTCAGAGAAATAACTCCCTAAATTAGGTTAACTGTGAAAGCTACATGAGTTTTTGGGAGGCAAGACAAAATATTCTGTAAGAGAATAAGACATTGTCTTGTCTCTTCTTATTCTCTTCTTAATCTTTTCTTTTTCTACTGAAGTTGTAGAGTGCAATTGGATTTAGACTTTCTCCATAGAAGTTTAAATATCCTTGTGAACTGTATATCTTCCATCTTCTGTTTTTGTTTGTTTGTTTTTGTTTTTGTTTTTTTGTGAGACAGAATCTCACTCTGTCGCCCAGGCTAGAGTGCAGTGGCACAATCTCGGCTCAGTGCAACCTCCGCCTCTGGGTTCAAAGGATTCTCCTGCCTCGATTCCCGAGTAGCTGGGATTATGGGCATGCACAACCACACCTGGCTAATTTTTGTATTTTTAGTAGTATTTTCAAGGTCCCTAATAAGTTATAATGTGAACATTTTGATGTTCTTATATTTCTTTTACTTTCCTCATTTAACAAATGGATCATAAGGCAGTCTTTGAGATCTAGAGGTTGGTGTCTGTTAGGATGTTATTTTTTGTTATGCTTGGTTTTCTGATAAATATATTTGCAAAATGTTCCCAGCACTCAATTTATTAATGCTTGTTCTATTGCTAACCAATTCTATAACCCTAAACAAGTTTTCTCAATTGTTCAGGATGGGGATATGACCAGTGACCCCTAAGGTCATGGCCATTCATGACACTATTAAAATTCCTATGCTTCTGATAAGTAGAGTATACCCCAGGGTGCCCCTAAATTACTTTATTTACGACTTAAATCCACATTAGTATTTACTGTGGAGTTTTAGTCCTAAATAAAGTAATTTCAGTTTAATTATATTAAAGATGTAGCTTTAGAGGTAGTTTCATTATTTTGTTGTGCAATAAGGTTTTTATTTTGTTTGAAAAGTTTCAGGATCTAAAGCTGAGGGAATTCTACTGTGAGGGAAACCCACTGTTCCTGAAGCAGCCAGTGATTTCTACACAACGGGAGAACGTCTGGAGTCTACAGGTAAAGGCTTACCTCTTTCACTTAAGTCTTCAAACTAAAGCCACAATTTAAATTTTAAAGCGTTTTCTTTTAAAACATTCTTGCCAAGCCAGCAAATGATTAATGTAATCCCAGTCCATTGGCAATGTGGATCCTATACATAATCTTTTTGACTTGCTTATAGAATCCAGTGAAATCCTAGGTCACTCTGATTCCCAGAGTGACGTAATTCAGATAAATGGAAATATTTTGTAGGATGAATAAAAGAGAGAAATTTATTTTCACTTTAGCTTTTTCAGTGTTATTTAAAGATGTATTGATTTGTTCTTAGTGGAGTCTTTACCTCTTTCCCTCCCTTTTTACTTGTCTCTATCCCTAGTGGATGAATGAATATGATCCAGAAACTATGTTCACTTCAGCAAAACAAGTTAATGGTATTAAAAGAAGGAACAGGAAAGCATATTAGAGGACTCTTTGTAATAGCCAAGTCAGAGAACATAGATCCTTTCACATTTGACTGTGATTCTCCATCATGAATTTAGATTTCTGAGATCCATTTGGATCTGTAGCTAATGTGCAGGATTGTCATTAAGACTTTTAGGATTTGCATGGGATCAACTTTCCTGGCTGCAGGAAACAACCAATCTTGTCCAGTGGCTTACTTTTTCTTAAAATTAAATTATCGTATGAATAATACCTGTTTATTAGAAAAACAATAAAATACAGATGAGCAATGAAGAAAATCAAAATTTCTTATACTGACTTTTAAAAAGTCTCTTATTACAAAAGTAATACAAGCTCCTTTAGAGACATTGAGGGGAAAAAAGCCAATAGAAGTTAATAAAAATACTAAGAAATCAGGCTGGGCACGGTGGCTCACACCTATAATCCCAGCACTTTGGGAGGCTGAGGCGGGTGGATCACCAGGTCAGGAGATCAAGGCATCCTGGCTAACATGGTGAAACCCTGTCTGTACTAAAAATACAGAAAAATTAGCCGGGCACGGTGGCAGGCGCCTGTAGTCCCAGCTAGTCGGGAGGCCGAGGCAGGAGAATGGCGTGAACCCGAGATCGCGCCACTGCACGCCAGCCTCAGCAACAGAGCGAGATTCTGTCTAAAAAAAAAAAAAACAAAAACAAAACAAAACAAAACAAAACTAAGAAATCAAATTAGTACTCTTCTCTATGACATTTATTCTTTTAGAATTTTTTATGCTTTCAGAATATTTTTGTAATTAAAGATAAAGATGAGTTCAAACTCTATACACTATATAGAGTTGTTTTTCCACTCAGTTATTGTGAATAGCTTTCCAATCAGTACAACAAAACAAAATAAAACCAGACCATGACATCTTTTTTGATAAATACATCGTATTCTGTATATGATAATATCATAATATTTTTATTTCCCCACCGTTGGATGTTTAAGTTATTAATAATATTCTGGCCTTTTGGCCTTTATAAACAAAGATACAAGGCTGGGCACAGTGTCTCATGCCTGAAGCCCCAGCACTTTGAGAGCTCATGGCAGGAGGATTGCTTGAGCCCAGGAGTTTGAGACCAGCCTGGCCAACAGAGTGAGACCCCATCTCTACAAAATTTTAAAAACCTTAGCCAGGCATGGCGGTGTGTGCCTGTGGTCTCAACTACTCAGGAGGCTGAGATGAGAGGATCCATTGAGCCCAGTAGGTTGAGTCTGCAATGAGTCGGGTTCCTGCTACTCCACTCCAGCCTGGGCAACAGAGAAAGAGCCTGTCTCCAAAACCCCCCCACAGTCAAAAAGCAACAACAACAAAACGCAAAGTGATAGTGACCATTCTCATAGTAAATTTCTAGTTCCTGTGCATATTATCCCTAAAAATGTAACTGCTGCCCCAAAGAACTGACATCTTGTATAGTTTGATTTACTTTTTTCAGATTCCCTTTCACAGAATATTTTCACAAACAGCATTATTTCCTACTCTTCTGTAACAGAAAAACATCTCATTTGAAATTGAGTTTTAAATGATTTGAGTAACTGTTGTATTTAATATTTTACTCCTTTATAACTTATTTTTTCTCCTTTCATCAGTCATTTTGTATAATAATAGTGGCTAACACTTATTTTATGCTTATTATGGACAAGGTACTGTTCTAAGCACTTACACAGGAATAAACTAATTTAGTCCTCTACTAACCCTAAAAAGATAGGTATCATTATTGACCACTTTTTAATAGATAAAGTAACGGAGATCCAGGGAAGTCAAATAACTTATGTGAGGTCACAGAGCTACTAAATGTTGGAACAATGATGCCAACTTAAGTGGTTGGGTTCCAGAGTCCCAGCTGCAATATTGGTTCAGAAAGGGGATATAGGGAGCTGAGAGAAATAGAGACAGGGTCGTCCTGGGTTGGAGGAGGTTCTGGTTTGTGGAGGAGGCTGAATTAGCAGTTAACCCAATCTGGTAGCTGTCTTACAGAGAGCCTTCGAGGACAAGAACCTTGTCTGTGAGGGCTGTGAATGAGAGAGAAATTGTTCTAATTTTCAGAACTATTGGGTCCAGGAGCACAAACGTTAATTTTTACAATACATCAGTGGAAGTTGGTATTTTTGCCTGTAATATGTAAATGCTTTGGGTAGTTTTAAGAGTATCTCTGGAATTTTTCTCAGAAAAGTGACTTAAATTGATTTGTACTTAAAGTAAGAGTTATTTCTACTGGGCAATTAGTCAATGTTACTGATTAAACTACTTGCTGTGTCAAAGAATTCCAGGAACTATGATATGGGTTATGCCTTGGTAAAGATTTTAAAAACTTTACCTCACCTCAGAGATTTATGAAGTAAAATTTAATGCTAATAACTATATTATAGAAAAATTAGCCAGAATATACTGCATTAGTAGGTGCCAGGCTAAATGGTTTACCATTTTTATGTAATTTAATTCTCTAAACTCTATGTGATAGTATTGGAAAGGATCCCAATTTTACAGATGAGGTATTCAAGATCAGGGAACTTAAGGGTTCACCCAAATGTGATCACACAGCAGATAAGTCATAGAGCCAGAATTTACATCTATGTTTGTATTTGACTCTGACTTTGAATTTTTGCTCTTGATGCTATGTTTTAGTGCTTATTATACACATCATACACCTGATTATACAGTAGTTCCAAAATGCATCACTCCTGAGGATTCATATTTGTTTTTACATTTTATATTTTTCATATTATATAATTTTATGTGTATAATTTAATAACTCAAAAATATGTAGGGAAAAATAGGACATATAAAATTAATTTCATTTGTGATGAATTATAATTAACTTCCAAATATTCTAAGAAAATAGCATATAAGCTATCTAAAAGGAGCAATTTGAGTATTTTGAAATATTTTTATAGACCATTTTGGTCTATAAAAGAAAATTGCATTAAATGCATCTCTAAGAGATGTCCTAAAAGATACCATTGGTCATGCCAATAGTATTTTATTTTATATATACTCATATTTCCAAGTAATAACGTTGTATTTTAATGGTGTATGTTATCCTTCCAAAGTAACACATTGGCAACAAGTAAAAGAAAAATATAAATAATAGGTGATGTAAGAGCGGTCAGATATACTGATTGCAACAAACATGTTTGGGTCCAGAAATCATAAATGGAAAAAGTGATCTATATGAACCTATTTTTAGGTCCTTTGTATTTCAGCAAATGCTTCTATCATCTGCTATTTTCAGTAGTGAATCCTTGTCCATGAGTTTTCTACAGCTTTACAGTAAGACTTGGCCATTGAATTCATGTAACTAAAAGCCTACCTATAAAATCAGTATTTCTTTAAGAATCACAAGCTATGCTCTGCTTAAGTAGTTGGAGAAAGGGTGATAATAAACATCTGATTTAAGCACCCTGGTAATATTAGTGTGAAAGCATGACCTCAGTCATGCAACCACCCAGGAGAATGAGCTTAAGTGGGTAGGAGTTTGTGCTGTTGAAGGATCAGACAAATAAAGAATCCATGCTCAGAGCTGTTTACTGTATAAAGGCAGCTTTCTCGGGTGCTTGTTAATTGGGAGGGATAGGGTAATAGGAAATGGGCACAGCAATTTATAAGATTTTGCTGTTATGTTTTCAGTTTTTAAAGAATTTAATTGGGGTGAATGTGTGAAAGATTATGTGTGTATATATGTATTTTCAAAAATTCCTATCAGAGCTTTATGTGGACTATTTCAGTACTACTGGGAAATCTTTCACTTATGTCAGGAAAAAATGTACCAAATAAATCATCCCCAAACATGATTGAAATTTCAAGCAGTGTTTTTGTAACATTTATACAGAACTTCCATGCTACTGACACAAACTGGAGAAAATTTAATGGATTCAGGCAAATGTTTATTTATTTTCTTTGCTTGGTCAGTGAAGATTTAATTTTATGCACTATGTAATATATTTTTATTAAGATGATAATAGCCCTAGTGAAAGGCAACTTCCATTTTCTTCTTCCCTTTATTATTTAGTATTTTATTACTATTATTGCAAGTCAATTTTCTGAACATATCTAGGTAGATAGGTTTAACTAAGATTAAATTCAGATATTTGGTTCATATAAATCATTGCTTTTTTGATGGCACTATTCAGGTTCTCAATGCAGCAAGGAATTTAGGCCAGTGCTTCTCAAATTTCAATATGCATATAGATTACCTGAGGAACCAGTTAAATTGCAGATTTTGATTCAGTAGGTCTGGAGTGTGTCTGACATTCCGCATATCTAATAAGCTCCCATGTGATGCATTCTGTGAACCACAGTTTAAGTAGTTAGGATTTAGACCTTAGCGAATATGACAAAATTCATTTTTGAATCCAGTCTGAATGTTTGTACAGTCTTTGCTTATTGTAATGAGAGGTGCCAGATTTAAACCTAAACTATGTCTAACTTTATAAAATGTGTAATGCAAATGTATTATGACTTGTAAGAGATGTAGAAATATGACAAGGTAAGAAACTTATTATTCTTATATTGATGAAAACCAAACTTATTTGCAATGCCAGTCATTTACAACACAATTCATTACATACACTGCAGAATCTTAATTTAACAGAATCTAGATAATAAACCATACATTTTATCCAGTGAAGTAGAAATCAATGTAATGTAAAATAGTTTTGAAAACAATCTGCGGAACTGTATTTTTTTTTCAATTTAGGAAATAACATCAAGATTTGTAATGAATCAGCTAGCAGAAAATAACCCTTTCCTAATGGATGGCATAGAACGGTACCCACAAGTCAGGAGCATGATCTCTCAGGGAAAAACATGTGCAATATGTGGGCAGCACTTTATAACCGTATGGCTGGAATGTGTTCGATTTGTTTCTCCACCAAAGGTAAATGATGCTTTTTGTGCGAATATGACCATAATACCTATTCCTACCCTTTTTCTTATCTAAATCAGTCAATACTAACTAGAGTTGTACCTATGATTGGCTTATAGGATAGTATGCTGTAAATTATGGATCGACAAATTTGGATAAGTATCTGTAATAATCATCATCACCCATTCTATTTACATTCATAGATGCCTAAATTTATCAGAATACATGCATTCTAGCAACATCATGAAAGTTGAAAGTTTTTAATTAGTAAATCCCTTTTGTTCATCAATATTAATAATAAAACCAGAACTATATTCTTCTCAGAAGAAGAATTGGTCAATAGTCTGTTGTGGAATTCTTGGTGTAGAAAAGGTGAATGTGCTGGCTAGTTTATATCATGATGGTGTTCTAGAACACTGAATATGCATGAATGTGCACCTGCAACATTATGTCACTCAGGAGTTGTGAATCCCAGGACAGTTCACATAGCCCATAAGGCATGTTCTAGACCAGAGCTCAGCAAACTCCTTTTTCTGTAAGTGGCCAGATAGTAAATATTTTAGGCTTTGTAGACAGTGTGATCTGTATGACTACTACTTGACTCTCCTTTGTAGCATGAATGTAGCTCTAGATAATATGTAAATAAGTGTAGTTGTGTTCTAATAAAACTTTACTTGTGAATTTAAATTTCATATAATGTTAACATGTCATGAAATATTATTTTATTTTGATTTCTTTTTCAACCATTCAAAAATGTGAAAACCTTTCTTAGCTTACAAGTCTTATGAAAACAGGAGGTGGGCCAAATTTGGCCCAGGGACCATAGTTTTCCCACACCTGTTCTAGACTATCCAACATTTGCTTTTAATACCAGAATTCCTTTCTACTCTTGGTGAGTCCTTGGCCTTCCTTGGGCTAGCAGAGTATAATATTGGGGGATAATTTTAAATAAATTAATAAAAACAGCTGCAGTTTCTACCATTCTGAAAATTATCATCTAGTGAAGGAGACAAACAAATAAGTAAACACAAATGTAACATGAATTGTGACTAACATGACATAAAAGAATGGTATATTAGTTTGCTAGGGCTGACATAACAAAGTACTACCAACTAGGTGACTTAAAATAAGAGAAATTTAGGCTGGCTCTGGTGGCTCATGCCTGTAATCCTGGCACTTTGGGAGGCCGAGGGGGGTGGATCACCTGAGGTCAGGAGTTTGAGACCAGCCTGGCCAGTATGGTAAAATCCCATCTCTACTAAACATACAAAAATTAGCTGGGTGTGCTGGTGGGCACCTGAATCCCAGCTTCTCAGTAGACTGAGACAGGAGAATCACTTGAACCTGGGAGGCAGAGGTTGTAATGAACCAGTGTTGTGCCACTGCCCTCCAACCTGGGCAACAGAGCAAGACTCTGTCTAAAAAAAAGAGAAATTTATTAAATTTATTGTCTCACAGTTGTAGAGGCTAGAAGTTTAAAATCAGGTATCATTTAATTTGATCATCTTGGCAGAAACACAATTCAGCCTATAACCAATGGGTTTTACAAGGAAGAGTATCAGGGAAGCCTCTCTTTAAATCTGGGATAAGGGAAGTCCTCACGGAGGAAAGGATATTTTAAATGACACCTAAAGGAAAAGAAGGTCAGGTAGAATTGTGGAAGAGTGTTTCCAGGAAACTGTTCCAGTGGGAACAGTGTGTATTAATGGGAAATCACTTTTTGATTTGAGGAACTGAAAAATGGTTCAGTGTGATTAGAAAGTATTAATCGACTAGGAGTTGAGATAGGCGGAAATTAGATCACAAAATATCATGTAGTTTACATTAGGAATTTGGCTTCTATTCAATGTGTGATGAGACATATTTGAGGAATTTTAAGTAAAAGAGTGGTGCGTCCTAATTTACATTTTGAAAAGATAACATTTGCATAGAGAATGAATTAGAGGGCAAGGAAGTGAGATTAGGCAGTGGGCTATTTGTACTAGACCAGCTGAGAGATAATGATCATAGTGGCAGTGGAGGGAAATTGATGGATTGGAGATGTATCTTGGAGAAAGAAGTGATAAGACTTAGATTTCCAGGCTTTTTTGGCCTACAGAACTGTGTGAAGCAGATTTTTAAAAATTAATTTATTAATTAATTTATTTATTTATTTTTTAACTAAAATAGGAAAGACTAAGGGAGAAGTAGGTTCGTTGGAGAGAGATAGAAGTTCTGTTTTTGCACATGGGTAAGTGTGAGACTCCTGCAAAATTTGGGAGCCTGAGCAACCCAGAAGCCATAGACTCCTATCTAGTCTGTTAGGCATACTGAGAAGTCTAGGACTCATTGTTAGCTGTGAGTGTGTGTGCACGCGGATGGGAAGATTTTGGTAGGGAACTAGATATATGACCTCTAATATCATCTCTATCTCTAAGGAGTTTGATTCTAAGTCCTGTTGTTTGAGTGATTTAGGGTATCATTATACTCCATTAGTCTTTGTGCCAATAAAGGATCTGAGTTGTGAATATGCTTATACCTATCTTTTTTTTTTTGTATCTTTTTTTTTTTTGTTTTTCTGAGACAGAATCTGGCTCTGTCACCCAGCCTAGAGTGGTGGTGATCTTGATTCACTGCAACCTCCATCTCCTGTGTTCAAGCCATACTACTGCCTCGGCCTCTTGAGTAGCTGGGATTACAGGTGGCCACCACCACACCTGTTTTTTTTTTGTTTTTTTGTTTTTTTGTTTTTATAGTAGAGATGGGCTTTTACCATGTTGACCAAGCTTGTCTCGAACTCCTGATCTCAGGTGATCTGCCTGCCTTGGCCTCCCAAAGTGCTGGGATTACAAGCGTAAGCCACTGTGCCCGGCCTCAGTGTATCTTATCACCAACCACTCACAAAATTTACCAAAGAATCTTTTAAAGATTCTACTAGACCTACAAAATCAGAGTTTGTAGCCTTAGGATCCTGAGCATCCACATTTTTATGAAGATTTCTAGTTGATTTTCATGTACAGTCAGGGCTGGGAATCTCTGCTGTCCCTATTTAGGGCTGTCCGAGTACCACAGGGCAATGGCTGTGTCTTACACACCTTAGTAAGCAAGGCCTCCTTGGTTTCTTACACATAACAAAAAGTTGAATATAGAAAAAGTTGAATGAATATTCACTGGTTGAATATATGAATTAATGAATTGTTAGTGACAAAGGTGTAGTATAGCTAATACTGAAAAAAGAAAAGGAGGTGTTGGTGAAGGGGTAAATCCACTGTGGAGTACTGGAAGATGACAAACATCTTAAAATGGCCTCTATGCTGGGGAGAATTCTTACTATGGCTGCCTTCAGGCACACTCTAGAGTTTGCTTTGTTAGTCTGCTTCTTAGACTCTATGCTGAAAGTCTTTCATTTTACTCCGCTGTAAGCTGAACAAAGGCTTCTGCATACAAGTATGCCATGTCCCCAAGAATCTCCAGAGCCTGGATTAGGCCTTTCACCTTTCACAGCCCATAGCTTCCCCAGGGCCAATCTATGAGCGCGTGTAAATGCTGATAATGTATTCTTACTAGCATTGTTAGTTGTTTCGTAAGTTTACATTTCTAACTCCTGGATGAGATCATCACTACTTATGTTGAGAGATACATTATCTTTCTCAAAACTGTAATTGTGAAACTTCCTTTCATGAACTTCACTATATGTGTTGTTCATGATGAGGTTCAACAAGGACAACTTTTTTTCCCACCAACTTTTTAGTTTGAGACATTGGAAAACAACACATAACTTGAATGAATAATACAACGAACATTTGTATACACTTTACCTAGAGTTGCCGATTTTAAATGTTTTTTTCCATTGGCCTTGTCTCTTACTATTTTTTGCCTTTAAGGCTGCATCTTGTCCAAAACAAATTTAAGATTGAAAGAAGCCAAGAATGTAGCCTACCTAGAAAGATTGTATTATTACTTTCTAGGGCAAAAAATAAAAGAACAGATTCTAATTATCAAAAATATGAATGAATAAATGAATGAATGGATAAATAAATCTATCCTTCATACCAAGTAGAGAGCTTTTATCAAGAGTTACAATGAATAATACAATATTTATGGGCCAGAAAATATGTAGGTTATTTTAGCTATACTAACCCATGCTTAGGACATGGAGGCTCACATTACTGGCCTGTTTACTTTCCAAGAAGCAAAGTACAGATTTTACAACAGCCACTTTACGTAGTTCATTTATAATCCTGTAGAATGAAATCCACAAACAGTCATCGGAGTTCACATCACCTGATGTCAGGTATTTACACATCACCTGATGCCAGGTATTCACATCACCTGATGTCAGGTATTTACTCTGAACTAGCTCTGTGGATCCTGATAGACAGCCTGATAGACAGTATCCACAGAGCTAGTCCAGAGTAAAAGATCTAAGTCAGCTATGGTTGTGGTGTGGAGCTACTACGATTTTTCTCACAATGTCCTTTACCAGAGTTTTTGACACTGCCAAGTACTGTAAAATGTTGCATGTGAATTGGGAGACTAAAAGGAAGGCTGGAAGTGTTTTCCTCTTGATCCAGTATGTACAAATTATGTTTGTACTAGACGTATTTATGTGTGGTTAAGACAAAGAAATAAAAGCGGAAGAATCTAATCAGAGAAATCATTCTCAACTCAGTTACATGTATATTGGGCCTTAGTGTAGTGGTTGCCTATAAAAGTTCTCTATGAATAAGAAACAGTGATTTAAGTTGTTCAGTTTTTCAATACCTCAATGCTCTTGCTATGGAAATGTCTTTGTCAAAGTTGAGTTGGTGTTTACATCAGAAAGTTTTGAAGTCTTCATGGCATTTAGCAAAATTTGTAGTAATCGATTTACTTGGTGTTGGTGTCTGTCTCTACCATTGAGTACTAAGCTCAAGGAATTCAAGAACCATTTTGGTTTTGTTCATCATTATAGAGAGAGAGCTTGGGACAATACCTGATAAATATTTTATTTCTACAGGATGATAAATCAGATCTAGATTTGAATACCAGTTCCTCCTTTAATTAGTTTGTCAACATATTACACCTCTATGTATCATAAGAAAAATCTGGCAAAGGTGCTGCTAAGGAGGGCTAATGTTAAGATTTTTAAAAGCCCAGAATCTAGAACTAACCAGGTAGGCAAAAAGAACATTAAAATAGTGGTTGAGCAGGAATTTGAAACTTAAAACCATCTGGACCTTAAATACAAAGAGAAAAGAGAGCTCATCGGTGGGAAAATGAGGATAGAAATGTATGTTGGTCCTCAAGATGGGAGTAAATATGTAATCTTGATCACATATGTAGCTATCTGTGAATCATTCACATTATCATCTGGAATGGATTGTTATATTCAAGAGACATTTAATGAGTACAGCATGTCAGATTACTTGGAAACAGTTTTCAAAACATCCTGCTTTCCACTGGCGATGTTCTGAACACCTTGGACAAGTTGCCATGTTTAATTGTGCTCTGACAGATTCCTCTCAAAACCATCTGATGTGCTGCTACTCTTATTTCATATCTCTCTTTCAGAAACTACAACCTAATACAAGCAACGGCAGCCAGAATTTATTTGGTACTGAGTGTGCGTCTGGTGCTCTGCTAAATATGTCACCTGGAATACCTCAATTAATGTCCAAAATAACTCCATGACACCTATAAGAAATCCCAGGAAATGAGAAATCAAGTAATTTTGCCAATTTCAGAAAGCTTCCAAGTAGAGGATATGGGCAGGGAACTCATACATGTTATTCCTGATCCTTAACCAGAAGATCTAGGCTATGTTTCCTATGCCTTTCCAACCTAGTTATTCCCCATTTACTTCAGCTGAACTTAAGACATTTATGTTAAAGATCCTTTTTCTGTCATCATTTATTTCTCCACTGAAACTTTTAAATTTTTTTCTAACTATGTGTTAGGCTATTTGCCAGGGCTGGGAATACAGAACGCTGACCCATGAGAAACTCACATGTTCCCAGGAGAAGTGGGATAATAAGGACTGGAATCTGACAAGTTAGGTTGATGTCCAGCCCTACCACTTGCCACCTGTGTCCTCTTACTTGCCTCTTCAAGGCTAAGCTTCCTCATCTGTCAAATGGCAATAGTAATAATACCCATCCCACAGAAATGTGGTTAGGGATCATGAGGTAATGCATAAACAGTGCAACGGAGGTAGCATATAGTAGGTGCTTAATAAGTATAATTTTTTATGTGTGGGTGTGTGTGTGTGTGCGCGTGTGTGTTTTGTAAACCAAGGCTTTCAAACAAGAAAGAGAGAATGATTGCATTCTTGTGATAAGTAGATGTGAAGCTGCACAGGATGCTGTGAGAAGAAGGCATCTCCAGTAAATGGGATTGTCCCTGGTTTAACCTTGGTGCCTACCACAGTGATTGTGTTTGGAGAATCCATAATAAATGTTAAGTTATTTTAAGAGGCATTTCTTAGAAATGTGCTTTGAAGGCTAGGGAGGCATTTAGAATAGATAAAGAACTAGTGGATAGGCATTTCAGGCTAGGCCATTGCCTGTGCAGAGGTAATATTGTGCAAATATAAATTGCACAATGAGTACAGGGAAGTCACGGAAGGTGAGGTATGAGAGATGAAGTTGGAGAGAACAGCAGTGTGAGGTTACAATGACTCTTGTGTGTGAAGTTTGAGCTTAATTTCAAAAGCTAGTGTATAAGTTGCTGGGGCTGCATAACAAAGTATCACAGACTGGGTGGCTTACACAACAGGAATTGATTTATTAACAATTCTGGAAGCTAGAAGTCTGAGAGCAAGGTGCCAGAAGGGGTTGGCTTCTCCTGCAGCCTCTCTTTTTGGCTTCTACATGGCTGGTTCCTTCCTGTGTCTTCACATAGTCTTCCTTTGATACATATCTGTGTCCAAATTTCCTCTTCTCATAAGAAAGTCAGTCATATTGGATTAGAGCTCACTTTACTTGACTTCATTTTTAACCTAAGTACCACTTTAAAGACCCTATCTCCAAATACAGTGACATTCGGAGACACTGGGGTTTAAGATATATGGATTTTTGGGTGATGCAGTTTAGCCCGTAACAGCTACTTAGAGTTGTTGAAGTAGGGGTTAGCAAAATGACATTTTTGCTTGACAAAGAGAGGTTAGACCTGGTGATGTGGATTTAAAGATTGTTTATATAAGTGTGACACTCAAAGCCCTGGGAATGAAGATTACCCAAGGAGATCTACCCAGTAGGGTGAGAAGACCAGAAGGACAGAACCTTGGAGGACAATATTATTAAAAGGTGGCAAAAGCAGGAGTCAGCAAATGAGAATGAAAAGAAACAATCAGGGGCAGAAAGGCAAAACACGGAGAGTGGCACGAATTCTTCAGCCATAAAACACAGATGCGCAATAAACAGGGCTTTCTTGCTTTTTCTTCTGCTGAACATAGCTTTTATTTGGGCCCTCATTCTACTGGAAAATTTACCTCGTTAATTCAAGGCTTATGCGGTAATTTTAGGATTTCCTAACTCATTTCAGGTTTTATCTTGATCACTTAGAATTTCCTTCCCCTCCGTTCTCCCTATATTATCTAATTCTTGGAGTTTTTAAGTAGTGTCATGGTATTAGTAGGTAGGAGCCATATGTCCTGCCAATGTCCTGTTTCATGTTGGCATCCTCTGGGTGTATGATCTTCCTATCTAGATCGAAGCTCCATGGTGGTTTCTACTTCCCATTGGTCATGCTTCTTCTTCCATGTACCCTGTGTCTTCTTGTTCTGATGTTGAAGTCCCTTTTGTTTGCTGCTTCTCTTTCAACCACTTCTACACTATTCTCTAGGTGTAAGAAAATTTTGGCTGCTCTCTTACTCTATTATGGGCTCAAGAATGAGCTGACTAAAGATGCCAAGTTGACAGATCCAGGGCTGAGGAGAAGAAATAGCACTGAAAAATTAAAAGAGGAAGGTGGTGTCCTTTGTGTCATTAAGTGGCAGGGCTGGAAGCAGGTTGCATTGGTAAAAAGCCTGATGGGGCCAGGCGTGGTGGCTCATGCCTGTAATCCCAGCACTTTGGGAGGCTGAGGCGGGTGGATCACCTGAGGTCAGGAATTCAAGACCAGCCTGGCCAACATGGTGAAACCTCATCTCTACTAAAAACACAAAAAATTTAGCCAGGCATGGTGGTGGGCACCTGTAATCCCATCTACTTGGGAGACTGAGGAGGTGGGAGAATCACTTGAACCCAGGAGGCAGAGGTTGTAATGAGCCGAGATCATGCCATTGCACTTGCACTGCAGCCTGGGCAACAAGAGTGAAACTATGTCTAAAAAAAAAAAAAAAAAAAAAAAAAAAAAGCCTGGTAAGAATACAGAAGTGAAACCAGCAAGTCTTGACTAATCTCCAAGAAATGTAGCTGTAATAGGTAGGAGTGCTATAGAATATTCTTTGGAGGGTAATGAAGGCTTGAAGAAAGATTTTGAAAATGGGAAGATATGTGCATGATTGTAGGCTGTGGAAAGAGCTAGTAAGGAGGATGTAATATTAGTCTGTCTTGTACACCAATTCAGGAAAAGTTTAATGCTGTGATTAGGTACTGCTACTTTAAAAAATTAATATAATTTTCAATAGAATGTTACTGCGTGATGAGCCTTATCTATTCCATCATCTTAAGGGAATGAGTAAACCAAGAAGAGGAGATATGAAAGGTTTTAAACAACTAGAAGATGGGTAATGGTAGTGGTTTTCCACTTACAAAATGCTTTTTCCATATTTTTTTCTTTGAACATCTTTATTGAGTTCGTACTATATGCAAGGTACTGTGCTAAGCTTTCTGGATCCAAAGATGAATAAGATGCAGTTCATGGTATTGAGGAAATCACAGACTATTAAAATGTAACGTTAGAAGCCTTATCATAGCCGGGCGCGGTGGCTCACGCCTGTAATCCCAGCACTTTGGGAGGCTGAGGCGGGCGGATCACAAGGTCAGGAGATCGAGACCACGGTGAAACCCCGTCTCTACTAAAAATACAAAAAATTAGCCGGGCGCGGTTGTGGGCGCCTGTAGTCCCAGCTACTCGGGAGGCTGAGGCAGGAGAATGGCGTGAACCCGGGAGGCGGAGCTTGCAGTGAGCCGAGATCGCGCCACTGCACTCCAGCCGGGGCGACAGAGCAAGACTCCGTCTCAAAAAAAAAAAAAAAAAAAAAAAAAAAAAAAAAAGAAGCCTTATCATAAAGCATTATATACCCATGCTATAGAGTCACAGACAGAACAAACAATTACTTTGGTGGAGGCTTAGAGGTAACTTTCCTCATGGGATGACATTTAAGTAATAGAGTTTCTGGTCCTCATATTAACTTTGTGACTTGGTTTTCATTGTCTTTATTCACAGTTGAGGTAACTAAGACTAAGCAAAGTTAAGTAGTTTGTTCACAAATTTCAAATCTATCAAATAATAGAATTAGGACTTTAGCTTACCTGACACCTCCTGATACTACCTTCTGTCTCTTTTTCCTGCACAAGAACATGCACATTTTCATTTTGAATCATAAGAGAAAGTGCAAATAAATTTATTGATTGATGATGATACCATTACTCCCAATAGCTACCTTTGTATGTTTGAAACATTGTCATGTGAAAGAGAGATGAGGCTTTTCTTCTGCTGACTTGCAGAGTAGAAAATAGAACCACTGGCCATTCAGGTCAGATAGATAGAACTTTCTTACAGGATTTTAAACACAGACATGCACACACAGAGACACACACAGACATACACACACACACACAGGTTAACATCAATCATCACTGAGGAAACAACAAACTTGGAAGCAAGAGTAGGAAAATAAGGAGAATTGATATCTATATAATTTCACTTTAAAAATTAAAAGAGAATACATTTTTATAAATTAAATATGTCTGAGGGCATTATAAAAACATCAACATAATGGCATAAGAATATAGCATGAATTAAAAACATAATGGTTAAAAGAAAAACCCATTAGCTAGGATCTACACCCTTTGAATGTCCTAGCTAATGGCAGAAAATGTTCAAATACTGAAAAAAGACAATTTCAGATTGAAAAAGCACTTTGAGTGCCAAGCACAACAAACAAGAACAAATCCATACATAGACACATTTTAGTAAAACTATATACCACCAAAGTTTAACTATTAAGAGCTAAAGATGAAATGTTAAGAAAAGATAGATCACTTACAAAGAAGCAGCAATGAACTGACATCAGATTTCTCACTGACACTAATAGATGCCAGAAAAAACAATGGCATACTATTTTCAAGCACTAAGGGAAAATAACTCAAAACGTAGACTTACACATGTAGATATATTGATAGGCAGAAGGCATGGGAGTGTCAGAAAATCATAACAAGAAAAAACTTTTAAAGGAAAATAGTTTTGCTTTGTAAAAGCCATTGATTTTAGACAGTGCAGAGCCACGGGGGCCGTGGCCCAGAGTCAGAGTTGGAGTGGTGGTGACCAGCTGCAAGCATCCGTGTTGCGTCCTCCTGGGGAAGAGGAAAGGCTCGGTTGGAGCCAGCAGTTTCCGACTCCCTGGAGGTCATTTGGAGTTCGGTGAGACCTGGGAAGAATGTGCCCAAAGGGAAATCTGGGAAGAAGCAGCTTTTCACCTGAAAAATGTTCGCTTTGCCTCAGTTGTGAATTCTTTCATTGAGAAGGAGAATTACCATTACGTTACTGTATTAATGAAAGGAGAAGTGGATGTGACTCATGATTCAGAACCAAAGAATGTAGAACCTGAAAAAAATGAAAGTTGGGAGTGGGTTCCTTGGGAAGAATTTCCTCCTCTGGACCAGCTTTTCTGGGGACTGTGTTGTTTAAAAGAACAATGCTATGATCCATTTAAAGAAGATCTGAACCATCTGGTGGGATACAAAGGAAATCATCTCTAGGTGGCCGAGAAGATTTCTTGGTTTTCTTTAAAAACACAAGAATAAGGTCTGGTTAGGGAATGAAAAATGTCTACATTTCAGAACAACTCCATTTTATCTAAAAAAGATCTTATGATTGCCAATTTATTTGCAATCTCTTAATGTATCCACCACCCTTTCAGCCAGTACTTGAGAAATTTTTTCTGAAATATGTCATTGAATTGTATTCCAGACACAGCATATATGATATATACTGATATTATGGGTAATCTGCTTTCCATATTTACCTATGATATTTACTGTACAGTTTGTCATTACTAGCTTGCATGGAGTAGGATGCAGTCGAATTTGCATTAGTGTTTCTGTTCAAATAGAGACCTGAATTCAAATATTGTAGTTTAGGTTCAAACACAGTATGCCTGTTGCAAAATTTACCAAATTTGTTGATTACCTCTTTTATTAAAGAAATGTTGGGGAGAGGGTAATAAATATATTGTGACAATCTTTGCAACTTACAGGGAATAGGACAGGTCATTAGGGTGTATTTCCCAGGTTTCCAATTGAGAACCTAAACCAAGAGAAGTGAGACAAACCATCTAATGTCTGTATCCTCCTATTAACAGGCTGTGTGATGTTGAGTTTCTCACTTACTCTCTCTGAGGTCCAGGGTCCTTATACGTAAAATGAAGAGATTCGTCTAGAGCATTGGTTCTCAAAGTGTGGTCGGGGGTCCTCAAGAGCCTTTCAAGGGTATTCTAGGTCAAAGCTGTTTTTATAACATTTAGACATCATTTCATCATTTATAGTTTTTCCTTTTTTTTATTTGAGAAGTAGTCTTGCTCTGTTGCAGTGGCACGATCCCAGTTCATTGCAGCCTCCGTCTCCTGGGTTCAAGCAATTCTCCTACCTCAGCTTCCTGAGTAGCTGGGATTACAGGCACCCACTACCACACCTGGCCAATTTTTGTATTTGTAGTGGAGATGGGGTTTCACCATGTTGGCCAGGCTGGTCTGGAACTCTGGAGCTCAAGTGATCTGCCCACCTCAGCCTCCCAAAATGCTTACAGGTGTGAGCCACCACGCCTGGCCATCATTTATCTTTTTCACTCATTTTTTTCATGAGTGTGTAGAGGAGTTTTTGAGAGGCTATCTGGTGTGATATTGTAAAAGACTGAATGCAAAAGCAGATATGAGAATCCAGCTTTCGTCTGTCATCAGACATTGAAGAGATTTGGAAAAATGTAAAGCAGCAGTACTCTTCTCACTAATGATTTTTGTTGTTGGTGGTTAGAAAAATGGTTATTTTTTAGTGGGTTTTAATATGTGAAAAAAATAAAAATAGCTATTTGTCAAAAATGTTATTTATGTGTTTATACATAATGGGTTTTTGTTACTTGTAAATGATTAATAAAAATTTTAAGAAAAAAACATTGATTCTAGCCTTATAAAAATCATTAAACTAATAATATTTAGTAAGTATATGATACTAAAAAAGTATGTGACAATGGAATTAGAATAAATGTGTACAGCTTGTTAATCATGCTAAATAAATTTAAGGATGCTTAACATATTTAAAAATCGATAAAGAAAATTGAGATTTAAATATATATTACTAGATATTAGCAATTAAAAAAAAATTAAATGCCATTTTTAAGTTCCATGTTTCCAGAGTTGAAACAGAGTGAAAACATGCACAGAATACTTGGGGATGATAATCAGATTAACCACACTGGTAAACAATTGCTTTTATATATCTCTAGATTTTTATGTTAAGTAGACAGCAATTATACAAAAAAAAATAGTTTGCCTGGAAGCCTTTCTTTCTGTTAAAAATTTTTTAATTTGTTAATTATCTCTTCAGAAACTAAACTTAGAGACTGCTGACCTTTATAGCAAATGCTTTATCAGGAAGGGAGAACATATTTGATAATGCCAACGTCTGGTTGCCCCTGTTGTGCTTTACCCAATGTTCTGCTTCTTACGGGGTTTACACTCAAAGGAGGGAGACACTGGATGATAAATGGGTCTTTATTCTCAACATAAAACACAGAACAACCAAATATCAAATTGTAATTGCTTCTATTCAGGTGAATGTAAAATTATGTCATGCTTGCTTTATGAAATAATGAGATGAGGATTGGAAAATAGTCAAACAATTTTATTCAGTCTCAAATATCAACCTTGATCATAGTTTCTCCAGATGCCTTTGTCTTTTTCTAAATGCTATAGTTCTGCCATCAAAGTTGAGTTAGTCCTTAGCAATTACAAAATGATCAATAATTTCAAGGTAGTTGATATTTCAATATTAGCTACTAATGATATAAATCTTTGAAATAGCAACAAAAAATTATCCTTTTTAGTTAGTACTAACTTTGCCCGTATTTGAACAATGACTTAGACGTAACCTAAATAGTCTCATAAAATTCTTTCCAGACACTTGAGTGATCCTGTACCCAAGACATGCATTTAATAGTTTTCATTTCTTATAGTCTCGTTAGTTGAACTTAACATTTCCCCAGATTCCTTTAAAGTTGAATAATTTAGGGAAGGAATGGTTTGGAACATGAACTCTCAACCCTGTGTTAAATGATGTAATGTAATTAAAACTACCCTCAAAAGAGATTAGACTGAGTAGGTCTCCCTATACATGAGCAAAAAACGTTCATCTACTTTATGAAAATAAATGAAAATTTGTAACTTTAATTCCTTTTTTATGACAAGCTGCCAGTAATGAAACATAGGATTACATTTAATAATTTTACTCATTACTTACAAAGTAAAATCTTACTTTGCAGTAAAAGGTTATTACTGTTAAGATACCACTGACATTCATTTATGAAACTGATCATTTCAACCAGTCAGCTGTGAAAATGAATGTAGGTTTTAAAACATTTATGCCATGGTTGGTCAAGTTAACATACATTAGGTACTAAGAGGATCAAAAAGCATTACATTTCTAATTCTAAACAGCCATGAAAGTCATAAGTATTTATTGTTTAGAAAAATTAAAATGGATATATATTTCTTATTGTTTTATTCCAAAAATAGCAAAATAATTAGAGCATAAATGAGCTCATACACTGTGTCTTGATTACTTTTACTCCTATGAGAACTCCTCAAATACTCTTCCCCTTTCAGAGAACTCTCTCTTTTGTTCTTAAACTGCCGGATAGAATCACAGTAGTATTCTGTATCTACAATTTTCTTTCTTCTAAATAATCTTAAATTGTATTCAGCTTTAGTTTAGTTTTCTGAAGCTGTATATCATCAAAATGTTGAACATCCTTGTGAAATTCAGAGGATATTGATTATGCAGAGGGTGCTGTGGGAGAGCAGGACCACTGTGTCGGGGAGGGAATGCTGCTTAGCTGGCTGGCTGGCTGGAACATGACGGGATTTTCTTTGTGGTTTCTGTTCTTATCACAGTCCAAATGGCCCTGAGGGTGGAATGACCATATAATGTATCATCTAAGCCAAGATGCTTTTGAGAGTAAAAGTGGATTTTATTAATAGCTGGAAAAACAACAGGAAACAGGACTGTCCTTGGCAAATCCCAATGTATGGCTACCCTTGCTAAATGGAGTAGTTAACTTCAGAGCAGTGCTCATGTCACTTATCACCGTGGCATGGCAGTGACAAATTATATTGAGTCATTCCATAAATTTTTGAGGGCCTGCTTTAAACAAGGAACTGAATGCTAAGTACAATGCAAATAAGTAGGGGACCTAGTCTGTCCCAAATGGTTTAAAATCTGAATTTAAATGCTAAAGATGTAAAAGATATTAGCAATAAAATCTAGATGTTAAATGAGTGATAGAGACCAATTACTTTAGGATTCAAAGCGGAAGATGAGATCACTGTAGGTTGTCTGGTCTGGGAAGAGCCCAGAAAGACGCTGGGACTTGTATATAGCCTTGAAATAGGTGGAATTCAGATACATGGAGAAGACAGCAAAGAGGACATTTTAGGAGAAGAGAATGGTAGGGAGGAGAATAAATCATGTTCATAGGGCAGTGAATCAGTTTGGTTGGTTTGTGGATAGGAGTGGCCGGAGGAGACATTATTAAAAAATTGAGGTCACATGCCATGAACCTATCAAAGGATTAGACTAAGTAAGGGGTTTAAACTTGATCTTGATTGAAAATGAAACCCTACTGAACATGTGGGGGAAAGCTGGTGATAAAGGTGTGTTTTAGAAAGAGTCACTTGGCAATAGTGTGCTGGCTTAATTGAAGTTTGAAGAGAAGAGAAGCTGAAGATAAGAGGCCAGTTAGAGTGGTTGCCTACTGTGGGTGTAAGGTGTGATGGTGGAAATGCAAGGAAGGAAAGTATCATAAGGAAGGAAGGACAATATAAATCGTTGATTGATTGAGCATGGGAAACCTCTGAGGGGGTATGAAGGAGAAAGAGGAGTCCAGAAGGGAGCTGGTTTGGAAGGCAAGACCCAAAGTTTTATCTTAGACATGTTGAGTTTCAAGTGATGCCTGGATAATTCAAGTGAATATGTTTAACCCTTAGTTGGAGACAGATTGGCATAGAAAAGAAATGTACTTCTTCAGTATGTTATTTGAAAACATGTGCACTTTCCAACAACTGTTGGTTCCTCTAAACCATTCTGTAGTTGCTATTAAACTATAATAGAAATCCTCATTAATGAAAAAGCCTGGGAATCATACAGTGACTAACACTAATCTATAATTTAGTGAACTTAGATTCTAATCTTGTCTCTACGTTGAAATATGAGGCCTAAGGTAAACCATCTACCTTCTTACTATATCAGGACTAATTTCCTTACTTGGACAATGAAGGGGTTAGACCAGTCTTTTCCAGCATGAAAATGTCTTGATTCCATTAGCAGGGAGGGCTGCCATTGTTATGCTTTTCAGGTCCAGCTAATTTGGAACATGATAACAGTATTAGTTTTCCATTGAAGCTGTTAACAAATTCCCCAAAACTTGGTGACTTGGCAGAAATGTATATATATATATTTTTACAGTCAAGTAGATCAGAAATTAAACATGGGTCTCACTGGGCAAAAATCAAGATTTTGCAGACTGGGTTTCCATCTGGAGGCTCCTGGGGAGAACCATTTTCTGGCCCTTGACAGCTTCTAGAGGCCCCCCATATCCCTTGGCTCATGGTTCCTTTCTTCCATCTTCAAAGTCAGTATTGGCAGATCTGGGCCTTCTCATATCACCTCACTTGGACCTTCTCTTCTGTCTCTGTCTTCCACTTTAACAACTCTTGTGATTACATGGGGCCCACCTGGATAGTCCAGGATAACTTTCTTACCTCAAGGTCCTTAATTTAACCCAACCTGCAATGTCCCTATTGCTATGTGAGATGACATGCATATTCATGGATTTTAGGAATTAGGATGTGGACATCTTTGGAGGGGACATTATTTTGCCTACCGAGATACCTTTTCCTGAGAAAACAGGAAACCATGTTATGCTATTTTTCTATTCCTTGTGCTTCATATAATATTGAAATCTTATCCAAACTTTTTACTGTGCCATATAAATATATATTGCAATAATTTTTAATTTCTCAAAGTTTAAAATACGGCAGTGATGGTTACCAATTACGTTGAATGATTTTAAAAAATTTCTCAATTCTACCACTCAACAAACATAAAACTTAGCAAAGAGTGAATTTGAATTTAAAGTGGAAAACTGCTTTTTAAAAAATATGTAGAGAATATAATCATGTGTTTGTTTGCTTTAGAAAATAATGCAAATATTAATGAGTGAAAAAGTAAACTGTATTATAGCATTTCACTTTTTGAAGCTTTTTGCTAGAATGATTTTTTTTCAAAATAAAAGCATATATAATCACAGACCAACTCCTTTTCCTATTCACTGACCTTGACTTGACAGAAAGGATATTTCATTGAGTGTTTTGATTTCTATCTATAAACAATGACAAAAGCAGTATTTGTCTTTGACAAAATCATGAGTTTTTGTTAATTGAGGTTTGTGAAGAGAGGTCTTCTATAACAGAGAGTGTCTTTATTCCTTTGTAACATGCTCATTTCAAATGGACATATGTCGTACCAGTAGATACAGTTGCAATGATGCCACAAATAGAAATACAAATTTAAAAGGGCAGCAAGTGGTAAAGTGGTACGAGAATTTCATGTCATGCAAACATTACTAGAGATTATTAATCTAGATGGAAAAGTATAATACCGAGGAATTATGCTGAGTTGTTTTTCTCAGTTAAGTTTCTAGAAAACAATTCATAGCCCTGAAAAATATTGTATAAGAAATAGAAATTATTAAGTTAGAGAATAATCAACTTCAAAGTTTCATGTTCACTATACAACTAACAATGGGCCTTTCGTTAAAAATCTCAATCTAATCTAAAATCTCAATCTCAATCTAAAAATCTCACCAAAATATTCATTTTATTCTAATTAACTAAACAATGTTTCCCCCAAGAAGGGGAAAGAGGGACACAGACACTTTGCATTCCTGCTTGCAATAAAAGCCAACCTAAACTCTGCCCATGCAATGTCTTAATGACACGAGGGAAATGGCTAAAACCACACTGGAAATAGAAAATGCCTTTAATACTTTCTATTATAAACTTTTCACCTCATGAAGAAACTGGACAAAGCAAATCAGATGTCTCACTTGTTTCCTTAGTTTATATTTGTTTCTTTCTCTAACTTCCTCCTGTTGGTTCCTGGCTCTATTTTTTGTTCGGGTTTCTTAAATAGGAGCTGAGGAAAATGTATGTAGCACAGTTTATTTTCCATAGTTCTTTAATTCTGGCTGAGATATGTTACAGAAGTAGGCAGGATGAACTGGTTGGGTGAGATGGTTGTCTAGTATATGGAAAAGGAAAAGACCGTATTTAGTCTCTGTCTTTTGTCATTTGTTCTCCAACCACAATTTCATCACTTAATCATTATCATTATAATCTAGTTAGGGAATCAATATTATATCTTATAGAGTAGATTTGAAATATTATATGTGTCTGTCATTCAAAAATACTTATGAAATCTTTTTACTTCTTGACTAATGTATTGTTGATATTCCATGATTTAACATTTTATGGTCTATTTATAGTTTATACTGTATTGTTTCTCCAATACAATGTGCACATTCTCGAATTTATGCTCTCATAGTTCACCCTTCCTGAAATGTCCTTTTGGTTTCTCCCCAGGCAGATACATTCTAGTCAACTTTCAAAATCCAGCTCACCTTTTTCTTATATTGTGAAGTCTTGCTTAATATGCAGCCTATGGTATCTCCTTTCTCTTCATTCATGTAGAACCTATCTTTGGACTGAGCCATATGTTTCTATTTGTGTGTGTGTGTGTGTGTGTGTGTGTCTGTGTGTGCGTGTGTATGATTATTGTCTTTCCAACTAGATGCTAAGATTCCAACTAGATGCTAAGAGGCAGGGATTGTTTGCATATATCTTTGTAGCCTGACACTTTGCCCAATGTTGTGCAGATTTTAGGTAGATTATAATTTGTCAGGACTCTTGGTTGCAAGTTAAAGAAACCCAACTCATACGCCAACTTAAGCAGTGAACAAGGTCCAGGGATGAATCTAGTTGAAGATTTTGTCATGTCTAAATTAGTTTTCCAAATTTATCAATGGGAATCTGTCCTTTATTTATTATCTCTGCATTTCTTTGTTTTGGCTTTGTTTTCCAGTAGCAGCTGCCTAAATTGTGTCTTTTGGGAGTAAAGGGAGAGCTTCCTTCTCTCAATAGATGCAGAGAAAGTCCTGGGGCTGATGTTCATTGGCTTCCTTGGACTGTCTTACATTATGTGCTTACCCGAGAATAATCACCATTGTCAGAGGGAAGCAATTGAGTCATTGCCTGGGCCTGAGTTGCTTGGTCATATATTGAGCCAGGGAGTGAGAAAAGTTGCTCTCTCACTCCCCCAGCATATACACTGAGATTGGAGGAGTGGTAGTTGCCCAAAGGAAAAACAGGACTTTTGTGCCAGTACAATGGAAAATGGATCCCAGACAGGAAAAACCAAGACATCCACTGAGGAGTTCAGTACCTGTTTGCTGATTGATGAATTAATATCTTTGTAGGAAAGAAGTCAGGTTTGTAGATATTCTGTACCATTTTTCACCTTCATCCAAAATATTTTACGGTTAGGATAGTGCTGTGTATCCTCTAAATGCTTCACAGCCACTGTTGGAGATGGGTGTGAAGGGGATATGACTTATGACTTTGGCTCCCTGCTGATATATCACCAGGGTTAAAAGGCTGTTACTGTCTCAAGGGTGGATTAGTAACTGTGCTTACCTGTTTGAACCTTTCAATACGATCTAAGAGTTCTTTTGTGGAAGAGTGAACAGAACAGCCATCAAATTTCTCATTGTGGGTTGTGATGGTATTGGCCAAATGGTTTCATGGTAAAACTAAGTAGCATTATCAACCAATTAAATATTTCCTAGTTACCAGTTGTGGGAGTCTTTTGGATTCTCTCACTGAGAGCTGTGTTGATTTTGGAAGATGATTATAAAACATAGAAATGGTAAGCTTTTGAGGTTACCATTATTTCAAACATAAATGGTCAATATATGTACACTAAATTGGCTAACAGGGTTTTGACTGCTTATTTTGTACACTAAGAAGTAAGATTAGAAATATTTGAAGTACAAAAATTTAATTCATGTATTAGGCAACTTGCTTGAGACCTAGCCAGTGAAGATCTTAATGAATAGTGCAGACAGTGAACAAAGAATTTTAGGAAGATTAATTTCCATGGGAACTACATGCTGGGCAGGTAAAACCAAGATGCCCATTAGGAAGTTCAGTAAATATTTGCTGATTGATCAATTTAATACCCCGAAGGACAAAAGTCAGGTTCGTGTAGATTCTATATCATTTTTTCACCTTCATTTCAAACACTTTATGGTTAGACTACATAATGATATGTTTGAATAAAAGCACACATGATCTTTCATCATTTGGATTTTGTTTAGCATTTGAGTATGACTTTCTTAGCTAGTTAAGTTTGCGTTTTTATGTGTGAGAAAAGAGCAAATCAAGCATAAATAGAATAGTGCGTCCTTTAGAAATCAATGTTCTGAAACCTCTGAGAAAGCAAATATTTATTTTAATGAAAAATATTTATTGAACACTGACTAAATTTTATTTTTAATCTTTACTTTTTAGGACTGGAAGATAAGCAAGAATCTGCAGCTGGTGCCTCTCCGAGTGTTAATTTGTTCTTACAAATGTTTTACTCAACGTGACCCTAACCTTTTTGGAATTGCTCAGGTTTAGAACAGGTGAGGTGCTCCTTCATAGCCTCACTCAACTTGCCCTGTCAGCTCTGCATACACAGATTATGCCCTACTTAGGATACTATGCTGTGCCTGTTCTCTTTGTCAACATATTAAATAAAGGAAGAAAAATAATTCCATTATGATGTTCCCAATCTAAGCACTACAATCTGCCTTTAGCTTGCTTAGATTCTAGGTGTGCTTTTTTTGGCTTAAAAAAAGTAAAAAAAAAAAAAAAAAAAAAAAAAAAAAAAAAATTGAAAAATAAAGATTTGTGTGGCAAGTGAGTTATTTTTTTCCTGCTACTTTATGACTACCACTCCTCTTTTTCTAGGTGAGTATTAAGAGACTTTGATGGGGAAAAGTATTTATTTTATGAATGTTTTGCAATTGAAAAGGAATCACTGTTTTGTGCTAGATAGTCATATTACATTTGTGTGATTTCATTTGAAGCACTAATATCTATTGATCTTCACACAAAAAATGAGTAGAGCCTGGAAACTCTGGTTTGGTAACCTGTAATATCACTTTGTGACTGTTTTTAATTTTTTTTCTCTTTTTAAAAAAATTTTACATGACAAACTGCCGAGGCAGTAGTGCAGAAATGAGAATTTTGCTCATTTTCTTTGAAGGACAACAGAAAAGTAGAAAAATAAGTTTTGAAAATATGTGGTATGCTTTGCACAGACCAGTGGTTCTTGGAAGTGTGTTCTATTCAGCACCATCCACATCAGTTGAGAATGTGTTAGAAATACAAACTATCTGGCTCCATTCCAGAACCACTGAATTAGAAACTTGGGGAGTGTGGCCCAGCAATTGCTATTTTAACAAACCCTCCACGTGATCTCTTTGCATGCTTAGTGTGAGAACCACAGGATAGACTTAGATAAAGCTGCTGCATGTTCAGAAAAGTGAGAAATGTCATTATAATTTTATATTTAAACCCCACCAGAAATCTATTTCTTCTTGTCACTACCTATGGCCCTTCTGGTGGAAAGCTGAGTGGAGTCTCTCATCTTCCAGGTAGTTATTATCAGGTTACCTTCCTAGCAAGGCCTTTTATGAGTTTAATTCAGGTTCTTTATGCATCAGAGTTGCCTCTAGCATAACTGAGAAATGAAATCAATGGAGCACAACAAAGAGATCCTCAAACCAGAGAGCAGAGTTCAGGCCCCACTGAGACAGAGGTAGGGCCTCAAGGTAACTTTCTAAAGGCTCCATTAACCAAGAATGCAGCTTAAACAAAAATAAAAAACCAAGTACAAATGAAAGACATAGGAGCTCATCAAAAATGCATTACAGAGGTAAAGTCTGCATGCTTATTTTGAGGGAAAATTGCTCAGTAAATTGATTTTGATTAGGGAAATAATTTCTTATAACCTAAGCTGTTGAAAAAGTGTTTTTGTTTTTTTTCTTTATTTCTTCTAAAAAAAAAAAAAAAAAACTGGGATACATATGCAGAACATGCAGGTTTGTTACGTAGGTATATGTGTGCCATGGTGGTTTGCTGCCCCTATTGACCCATCCTCTAAGTTTCCTCCCCTCATCCTCTACCCTCAAACAGGTCCTGGTATATAATGTTCCCCTCTCTGTGTCCATGTGTTCTCAACGTTCAACTCCCACTTATGAGTGAGAACATGTGGTGTTTGGTTTTCTGTTCCTGTGTTAGTTTGTTGAGGATGATGGCTTCCAGCTTCATACAAGTCCCTACGAAGGACATGATCTCATTCATTTTTTATGACTGCATAGTATTCCATGATGTATATCTACCACATTTTCTTTACCCAGTCTAGCATTGATGGGCATTTTGGTTGGTTCCATGTCTTTGCTATTGTAAATAGTGCTGCAATAAACATACATGTGCATGTGTCTTTATAGTAGAATGATTTATAATCTTTTGGGTGTATACCTAGTAATGGGATTGCTGGGTCAAATGGTATTTCTGGTTCTAGATCCTTGAGGAATCGCCACACTGTCTTCCAGAAAGGTTCAACTAATTTACACTCCCACCAACAGTGGAACACTCACCAACAGTGTAAAAGCATTCCTATTTCTCCACAGCCTCACCAGCATCTATTGTTTCCTGACTTTTTAATAATCACCATTCTAAGTGGAGTGAGATGATATCATTGTGTTTTGATTTGCATTTCTCTGATGATCAGTGATGTTGAGCTTTTCTTCATATGTTTGTTGTCCACATAAATGTCTTCTTTTGAGAAGCATCTGTTCATATCCTTTGCCCACTTTTTGATGGGGTTGTTGGTCTTTTTTTTGTGAATTTGTTTAAGTTCCTTGTAAATTCTGGATATTATACCTTTGTCAGATGGGTCGATTGCAAAATATTTTGTTCCCATTCTGTAGGTTGCCTGTTCACTCTGATAATAGTTTCCTTTGCTGTGCTTCTAGAAGCTCTTTAGTTTAATTAGATCCCATTTGTCAATTTTGCCTTTTGTTGCAATAGCTTATACCATTTTGTCATGAAGTCTTTGCCCATACCTGCGTCCTGAATGGTATGACCTAGGTTTTCTTCTAGGGTTTTTATGGTTTTAGGTCTTACATTAAGTCTTTAATCTATTTTGAGTTAATTTTTGTATAAGGTGTAAGGAAGTGGTCCAGTTTCAGTGTTCTGCATATGGCTAGCCAGTTTTCCCAGAACAATTTACTGGAATAGGAGATCTTGCCCCATTGCTTGTTTTTTTTCAGGTTTGTCGAAGATCAGATGGTTGTAGATGTGTGGCATTATTTCTGAGGTCTCTGTTCTGCTCCATTGGTCGGTCTGTCTGTTTTGGCACCAGTACGATGCTGTTTTGATTACTGTAGCCTTGTAGTATAGTTTGAAGTCAGGTAGCATGATGCCTGCAGCTTTGTTCTTTTTGCTTAGGATTGTCTTGGCTGTACAGGGTCTTCTGTGATTCCATATGCAATTTAAAAGTGTTTTTTTTTTTTAAATTCTGTAAAGAATGTCAGTAGTAGTTTGATGGGAATAGCATCAAATCTATAAATTACTTTGGGCAGTGTGGCCATTTTCATGATATTGACTCTTCCTATTCCTGAGGATGGAATGTTTTTCCATTTGTTTGTGTCCTCTCTTAGTTCCTTGCGCAGTGGTTTGTAGTTCTCCTTGAAGAGGGCTTTCATGTCCCTTGTAAATTGTATTCCGAGATATTTTATCTTCTTTGTAGCAATTGTGAATGGGAGTTCACTCATGATTTGGTTCTCTGCTTGTGTATTATTGGTGTATAGGGATGCTTGTGATTTTTGCACATCGATTTTGTACCCTGAGACTGCTGAAGTTGCTTATCAGTTCAAGAAGTTGGGCTGAGATGATGGGGTTTTCTAAATATAAAATCATGTCTTCTGCAAACAGAGACAATTTGACTTCCTCTCTTCCTATTTGAATACCCTTTGTTTTTTTCTCTTGCCTGATTGCCCTAGCCAGAACTTCCAATACTATGTTGAATAAGAGGGGTGAGAGAAGGCATCCTTGTCTTGTACCAGTTTTCAAAGGGAATGCTTCCAGCTCTTGCCCATTCAATATGATATTTGCTGTGGGTTTGTCTTATTATTTTTAGATATGTTCCATCAATACCTAGTTTATTGAGAATTTTTAACATGAAGGGATGTTGAATTTTATCAAAGGTCTTTTCTGCATTTATTGAGATAGTCATTTGTTTTTTGTCATTGGTTCTGTTTATGTGATGGATTACATTTATTGATTTGTATATGTTGAACCAGCCTTGCATCCCAGGGATGAAGCTGACTTGATTGTGGTGGATAAATTTTTTCATGTGCTACTGGACTGAATTTGCTAGTATTTTACTGAGGATTTTCACATCAATGTTCATCAGTTTTCTTTTTTTGTTGTGTCTCTTCCTGGTTTTGGTATCAGGATGATGCTGGCTTCATAAAATGAGTGAGGAGTCCCTCCTTTTGAATTATTTGGAATAGTTTCAGAAGGAATGGTACCAGCTCCTCTTTGTATTTATGGTAGAATTCAGCTGTGAATCCATCTGGTCCTGGACTTTTTTTGCTTCAATTTCAGAACTTGTTATTGGTCTATTCAGGGATTCGACTTCTTTCTGGTTTAGTCTTAGTAGGGTGTATATGTCCAGGAATTTATCCATTTCTTCTAGATTTTCTAGTTTATTTGTGTAGAGGTGTTTATAGTATTCTCTGATGGTAGTTTGTATTTCTGTGGGGTCAGTGGTGATATCCCCTTTATCATATTTATTGTGTCTATTTGATTCTTCTCTCTCTTCTTTATTAGTCTAGCTAGCAGTCTATTTTTTTTTAAAATATTTTCAGAAAACCAGCTCCTGGATTCATTTATTTTTTGGAGGGTTTTTTGTGTCTCTAACTCCTTCAGTTCTTCTCTTAGCTTTTTCTTGTCTTATGCTAGCTTTTGGATTAGTTTGCTCTTGCTTCTCTAGCTCTTTTAATTGTGATGTTAGGATGCCGATTTGAGACCTTTCTAGCTTTCTGGTGTGGGCATTTAGTGTTATAAATTTCCCTCTTAACACTGCTTTAGCTGTGTCCCAGAGATTATGGTACATTGTCTCCTCATTCTCATTGGTTTCAAAGAACTGATGCGCTTCCCTTTGTAAGGTGCCCTGGACTTTCTCTCTGGCTGCCCTTAACAGTTTTTCCTTTGACCTTGGAGAATATGATGATTATGTGTCTTTGTGTTAATCTTCTCATGGAGTGTCTCAATGGTTTTCTCTGTATTTCCTGAATTTGTAAGTTGGCCTGTCTTGCTAGGTTGGGGAAGTTCTCCTGGATAATATTCTGAAGTGTGTTTCCCAACTTGTTTCCATTCTCCATCTCCTTCTGGTACTCCAATCAATCATACGTTCGGTCTTTTTAAGAAATCTCATACTTCTTGGAGGCTTTGTTCATTCTGTTTTATTCTTTTTTTCCCCATTCTTGCCTGCATGTCTTATTTCAGTCAGGTGGTCTTCAAACTCTGATATCCTTTCTTCCGCTTGGTTGATTGGCTGTTGGTACTTGTGTATGCTTTAAGAAGTTCTTGTGCTGTGTTTTTTAGCTCCATCCGGTCCTTTATGTTGCTCTCTAAACTGGTTATTCTAGTTAGTAATTACACTAACCTTTTATGAAGGTTCTTAGCTTCTTTGCATTGGGTTAGAACATACTTCTTTAGCTCATTGTTGTTTTTTATTACCTATCTTCTGAAGTCTACTTCTGTCAATTCGTCCATCTGATCCTCCGTCTAGTTCTGTGGCCTTGATGGAGAGATGTTGCAATCATTTGAAGGAGAAGAGGCACTCTGGCCTTTTGGGTTTTCAGCATTTTTTCATTGATTCTCATCTTCATGAGTTTGTCTAGTTTCAATCTTTGAGGCTGCTGACTCTTGGATGGGGTTTTTGTGGTGGACTTGTTGTTGATGATGATGATGATGCTGTTGTTGTCACTTTCTGCTTGTTTATTTTCTTTTAGTAGTCAGGACCCTCTTCTGTAGGGCTGCTGCAGTTGGCTGGGGGTTCACTTCAGGCCTTATTCATCTGATTCGCTCCCATGCCTCAAGGAGGCTGGAGAGCAGCAAAGATGGGTGCTTCCTCCTTCTTCTGGGACCTCTGACCTCGAGAGGCCCCAACCCCTGATGCCAGGAGAATTGCTCCTGTATAGGGTGTCTGACAAACCCTGTTGGAGGATCTCACCCAGTTAGTTGGCATGGGGCGCAGGACTAATTTAACAAAGCACTTTGTCCCTTGGTGGAGAAGGTGTGTTTTGCTGGGGGAAAATCCACTTGTCTAGGTTGTCCGGATTCCTCAGAACTACCAGGAGGAGAGGCTAAGTCTGCTGGTCCTTAGAGACTGCAGCCACCCCTCCCCTTAGGAGCTCAGGCCCAGGGAGATCCGAATTCTGTCCCTGAGCCTCTGGCAGGAGTTATTGGACATCCTGCAGGGAAGCCCTACCCACTGAGGAAGCATGGGTCAGGGTTAGACCTGAAGAGGCACTTTGGCCATAGACTGACACAGCCAGTGTGTTGGGCTGTGGGACAAGAGTTGGGACCAAGCCATCCAGCCTCCCTGGCTCCAGCAGGGAGAAAGCGCAGCCTGGAGCTATAGAAATGGGGGCTGCCTTTCCCTTGCCTAGGGAGCATAGCGTGTTAGGCAGTTGTGAGTCCCAGTGCTGGCTGCTGCCCCTCCCACAGGGAACTCAAATGGCTTAGACAGCAGGCAGTGGCAGCAGATGCTGTTTGCTCCTCCTCCTGGGAGGAGATTCCAGCTGAGAGGCTATAAGAATCTGTGAGTTCCAGGGTTGGGACGCTAGGTCCCAGTGCATGGGTTTGCGAGTGGGATCTTCCGATCTGTGGATTGCACAGTTCCGTGGAAAAAGCACAGTTTCCCCGGCTGAGTAGTGCACTCACTCACTGCCTCCCTTCTGTGGGGGAGGAGATTCCCCTTCATGTGGCTCTCAGGTGGGCTGCTGCACCACACTGCTCTTCCTTCTCTCCGTGGGTCATGCCAGCCTTCTAGTCAATTTCGATGAGAGAACCTGGATACCTTGGTTGCCGGTGAAGGATTTATATGCTTATTATGGTTCTTCTTTTTTTTTTTTTTTTTTTTTTTTGATGTGAGCTTCTGAACCATGCTGCTTCTAGTAAGCCATCTTGGCCCTGCCCCCTAGAAAAGTGTTTTGTTTATCATTTTTAACCCCATGATCTCAGCTACAATGTATGTGCCATCTTGGTCTTAGGGAGAAAATTTCATCCATCCATCTATCTCAGGTGACACAAAAGAAAATGTTGGCTCCCTAACTTCTCCTTTCTACTCCTGTCCTTGTCATATTCCAAGGTACTGCAACCTGGTTTCTGCTCCTCCATATCATGGCAACTGGCCTTTCAGAGGACATCAGTGACTTACTCCCAGTCCAGTTCCTCCTCCTCTGACTGGTACTACATGGAAGGTTGGGCTTGATTGGCTGTCTTCTGCCTCTTGGAATTATATGCCTGAGGTCCATTCCTTTTCCCCATCCCTTTAACAGAATCCTCTTCTATATTTCTCTCAAAACCGTGTGTTGCATAGGATTCTCTACTCAGTCCCATTTTCTTCTTTTTGAGGGCTTTTTCTTTACCAAATGAATCTCTACTCTCACCAGTTTCATTTAGCTTCATTTATCACATCTCAGTGAGTACTGTCTGAATCTGTTTCTCCATTTTAACCTGTGTTTCCAAGCTTCTCAATTTCAAGACATCTAAAATAGAACCTCAAATGACTTCCAGACATTTATTTTCTAATAGTGGTAGTCCTGAAAATAACCTAGACAACAAGGAACATGCAAAGAGATATTTTCTGAAGAAAAACTAATGAGAGTTTCTAATGTTATTTTGGAGATTTTAGAAGCTTTATCAAATGAAAAATGGAGTCCAGCTTCATTTAAAATTTTCTCAGTAATCTCCACTAATAAATATGTTAAGAATGAAAACAATGCTTTTTAACATGAAAGTCTTTAAAAAGCTAATATACATAATGGCTTCTTATGATTACCTCTTCTTAACAAATTGTTATTTTCCCATTTATTCACTTATTAGACCAATATTAACTAGGGGCTACTATCTACTGGGCACTGTTCTAATGATATGGCATGAACAAAACTGGCAGGGCCCTTGCTTTCATAAAACTTACTTTCTAATGGAGGGAGACAAACAGTAAACAACGGGCTAACAATATAACGATAAGTACTTTGGTGAAGTAAAAGAGTATCCAGAAGATAGAGAATTATGGGAATACTTTTTATATAGGGCCTGAATCAGATAAGGTAATATTTGATCAGAGATCTGAAGCAAGTGAATGAGTGAGTCCTATGGATATAATGGATAGCAATCAGTTGAATATTTAAAAAGCTAAAAGCCCAAGCTAAATGTGTGCTAAAAAAATTCATTACTCTGATGTCAGGAAATTTAGTGTTACTGGTTGCATGGTCATGTATCAAGTGTCACCATGGTAACCAGACTCTGGAAGGATGCATCTGCTTCTGCCCTGTGGGGTCAATTCATGTTCTTAATCACTGATTAATTAAATTAGAAACATAATCAATCTCTCTCCACATATACATGTATGTGTATGTGTATGAGAGAGTGGTTATCTTGTCAATCTATAATCCATCTGAAACTCTCCTTTTGGGATCTGAAACTGCAAAATATTTTCTAACAATTACAACCAACTTTTTTTATTCCGATGAAGTTAAAGCAACTAGAGAAATAACTTCTTGTGAATTATCTAGCTTCAATTTTTTCCTTTTTTGTCTCTTCTGTGGCTGCTCTTTGGAATTTTTGTTTTTCACTCACATTTGCCTCAGAGAATAAAAAAGAGAAACTCAAGTTTCTTTTACTGTTTGTTATAAACTCTTAACATCTATGTTGTGGGGGAGTAGCTTCAAACAGAAGAATATATATTATTTTAGGATTATTAATGAATTCTATTTATGTCCTCAGTTATTAAGAGTAATTCAAGTGTGGTCTCTGATTCTTTATATTTGTGTATCTTATTTGTAAATGCAATCCAAATGGATTTTCTCCATTTAATTATTCAATATTACTAACAACTTTTCACAATGGTGTTAGTTGAATTCAGTGGATAAAGAGTTGCTAAATCTAGCTAAAGCATTGATACTATTTTTCTATAATCAAAGCAATAAACCATTATGTATAATAGCTATTTTAGGACTTTTATGTTAAAAAGCATTGTTTTCTTTCTTAATATATTTATTAATGGATATTACCAAGAAAGTTTTTAACGAAGCTGGGCTTAATTTTTTTATTTGATGAAGCTTCTAACATCTCCAGAATAACATTTGAAACTCTCATTGGTATTTCTTCATAAAATATCTCTGCATGTTCCTTGCTGTCTAAGTTATTTTCTAGACTACAGCTATTAGAAAATAAGTGGCTGGAAGTCACTTGCTCTTGCTAAAGAACTGTTTTGCCTTGTGTCCGTGAGAATCTCCCTAGGCAGTTTAAGCTGCAAATTTACTGCTGGTACTTTGGGAGCCTTCTGTAGGCCACAAGGCTCCAAATTGCATGAAGGCTCCTGACTTGAAGTTCAAAAGGGATCTGGAGACTCATAGAGCAGCCATGGCACACCAGAATTAAAGAAGGGACTTTTAAAAGGTCCTTGTCTCATTAGAGTCAGTGCCCTGAGGGGCCAGAGAAATCACCTGAGGTGACAGGAGACATGTGCCTTGTTTCTAGATGCATGGTTGGAGTGAATGAAGATAGTTAATATGGCAGCACAGTAGTGTTGGCAAGTGAGAAAATGAGCTATGGAAACTAAAAGAGCAAGGCTACTTTGGAAGGTGGGATGGGAAAGGCAAAGGATCTATAATCATAGATTCAGGCCATCCACGGGCAGCTGAGAGTTCTGACACATTCAAAGATAAGTGTTTGGGCCTTAAGAAGTGAGGTGGGGCTCATCAATATCACTGCAGACTAAAGGTGAGCAAGCTGGTCAGCATTAAGCCTGGATCATGAGTTGCAGGCAGACAGCCTGGGGTAGGGGCTGCATGGGCCAGAAGCTTCATGAGGGCCACTTTATGGGAAGTTACTGGCTTTTATTCTTGTGAGTAATTTGATACATATTTGGAGAAAGAGGAAGAAAGTGAGTGTATTGGAAAGTAGGGAAGTTGGATCATGGCCATCACTCCCCTAGTAAAATTAGAAAAAGCCTCCAGTCACTTTAACTATAACCAAAGCCTGTGATTTCTTTTCTGGTGTGACTGAAGAAACCAGGGGTTACTTGTGGTTTATTATTTTATCTTTCCAAATAGAGGACAAAAAAGTGCGTTTAAAATGTTTTAAAACTGACCAATTAAAATGCCTCATTCAAGTAAGTAACATTGGTTTGAAAAAGAAAGTACTACTTCAAAGAATAAAATATCCATATCTCACTAAAAGATTTTCACTTTATGTTTCTAAGTGCTCATCCAACAAATATTTATTGCTACTTCTCATAAAGAAGACATTATCCAAACTTAGGAGATGACGGACAAAGCCTCAGAGAGCTTTTATCTGTCCTATCACAATGACCAGAAAGGGATTCCTTTAAAATGTCAGACCAAGCTCTTCGCTGCTCAAATCCTGCCAGTCCCACTCTCCATATTCTATTTCCTCTGCCTGGATAAGTGTTCCCTCAGATGTTCTGGCTCATTTCCCCGCAACCTTTAGGAAGTCCCTCCCTGGCCACCCTATTTAAAATTATGATGCCCACCCCAACATGCACAAAGGCTTTTCCCTTATCTTTCTCCCTCATCACCTTCTATTTCACTCTGCAATTTACTTACTCATGTATTTATTGTCTGTCTTCCTCTACTACAGTGTAAACTCCATGAGGGCAGGGTGTGAATTTTTCCCTCTAACATTTTATTACGAAAATTCTCAAACATACAGAAAGTTGGAAGAACTTTGCAATGAGCACCCATATACTCATCACCTAGATTCTATAATTAACATTTACTGTATTTGCCTTATTAAATATCTATTTATTCCTCTGTTCAGTCATCAGTCTAATTTTTTACGCATTTTGACATAAATTGTAAACATCAGTATATTTCCCTTCTAGTATTTCAGTGTGCATGTCACTAACTAGAGTTAAATACTTATCTTTTTAGTTTTTTTACATGAACATTCCTATGCACAAATTTACAAGACTTTGGCAAATACATTCCCAAACCTTGATAAAGATATGGAGCATTGCCACCACCCCAAAAAATGTTCTGATGTCCCTTCTCTGTAAGGTTGATGAATTTTACAAATAAAAATATAGAATGCCCTGGTAAATATGAATGTTAGCAAACAATGGATACCCTTTTATATGGTAATGTCATAAATATTGCACAGTGCACATTTTTACTAAAAAAGTATTTGTTTATCTGAAATTCAAAATTAATCTGGCAACGCTGCTTTCTGGTAAATTCCATGCTGCTCCTTCACCCCCAGCAAACAACCATTTTTCTGATTTTTTTTTCCACCGTAGATCCGTAGATTTTGCCTGTTCTAGAACTTCCTGTAAAAGGAATCATACAATATTTATTCTTTTCTGCTGGCTTTTTTCCCACTTAGTATAATGATTTCAAGATTCATCCATATTGTTACATATATCACGAGTGTGTTCCTTTTTGTTACTGAATAGTATTCCATATTATAACTGTGATACACTTTGCTCATCCATTCTCCAACTTGGGCTTGTCCAATTTTTGTTTAATATGAGTAAGCTGCTATAAACCAAAGCATACATAGAAACATTCGTTAGCTGCCAGTTATGTTCTAGACAATGGTCAAACTCCTTGACATCCCTTACAGGCACTTTGTGGTTTAGCTTTTCTTACCTCTTCTCTGGTCTCACCTCTTGCCACTCTTTCCTTAAGCTCACTTTCCTCCCAACTGTCTTCCTTTCAGTGCTCTGAACCTGCCATGCTATTCCCACCTGGGGACTTCTCTATGCAATTCCATCTAACTGGAAAACAGTTTCTCCCTGATGGTTCCTAGCATGTTTTTCTCCTATTCCTGTATTTACCACAGTGGGATCAGAAGCAAGTTTCCTCACTTCTCAGGGCCTCTATCAGTGACCTCTCTACTTGTGACATAAAATATAGTCCCTTTTCAGGGGCTTATTATAAAGATTAAATGAATCAATTTATGAAAAGCACATAGCCTGGCATCACAGTACGTGTTCAGTCAATGTTTGTAACAGATGTCATGGAGGACCTTGAATTTCTAGAAGCTTATGCTTTATGTATATTCAATACTACAGAACAGGGAATGGTTCAAGGTGATGGCAACAGTGCAGAAGATGAATTAAGAGGGTATAATCAAGCAAGGAGGAAAAAGACCAAATTGAGTTTATAAGACTAGTCTGCATGAGTACACTAAATGACAGTTGAGTTTATGGCAGTGGGAACTGAACATGAGATAGATTTAGAAGACCTTTATTTTAGAGATAGAACCAACTTACTATGCATCAAAGAGCAAAGTGGGTGGAGACATGAATAGCTAGAAACTTTCCATCTTATCTGGGTTTTATTTGGGTATTTGTAAGAACGTCGGTGCCAAGTAGCAAGGTAAGAGATTTGGAAAGGGGCTCTGGATATGGTGGAAAAAGATGAGTTTGATTTTATGATAGATATGGGAAATTAAGGATGCTAACTGGACATTAGTGGAAATGCTCAACAGGCCATTGGAAAGAAAAATATAAGCAAAGACATGGATTCTGACAAGGAATGAACTATATCCTTATATCATCAGATGACTATGATTTCATTGCTGTTCTACAAATTTAAGTCCTCTTTTAGACTCGTCTTATATGGATATGGGGTTTTAACAAGTGAACAATTAACTTATTTCCTTAGATGTTGTAGTCTCAGATACCAAAGATACAGGGACATGTACAGAAGGTTCTTGTAATGGGGAGAAGGCCAGAATCACACACGGGGAGCCTGTTGCAAAGTCAGAAGGCACACTCTTGGAAGGGGACCACTTAATAAGGTCTGGCTGTGTCAGTGATGAAATTTTTCTTTTCTTTTCTTTTCTTTTCTTTTTCTTCTGATGGATTAAGAGTCTGAGACTTTGAATCACTGTGTTCCAATTTGCAGCTTCTGGTGGATTATTTTAAATCCTAAAACTGTAAGAAAAAAAATGGAGCCAGTAGTTTCGGTTTCTGATCTCCAAGCAGGGGGCAAATACTGTATGACACAGGGAACTGTGTATGTATATGTGCGCGCGCGTGTGTGTGTGTGTGTGTGTGTGCACATGTGAGCATTGTCTTTCTTCCCTGTTTTGATTCTTTACCATGGCTAGGCAGGAACTGGAGGTCAGAGAATTATCTGACATTACTCCAATGGCTTTCCTTTGATATAATAAGAACTTCATAGTCATAGTGATGAGTCTTCATGTCATTTTTTAGAAAAGTAGGTATAGGAAATCTTCATCTATTATTTTGTATAATTTTGTTATTGTGTAATAAAAACTACCTAAGATTTTCAAGCTCACAAGTTCTTTTAGGACCAGAATGACTAAGAAAAATAAAATTAATCTGAAATTAGGTTTTTCTCTGAATGTATTTTTAAAGTACATATGCAATAAATAAAGGACTACTTTCCTGATAGAAATTTTCATGGAACTCAAGTCTTTCAATGTAAGCATTTTCAGATTTATTTCTAACCAAAATATGCTATTTTTATTTCCCATCATATAGAGTCTGTATTATGAATGAGAATTCTAATACACTGTTTTTAGAGCAATATTTAGAGAAACTCAGAGAATCTGTGATGAAAAGATATCAGGTATTTTACTGCTGATTCCAAACTTCACTTTCCATGAAAGGAAAACTTTATTGTTAAAACAAAAAAAGTCCTTTTCCAGTCCTTTTCCACTACAACATACTATGTTCCTTACAATATTAAGTATATTCCCTCTTGTATTTTACCAGTAGATTTTCCAGGGCATGTGCCCCATAACCAGTTTTTTTGGGTTAAACATGTCTTGCTGAATTTGAGAGGCATCTAAAAAATCACATTGGCTTGATTTGGGGAAATCAGAGTGCCAGAATGCTTGAATAGCTGACAAAGAGTGGGGAGACCTAGTGATAATGTTTTCAGACATCCTAAATTGGCCTATTTCATGGAGCTAGTGTTTGTTGACAGAACATTCACAAGGCTCAAAGCATTGTATAAAAGAATCAGGCACTGCCTATGCATAACAGACTTGTAATACACCTCTATGAAGCTTCAATCTAAACAAAATGTTGCTTTTACTAGGGGAAAAGCATTTAGAGAATACAGATGATTGAATGAGTTGATCTCTTGGGGCTCCTGTGATTCCAATAAAGGCTATGCATTTTTGAAAGCTGGTGATTACTGACAAATTAAGGCTTGACAATTCTAGCCAAGAATGTGCTTAATGTTCATCGGGAGAACTGAATTATATTGGGAATACTTCCAAGTTGGTGGAGAATGCCTTGGGTTTTAAAGATGCTGCCACAGTCTTGCCTGATTGTATTTAAATTGTACTTTTTGATATCCTGGTGAGACCCTAATGAAAAAGAAACCACCAAACAGAGGATAATTTATTTCAACCTAGTTAAGATTCATCGGATCGAGGCTTGCAATAATGCAAAATAGGATAAGTGCAGAAGAGGAGAAGAGGAAACATCAGGAGAAAAAGGAGAGAAGTAGGTCACTGAAGAGACAGCGTGGAAGAACAGTAGACAGCTTTTCCCTTAGAAAATGTGGGAGAGGGGCGGGGTGCAGTGGCTTATGCCTCTAATCCCAGTACTTTGGAAGACCGAGGCAGGCGGATCACCTGAGGTCAGGAGTTCAAGACCAGCCTGACTAACATGGCAAAACCCAGTCTCTACAAAAAATTCAAAAATTAACTGGGCATGGCAGCACGCACCTGTAATCCTAGCTACTTGGGAGGCTGAGACAAGAGAATCACTTGAACCTGGGAGGTGGAGGTTGTAGTGAGTGGAGATTGTGCCACTGCACTCCAGCCTAGGCAACAGAGCGAGATTCTGTCTTTAAGAAAAAAAAAAAAGAAAAAAAAAAAAACAGAAAAAGAAAATATAGGAGAGGGGTGGGGAACCTTAAATCTCACCTTTCAGACAAATATGTTCTTGAAAGCTGAAGAGGCAAAGCAACTTGTCTCAAACTACACCTAAAAGTCTCAGCTACCTCTGTTTTAGTTCAATGTGTTTTATTGTCAGTCCACCTATGCTTTGGTCATAGAGTCCTCCAGAAAGCCAGAATCGCTACAACAATCTTTTGAACTTCCTTGTTGTTACAGACATACTATTTTTAGACATGTGAGTGAGTTACTGTCTTCCAGCCCCCAGAACAACCTTCCATTCTCTTTTACTGCCTTCACTCTGTCCATGGACTCTTCTCCAAAAATCTTAAGGATGATATTCAAATCTGGGTTTCCAGAAACATCTGCTTATTCCAAATTGATCAGGGGCAGAGGTAGAAAACTGAAACAAGAATAGATTTAATACTGGTTTATGTGAATCTTGAAATTATTTTCCTAATCAACTTAGTTTAATTTCTTTTTCACTAGTATAATCCTCAGTTCTCTGACAGTTCTGGTATCTGTTTTCTTCATGTCCTTCAATGGATGACTACCGTCTTTCCGGGTGTGAAATGTTGGTTAGGAATACATTTTGGAGCTCACGAGTTATATAACTTAATCGGCTTTAAGCAAGTCTATTGGACATATCACAAACTTTTCTTTTTAATTCTACTCAAAATGTTAAAGCTGTTATTTTTCAGAGTGGCCCACCAAACCCTTCATTAATTAGTGTGTGCATTAGGAAGCTCTTCTAGGTCTCTTAAGAAGTAGAGTAGTTGCCAACCATTTAGCCATTACTAAAGCAATGACACATAGTCATTGTTATTGCATTCATTAAAATTGGGTGGCCCTTCTGTTAATTTTTTTTGAATAAAAGTGGGGCACAGAGACTTGGTAGTGAAAGACACCTGTTTTTGCCTTTTTTTCAGCTTCATAAAATACTTGCTCCATTCTCAAGTCCCATGAGGGAATTCAGAAATTAAATGTTGAAGTATTTGATGCTGTTAAATAAAACAGCCAAACTTGAATGAAAACCCTATATATTTTTTTCAAATGGGAAAATTGAAAATAATCTTTTCATTCAATGAATAGGCTTGTCATTGTTGCGAAACAGTCATTGTTTCTTTCTCTTTCTCTCTCTCTTTCTCTCCTTCCTTCCTTCCTTCCTTCCTTCCTTCCTTCCTTCCTTCCTTCCTTCCTTCCTTCCTTCCTTCCTTCCTTCCTTCCTCCTTTCCTCCCTCCCTCCCTCCCTCCCTCAGTGGTGTGATCTTGACTCACTGCAACCACCACCTCCTGGGCTCAAGTTATCCTCCTACCTCAGCCTCCTGACTAGCTGAGATTACAGGCATGAGCGATCATGCCAGGCTAATTTTTTTTTTTGTAGAAAGTGGGTTTTGCCATGTTGCCCAGGTTGGCCTTGAACTCCTGGGCTCAAGCAATCCTTTCACCTCAACCTCCCAAAGTGCTGGATTACTGGCATGAGCCACCATGCCCAGCCCAAGTACCTGGAATTTCAGCAGGGTAGAATTATGTCTCAACTCTGGTAATTGAGGGCTAAGTCCCTAAAGTCCTAAAAATAAACAGCAAGAGAAAAAGGAGAACTAGAGGAGATGGAAAGAAATATTACTGGAGGTACATTCTCACTCATATTTAGGACTGACTTTAAAGAATCTGGCATGCAGTTTCTAATAAATTATCCATGTTCATATCTTTATTCATTTTAATCAAGATGAAAAGAGAAAATCAGAATTCCCACCAGTCTAGGAACACTGAAACAGTGTAAGCTATGAAATATTTATGAGAGATTTTGGGTGAAGGGGCGTCTGGGGGAAGAGAAAACTGCAAAAGGTCTGGGAGCCACAGAAATATTTGGTAATTGAAAATTATTGTCTGGGGATTTAAAAAGTATACCTAAAAAAGATTAGTTCTTTAAAAGGACTGATTTCAAACTGATGTTTAAAATATATGTATTTCTCACAAACTCAGGAAATACTTCCAACAATCATTGATTAATAACTCTTGAGCCATATCTGAGTTGATATATTACCAGTTTTCATGCCAAGTTTACTTAATTTAACCGTCTTTTGACCATTAGGCCATGGGATTCCAGTTTGTGACTTCTATAATATTCTCATATAACAAATAGATTAAATGGGGTCAGAGTAAAATCTCCCCTAAAAGCTACTTGGGATTCTTAACTTAATTTCTCTTGACATTTCTGGAAGTGAACAAAAGCTGCCCTATTCATTACCTTCTGAAAATTTTACTTACATGTATAACTTTATGAACTATAAATCTCTCATCTCTTTGAAAAGCCCTCAAGACAGAAGCTACATAATGTATCTGGAATAGACACTGGTCCCCAATTAATACAGATACAAAATTTGTAACCAGATATTTATATCTTAATTTGTGTTTTGGGAAAGTTTCTTTTCCAAAAGAAAAGCATAGATATTCTTAACTGCATGAAAAAGAAAATAGAAACCTCTAACCTAAATAGAATGAATAGCAATTTGAGGCTGGTAATTGAGGAAGTCTCAAGTTTCATATTTCCAGCTTTGCTCACTTATCCCTCCCCTTATGCCAAAGTTTTCAGGGAATAATAGAGTTAGGAGAAGGTTTTGGAAGTCCAAAGTACATCTGAGTAATTTCATAATTAAACCCTCCTGGTGTGTTTCTTTAATAAAAGTAGGTAAGGACAGCAGATACCCAATGCCCTCATGTTGTCGAGTGTGCATCATTTTAATGAGACAAAATGAGATGAGTTGATGTAACAGGTTACAGAAAATTTTACCGTCAACATTATCACTGATATGAATTCAATAACTTCTGTGCAGATAAAAAAACCTCACAAATTTTATCCAGGTGTTCTTAATTGTTCATTATTGACTTCACGGCCACTAGATGACACTGTTGCTTTAAGAGTTAGTGCAAGAAGAGCCATTAATGTAAAAGTTATACAGGAAGCACTATTGTAATAAACATATCATTTATAGTTTAAATGTGAGTGTCTGATTTCCCAGTTCTGAAACTCAACTAATACTGATTGTCAATATTATTCCAAATAGTTCTGACATTACTATTTTCTACATAAAATTTATATATGTGCAGAATAAAACAAACAACTACAGCCTCTACTCCCAGTGCCATTCATCACCACACCAGTGTCTAATGTTTATCAACTGTTTACTCTGTAACAACATTTGTGCTTTGTACTTTAGGTCAATTATTTCATTTAATCCTTCTGTCAACCAAACTTGCAGAAGATTACATAGCTACGAAGTGACAGAACTGGAATTCAAACCCCATTTGACTGTTACTACTACCTGCTATCATTGACAGATGTGCTCCCTGGTAACACAGCAAGCTGGTGGCCAGGGGTAGAACATACCCTGAACTCTGTCATGGTATTTCCAATCCAATTCACTACTCCAAAATCCAGAAGATGCCCATTTAAATTTGTGTGTCTGATAAAGGACTTTTTAATATATGTCTCAAGCAAAACTGTGAATTTCAGATAAACAACAACATCATTTATTTTTTGTGTGAGTATATTCCAAATATTGTTGGGACATAGCTACACTATAATTTTTTCTTGTGTATCTGAAATTCACATTTAACTAGGTGTCCTATATTTTTATTTACTAAATCTGGCAATGCTTAGCTATTACTCCAGTTAAGGTGGGGCAGTTTAACAAAAAACTCAATTTCTTTCCTCTCTATTTCAGATTCTCTCCTTTCTCGATACTTCTCCCTGAGAAATACATATTTGTCTTTTTAAAGGACGCTCCTGTAATCAGTGCCCTTTATCCCTTTACTTCTTATCTCTTTCCAGACTTGCTCCATCTGGCATCAGCCTGCCTGCCTCATTTTCACTCTTTTTCTGTCTACCATGTCTTTTCCTCCTCTATAAACATGATTAGAGATTTCTACCTTTAAAAACCTCAAGTTTTAACTGCACCCTATTTGATTATACTTCTTAAAAGCATATCCCCTATTTCCTTATCACTCATTTACTCTTCAACTGCAATCTGGTTTCTACACCCAACATTGTAATAAAGCTCTTCTTGCATAGGTCACTCAGCAAGTTTCTAATTGCTAAATTCCAGACGTTTCTAAACCCTCATCTTTTTTTGTTTTCTCTGTATTTGATATTGTTCCATCTCTAATCCCATACTTCACTCTGTTGGTATTATTTCCGAGGGTTTAATCATCACCTTATTGTGGTGGATTCCAAAATTTCCATTCTCATTTCTCTTGTAATAGTGTTCATAATATCACCATATACAGTCACATGCAAACATTCCTCTTTGACATTTTTGGACCCCCAAATTTTTGCTATATTATGTTGCTTTTACCACTGCTGTATTATTGAATCTTTACTTTTGATTTTCAATCTAATTATGTTATAAACAAAAGTAAAAGGAGCCTGTAAAGGGATTAAAAATTCATAGGAGAGACATTATATTCCTTTTTTTTTTTTTCTATTTCATTTTCCTTATCTCATGATCATCCTGGGGCTGGCAGGAATAAAAGGCATATTCTTAGGTGGGATTCTTTATTTTTCTTCATTGTGGATAAGTTGAGCTCTCTCAAATTTTTATGTGTGTGTGTGTGTGTGTGTGTGTGTATGTAATTTGCCTTATTACTAATATCAAGAATACATTCAAAAACGGCACTTTAGACCTTGAACGCTTAAGTCTTTGGTCCTTGGTTTTAAAGACTCCTGCAATTCCAGTTACGTTAAGTATCTTGAAATATATCTCTCTCTCATTCTTGAGTCTTCCTTGGGTATGGAAGCTGTGTCAAAAAATTCTGATCATCCTACATAATTTTTAAAGCAACCTATTAAGACAGTGACTCCAAATAATAAGAACATTTGTAGGGTAGAAGACGTTGGACGTATATATTTAATTAGATGGATATTTTATTTTAAATACCAGTTAGTAAAAAGCTCATAAAAATAATTCCTTCTCTATGGACATCTACAAGGATTGATAGACATAAGTACTATGTGCTACTAAGCGTATTTATAACTTCTTATTTTGGCCCTAGTTTTAAGTGCAATAAAATCTTGTTTTTATAGATTATGTATACCCAGAGCCAATTTCTTAAAAATGATATATAGATGAGGCCAGACGCGGTGGCTCATGCCTGTAATCACAGCAGTTTGGGAGGCTGAGGCGGGCGGATCACGAGGTCTGGAGTTGGAGACCATCTTGGCTAACACCATGAAACCCCATCTCTACTAAAAATACAAAAAGAAATAGCCAGGCGTGGTGGCGGGCGCCTGTAGTCCCAGCTACTCGGGAGGCTGAGGCAGGAGAATGGCGTGAACCCGGGAGGCGGAACTCGCAGTGAGCCGAGATTGCGATCGCCCCACTGCACTCCAACCTGGGCGACAGAGCGAGACTCCGTCTCAAAAAAAAAAAAAAAAAAAAAAAAAAAAAAAAAAAAAAAAAGATATATAGATGAAAATATTTCTGCTAGCTCTCCTAAGAAATTGCCTTAGATTAAAAATTCCTAGATCAGTAATGATAGATTCACACTATGCACTATGTTGTGGTTATATCCACTAATGGCTGTGGCAGGTATGGGTCTATGCAAACTTTCTTACGGAACATAATGCTTCAGAATTCCTCTCCACTTTGCATTTCAGTATTTCAATTCAATAACTAATTCATCTTTGTTGACATAGGATTGACACAGATGGATTTGAGTTGTTTCTCAAGGGGCTAAGTAGACAGGTTTGAAAGGAATTACAAACTGGGTAAGATTGTCCATCCCAGGAGAAAAGGAAAACATTTCATTCAAATTGAATAATGGTGGGAAGTAAGACATATATAGTATCATTCCTTTATGTTTTTAATGTATTAATGCATATTAAAAACAACTCAAAACTGCTGAAAGACTTAAACATTATCCAAATTATCTTAGCAAATAATGAAATTTATGGAAGCTAACAACTAACATCTATCAGCGCCTCTCTTGTGTGCCAAGCATTGTCCTTGGTACTCTACTTATCTAAATTCTTCCCTCAAAGACCTTGAAAAGTTGGCATTGAGTTTTGGCTTTGGTGGGATTGAATTTCAGCTTTGCTTGCCAATGTTCTGGTTGGTTGTCTGGTTCCATATTACAATACTTCAAGTATTTATTTGTTTGTTATGCTCCTTTTGACATGAATAAAAAGTAAAGTTCCATAAGGACTGGTTTACTTACTCTAGTATATGTATTTTACTGCTAGTAATATAGTGTATATGGTACACAATATCATCCCAATCTGTGTGCAATGTAAACTTTGAAACATCTAGAGTAAATTTCAGTAGTGTTACTAATTAATGGGGAGAATGAGAACTCTAGAACTATTCCCTATGTGCTATTTCTTGAAGTGAAAGAAATGCTTTGTGGAAGGTCTAAAAAGTTTCTTAAAAGTTTGCATTTTCAACAAACTAAATTGGCTTATAAACTTATTCTGCATCTTCCAATAAATGAGAAACTTATAATTATTCACTGTCCCTTTTCCTATTATAGTACTTTGACCCCCACTGTCTGAGTTATACTTGGGCATTTAATTTGACTTCCCGAGACAAATAAGCTTGAGCACTACAAATTTCTGAATATTATTATGTGCTGTTTGTGAACAAGTCATTAGTGGTAGCCTATATTTAAATTAGGTTTTCAGTTGTGGAATGTAAACTAGCAAGTAAAAACAAGTGCAAAAGAAAAATATATTCCATGGCTTTAAGATCCTGGGAAAGCATGAATGCTCTAAATTCTTACTGGGAATTCAATTGATCCAGAAAACTAGACATCAGTGAGTGTTGTGGAAGTAAACACACAACAGTGTTGAGTGAGACCCTCAAAAGATGAGTTTATTATAGGTCCAGGGCCATGTAAAATGGTGAGCCAGAAAAGCCTCATTGGCACATGGAAAAAATACTGTCCAATAAAAATGACATCATTAGCAATGATTCTTTGACACTCGTACCCTAATAATTCGACTTCTAAGGAAACAATCAGAAATCTGGGGTCGGGCGCAGTGGCTCACCCCTGTAATCCCAGCACTTTGGGAGGCCGAGGCGGGTGGATCACGAGGTCAGGAGATCAAGACCATCCTGGCTAACACGGTGAAACCCCGTCTCTACTAAAAATACAAAAAATTAGCCGGCCGTGGTGGCGGGCGCCTGTAGTCCCAGCTACTCGGGAGGCTGAGGCAGGAGAATGGCGTGAACTCGGGAGGCGGAGCTTGCAGTGAGCCAAGATAGCGCCACTGCACTCCAGCCTGGGCGACAGAGCGAGACTCCGTCTCCAATAATAATAATAATCAGAAAAATGAAGAAAAATATTGAGAAATATAAATATCTTCTGAATTCTTATCAAAGTGTGTTGTGCATTTTGCTCTGTTGATCCTTAACACGAAGAATACAAAGCCATGAAGCTTAACAGTAAAAACAAATTTTTAAAGTCAACTTTAAAAATTGAGTTTTAATTTCTAAATAATATACATGAGAATTGTTGGTTATTTTTTAACATTGCACACTTACTCATATTTCTATGGACACAATAATTGTCTTGAAAAACATTCTTTGTTGCAAGGAAGAGGGAACCCTAAAAATAATTATCAGCCCTCCATCTTGGAATAATCCCCTCCTTTGCACATAAAAAGCTGAGTGACCATATCTTAAAATGATGGTCCATATCTATAAAATGACCATATCTATAAAAGTGACCATATCTATAAAGATGATTTTCACATTGCTTGTGTCCTTTCAATTAGGAATGATCTTTTGGTACTATTTCAACTTTAAGAGATTTAATGAGGCTAACAAGATAGAGGCTAGTTTTGAATTTTCCCTGGTTTTGAAATTTCCCCCTACATGTCAAACACTATTTGGCAGTGTTCAGTAAATTTATTTTTGGACTTACACCTTTGGAACAATATAGGCTGTATGGAATATTTTAGCCATTTTTCTTCTCAGTAACACAATAGTTTTGAATATTTCATTTTTTCCTCTGCAATTATTATCGCTTCCAGGTAGGAACTCTCTATCTAGCTCCAGTCTAATGAAGTTTTTAGATAAACTTCAATATCTTTTAATAGAAGTACTATATTGAAAAGTTACATGACTGCTGAAAACATAACATATTTGATTTCAGTAATTAGTTTGATATGAATTCTCCATATCTTTTGGGACAACATGAAAAAATTCCCTTTCATTGTTCTCAAATAATGCCTACTAAGGAATAAATTTTGATATGAAGTACAGGGACTTGTAACTATGTCTGGTTTTTCTTTTTCATGAATGATTTTAATAAAGACTTATATACAGCATTCTTAATCAATTTTTTAGTAATGCCATGGAGTAAATTATATTCCACCAATATTCATATGTTAAAGCCCTAACCCCCAGTGTGAAGGAATCTAGAGACAGGGCCTTTGGGAGGCAGTTAGGTTTGGATAAGTTCATGACAGTAGGGTCATCATGGTGGCAATGATACCCTAATAAAGGAAGAACCAGAGAGTTTTCTTCCTCTTTCTCTCTACCATGTGAGAATGCAGAGAAACAGTGGCCATCTGCAAGCCAGTAAGACAGCCCTCACCAGGGAGCTGAATCAGGTGACACTTTGATCTGGAACTTCTCAGCCTCCAAAACTATGAGTGATAAATTCTTGTTTAAGCCACCCAGTTTATAGTATTTTGTTATAACCACCTCAGCTGATTAGAACTGATAACAAAGTTTGGAGGAATAGCTAATATAAGTGAAAAGCATGATTATCAGTATTGATAATAACAGATTCAGATTAAAAAGATTTTGATACAATGAATTAATTGCCTAGATTCAAGATATCAGACAAGGTTTAATATAAAATGTTGTGGTTAAATTTTGTAAAAATCTCCTACATAAAAATATATAGAGAATATATCATTTAAACAGCGGTGGATTTGCAAAAAGTTAAAATTTAATTGTGTGGTTATGTTTATGCTTTTAAAGTCAGAACACAGCTAAGAATTGTGTAAAATTTTGGTATCACATTCTAAAGTGAAAATTGGCAAGCTGTAGCGGGTCATAGGGAGGGTGATCATAATGTTGGACAGTTTGAAAGCCATATTATACAATGGATAGCTTCAGTGTCTAGCCAGTTTTGAGTAATTGGGACTAGATTTACCCTCCTGCTTAAAACAAATAAAAATAACCTGATACAATATATAAAATAGTGGTGTCAAGATTGTGGACATCAGTCAGTAGAGGACTGATCTTGGAAAGATGGAAAATAAACAAAACAAGCATTAAGATTATCCCATCTTCTGTTAGAAAAGTTTGCAACCATGGTGCCGAAAAGTGGGGGTGGAGGAGAACTCAGGAGGAGGCTGGCAGTCTTCATAGGTTGAAGAGAAGGAGCTGAGTCTGGAGACTCCAAAGCAGCTAGATTTCACATGGCACAGTACCAGAGAGAGGAGAGACACACTGACTCAGATATCTGCACATGCAGAACGTTCAACTAAGTAATGATCAGGACGTGAATGGGAGGAACCTACTGACACTGGGGAATGATTAAAATGAGTAATCTTAGGAACTCACATAGCTTCCATGTTTTCATCACAGTTCATGTTTTCATTAGCCAGAGTAAAAAAAAAATCTCACAATCCACAGACAAAGAAGTAGCAAGATGGTAGATTTAAACCCAACCACATAAATAATTACATTAAGTGTAAATGGTCTAAAGAAAGCACAGGTCATCGCATTGGAAAAAACAGCGAGACCCAACTGTATACCACTTAAAAGAAACTTGCATTAAATATAAAGACATAAATAAAAGTAAAAAGATGAAAATTATATTATGAATAACTGAAGGAACTTAGTATGTGTAGTCGCAAAATGAGATACAGAAGAGAGACAGAAACATAATCTTCCAATATACACATATTTCCTTTAGCATAGAGGTTAATGTTTCTAGAAATAGGATTGCTAAAGCAAGTTACAGACACACAATTATGTAGTGCTTAGGGAGGTGAATTTCCTACATGTATATTGGGTAAATCTCTTTTTAAGCGTCTTCAAGTCTTCTTAAGCCGTGATACAGCCATAGTTTATTTTACTTATTGTTTATCAGTTGTTAATCAGAAATGAGAAAAGGCTTTTATTAATCCTCAATTAATTATTTTTTACTGCTTTCTGCTTTACCTTGCCTTTTCTTCTCTTCCTTTCTCCTCTTCCTTTTCTTCTTCTTTTCCTTTTTCTTCTTTCTCCTTTTCTTCTTCCTTTTTCTTCTCCCCTCTTTCCCTCTTTCCTTTCTTTTTTTTATGATTTCTTTGAAAATGTCTTATAATATTGTAAAATGTGTTTGAATACATAAATGATTCTTTCCCTAGGCAATTTTTTTCTTGCTGCTTTTTTGTGTTTGTTTGTTTTTGAGAGAGGATCTTGCTCTGTTGCCCAGGCTGGAATGCAGTGGCATGATCATAGCTCACTGCAGTCCTGACCTCCTGAGTTCAGATGATCCTCCTGCCTCAGCCTCTTGAGTAGCTGGGATCACAGGCATGAGCCACCATGCCCAGCTAAATTTTTCAATTATTATTATTATTATTTGTAGAGATGAGGTCTCACTATGTTTCCCAGACTTGTCTTAAACTCCTGTGCTCAAGTTATCCTCCCACCCCTGCCTCCCAAAGTGCTAGGATTTTAGGTGTGAGCCACTGCACCTGGTCCCTAGGCATTTTGTGACTTCACTTGATTTATATTCCTTTTGCCCCTATTATGTATCAAAATAGATCACATAATATGAAATAATAGCAGAAAGAAAAAACACACTAAAGAAACTATTGGAAAGTTCTATTCAATCCAAAGAAAGCCAAGTAAGACATGTTGGCAATCATTGTTAAGAACATAGAACTTTGCTCACTCTACTGTACTGGTTGGCCTATCATGAGAAAAATATTAACAGCACTGTTAAGGACTGTAATTAACTTATCTATGTGCGTCCATATTTGAATGTAAGAGTATTTTTGAAATAAACAGCGCCATAGAATATTAGAACTCTTTAGAGGGTTACACTAAATTAATTAGGCCTGAAGCTGAAGAACTAATTATGTGTTATGTGTCATTGGGACTGGGTTCTTAAGTAGCAGATTTTGCCTCAATAATTGGGGAAATGAAGTTCTAACAATACAATGTTAGAAAATTGGAATAGGTTATTTTTCTAAGCCTTTTAATTTTAGAAATTGGAAGAATTAAAACAGAGGTTGGATTCAGGGATGTGCCTATATGAAACTTTGGGTAAATTTAAAAAAAAAAAGCACTCTGTTTGGTAGACTTAACACCAATTACGCACTTTGTGTGGACGTATCCCCATGCCAGCTATGTGGCTTGGTGGGTAGAGTATGGCCTTCCTTAGGATCAGCCTTCATTTTTCCTCTCAAGTGGGAGCCTTTTACAGTGTCTTCTTAGAAATGCTGTAGATCAACTTCCTGAGGTAGGTATGAGTTTGGGGTTGATAACTTCCAATGTCTGATCTATATTTTTCATTGTAACTAGATATAAATCAGTGCCTTAGGTGTCCTAATCTCCACAGAGACCACATTCAAAGAAGCCTCATGTCAAAATCAAAAGTATTATGAGAGGAATTTCACTCTTTACTTACGTCTCTCAGAAACCATTAAACGTGATTCCATTTATAACCTGCACAGCATTTCTCAAAAGTCTCTTTCTTCACTTGAGCCTGGTCAAATTCCCTCACACTTCATAATTGCCCCAGAGAACCTCACATGCCAACCCGCTATAAATTCTCTCTGAAGCCCCAACCCATGAAGGTGTCTATCTATTGTTTGTCTCCTTTGTTTCTTCTGCATTTCCCATCTGGTTTTTCTTCTCTTCGTGCTCCAGATTTTATAATATTAGAAAAAAAAACTGTGTTAAAAAAAGAACTTTCCTTAGATTGTGAGAGAACTGGGAGAAGTTGAGCAAACAAAGATAAAAATCTCATCTTATTTTTCTCCTAGAACCTTTATTCTCATTTTCTCTCCACTTGGTTATCTGATTCTTTAACAGCACAACCTGGAAACCAGTATGAGATAAATTAAATGATTTTTGGGTACTTTTGGATGAACATTTGTATGTTAATACTTACTGAGTGAATCCAATGTCTGCAGCTCCTTCTACTAAATTCTAAATAAGAAGCAAAGCAATTTATGTGAATAATCCCTACTCAGAAGGAATGTACAATCTCATGAGTCAGACTGGATAAAAATCACATGAAATAGATTTAAAGGAGGAAAACCAATAAACAGTGAAAATGACTACAGCTCTATATGTACAAATACACTGAGAGTTACCTGAATGTTCATTACACAGCATAAACAAAACTGTGGAGAAACCAGGGAAAGTTTCATGGAAGAGGTAAACATTGAGTAAATGTTTAGAAGATGTAAAAGACCATGTAACTAGGGAAATTAATATAGAAATAGGTGAGTGCACCTGTAATCCCAGCTACTCCAGAGGCTGAAGCAGGAGAATCGCTTGAACCTGGGAGGTGGAGGTTGCAGTGAGCCATTGCACTCCAGCCTGGGGGTTAAGAGCGATACTCTGTCTAAAAAAAAAAAAAAAAAAAAAAAAAAAAAAAAGGAAAAGTAATGGCCAAGAGATCATGAGTATACTTACTTGCTGCAACAGAGAGTCCCAGCAGGCTGAAATACTTTTTTTTTTTCCCCCTCAAAGGGAATGCCACTCTCCACCTTCTGAGCTCCTGTATGACTCATTGCATGACTTGACTGTTACTTATCACATTCTGCCTTGAGTTAGTTGTACATGTTTTGATTTTCTTCATTAAATAACAACTCCTAGAATATAGATATACTAGCTACTCCTTTCCCTTCCCTTTTCTGTAGCACTTCACACAGAGTCTAGCAAATTGTCATTGTTCAATAAAAACTTGCTGAATTAGAGTTAATGAGAAGCTAGTGAGTAGAAGGTCAGTAGGGGAGCAGAGAAGGACTGCAATGCTTCCACTAATGAGTTTAAGTTTGATATTGGAGATAACTGAAATTCAAACATACCAGTGACGTAATCAAAACAAGATTTTACAAAAATCTTTCTGTTAATCCATGTATGAAGTGGAAGATAACAAGTTCATCTTTTTATTTGTATAGGTATTATCCCAGATGTTAAGAAAGAGATATTCCATATAGATGGTACATAGTGTTGAACTGTAAGCTACTTTTACTCATTGAAACTTTTGAATGAATACACTTAGGCTTCTTGAATTTTACAGGCTGTTCAAGTTGCTTTGAGAATCTTATGTGTGTGAATAAATTTCTTCATAATGGTTTTTCTTTCTTTCTGGCATTGCTGATTGTAAATAGGAGTGATCCATGCTCTGGTTTGGCATGTTTTAAATAATATGTATGCACATGGAATTTGAAAAAAAAAAAATCTGGAATTGGAATTCCAGATTTAAGCTTCAAAAAAGAATTTTAGGAAAGATTTATTCTAATTTTAAGAAATTTTTAAACTGAGAGACTTCAGAACTATTTTATTTAACTAATTTCTACTCTCTCCTGGTCTTAAAATGTTTTAGAACAATTGCTATTGCTATATGATTTAGGTACTTCTATTCACCTTCAATTAATAAAATCCTTTTCATGTGAATTTTTTGTTACTGGAATTTAACACAAATTTAAAAATGATTGAAATTACACAAATAATAGATATTGATTGGTGATTTCAGTTAAGCTTTCAATTGTTTTTCTCATATTGTTAACATACATTTGAATTTATGACCTAGATAGGATTTGAAAAAAAAAATCTTGTGGTTACTTTTATTATAAAGGTAATACATAATCAGTGTATGTATAGCTTCTGAATTTCTTTGGGTATATAATAAATGGAGTATATAAAACAAAAGTAAAGATTGCTTTTTGTCAAGGAAAAGCAGTATAATGTTTCAAGCATGAATTTACAATTATTTGGTGAGTCCATCTCTCATACCAAGAGGATAGGATTAAAATGCTACAACTTAGTCTCTAAATGGGGCTCTCTCTACAGGTCCCAAACCTGAACTATTGAATGGTTTAGAAATTTAATATAATGTAAACAGTTGGACAAACAAAGCAGTTTCTATTTTATAAGTATAAATAAAGTCCCCCCACCCCCCCATCCCCTCCGCGTCTCTTCGTTGGATTTAAAAAGAAAGGTATTTTTGCACAGACACAAAGCCAGAGATTTCATCTTTAGAAGATGGAGAGTAACTCTTCACTTTAATTTAAAAACAACGGGAAAAAGTGCAGCAAGAGACCTTAGAAGTAGCCAAGGGATCCAAGTACTTTGTTATTATAAAGGCTTCCAGAAATCAGATTTCTATTCTCCAAACAAATGGGCATTAAAAAGGCCTCAGCAAACTATTTATATGGTATTCTTTTCCTTGGCTATACAATTTTAGTTAGTATATTGCCTTTTTGGTTTAATTCCAATGGCACAGTTCATAGATTTAAGTGTTTTTTTTTTCTTTTGGAGGCTAAGCAAAATGATCATAAAATAAAAATCTTTGACAGTCTGTTCTACTATAAAATATAACACCCCTTCTTAAAAAGAGAACACCTACTCCCAAAAGTTATACAAAAAAAAGGCAGCACCATAAAAAAAGCTAAGGAACTTCAGTTTGAAACATATGACATTCCTCAGTAATTTTCAGTTACAATAGAATGAATTACAGGACTTAGAGAAACCATCAGAGAAAACTGAATGAACAGTTTCAGAGACAGGGAAGATCCCCTGTCACAAATATGTGCTCATTGTGATACTTATTTTCTTAGCCCATGAGATGAAATTTCCCTTTGTTTATGAGAACTAGTTACTCCTTTCCCAGACTGGGCAGTAGCTATCTGAATGTTTCTGTATGAATGAAAACTCATCTGCCAGGGAATAAAAATGGCAAGGACCTTTAGCAATGCCCTGTTATGTTTCTGAATTTTGTAGAACTGGCAGTCATCTGATAATGTTGAAAATATATAGCTCTCAAAGAAATAGGGCTGGATTCTCCGAATATGTTTTGCACAACAGATCCCTCTGGCAGTTTTATGATTTTGCACAGCTTGTAGGGAGAGACTGGACTAGCTGGATGTTTCCTGGTTCCATTAGCATAGCCCAGCCCACTTCCAACACACGCCCAGAAGTACCTCATTAACCATTGGGATTGCAGCCAAAAACATAAGACTACAGTGAATATAAGGGGAATTACTGGCGAGAGAGCTGTAGACCAACTTAACACCGAACCCATTACTTTTCCAAGACCAGAAAAAAATATTACATGTACCGGAACTACTTCTTCAGATAAGAATTCAAGGTTTTAATCTATAGTTTTAAAATCTAGAATAATTAGCTGTATCATAAAAAGACAGCTGCATATATTGAAGTGCTTCTGTTAATCTCTCTCTCTCTTTTATTTACTTATTTTCTGGGCAGCTTTGACATTGTAAACCACAGACGAATTGGAGCTTGGCATTGAAAGGAGGTGTTCTGCAATGATTTTTTTTCTTGTTTAGAGAAGTTTACTTCTACAAGAAGATATCTGAAAAATGACAGGAGCAAAGAAGAAAAAGAAAAGCATGCTTTGGGGCAAGATGCATACCCCCCAGTGTGAAGACATTATACAGTGGTGTAGAAGGCGACTGCCCATTTTGGATTGGGCACCACATTACAATCTGAAAGAAAACTTGCTTCCAGACACTGTGTCTGGGATAATGTTGGCAGTTCAACAGGTGACCCAAGGTAATGTATTGCATTTGAATTTCCTGTATTATGCAGAGTAGATGTCACTTTGCTTTCTTGGAATAATTGTATGACCTAGAAAAAACAATTTAGCTAAATAAATGGATATTAACTGTGGGGAAATAAGCATATTGGATATCTTTGGAGAAGTTTTCCTAATTGTCTTTTTTCCTCTGTATTTTGATAGCTATTAAGCATTGAATAAACTTGAATGACATTACGTTTTTTCACTGTTAAAATTCATACTGTTTTAGAGTGAAAGATTCATAATTATGGGAGAATCAGTTTTTATAACATGATCTTGTTGATATAGTTTCCTACTTTCACTGAATCAAGCTATAAAATTCTCCTGGCTTGAACACAATCGTTTTGGAACCTAATTAGCAGCACACAATTACCTGTTGTAGCCTTGAGAGATGATATAAACAAGGAACAAAGCTTTCTGTACATAAAGGAGGCTCTCTGCCAAGATTGGTATTTGCAAAGAGAATCCTGTGTGTCCTTAGAGCTTATGTTTTACTGTGTATGCTGATTTACTTCTGTATCACATTACCTACTACATCTATTTCTCAGTAAGAAATTTAAACTGGTGAGAAGTCTGATTTTAACTTTCCCAAAAGCAGACTAAATGATATTCTGGATTTAGGTAGGTGTTTCTATTGGTGAAAGCTAGGGTGCATGTGTGTGTATTTGTTTGCCTTAAAGATATATCCATTGCAGTTCTTGGCTAATTCAAATAATTTTCTACCTGTAGCAAGGAAAGGAACTAATTTCTGAACCTTGAGAATTTAGAGCAGTTTCCTTGGCATAGACACTGCAGGTTTATATTTCCTTGCAGTTTCACTACCTCCTTGGCTTTAACTATTATTTATATTGTTAAATTATAAACACTCTTTTAATTAAATTATTCTGTAGCTGGAACAAACTGGTTTATGTATTTGTGATTTTAGTATGATTAGGAACATCTGCACTAGTGACTTTAGGATACATAATACTGTCATACTTTATGGGATTCCATTTTACTGAATAGTCTTATATTTTTAATGACCATTTTGCCAATAGCAATGCATGGTAATATTTCAGAAAAATGCAAAGTAAATAACAGGTTTGGGCATTTTTGGACTTGCTTTTATTCAGTTTTAAATTCAAAATGAAACACTACCAATGTACTTTGAAAACTTATGTGATGAACTTTTTTTTTTTTAACCAGATAGTTTCAGCATGTTTTAAATTTATTTTGCTTTAATTTAGTGTAAAATGAAAGAGAATTATGTTTTTAATAATAATTTCAGTTTTTTACCTTTGGAAAATATCAAGTTAATAAGACAATTTGAGGATAAGATAAAGTTATCTATGGTATATCATTAGCGATATTATTTATGTAGAAGTTTCAGTAATTAATTATGTGGCTTTTATTTGGGTATAGATTTTGAGGGATTTTGTTTTATGAGTCATATATTTCACTGGTTATGAAGGGACACATTGGCCAGCCCCAAGACTGATAAGAAGCACAGCACGTACCCAGCCCTAGTGTCTTGGGAAGTTATGAATCTGGCTGCTGGTTCTCTTGGAAGGCTACCAGTGAATGGATAAGACTACACTACAAAAACTTAAACGTTTTTGTTTGTGAAATTTAAGACTAATTATTTTTAAAATGTCTATTCTTTTAAAAACAATTTTCTCAAACTTTTTCATGACCATGTACTATGTATAGAGAGTTAAAAAGTGAAATGCCATAAGCTACCATTTGTTGTAAGAGGCAATGCCGTAAACCCTTGCATACATTATCTCCCTCTATCCTAACAGAATCCCAAGACACAGCAGTCTCCTCTCCATCTTCCACAGGAGAAAATGGAGGCTTAGAAGAGTTAGAAATTTTCCCTGGACCTCATACCTGATAAGTAGTGGAGTCAGGACTTGATTCCAAAGCCAACACCCTTAACATTTTCACTTTATACTGTACATTGCCAAAATAACCAGACTTTTCATAACACTAATGTTATTAGTAATAGAAGACATTTCTTTAGAAAGGTGTGACTATCCTTCCCTTCAAATCACTTTTGTATTAAGGTTTCATCCCTGCAGTTTTTAGATTCAAAGGCAAAGTGACAGGAAAAATAACTAGAGTGGGATACAGAGTAAGGAAGACATTTAGATATCATTTCCTCTTGTTTGTCTGAATACAATATTGGCAGTTATTATCAGCTCAATTTTCTAAGGAAAATTAGAAGAAAGAGGAATAATTTTTGCTCTTGCATCATAACACAAACAATAGGATCAAGCACTTTTTTTTTAGCTTTATCGATTTTTGAAGCAGCTGTTCAGTTACTCAGCATAGTTGAATTATATAAAATTGTCCAATTTAATGTTTCTTTTGACCTACGAAGATGGAAGGTTTATGTTTCAATCTAGTAGTTGCTTTTAGTTCTCTCAAGAGTGCACTTAAATTAAGAAGGATAATGGAAATTCATTTGAGTGTTTTCTATATGTCAAATACCAAGAAGCTGTTTTAAATTTATTTTAATAAAGTAAATCTTTACTTTATTAAAGATTTCCTAATTGTTAAATATAGATGCTTTTCTATTATCAGTAGCATTTTCTGTGTTGACTACAGTCTTTCTGAAATCCTTTATTCTCTTGGTTTTTAGACAGCACTCTTGTTTTTCTCCTGCTACCTGTCTGTCCTTCTCTTCTTATGATTCTCTGCAGATGTTCTGCTTCCCACCAAACATTGGTGTCCTGGAGATTCAAACCCTGGCCTTCTCTAAAAGCATAAAAGATGCTAATCACCTATTAATGAAACTTTCTTCTCAACTTGAGATCTACATATTTATTTATTAATTTTTAAAAACCAGCCAGATTATCAGTAAAATGTGATGTATACACTGCAAGACTACCTTTTCCAGCTTTCTTTGAGGTTAGGTGTTGCCCTGTGATTATATTTTGGCCAAGGGAAAATAAGCAGAAGTATACTTCTTCCAGTCCTAGTCCATAAAAGTCATATATGATCCTCATGTCCCCTATATGCTGGCAGGTATTAGTGCCCAAGGCAAATTTGAAAGCTATGTATTGGAGGTAGCATTGACTCTATCAGCCTTGGTTCCTGAGTGGCCTTGGAGATCCACATATTTAAGTATGCCTAACCTAGAATGTTCTAAATGTACTTCAAATGCAGTGTCTTCTAAAACAAACTGAATGAAACCTCCATTTGAAGCAGAACGATAATAATAACAACAGTAGTTTTTAGGCACAGATACAAGCAGTATTGTAAGAACCCTTGACATATATACAAAACTGAAGCTGGGAGAGGACAAACAACTTGCCTGAAGTCACACAGCAAATGAATGGAAGAGGTAGGATTTGAACTCAAGTAATCTGGCTCCTGAGACTATGCCCTCATCTTTATGCTAAACTTCTTCTCTTAGACAGTCCTGCGCATCATTCTCAACTCTTTCCTCTTTTTGCCACCCTGCCCACTAGCATACGATCAGCTGCCAGCTTCTTTTGTTTCTATCCCCTATCATTTTAACCAAGTAGTCTTGTTTCATGGCCCTGCAGCCGCTGTAATTCTCTGTCTGAACTGTTGAAACCATCATCATCTTGTGGGTCTTCATTCCTTACTCTGTCTCCGCCTGTAGGCCATATTCCATACTGCAGCCAGAATAATCACAAAAATCTGAATGCGTCGATCCTGTTCAGAATTGTTTAATGAACCTCTATTTTCTCTAGAGTAAAAGTCCAATTCTTCAGCATGTCCTATTAGATCATTAATAATCTGGGCCTCTTGATACAAAGCTCTACTCAAAGAGATCTCTCCTCTAAGAATCCCTCCCAATCTCCTAGGAAGATGTTTTCTTCCCTCCTACCCCTTTGTACTTTTTACATATCACTTTGATAGGCATTAACATATTGTATTATAATATCTTGCGACAACTCTTTCCACACTAGTCTGTAAGCTCTGGAAACAAGACAATTTCTTAATCTATATATTCTTACCAGCTTGTGTATTGCTTGGCACATAAATGTTTTTTGGAAGAATTAAAACATTCTAGAAGCCACCAATTGTTCCATTGTAGCATGCCATCACTCTAGAGAGGAAACTGAATTTAAACTAATTCTTATGTTTTATTATACAAATAAATGTAATAAAGATACTGATAGTAAAAAAAATACTTTAAAATACAAGTAATTGATTTTTTCCAACTTCTCTTACTTTCTTGAAGTTACAAATTTGCAGGCCTCCTGACAAATCTGGTAAAAGATACGTTTTCTTTGTGCCAAACAATGTTAATTTTTTCTTCAGCCAACAGTAACAAATATGAATAGTTTATATAAAAGTCCAGATGCCCAGCTTCTCTTGAAAAATCTGGGGAGACGTGGCCATACAGGGCCTACATCCCCATGCGGCAAAATCTGCAGGCCCTTAAGAGAGGCTACTCACTTTTGCCACAGCCCCCACTACTCATATGTTCACTGCCACCCTTCCTGCTGGTATGCCCATTACCTATCTAGCTCTGTGAATGGCTAAATTTGTTTCCCCCGCCAAGACACTTTCTAACATATTTTGTTGAAATGCCTCTAATTTGCCCTTGAATAAAACCTTTATAGGGAGATGATATAATTTTAGCTTCTTCACCTAGAACCACAGAACCTTCAGGTCTGTTAGCCTGGACTCATATATTTCAATATACTTCATTTCTTTATAATGATATGCATTATCTGTTACGATTTTTACAATGCATTCTGGGAAGGAGTCCAGCACCTTTACTAGACTGCCAAAGGGGTGGTTACCCCTCTCCAGAGTAAATAGATATAATATAGAGATGTATAAAATAACATGTAGATGTATTAATTTCAAAGAAAGAAAGATAAAAGAAACTTCAGGTCCTTCTTTTACTAAGTTCAAGTATTTCCTAAAAACCACTTGTATTCTTAAAAGTATTTTTAACATTTGGCAGTTCTCATTAGTAATATCAGGTAAGAGCCTTTATATTTAGTATCTGCCGTGATGTTCTTTAACTGATATCTTGAAGACCTTCACTGTCAAATATATTCTGTAGATAAGCAAACATTTGTAGAGAATGTCATTGACTTAAAACATGTCACCAACATGGGTGGCAAGCTAAGCAGTATAAGACTCTGGTCTCTAAAGCATTTAGTGCACATTGCAGCCTGAATGACCACTTGGGGGAAAGAGTTTCTCTGTTTCCAACATGAAAACTCAAGCATTGAGACAGGGTGGAGACCTGAAATGCATGACTTGCCATATAAGAACCTAATCCACTGGAGTGGAATATGAGAATGTTGGCCTTGCATTCCAAGGGATCACCTAGACTTTTTCTTCCCAAACCATGTAACTTTTAAGCTGCCATAGGGTTGCCTGGTGTTCAAACCACAAGGTTTTGGGCTGCAGACAAAGATGGATGTTCCTTATAATTATGCAGAATGTGTGGCATTGCTGGCACCAAACCTTGTGTGTGGAAGCTGAGCTTCATTGCACTCCTGAGGGCAGCTTAGTGACATGCAGAACAATAAGTGGAAATTCCTGAGGCATACTGCATTGCACAGATTAAAGGCTTGTCTAGGAATGTTTCCCTGCATGGTCTCAGCTTTGGGGATACAGAATCCTAGCATTAGCCACGCATCTCTAACTTAGCTCCCTTAATCACTGTATCTTCCTGCTAGTAACTTTTCTCCAGGAGCAATGGCATCCAAATATTCCTAAATGAGTCTGAAGTATATTTTCCTTACCCCATGAAAATACAGAAGAGCTGTGACACATTTCTGTCTTTTCCTTCTCCATTTCCCCTCATCCCATGACCCAATCCCTCACTATAGCTCTAAGCTTCATTTGGTACTTTTGACTCCCTTTTTAGTTTTCTTTAATGAAAAACAAGATGGTTTAGATGTTAAAGGACCCTGTACTTATTTATGCACTTAGCATAATGCTCCCTATAACATTTAGAGCTGTCCATATGGAAGAACCATGACCTTTAATTTTAGAATGTTGAAAACATGGCAAGATTTGCAACAAAATACATCGGCAGTGAGTGTTAGGATGAGATATGTGGTGTATCTTCTGTTTTTATCTGCTATGAACCATCCCTGCTCTTTTCAGTAACTGTATATCAGATTAGTTTGGGCGAACAACCCCTCTTCCATATTTAGTACAAGTGATTTAGGTGAGGTTCTATTCCTGGCACGGTGGATGGTGTCCAGGCTGATCAGGGGACTGAATGCCTCTACACCAGGATTCTCAAACTGGAGGCCTATTAGAACCACCTTGGGGATTAAAAGAATGCTAATATAAGGGTTCCATCTCTAGCAATGAAACCAGATTTTCTGGAAATTGTGCTCAGGCATTGAGGCATTCTTTCTTCTATTCTTCTTTAAAAATGTTGCGGTTTCTAATGTGAAATAGGTGAGAGCAGGATCTAGCCATAGTTACTGGACCAGGTGAAGGTTTGTGGGCCAAGATGTGATGATTAGCATAGTTCCATACACCTGGCCAGTGACTGATTCAAGAATAAGGTCTGACCTCTAGGCATAAGGATATAAGTTTACTATACAAGGGGTAAACTATTTATTATTAAAATGGTAATGGCAATCTAAATGACCTGAGTGGTCAGTCTGGGTCCCAGTACATGTATGAGACCTTTTAGGCGGCCAAAACTTCCTTTGTGCTGAAACTGATGACCGTAGAGATAATGTGCCTCTACAGTTTCCCAGGACCTCCAAAGCCTGAAAATGAAGCCAATCCAGCAAAATGCATAGCAGAGAGAAACCGAGTCCTGATGACAACTACTACAGCCCTGACTCTTCATTTGCATGTGCACTTTTTCCCTTTGCTTATATAGATTTAAGTTGGGTTTCTTCTAGTCACCTTAATGACACATTTGAGTGCTATTATAGTGTGAATGTGATATATACATTATTTCTAATATTATGAAACCCAGAAAGATAGGTATTATTCTACTTAAGAGCATCTCATGAAAATATGAGCTCTGAACATTAGGTGAATTGGCCCACTTCTAGGACTGCTAAGATGGATTAAAACCTAAAACTGCACTGCTCCATTCCTCATTTTTCACTGGTATCTGTTCCCCAGCTTGCTTCTAGCAAGACAGACATAGCCTGGGTGGGACAGGGGCTGACTCTGAGCCTCCCTTCACATCTACTCCTCAGACTGCCCCTTCCCATGATGACATGTCACCTGCCTTGATAAAATAAAATCCTGGATTTCCCACCAGAAGAGAGCTTTGCTGGTGAGAAGCAATACAATGAGCTATTGCTCTTTCACCTGAGGTTCTCTCACGGCCCTCTGCTCCACAGAGTAGCTTAGGAGGAAAGAGGGAGGGGAGACATGCTTTAATACTGGCCTAAGCATCCATGAATAATAGATTTTACCATGTAGCAGAGGTGACACACAGATGAAATGTTTGAATAAAACTTTACTAAAGGCTAGAGAGCAATGAAAAGGGAAAATAACCAGGCTTACTGCCGTCCGCTTGGTTTGATCCCTCTTGTCTCAGCTGTTTCCTCTATCAGAACAGATGGCATCTCTAATGCTTACTACCCCGTGTTCAGAGCACTACTGCGGACATTTAACCTCTCCCTTTCTGAGTCCAAGAGGAAGGCTTGCTTTGGGCTCTCCTAACCATTTTAACATTGGAGATACCTGCACACAGGCAAGACTTGACTCCTATTCATAGCCAGGAGCCTCAGACAGCAGACAGCATAGTTTCTTCTCGTTTAACATCATTTCTCTAAATAAAAAAATTTTTAAAAACCCACATTTTTCCCCTTCATTCTTTGAGCTTAACTGCCTTTTCCTTCTATACAGTTTGTTTTTCATGAGCTAATCCATTTGTTTTTTATTTTAGGTTTGGAGGTACGTGTGAAGGTTTGTTCCATAGATAAACACGTGTCATGGGGGTTTGTTGTACACATTATTACATCACCCAGTGTATTAGTCCATTCTCACGCTGAAATAACTGAGAGTGGGTAATTTATTTAAAGAAGAGGTTTGATTGAACAGTTCCACATGGCTGGGAGGCCTCAGGAAACTTACAGTCATAGCGGAAGGCACCTTTTCACAGGGTGGCAGGAGACAGAATGAGTGCAAGCGTGGGAAATGCCAGACACTTATAAAACCATAAGATCTCATGAGCCTCACTCATTATCATGAGAACAGCATGGGGGAAGCTGCCCCCATGATTCAATTACCTCCATCTGGTCCCCACTCCACATGCGGATTATGGGGATTACAATTAAGGTGAGATTTTGGGGGGTCACAGAGCCAAGCCATATAACCCAGGTATTAAGCTAATCCATTTTCATGGCTTTACTGCCACGGTTCTACTGGTTAATTGTAGGAATATATTTCCATCTTAACTCTTCCTTCCTAGCTCTAGATATAAATAGCCAGCTGCCTATTGCGCACAATCTCAGTGTCTCCCAGAGACAAATTTTATAACGGAACACATAATTTTTCCTACCAAAAGTAGTCCTTATCCTCCATTCTTTATTATAATGCAAATCACCCCCCATCTACCCAGTTGTTCATGCCAGAAACCTGGGAGTGATCCTTCTTCCCCTGTACCCTCAACAACTATATTAAATTAACCAAGTTCTGTAAATTCTTCCCTCTTAATGACTGTCTAATACACCTGATGCCCATTGTCCTCATGGCCACTTCCTTGATAATAGTAGATATAACCAACAATTGCTAAAAGTTTAAAGTGTGCCATAAACTGTGCTAAGGATTCATTGTCTATTATATCAATTAATCTTCATAATGACCCTAAGAGTTTGATACTATTATCTGTATTTAACAGATGAAGAAAAGTAGATTAATTTGCTAAGGTAATCCAGTTAGCATAAGGCGGAAGGAGTGTTTAAATGCAGGTCTTTCTGACTCGTAAGCCTGTGCTTCTACCTTAAGAGCCACCAAAATTTACCCTGCTCGGTAGGATGTCTCTCACATACAGTTTTGTCCTTCTGTTATCTATCTTGAACTGGAACAAAACTAAATTTTTAGTTAGATAGTGGAAACCTTGTTTTTAAAATTCCTTCAGCAACACTGCAAATACCTTTTTACCTGCTCTTTCACTCTGTGTTGTTCCCTTGCTTCACATGATCTCCTTGGTCTCTGTTTTCTTACTATCTTTATTCTCATCCCTTTCTATTTCTAGCTCCTTCCTGAAACTCCAAATACTACCCCGGGACTGAAACCACAGGCGTGCATTGATTAGCTTCTATAGTATTGGGAATCAATGTTTAAACACCAGAAGACTTAATTTTAAAATTGAAGGCTTTCCCTCCCTTCATTTAAATATAGTCATCTAACCACACAGGTTTCATATTCCCAAATGGCAACAATAGGCTGAAGTTGACTTTTGCCTGTACCCTTTATATGGACGTGGACTTTCTAATTTGCCATACCCTTCCACACTCCCGTTGTTTTGTACATCAGCACTGCTTAACACCTGCTGTTTTATTCTGCTCAGCTCTAGAACAGACATTCTCAAACTCAGCTCAAGCACAACTTGAGAAGGATTAGACTTCTGAAAATGCTTTTCAAGGCCTTTCAATTTCTGCATCTCACCTTTCCAGTCACACCTTGTTTAATTTCCCTTCAGCATCATATGTTCTATCTATATTGGACTGCACTTAGTATTCTAAAGGATCATGCTTCTTTGCCTCAGGACATTTGCAGATGCTGTTTCCTCTAAAATGAATAATATTCCCCTGCCTTGTCCCTTTCACCTGATTATAACCTACCATATTTCAGGAATGGGTTTAGTTCAGTAATTCTCAACCATGGCTGCATATTAGAGTCTCTTGTGGCACTGAACAAAAATACTCATGTCCAATCTCCACCCTAGATTAATTAAATCAGAATCTCTGGATAATTTAGGGCCAATAATTTTATGTTCTGTGCCTCAGCTTACTCAACTAATGAAAAAAATAAAAATAAAAATGAGCAGCCAGGATTGAGAACTACAGGCTTTCAGAAAGCACTGTTGATACCTCTATTTTGTTTTTCCATGGTACTTATATCCTTAACTAACTTTATAGCATTTGTTTTTGATTCATATTTGATTTAGCACTGTATTAGTCCATTTTGACACTGCTGTAAAGAAATACCCGAGACTGGGTAATTTATAAAGGAAAGAGGTTTAATTGACTCACAGTTCCATATGGCTGGGGAGGCCTTAAGAAACTTACAGTCATGGCAGAAGGAAAAACAAGCACCTTCTCCATAAGGCAGCAGGAGAGAGAAGAGAGCAGGGGAAACTGCTATTTATAAAACCACATGGGACAAACCACCACTGTGATCCAATCTCCTCCCACCATATCCCTCCCTTGACACATGGGGATTATGGAGATTACAATGAGAGATGAGATTTAGGTAGGGACACAGAGCCAAACCATATCAATTGCCTAAGCCATACGTTCCTTGAGGGCAGAGATTATTTACAGTCTAGGAAGACCAATCACCTTGGCTTTAGCACTGAAAGTCCTGAGTTCCAGGAAATATTTTCAGCTCCTATCCCCAGTATTTGGCACAGAGTAAGTACTAAAATATTTGTTGACAGTGAACAATCATAATTGAGATAGATGGATGGGGTTTTCCTATGCCCATGCTCCTTCTGGTGGCTCCTCTCTTCATGGGAACTTTGTCTCTTTCTGTTTCTATTACTTAAGCTCTTAGGTCTGTTGGACTTGCGGTTTCTTGATCATAGTGATTCTTTATGTTCATGATTGTGAGACCTCACCTGTGTAGCAAGTCACAGGAGGAAAGTATGATGTGATTGGCCTCAACCTTTCTAATGATTAGAAATACTGACCTTGGAGTAATAATGGTTGTTTGTGGACTGAAATAATGTGTGTTTACAGAAATTTGTCTTCACATAATTATGGTTGTTGAATATATGTAAATTTACCCCCGGGAGACTCACTTGTAATAACATTTAACCCTAATCCCACTGATATTGTAAACTAGACAGCTGGTTATACTGTGGTTTGCTAATAACTATTTGAAGACCACCACAAACCAGTTACCACAGAGAAATAACTTTCATCATTGCCTACACGATTTGGGTTGGATTTTTTATGTGTAATTCTTGGAAGTACTTACCATCACCTAATTATTTTGTTTTTAAGAATACTAATCCATCTTGCTAGGATTCTTTATTCATTTCTATTCAAAAAATATTTGAAAGAATACAGCCTTTTGCTATGTTCTTGGAAAGCAATAGAGGAGTATAAGACAACAATCCAGCCCACAAGGGGCTTATTATTTTTTCCGTCTTCAGAAATGCATACAAAAGTATATGAGAATATGATCTTGTTATTTTAACCTTGAAGATACCATTCTGGTGTGGGTATTTAAGGGTGGGAACATTTTCTTAATGAAAGTTTGTAGAGTATTGGTTTCAGCCACTTTTTGCCTTGAATAGATTGTATAACCCAGGAAGTCGCCAAAGAATTCTGTGTTTTTATTTAGGAACATGAAGACTAGTACAATCTCATCTACGTAACATAACATGAAATGACTATTTGGTGGTAAAAATTGGATCAACAAACTGGCAGTCTTAAAAAGCTATCAAGGTTTGATTCGCTACAGATATATATTATATGATGTGGAATTTTAAGAAATCGGGTTCTGCTAATCACTCCTTCCCTAGAAAGGATCTTAAGGGAACTGTACACAGAGTTCACATCTAGGGAAGGGCAACCATTGTCCCACTTAATCAGCTGAGTTAGTGTGCAAAGCATAGCTCTAGCAAAGCTGGAGTGGAACAAAGCAGTTTCGACCTGATATCCAGGAGGAGTTTCTTTCTTTCTTTTAAAGCTAAGGTTTGGATGCACTTGTGGGGAAAAGAAAGAGAAACTTAGAGCTTACCTTGAGGAAGGCCCTGGTCCTTTTATTATGCCAGTAGCATGGATTAGGAAATAGCAGAAGAGAGTAAAACATACCATTGACATGAACTCCTCCTACCAGGAAATGTATCCTCTTCAGAGTGTTCAACTTTGACCCCTCCACTTAGCAGCATTCCTCTTGGAGGAGGTAGTAGACACAAGAGGTCTGAGAATTTCTGCTCTACAGCTTGAGCTGAGGTTGTGGTACTGTGTCTGGAGATAGCTGGATAGAATCAAGACATTGCCAAGGTAGGATTTAGGTCCCGTTCGGGGAAGTTAGCTAAGACATATAAACTCAGCCTGGTGAGTGTAAAGTTTAGCACTTGAATGTCAACCAGTCCTACTGGTTGACACAAAAAGTAAAACTGGGGAATCAAGTATCTGACGCTTAGGCAAAATGAAGAAACTAGTCAGGATTAGAACCCAGGGCCAAAGTTCTGGATAGAAAGGAGTCTGAATTACAGTCTAGGAAGCCAACAGCAATGATAGATCTGTGTTTTCTAATTTTCTACCCAGTGTCTGAGCAGTCTCCAGATTTTGGTGGGTAAACCTGAGCCCATGGAAGACAGTGAGAAGATGCACCTGGCTAACAAGAGAAGTAAGGGAAGAAGGCATCAGCCAGCAGCTGTCATGGAAGGTCATGTGTTGGTTTCCCCTGTCCTCGCATTAGAATATCAGGTTGGCCTCTTGGCCTCTTGTGGACTATTGTAGACCCACAAGAATAGGAGTTATTTGACTCTTTTTTCTCCAGAATATGGAGGGTCAAGTGATTAGCACAATCTCAGCTCTTTATGCTCTTTAGTTTTGAAGAGGGAGTTTTATTGATATTGACTTTAAGAATTACCTCATTATTAAAATTTTATAGACTATAAAATGTTTGATACTTTGATAATGCACTCATAAATCTTGAAGGTTATTGAATAAAGTGCTTAATATAAATATTTAAACAATTATTAATATAAAACCAATATTTTAACATTTAATAAGCAAACCATTATTTAGGATAATTCTGAATAATTGTTAATAATGTAACCATGTGCCACTATGCATAAATCTTACCTTGTGCGCTGTGAATCTCTTTAACTTACAAACATTATCTGTACTCAAACCGATTCTATGTCAAGTTTTTTCAATTGCAACACAGTAATCAATAGTAATTTTAGGACTACAATTTTACGGAAAGGAAATTGGCTCTGAAAAGTAATTCTCTGGTCCCAATTAGATTCATAATATATGCTTCTCAGCTAAAAGTTATTTCAGTTCTGCAAGTCTCTGAAGTAAAAACTGAACTATAAAGGGACAACCATCAGGCAGATATGGATGATATTGGAAGGCAGATATTGGAAATCTGTTATAATGGTTTCTTTTTTGTACTCATCATTTTTGCTGCTTTGACTATTTATGACCATGCTGCCTTGACTTTATAGCCTTGGTTCTTTATATTAATCATAGATACAAGCACTTGCAACATTGTATCATTTAATTAAACAAACTGAATAGGAGATTTCAGTTTATCTCTTATTTTAAAAGAGAATCCTTCTTGACTGAAAGCAACTGTAAGTGCAAATTTCTCCCTTTACTATGGCATTTAAATCTTGAAGATGCCATCTTAAGAGGATGATAATTATATCCAAACCTATACAAATGCTGACATTTATTTAACTCTTTCTTTGTGCCTGCCCTGTGTTGGTCCATAAGCTCCCTTTCTTCTGGGCTTTGCCTGGAATATTCTCTTAGTTCCCTTCTTTTCTTCCTATCACCTTTGCAGGGTTCCTCCTCCAAGACTTAAACAACACTACTGTAATCCTTCTGAAATGGGTTAAGTCTCTTATGTGATCCTGTAACTTCCAATACTTCTTTCTTTCTAAAAACTTCACATGTAAATATTTATTTACTCTGGGTATTTCCTGTTAAACTCTGAGATCTGTAGGTGCAGGGATAGTATCATGTCTACTTCATTTATCACTTAATTTCTTGTGACTAGTTAAGTGATTAGCACAAAGGAGTTGTTCAGTAAATATTAGTTGAATAAAAAAATCATATTGATAGGAATTATCTTTCCTTTTTTTTTTTTTTTAGCAGTAGAAAACTGAAGTTCAGAGAGGTTAAATAACCTGTATAAGGTCTCAGCCAAAAAGAGATGAAATTGAGATCCAAATCCATGTTGCTCTGCTTTCCTAAATGTTACTACCCCTAGGGCTGGTCCAGAGGACAGCTAGTTAGTGCCAGATACATTGGGCTTTGTGCTGCAAAACCAAGTAAAATAACATATGGGAATCCACTTATCATAGGAAAAGTTCCTGCCTGCTGAGACTCATGCATCTACAGCTTTCCCTGGAATTGAAACACATGTCTCCAACAAGCTCAAGCAAACTAATTCTAACATTGTCCCCCAGAAGAACCAGGAGAAAAATCAGAATCATTTAACTGAAGCACTCCTAAATGTCACATACAAGGAGGGAAGATATGGTGTCAGCACAGATGTATCCTTGGACAGGCAATGGCCCTACCAGCCTGACACTTTAAAACAAAATAGGAACTTCATGGGAACCTGCAGAATAGAAGCTAGGGAAAAAGAATAAACCTGGAAAACCAACATGCTGCTCAACCCACTCCTTATACCTGAGCCTCCTGGAAGATCACCACACTAGATTTGCCTCCAATCTCTCTCCAGTGCTCCCCATGATGTTGTTTCTATTGTTGATATCTCTCTATTATAGGCTACTTATTCTCCCACACTAGCCCACTATTGGATTCAGACACTTCCAAATTGCTTCTTTAAGAGTATTTGCTTTCATGGTTTCCCAAACCTCATTAAGTACTGTATATCTGTTCAGGAGGTTACTTTCCAAATTTTTTTTTGTTTATAATTGACACGTAATTGTACATGTTTATGCAGTACAGTGTGATGTTTTAATATATACAAACATTGTATAATGATCAAATCAAGGTAGTTATCACATCTATCACTTCAGATCTTTATCATTTCTTTGTGGTAATAAATTTCAGAATCTTCTTTTCTAGCTATCTTGAAATATACAATACATTTTATTAGCTGCATGCTACTATGTAATTGAGCATCAAAATTTATTCTCCTATCTAACTGTAACTTTGTGCCCATTGACTAATTTCTCCCCACTTCCTCTCCCCCATCCCCTCCATGGCCTCTGGTAGCCACTATTTTACTCTCTACTTCTATGAGATAAACCTTTTTAGATTCCACATGCAAGTGAGATTATGTGGTATTTTGTCTTTCTGTGTCTAGCTTATTTTACTTAACGTAATGTCCTCCAGGTTCATCCGTGTTTGTACAAATGACAGAATTTTATTCTATTTTTATAGCTGAATAATTCTCCATGGTTTATACTGCAGTTTCTTTATTCATTTGTCTGTTGATAAATACTTAGGTTGATTTCATCTCTTGGCTATTGTGGATGGTCCTACAATAAACATGGGAATGCAGATCTCTCTTCAACGTACTGCTTTCAATTCCTTTGGATATATACCCAGTAGTGGAATTGGTGGATCATATGGTAGTTCTATTTTTAATTTTCTGAGGAAGCTCCAAACAATTTTCCATAATGGCTATGCTGATTTACATTCCCTCCAACAGTATATAAGAATTCCCCTCTTTCTGCATCTCCACTAGCATTTGTAATTGATTTATTTTTTGTCTTTTTGATCATAGCCATTCTAATTCGGGTGAGGTGCATCATTGTGGTTTTGATTTGCATTTCCTTGAATATCATTGATGTTGAGCATTTTGTCATATACCTGCTGGCCATTTGTATGTCTTTGAAAAAATGTTTATTTAGTGTTTTTTTTGTTTTTGTTTTTTTTTTTGCCTATTTCTTGATTGGATTATTTGGATTTTCTGTGTGTGTGTGTGTGTGTGTGTGTGTGTGTGTGTGTGTGTGCGCGCGCGCGCGCGCGCGCTTTTCCAGTTTTTTTGGGTTTTGCTATTGAGTTGTTTGAGTTCCTTTTATATTCTGAATATTAACTGCTAGTTAGATGCATAGTTTGCAAATTCTCCCATTCTGTAGGTTGTCTCTTCACTCTGTTGGTTGTTTCCTTTGCTATGTAGACGCTCTTTCATTTGATATAATCCCATTAATCTATTTTTGCTTTTGTTGCCTGTGCTTTTGAGATCCTATCCAAAAAATCCTTGCTCAGACCAATGTCCTGAAGCATTTTATTTATAATTTTTTTAGTGGCTACATAGTTTTGGGTGTTATATTTAAGTGGTTAATTCATTTTAAGTTGATTTTTGTATATCATGTTGTTTTGGTTAGTATGGCTCTGTAGTATATTTTGAAGTTAGGTAGTGTGATGACTCCAGCTTTGTTCTTTTTGCTCAAGATTGCTTTGGCTATTCAAGGTCTTTTATGATTCCATACACATTTTAGGCTTTTTTTCTGTTTATGTGAAGAATGTCATTGATATTTTGATAGGGATTGCATTTAATCTGTAGATATCTTTGGATAGTATGGACATTTTAATGATATTAGTTATTCCAATTTATGAACATGGGGTGCCTTTTATTTGTGTCTTCTTCAATTTATTTAATCTATGTTTTATAGTTTTTATTGTAGAGATCTTTAACATCCTTGGTTATATTTATTCCTAGGTATTTTATTTTATTTTTGTAGCTATTGTAAATGAGATTGCCTTCTTGAATTCTTTTTTGTATAATTCATTTGTAACATACAAAATGCTTTTGCTTTTTTTATTGATGTATATTGATTTTGTATCCTAAAACTTCACTGAATTCATTTATTAGTTCTAACAATTTTTTGGTGGAGACTTTAGGACTTTCTAGATATATGATCATGTCGTGTGCAAATAGGGGCAATTTGACTTCCTCCTTTCCAATTTCAATGCCCTTTATTTCTTTCTCTTGCCTAATTGCTCTAGGTAGGACTATCAGTAGTGTGTTGAATAAAAGTGAAAATGGGCATCCTTGTCTTGTTCCAGATTTTTGAGGAAAAGTTTTCAACTTTTGTCCGTTCACTATGATGTTAGCTATGGGCCTGTGATATGTGGTCTTTATTGTGTTGAGGTGTATTTCTTCCATACCTAAATTGTTGAGAGTTTTTATCATGAAGTGATGTTGAATTTTATTAAATACTTTTTCTGTATCTATTGAAATGATCATATGGATATTTTTCTTGATTTTTTAATGTGAGATATTATGTTTACTGGTTTGTGTATCCTCAACCTTCCTTGCATCCCTGGGATGAATCCTAATTGATCATGGTGAATGATTTTTTTTTTATTGTGTTGCTGAATTCAGTTTGCTAATATTTTGTTGAGGATTTTTTGTATTTAACTCCATTAAGCATATTGGCATTCCCCCCACCTCTTTTTTTTGTTGTTGTTGTGTTCTTGTCTTATTTTGGTATCAGGGTACTGCTAACCTCATAGAATGAGTTTGGAAGTATTCTCTCCTCTTCAATTGTTTTGGAAGACTTTGAGAAGAATTGACATTAGTTTTTCTTTAAATGTTTGGTAGAATTCAGCAGTTAAATCATCAGATTCGTGGCTTTGCTTTGATGAGAAGAGTCTTTATTATTGCTTTAATTCCATTACTAATTATTGGTTTGTTCAGGTTTTCTATTTCTTCATGATTCAGTCTTGGTAGGTTTTATGTGTTTGAACATTTATCCATTTCTTCTAGATTTCCCAATTCATTGGTTAATAGTTGTTCACAATAGTCTTTTATGACTTTTGTATTTCTGTGGTATCAATTGTAATATCTCCTTTTTAATATCTGATTTTATTTATTTGAGTTATTTCTCTTTTTTGCTTGGTTAGTCTAGCTAAAGGTTTGTTTATTTTTTAAAAAAAAACCCAACACTTTGTGTTCTTGATCTTTCATATTTTAAAAAATCTATTTTTAAAAAAATTTCTGTTCTGATCTTTGTTATTTCCTTTTACTAATTTGTGGGTTAGCTGTTTTTCTAGTTTGTTGAGGTATAACATTAGGTTGTTTACTAGAGATCTTTTTACTTCTTGGATGTAGAGATTTATTGTTACAAACTTCTCTCTTAGAACTGCTTTTACTGTATCCTATAGGTTTTGGTATGTTGTGCTTCCATTTTCATTTGTGTCAAGGAATTTTAAATTACCTTCTAAATTTCTTCATTGATGCATTATTATTCAGGAGCGTGTTATTTAATTTCCATGTATTTCTACAGTTTCCAATATTCCTTCTGACACTGACTTCTATTTTTATTTCATTTAGGTCAGAAAAGATACTTGATATGATTTCATTTTCAAAAATTTGTGAAGACTTGTTTTCTGATCTAATATATGGTCTTTCCTGGAGAATGTTCCATTTTCTGTTGAGAAGATCTGTCCATTGCTGAAAGTGAGGTGTCAAAGTCCCCTACTATTACTGCATTGCAACTGATCTCTCCCTTTAGATCTATTAATATTTGATTTATATATTTGGGTGCTGCAGTATTGGGTGTATGTATATTTGAAGTGGTTATTTCCTCTTGGCATATTAACTCATTTATCATTGTATAATGTCCTTATTTGTCTTTTTGAAACCATTCTTGACCTAATGCCTATTTTATTTTAAATAAGTACAGCTACTCCTGTTTGGTTTTGGTTTCCATTTGCACAGAATATCTTTTTCTATCTCTTCACTTTCAGTCTATGTGTGCCGTTAGAGATGAAGTGAGTTTTTTGTAGGCAGGATATGGTTGAACCTTATTTTATTTTAATTCATTCAGCCATATTCAAAGTGTCACTGACCGTGACACACTGTGTGTTTCTTCATTTGATAATTTAACCTATTTGCATTTAATGTTATTATTGATAGGTCAGAATTTACTACTATCATTTTGTTTCTTGTTTCTGGTTGTTTTGTAGTTTCTTTTTGCCCTTTTTCCTCTGTCACTGTCTTTATTTGTGATTAAGTGACTTTCTCTAGTAATATGTTCTGCTTCTGTGCTATTTATTTTTAGTGTATCTGTTACAGATTTTTTCTTTGTGGTTATTATGAGGCTTAAAAAATATTTTTATAGTTATAACAGGCTATTTTAAACTGATACCAACTTAATCTTGATCACCAAACAAAAAAAATGAACAAAAACAAACTTTGTACTTTCATACCAACTCCTCCCATTTTGACTTTTTGATGTTTCAGTTTACATATTTTATGTTGCCCATTTCTTAACCCATTGTTGTAGTCATTATTGTCTTTAATAGTTTTGTTTTTTAGTTTTCATACTAAAGATATAAGTGGCTTATACACCACAATTACAGTATAAGAGTATTCTAAAATTTTTTGTACTCTCACTTTTACCAGAGAGTTTTATACTTTTTGATGCTTTTTTGTTACATGTCAGCATACTTTTCTTTTAGCTTAAAGAACTTTCCTTAGCATTTTGTGTAAGGCAGGTTTTGTACTGATGAATTTCCTCAGATCTTGTTTGTGTGGTAGTCTTGATCTCTCCTTCACATTTGAAGGTTAACTTCACTTAGTATATATAGTGGTATGGTATTCTTGGATATAGTATTCTTGGATAACAGTTTTTTTTTGTTTGTTTTCTTTTAGCACTTTGAATATACCATTCTACTGTCTCCTGCCTTGTGGGGTTTCTGCTAATAAATCTTTTGAAAGCCATATTGAAACTCTGTTCCATGTGATACATTTCTTTTGCTGCTTTGAGTATTCTTTTGGTGTTTGCTAATTTGACCATAATTTGCCTTGGGAATTTTCTCTTTGTGTTGAATTTTATTGGTTACTTCCAAGGTTCCTGTTCCTGGATGTGGCCATCTTTCTCCTGATTTGAGAAATTTTCAGCCATTTATTTCTTAAATATGCCTTCCAGTCCTTTTTCTCTCTTTTTTAAGTGTTCCTAGTAAGTAGAGATTAGTTCACTTGATGGTGTCCCATTTTTCTTTTTCTCTTTTGATTGGATAATTTCATATGTTTTTGAAATTTCATATGTTTTGTAATTTCATATGAATTTGAGCTCGCTTATTCTTTCCTCTGTTTCATCAAATCTACTGTTGAAGCTTTGTATTGAGATTTTCAGGTTAGTTATTGTATTTTTTTATTTCAAGGATTTCTCTTTTTTTAATTGTTTATATTTATTTGTCAAATTTCTCATTTTCTTCCTGGATTGTTTTCTAAATTTAATTTTTTATTTTTTTGTGATTTTCTAAATTTTTTAAAAAGTATTATTCTGAGTTATTTGTCAGCCATTTCATGGATCGTCAATTCTTCTTGGTCCATTATTAGAGCTCTGTTGGCTGCTTTTGTGGTCTTATATTTCCATGAGTTTTCACAATCCTTGTATCTTTACATTGATTCCTGCGCATTTGAGAAGATAACCACTTCTTTCAGCTTTTGGAGGTACTCTTTGGTGGTACTAGGGCTTTACTACTTAATATTGGAACTTAATCGCAGGCCTGCTATTCCTTTCCATTCTGGGGAGAACCTGTAGTGAGCATCAGAACTTAAATGCTGCACCCAAACTAAATCACTGCCTTGCCATTGTTTCCTGGCCTCGGGAAAGTTTACTATGATCACTGGAGCTTAAACACTGCACTATAACCAAAACACAGAACTGCAGTGCTTTCCAGGCCTGGGAAAGACTTAAAGGAGCACCAGCACTTAATTGCCAGTGTTTTAGTTGTTCCCAGTAAAGGGGACAGCTCCACTTGAGCACTAGGGATTTGTGAGAAATCCAGCCAGGGTTTCAGGCCTCAGGTGGTTATTTTTTAAAGCTCTCAATGAACAAATACTCTTGCCACCCACCAATCTCTGGTAGCCATTGAGCATGTGAAATAGGTAAACTGAGTGATTCAGGAGTCTCTCTAAGGGATATTTCTTACAGAGGAAGTTACTACGAACATTCTGAGAAATTCAAATTTCTATGAATTGAGTTCTTTTCCTTGGTCAAATAAATTGTTCTTTTCCCTAGTTTTTAGGACCTTTACCCTTAAGATCCCCCTGAATTTGCCAGCATCATCTTAACTTGGTAGTTGGTTAAAATAGGACTGTATTACTGGTTATCCAAGAGGTTTCTAAAGTACCAAGGATCTTGGTAAGGTTTCTGCTAACTAGCACCACTGTCTGCAAGTACCATCAAGAAGAAAATCTGATATGGCTCTTCTCTGTCAAGATCTGAACCACTCAACTCTGCTGTAGTCATAATGACTGTTTTCCCAGTCCACTATAACTAAGGCATTATAATTTATATTGCTTTGTACTACTAGCTTTTCCTGTTGTTGCATGTCTACTTCTCATCTTTAAGATAATGCCCGAATATTATTTTCTCACTGGAGCCTACCCCAACCATTCCATTTCACATTTCCTCCCTTCCATGCTCTCCGAACTTTCCTCATGTCTTTTATTCTGCTCTGATTTTTCTTTTTTATAGCACTAAATAATTTATATATTTTGTGTCAATTGTTTATTGTTGTATGCTGCATATTCTCTTGCATACACTATAAAAGCAGGGATTGTAGCCTATTTTTAAAAAAGATTTATCCTAAGTGGCTAGAATAGTGCTGGAAAATAGTAGATAATTCTACTAATGCTTGTTAAATGGATAAATATTATTTTAGCTGCTTCTTACTAAGCTCAGACAACTTGGAGACCACCATTTTCTTATATACTTTCTTCATCTGAATGCAAAGTTAGAGATAAAGAACCAAAGTATATGGGGAGGAAAATTCTTGTCCTCTGCTGCTTCCAGGCTGGGAGGTGGTCTAGAGAAATCTTATAGAAAGTTAGACCTTCACAAAAACACTGAAACATGCCAGGGGATAATTCCTGTCTACCTTTACCTAGTTATGGGTGTTCATGTGGAAAGAGTGTCAGGATCTACAAGAAGATTTTGTGCTTAGTACCTCCTAAAAAAATAGCCTTTAACACTGTTGGGTTGTTCCTGGCCTCTATAATGAACTTCTCAGTTTCATTCTATGTCTCGTTCACAGTCTTCTTGATGATAACTGCTTGGCCTTGCTTACCCTTTCATCTACCTTATAGTCAGGACCTTCCTTTTGTCTTTGATCCTTTGCCTCTCTCCTCATATTATCTGTTACTCTAGGTAAATATATAATTTTCAGAATCCTTTCTGTGTTCACCTGGGCTTCATGGAAGAGACCATGGTACTTTGCTTGATATACAATAGTTTACTGATAAATGGCAGTAATTCTTAGTATAATAGTCCTTAATAATAGATGTTTGTAATCTAAATGGACCCCTGGAAACAAAAGCAACCAATTAAAATCATTGTGATAGGTACTGCAAATGAAGAATATATAGCATGAACTAACATCCTTAAAAGCATGATCAACTCTTCCTGGAATGGGGATGAAGTCGGTAGTCAGCAAAAGTTTCAAGAGAAAATTATGTTTTTAACTGATCTTGAAGGCTACATAAAAGTGTACTAGATATCACTGACAAAGGGCACTATAGACAGAGGAAAAACATGCAATGACAAGAAGAATGAAAGTTTGTTTAAATACTTTCTAGTAATATAATTTGGTGTGAATTGAAAGTGGAGAATTTAACATAGTCTAGGTCATAAAAGGCTTGTATGATACAGAAAAAAAGAATTTGGGTTGATTTTAGAAGGCGATGGAGAGCCATTGGTGGATCTTAAGACGGGCTATGGAGGGGCATGTGTTTTATAATAATTTCTCTGGCAGCAGCTTACATTACATGCTTGGAAGAGGCAAGAGGCTAGTTAGGGGAGACTAGTTAGGAGAAATTATCTCTGGAAAATAAAGCATTGCTATCTGACCAGACAAAGGCAGAAATAGTGGCAGTAGGAATAGAAAAGAGGAACAAATTCCATCCATATTAAATGGAATAGATAAGTTTAGATCACACCCTTTATATTACACCCTTTTATGTAATATAAGGGTGAAAAAAAGAGACTCTTTTGATGACTTCCAGGTTTCTTAATTGGGTGACTGGATGGGTGGTGATGCCATTTTCTGAGACAGAGCATAAATAAATAAAACAACCAGTGTTGTTTTTGTTTTGTTTTTAATGCATGTTGTTTTGTTGTTATGGAGGGGTTGGTGGTGAGAGGGACCAAAAGAAACAATTTCCATTTTGTATTTGTTATGTAAGTGCCTATAGGACCTCTTGTTATCCATTTGGGTCTAGACCTTAGGAAGGATATCATAAAGATGTGTATATTGTGGTCACGGTATGGGATTGGATCAGATAATTAATGGATAGTTTGTAGAATAGAAAGAGAAATTAGGATGGAAGCAACTTTGAAAACACTGACATTTAAGAGTGGTAAGAGCTAGAAGAGGCAGGGGAGAAGATATGGTCTATGAATATCAGGGTGCTCTGGGAGCCAAGTGCTGAAATAGTTTAAACAAAGGTATAGTTGACAGGGCCAAATGTAGCAAACTTAAAATGTATATATGAGACATACAGTTCTCAGGACAGAAAAAATAAATGATTAGAAACCCAAAGAGTAAAATTTAAGAAGAATATAACACTGGAAAGTATGCTTAGTGACAAAATCAGCTATAACCAAATAACTTCATGACTTTTCAGGAAGGTAGGCAACTTAGAAAGACCATTCATTTGTGAAAGTTTGTTCATCTATCAACTCCCACTTCGAGTCTTATCTTCCAATAACACTTTTTTTAAATTATGTTTCTCATAATTTTCTACTTTCTCTAAATTTTGGTTAAATTAATTATCCTATAAATTGAACATATAATTGTTGAATGTCAGATGAGACTTTGTGTTAGTTGAGGACCTTGTAATTCATATCTTATGTCCCTTTATATCTCTCATGGAATTTAATATGGATTTGGAGACACCATAAGAGCTTTATAAATAATTAAGAACAACTGTCAGAAAGACCTCAGTTTTGAACTTTGGATGTGTCACTCGAACAAGTTCTTCAGCTGCTCTAAGATTTAGTATTCCAATATGTAAAATAGGGACAATAATACCTAGTACACAGAGTTGCTTTGAAAAACAAATGACAGAATATAAGGTGCTCAAGGCAGAATCTAGTACAAAGGAAATATTCAATAAATGCTATTATTGTGACCTTATTATTATCATCTATTCTTCACTAGAACATAAACTAGGATATTACATTTATAAACCTCAACTCCACAAAGACGAAGATCTTTATTTGGATTTGTCTTAGTCAATTTTGTGCTGCTATAATAAAATGCTGAGACTGGATAAATTATAATGGACAGAAATTTATTGGCTCATAGTTCTGGAGGCTGAGAAGTCCAAGGCTGAACAGCTGTCATCTGGCAAGGGCCTTCTTTCTGTCTTATAACATAATGGTAGACAGACAAGGAGGGAGAGAGAGAAACAGAGAGCAAGAGAATGAGAAAGAGAGAGGGGAAGAAAGACAGAGAGCACTAGTGAATGCAAGAGTGTGTGCGAGAGAGGGTGACCTCACTTCCTCAATAATGGCATTAGTCCATTCACAAGAGTGGAGCCCTGATAACTTAATTCTTAAAAGTCTCACTTCTTAATACTCTTATACTGATAACTAAATTTCAACATGAATTTGGAAGAAGCAAACATTCAAACCGTAGTAGAGTTGTTAATTGATGTATCTCCAGTGCCTGGCACATAGATAGGTGAATTATGCATACAAGGTGCTTAATTCGAGACATTTCTAGAATTTTCTACACTTCTAGATTTTAGCTCTGCTACCTGAAGGTAAGAAGATAAGGAGATGGAGAACATTAGCTTTGCAATAAATCTTTTGAAAACAATTAGGTCAGACAAATTCTAGACATCTTTTTAAGGGCACTCTCTTATCTCAAATTGGTCACTGACTACCAACTTCCTTAATTTTTACCCACTGCTTCCAACTCAGAACCAACCAGAGAAAGCCAAATATACTTCCCAAAGCAATTACATAGGTTGCTCTACTTCTAGTTAGCCTGCTTCCAGTTTCTCCATGTTAATTTTTCTCCAACCTGAATGCACTTCAAGCCTTCCCTTTTTATTCACTGTTAGGTTTTCCTGCTCCCCTACCTACCGTTGAGTCTCTGGGAAATGCTAACGATGCATGGCTGACTCCCTTGCTATAGCCAACTGCAAATAAATAGTACCTACTTAAAAAAAAATTGCCAAGGATGGGTACTTTGAAACTTACTTCTAAATATCACTGAGATCAATTACTGGATAGATACCATTTAACATCTGCAGGTACTCTATGCATAAATGCGCACATATTCCATCTCTCTTCCACTTCTCTTATCTCCCTAACCCTCGTCTATCTAGTTAAAAAATAGAAACAGAAAAAGAAAACAAACAAATCCAAAACAGCATAGGAAGCTATGCCATATAGCTTAATTAGCATTTTAGACTCACTCTCTATATATTGAATATATATAGAATATATAATTGTAATATATAACAACATAGAATATAGAATTTTGGGTCTCTGGGCATGTAGCCAGCACTTACACGATAACTGAGTAGAAGATTATTATTATTATTATTTTTGAGATAGTGTCTTACTTTGTTGCCCAGGTTGGAGTGCAGAGGCATGTTCACAGTTCACTGCAGCCTTGACCTCCCAGTCTCAAATGATCCTCCCACTTCCGTCTGCTGAGTAGCTGGGACTACAGGCATACATCTTTCACTGATTTTTTTTCTTTAAAATTTTTTGTGGAGACAGGGTCTCATTGTATTGCTCAGGCTGGTCTTGAAACCCTGGGCTCAAGTGATCCACCCTCCTTGGTCTCTCAAGAGCTGGGACTATGGTTGTGAGCCACCATACCTGGCCTAAAAGAATATTTTAATGAATATTTTGTATGCTTACATGATACATATGGATCCATGATCATTCTCTTTTAGCTTATTGTGCCTAAACTTTGGGGGAATTGCTGGGGAATGGCACTGTGCAAAGAGAAACATCGTTACTGCTTTGGTATGATGTCGGGTGTCCAAGCCACTTCCTCCTCTAAGGATAAATTGTGTGAGAAGGGAGTGCTGTCCTGGACCATGACTGTATGCACTGGTCTGACCAGACAATCCCCTCTCAGTCTTGCTTACAGTCAGAGATTAGCGTTGTGTGCCTTTTCCCTTGCTTGGTATTTCCTCATTTTCATGTGGGCCTTAATGTTTGCTATTGCACACTTACCCTCTTGAAGCCGGTGAGCTAACTAATCTTCTCCAAAAATAACTGCATTATCTTTAAGTAGTAAATTAACCCTTTCAGAGCATGATGGCTGTGTATAATCAATTTTTGAATTAATTAAACAATCACAATCTGAAAAGTGATATCATCCCACATACATGGTCTGATGTTTACTTACATAATTCTGTCACTTTATGGCCAAGGGATTGCTTCCTTTTTTTTCCCCCTCAAATTTTGAATATAGCTAAATAACATCTCTTCTACTAAAATATCAAAAGATAGAAATCACAAAAAGACTGGCCATTTTTTATTAGTGATCTTGAAAAAATAATTCATATCATTTCAAAATCTAGTTTAAGAAAACAAATTCACTACTAAATTGCATTTGTATATTATTTTATTGTTACTATTATCTTGCATTCATTTGACATTTTTTTACTTTTCAAAGAAGTCATTGATTTTATGTGGTGCTATGAGCCCCATTTTTGTTTATAAATCCTGGATTCCATTAAATACAACTACAGTGAAAATTCTAGCAGATACTAGGAGTTAGAGACGGTGTTCATCAAAATTCTTCTCCAAATCAGGCCCCCTTGTAGCCAAGATCATTTCTTCCTTCTGAGCTGAACTGGACCTGAACTGACCATTCTCCTTTCCTTCCTCTAGTAATTGGACTCTATGGGATTTAGAAGCTATGTTGGGACTCTCATCAGGATTCACACTTGACTGTCCTTCTTTCTACTTGGGTTAAAATTTGCTGAAGCAGAAATAATTCCTTGGCCAACAATCTCAGACAAAGCCATAAATTGCTGATCTTTTAAAATGCACTTCATCTTATCATCTGCTTCCTTCCATATCCCATAAACTTTTAATTTTCTTCCATTTAACATTGAGACCCAGAAAACCAGAAACCACTGTTGCTGTCACTTTCTCTTCCTAACCTAGGGGTCTCAGAGTCTGAAGTAAAAATGGTAAGAAGAAACAAATAAATGGTATATTTCATGTATTTTGCATTTCAACACACATGCATGCCTCTGGTTCCTGTCATCCTTAGAATTCTTGACATGGAATCAAGTCCTTTCTCAATGAGCCCTCTTTTCCCTTGCTTTCCTTCTAATACTGTGATGTGTGTCCTTCTCCCTGGTTTGGACTTCCAGTGATTTCTTCATTGCCAGCCTTTACCAATGCACCCTCAGGAACCCCTCTTTCTTTGGGAATAAACTGCACACTTTCAAATGTTCACAAAATATTCTCTCCACCTGTTTGTCTTTCTTAAAACCTGACCCTCTGATACAAAGGCATTATCTCTTGGACATCTCTCTCAAGTGGAGGCTAATCATTCTCCCACTGCCTTTGGTAATTCACATATAAAACTGCTATTTGCATGCTAATTATCTGCCCTGTTCAATACTGCATCCCAGTTTGCATATGCTCCTTTCAAAGTCAATGTTTTTTCATGCTCATATATTTTTGTAAAATTTTAGAAGTAAGATATTTTAACATAAATTGAGAACAATGTCTCTTACCAACTCAACCTCGTTTGGGTCACACATCTTATGTCCAGTGGCATCAAAGTGGCTGCAATATGTTTACAATCTGGCTAAGAAAAAGTTGCCACAAAATACTGACATTGATAGACATAAAATAGAACTCATAATATGGCCCTATAACAAGAACATTGTCAATAAACTTGTTAATGTCTGCAATTCAAGTATTTATGTTTCTGTACAAGAAAACTTAAAATTCCCTAAAACTTTACAGCTATTAAGAATTTTAATGGAGGCTTTTTCAATTTTATAGTTTAAACTTCACATGATATTATTAACTTGGTACAAAACTAAAATAAAATATTTTAATGTATCAATGTTAAAAAACAAACTTAAATAAACAGTGCTATCTTAGGCTTATTCTCCCCCAAATTAGTGACTGAGTCAGGGTTTATGTGCTGCTACCACATATCGTTAGGGAGTGTAAACCAAGGGGGCAGGAGCTAGGGACCAGGAGGGAGAGATGAGAGGATGCTTGTTACAGAGCTGACTACCTCCGAGAGTGGCTGACTGCTATATCATTGGAACCATGCCCCCCACAAAGCTATCAATGTCACTTCTAGACCATCTTTCAGTGGCAGGAGGAGAGGGGAAGTGGAAACATTTATTCTCCAGCTCACTCTCTTATTGCTCAAAGTTTTATTCCTTGGGTGCTCCTCTGAGTTGGTATGTATGAGTCTGGGCATTAACAGAATCCCAGAGCAGGTGTCAACAGGGAAGCCCCAGGGCTCTAGAAAAAAAAGGACCCGTCAGATTGCATCACAGGAAGTCAGACAGAGCTCTTGCAGAGCTACAAGAGACAGGTGAGGCCAAGAACATTTGAATTGACGCATAAGAGATGTCTGACAAACAAGAGGAAAGCCAAAATTATCTTTTTATTCTCTCTATAGAAAATATTACACAAATCATAGTCATATGTAGAAGTGTTCAAAGACTACACAGTCTAAAATCATAATATATAGAAGTATATACTAGATATGTATACAGAGGTATCATAGAGTAAAAGTATTATAGAAGTATATCATGAAATTAATACAAAGATATTATTTTTTTTCTGGATCATGGAATTTGTCAGCTTCTTATAATTTATAATTTGGTGTGATTTCTCATTCTAAATGAATATTTGCCTTTTTAATGAATTTTATTATTTTTTAATTGACAAAAATTATATATGCTTATGAAGTACAGCATGATGTTTTGATATATGTATGCATTATGAAATGACTAAATCAAGCTAATTAACACATACATTATCTCACACTTTTTTGTTGTGAGAACACTTAAAATCTGTTCTCTTAGCAATTTTCAAGTATGCAATATATTGTTATTAACTATAGTCACCGTGGTGTACATAGGTCTTTTGAACTTATTTCTCCTAACTGAAATTTTTTGCTTTTTGACCAACATATCTCCAATTCTCCTCCAAACCCCAACCCCCGTCAGCTTCTGGTAACTATCATTTCACTCTTTCTATTAGTTAAGCTTCTTTAGATTCCCTGTATAAGTAAGATTAGGTGGTAATTGTCCTTCTCTGCCTGGCTTATTTCATTTAATATGTACTTCAAATTCATCTACAATGTCACAAATGATAGGATCCCCTTATTTTAATGCTTAACAGCATTTCATAGTGTGTGTATATATATATACCACATTAAAAAAAAATCCAGTTATCCTTTGATGGACACTTAGGTTGATTCCCTATCTTGGCTATTGTGAATAGTGCTGCAATGAATGTGGGAGTGCAGGTATATTTTTGATATACTGATTTCCTTTTCTTTGGATATATGCCCAGTAGTGGAATTGCTGATTCATATGGAAGTTCTATTTTTAATTTTTTGAGGAACCTCCATACTGTTTTCCATAATGACTATACTAATTTACATTACCACCAACAGTATACATGGCTTTCCTTTTCTTCATATCCTCATCAACACTTACCTTTTGTCTTTTTGGTAATAGCCATTCTAACTGAGGTGAGGTTATATCACATTGTGATTTTAATTTGTATTTCCCTAATGATTAGTGTTGTTATTTTTTATTTTAGTATACCTATTGGCCCTTTGTATGTCTTCTTCTGAGACACTTCTATTCAGGTCTTTTGCCCATTTAAAAAATCAGGTTACTTATTTTCTTGCTCTTGAGTTGTTTGAGTTCCTTACATATTTTGGATATTAACCTCTCATTGAATGTATGGTTGGCAAGTATTTTATCCTATTCTGTAGGTTGTCTCTTCACTCTTTTCCTTTGCTGTGCAGAAGCTTTTTAGTTTGATGTAATCCCATTAGTCTATTTTTTCTTTTGTTGCCTGGGCTTTTGGCATCATATAAAAAATAAATCAGTGCCCAGACCAATGTCATGGAGGTTTTCCACAATATTTTCTTCTAGTTGTTTTATAGTTTCACATTTTATGTGGAAGGTAACTAATTCTATGTGCAATTTTATCTTTCCTGTGGAAGCCTCCCAACATATGTAAGATTTAGGACTCACAAAACCTGGATCTGCCCCTTGGCCCAAGTTTCTCCTATCTCAAAACTTGTAAGAAAACAAACTCAACTTTTCTTGATCTCATGTCCCTGTTTAGCACAAAGCCTTTCTCTCCTCTTCCAAACGGTACTTTTCAAAGATGAATTTGTATTTTCTGCCTCTTCTCCTTCCAGCAAGATCCATTTGCTCCTCCTTGTTCCCCACATCCTCTATTCCCCAGGAAGCACTCTTTCCAAGGCCACCATTAGTCTGTCTCTTGTCAAATTCAAAGGACATTTCTGTTATTTGCCAGGAGTGCCATTTCAGTGGAATTACCACAGATTCTTGGCCATGGCTTCCTTTATGCTCTTTTCCCCTACTTTTTTTCTCTGCATCTGGCAATTCCCATCAGTTTATTTTTCCTTCTTTTCATCTATCTCTTCACATAACCTAATTCAGTACTTTGGATCCAGTCAGTCACCTTTGGCCCTGTGGCGTATTCCAGAAAGAAAGTGTTCTGTGCTCAAGCCTCAGGCAGTGAAACTGATTAGTTTTTAAAATATGTGTGTGTAACACCTATTTATATATGATGAGCTATATTTCTTTGGGAAATGCTGTCCCTTTCTTCACTGCCACAACCTGAATATCTGTAGTAGTTTCCTAACTGCTCTTTCTGTCAGTCTCGTATTTCTTCCATATAACTTCTGTAGTGACCACCTAAAAGTAAACCTTATCACAATTTCTACCATTAGAAAAAAATTCCCTAATAGCTTCCTTAAAATTCAGGATAATATTCAGATTGCTTTAAAAAGTCTTAATCAAAAATGTTTAAATTGCATAGGTTTTATGAACTCATTTTACAAAGTGATAAAGATTCATAAAAAAACACCAGTAGCCCTCTTTTTAGATTTTTACATAAGAGTATCATACAAAACATAAGTCTGAGACTTTTTTTTTCATGTGCAACCACGTATAATGGACATGTCTCCCAGTTAATGGATATAGTTCTTAGCCTTTTAAAGAGCTGTATAATATTCCATGGTACATTTGTGCAGAAGTGTGTCTAAAGATCTTTATATTGATACAGGCATTGAGATTACAGTCAGCCCTCCATATCCATAAGCATCAAAACCCCGGAATATGGAGGGCTGGCTATAATATGCCATTTTCTATAAGTGACTTGAAAATCTGCAGATTTTGGTGTCCCGGGGTGTCCTGGAACCAATTGCCGGCAAATACAAAAGGCTGCCTGTATTTTCACGTTCAACCAGTACAAAAACTATTTTAAATTCACAATATTAGGTATGCATTCTTACAGGATATGAGACAGTTTCTGAAGCCACTGGATCAAGGTATATATGTATGTGGAGGTGTTTCTTACCTACATCTGTTTTTTCTTCTTCTGGTACCTTGGAGAATCATCCCCCTCCCACTCTCGGGCCATTGGTTCCTATAAGCCAACATTATCTGCCATGAGGGATAGGAAGTGACTCTGACCTAATCAGAGACTGCATCTCTCCAGCCACAATGATAGTAGTATTTTGCTTTTCAGAATATTAAGCATACCTTTTCAGCTGTTTATTGATGTTTTATATTGGAAAGTTGTACATCTTTTGCTGGTATTTGCTAGCTGTATCTCTTTGGGAGTTCTTATTTTTTTAGTCACACTTATTGAGGTAAAATTTGCACATGATTACTTTTTTCAGCTTCTCAGCTATCTGAGGCCATCATTTTTCATTCATGTGTAGTCACTCTTAGATTCAATTTGTTCTCCTACCTTTGGTTATTTTGAGAACCAAAAAAGAACCAACCACTTAAGTTAGTTCTAATCAGGGTATGTGTTCTCTCAGCACCTACATCAACCTGGCCATTAGGCTCTCTCAAGCAGGAATGAATAAGAAGCTGTTCAAGGGAATGCAGATTCTGTCTTTGTGGGCAGAGGCCAATCAGCTGAGGTTTGAGAAGATATTTCTAGAATTGAGTACAAGGCTTCTCTGACTATGGAAGTTCTACGTGCTGCTGCAGTTCTTCTCTAGAGCCACAGGATGGAATGACCCCTCCCAGGCCACAGCAGGCTGATGAGACAGCAGTTCTCTTAGGAAACTTCTATGCTTTTGCTGGCCAAAATCCTCCTCCTTTCTCCCCAATCAGTGGCAAAATTCTAGATTTTGCTCAGCTCTTGAGGAGGCACAGGCTCTTTCCTCTGTCATTAGGTGTGTTGGATTTCCTCTGGCACCAAAGAGAATGCAGCTAAGTGCTTGTGATTGTGGCATCAACTTTGACCTCAGATGCTCCTTCCTGGCCTTGCCAATTCTAACCTGATTGTTGTGTTACAACACAGAGGAAGTTGGAGGAAACAGAGGGTCTTGTAGGTTCCAGCTCCTATCACCCCGAATCTCAGGTGAGTTCTTACCACTTAATACTGAAGACTCTTTACCATCGAATTTCATCTCCTGGCACTTTGTCACATGCGTCCCTTTTGCTGAGCATACCAAATGGCTTTACATCCCAGGTGAGCTAAACAAACATTTTCAGAATACTGTGCTTTTGAACACATTTCTTCTACCTAAATTTATCTCCTTCTCAGGCATCTACTTCTCATGCTTTTTTGTTCATCTGTTACTCTTCATTCAGCGCTCAGCGTAAGCATTGCTCCTTTTTGTAAGACTACTTGGGATCCAGTCATTCATTCCCCCTTTATTGTTTAGTTATTTTTAGTAGCAAAAAAATTTTTAAAAATCATTCATGCTTCCATGAAACCATAAATGTGAGTTAAAAACATTCTAGAATTTTTGTGTAAGCAAAACTCAAATTTTAGAAGAAGGGTATCTGACTCAAGATTTTTATCTATCCACTCTCCTAGTGTTAAGGGATTCAAGATATTTCCACCACCTTTTTCAGAGCCAGAGAATATATGAGATAAATTTAAAAATACAGAAAGAGAAGAGGAGAAGTCCAGGAAGGGAGAGAGGGAGGAAGCAAACGATGGGGAAGGGAGAGAGGGATAGGGAGAGGAAGAACAGAACTCGTACGATGTCTTCACATTTCCTGAGGTAGCTATTCCTATTTTCTAATTGTTACCTAGAAAAGTGCCTCAGGTTCACCTTCTTTTCCATTTCTCTTGTTCATAAAAGACGCCCTTTCATTTTCATTGAAAAGGCTACTCATCAGGACCTTAACTTGGTGATCAATGAATGTAGCACAGGATTTAATCTTTCATTTCTTTTCTTTGGGTCTTCTTATTGGTATTTTCTCCAAATTCGTAACTCTTACTCTTTCTCTTATGGAAATTATTGGTACTTAGCCTTTATTCTTTGGAATGAGAACTTTAAAGTGCTTTTCTCCTTAGCCATTCTAGGCTTAAGTTTTTAAATGCAAGCAAAAATACCTCTGAAGCTCAATATTCAAGACATCACTCTGCCATCTCCACTCCCAACTCTCAGGTATTTATAAGAAATACTTAAGCTTTTGTCATTGACTGGCTTTTATTCATATGAAATATCTTTACTGAGGTGGTGTTATTTGGATAATACTATGAATTATCAAGTGGTAAGACTTATTAGGACAAGAATTTTGGCTTTGCTTTTAAAATAAATTTCTCAAATCCTAGAGTTTCTTTTCTACCATTGCCAAATGCAATAATCCATCCTTGAGTCCAACATTTAGAATTAACTAAAAAGCATTGCTTGGTTTTGGTTTGGCAACTTAAAAAAATGAACACAGTCTTTTAACATGATTTTGAGAAATATATGTATATATGTATATAGATAGATACATATAGATAGAAACTAGCCAAACTAAAAGTTTTCCATTTTTGTAGAAGATACTTAGTTTTCCATTTTTGGAGAAGATCGGGGAAATTTACCATTGTTTTTCTGAGTGGTAGTTTCTCAGTCATTGGTCACAAACAAGGTGAATTAGATCATCTGGGAAGAGGCACTGTTTTCTTATTCCCCAAAAATGCAGTGAACACCCTAACAGCAACTCTGGTTAGAAGCAGACTGCGAGTAGAGGGCAGGAGCCTTTAGGGTTTTACGTAAGCTAGTCAGCCTAGTCAGTCATCTTGTTATTTTGCAAATATTTTCTTTCTTGTGTACCAGAAATAGGAGAGACTAATGAAACAATTAAAAGTGTGTTTCTTTTTGTGGAAACTTAATTCTACAAAGCTTTAAAAAACTAACCACAGTTCCAAATATGATTGGCCTATCTTTATTCACATTTGTTTTTAGACAGTGAACAGACTCAATCTCCTTAAAGTTATAGATACTGAGTCCTGAGAATATTGCCTTGAGAATCCTGTGAACACAATTTCTAATGGTGGTACCATGTATAGCAGAGATTGGATGAAACTTTAACTCTTACATCTGAGTATTAAGCAAGCAGTTCCTTAAAAGACTATCTTTACCTTTAGCAACATAACCTCATAGCCTTCTTTAGAAACTAAATTTCTTGGGTGCTACTTTTGATGATTCCTAATACAAAATTTAAATGAAATTATAGAGATTCAGGGATTATGAATTAGAAGTACAAAAGTTGCAATATTATTTAATATTTATTAGGAACAAGTGATTTGATCCTGTGCAGAAAGTAAGGTTGAACTCTCCAGCATCAAATGACCTCTTGCTTTCTGTCTCCCTCTAAACATTGTCACCTAAATTAGTTGTGTAGGGTGTGTAGGGTGATCGTAATAAAGTACCACAAACAGGGTGTCTTCCACCACAGGAAGTTATTCTTGAGGCTAGAAGCCCAAAATTAAGGAGTCGACAGGTTTGGTTTCTTCCAAAGGCCGTGAAGGGAGAATCTGTTCCATGCATCTTCTCTAGCTTCTGGTGGTTTGCTGGCAAGCTTTCATATTCTTTTGCATCTGGAAACAGCACCTCAATCTTCACATGATGTTCACATGCCTTCATTTTCACGTGGCATTCACACGACTTCATCATCACATGGTGTTCACATGCCTTCGTCATCACGTGACATTCACACGCCTTCATCTTCACATGGCATTCACTTGCCTTCATCTTCACATGGCCTTCACATGCCTTCATCGTCATGTGGCAGTCACATACCTTCATTGTCACGTGGCATTCACTTGCCTTCGTCATCATGTGGCCTTCACATGCCTTCATCTTCACATGGCCTTCACATACCTTCATTGTCACGTGGCATTCACTTGCCTTCATCATCATGTGGCCTTTACATGCCTTCATCTTCACATGGCCTTCACATGCCTTCATCTTCATGTGGCATTCACATGCCTTCATCATCACGTGGCATTCACTTGCCTTCATCTACACGTGGCGTTCACGTGGCGTTCACGTGCCTTCATCTTCACATGGCATTCACATGCCTTGATTGTCACATGATGTTCTTCCTGTGTGCTTGCATGTCTCTTCACTTGGTCTTCTTTTATAGGGACACCAGTCATATTGCATTAGGGTCCTACCCTATTCCATGATGAGTTCATCTTAACTAATTATGTAAGATATGACCTTTTTCCAAGTAAGATCACATTCTGAGGTAATGATGGTTAGGAGTTCAACATGTAAATTTTAGGGGAACACAATTCAACCCATAACAGCACTCGAATGTGCTTTATGAAGAGGACAACATTTCCAGGGCAGTAAATTCTACTGTAAGAGCTGCCCCACTGAGTTGCGTTAGCTCTAATTTTCTGGGTCATATTTGAAGCTCCATACAATGGCTATAGTCTATAAAATATTGTTGGTTTTTTATTCATATCTGAGGGGAACAAAACTAGTGCTTCTAAGTCCTAGCTGTCTGACCTTACAATAAAAAGGTAAGGCTGCTAGGCCGACAAAACATAGAGTATCTAACAGAGGGCTTTTCTATGTGTAATTCTAGCACCAATTTGTAACTTTGGATACATTACTCAACTTCTAAACTCCATGTGTGTTTCTTTGGTTTTCTGAACACTTGCTATAATGTCATGTAAATATAAATAAACTAGTCTGAAACTGAAATAAAAATCTGAATCTTAATATAGAAATCTTCTTTGTGATAAATAGTTCCCTTTCTCATCACTGGTGATTGAGTTACTTTCTAGTGATCTCAGTCAAAAGATTGTAATAGGAGCAGAGCCGGAGATTGGGCTACTTACCTGCTTTCATGGTCCCTCTTGGTCTGGGGTCAGGCACTGTGCCTAGGGAAGCCAATCTCAGCACAGCGTGGGTTGGAGGGACAAGGCATACTGGTGGCAAATGTTCAGCTTCACACAAAGGGCTTCTTTAAAGATTGGTAGTGTTCACAAACCCTGAGACTACTGGTGATTTTGATATGGGAATCTAGAATCTCTTCTCCTATAACCATTATCATACCTACAAAGTATGTTTTCCTAAAAATTACATATTTCAAAGTCTTCTCGTGACCATCCTTTTGTGACTGTATCAGCCTTACATTACCATTAAATAATTGTCCCTCTAAAAATAATCAGCCATCTAAAGATTTCATCCATCCCCTCAGCCATCCTCTTTTGTGACAATTTAGCCTAACACTGTGTCTATTCCTTGATACTTTTGTTTTTGTTGCTTTTGCTCTTATCTAAATTAGATTATGTTACAAAAGTGTCTGTCAGCATTTGCAGTATTTTTCCCCAAAATAATAGCATTAGAGAGTTGTATTTTTGCTCTTATTTGAATTGAATGCCATGTTTCATTACAGAGAAAGTAGAGATAATTCTGCTAATTTGTTACTGACTTATTAAGATATTCACTATTTTGGGGGCACTTAACATATTTTAGCTTGTGTGAGTGTGTGTGTATGTGTGTGCACATGTGCATGTATGAGAGAGACTATGTATCCAGTTTATATCATGAACCAGCATAATAAACGAATCAGAAAAAGGAAACTTTATCCAGCTGTCTCTCCTTTTTTTGAGGTACTTCTGTGGGGGATGGTCTTGGGCCTTGAGGTTCTTATTTGTGGAAAGGATACTTGATGTTTTACAGTACTGTATATCTGAATTAGTTCATTCCTCCTGTGTTTTGGCCATTGTTCATTGACACATTAACAGAGAAGAGGATTTACATTCAAGGTGAATGATATTGTTGTTTAAAGTAAAAGCTCAATATCTGTGCAATACGAGATAAAAGAAATGTCTACATGATTTCGGGTCTTGGATGTTGTTCTAGTAGAATCTCCTGACATGATATTTTGTATTTAATTTACAGGTCTAGGGATCGTTGAAAAATTAAATATATTTTACATGATTATTCCCATTTTAATTTGACAGAAACATGAGATCTGGGAAAATCCAGTTTTTAAACTAAGTTTGTTATGGATTTTATTTGGGGTAAACACGGAGAGAGATGAGTGTTATTGTGATAAGGTAGGCAGATAAACAGGAAGTAGCTATTCACGCTATTCACAGGGTAAGATAAGAGGATCCAGCCGCTTCCAGCTTTATGTTACATCTACCTGTTGCAAGCAGAGCAGCCAAATGGGTCTACCTCTGAACAATTTTGATCCTGTCAGTATTGACCACAGTTATCAGAATGTAGTGACCATATGATTAATCTGGGAGCTTTTGCTCAATATGCCTTTCTTCCCCACCACTGATTTAGTCGATCTGTGTGATCTTGTAAAATGTGGGCTACATTTTTTTTGTTACTCAGGAACACTCTGCATTTATGTCTCTTAATAGATAACTTTTTATCAGGTAACTTATTCTGAAAAATGGATGAGAAAAAGTTGTTTTCTAGCTTTTCATATGGCTGATGTAAATAGTATATTTTACAAAGTTGCTTGCACTAAAAATGCCAAAAGGTGCTTCTTGGTAGAGATGGGGAATATTTAGCCTGCCAATGCTAACATATCTTCAAGACCTGCCCCTTAACACCATCCTTTCTACTTCTCACTGTGCCTTTATGAAATTCTAGAACAGCCTCTGCCACTGACTCTTCTATAATCACTTTTATCATATTTTCACCAGCCTATAGGAAAACATTACCAGCAAACAAGCAACCCAGATGGTTTTTAAAAAGAAGAAAGGAGTGGTCATTAGTTGACTTTTCATATATTTTAAATGCAGCAAAAATGGCTTCTACTGCTTGAAAAATATCTGAAAGATAACTACGGAGCTTATTAAGAAGGGGATTTCATTTAATTTAAAAATGGTAAAAGTTCAACAGTAAAAATTATTGATATTAGAATCAGCCAGGCTTTATGGTGTGAATAATTACCTGGCCTCATATTCAGAGACTCCAGAATCTAATGCCTCCTCCATTCTCGAGTGCCTTAGTAATATGTAAAGTCCTTTATGCCCAATTTAACTGAAACATTTGAATGAATTTGTCGTTCCAAAGACCAGCCACAATCCAGATAATTTTATGAACCCATACTCATAGATATTTTGGTCACATTTAAACCATCAGTGGTCATTAAGACATGTCTAAGAACATTTTCTATGTGCATGTTTCATAACAACTCTCTAGGCAATAGTATCTACAAGGAATAAAAATGAACAGGTGTGAATTATTTCTTACTCCTTGAATAAGAAAAGTGTATTTCTTTTTCCACTCAGACACTGTACCTGAAATATAAGCCAAGGTCCAGTTAGTTGGGAAGCACATGAGTTTGTACATCAGCCCTACCTCTGTGACACACAGTCCCAGGCTGGCTGTGCATCTGGCCAACCAGCCAATGTTGAGTATGCATCCATTTTTTCCAGCCCTAGTTCCCATTCCATTTCAGGCTTCTCATCTGTCAGGAGTAAAGCTTCTAGTCTCACCTATCTTACAGATGCTATTGTGCAAATAAAATTATATATGTGAAATACTTCTAAAATTTTAATGTGCCTGGAGATATTTTACAATGTTACTGTCAAACCTACCATTTAACAGGAAGACACTCTGAACCCCGGTTTTTTTTTTTTTTTTTTTTTTTGTAGACATCTCTGCAATCAAAGGAAAAAGCATTCGTCCAAAAATAATGGTTTTTGCAATTACAAAAATGAATTAAGGAGGGAATTTTCTTTTATTTAGGGCAATAATGCTAGTCTCTTGTTGAGCAAGTAGAATAAAGTATGATTCATTTTGTCTATAAGTAAACTAACACCTATTCTATTGTGTAACAGACTGTGTCTTGGGGTTATAAGCTGGTTCTAATTACCCTAGTCTTCTTCACAGGATTGGCCTTTGCTGTTCTCTCATCTGTGCACCCAGTGTTTGGTTTATATGGGTCTCTGTTTCCTGCCATAATTTATGCCATATTTGGAATGGGACGTCATGTTGCCACAGGTAATAATTCCTATGTTTATGCTTCTAATATTACTCACAAAAGAGACTTAGTGATTATTACTGATTATATCTCCTTAGTAGTGTTAACATTACTGCTGAAAACCTCAGCAAATATTAGAGCAAGATATTTACTCTCCACACATCAGATAGCCAATATGCTCTGTGGTTTATTGCTATATTACTGTATAGTCAAGGTTATTGCTAAGGATTCTTTGCATTTTTGAGTTGCAAAGATTCCACAAAAGAAGGGAAATGAGGCATGGTAGTACGCGCCTGTAGTCCCAGCTACTCGGGAGGCTGAAGCAGGAGAACCGCTTGAACTTAGGAGGCAGAGGTCACAGTGAACCGAGATAGCGCCACTGCACTCCAGGCTGAGTGACAGAGTAAGACTCTGTCTCAAAAAAATAAATAAATAAAAATAAAAATAAGAAGAGAAATGTTATGAATTTACAATGAAATGAGAGAAAAATTTAGCTACTCAAAAAACAGTGAAAAATATTTTACATGTATTTGATATGTGGACTAAATGATGATATTTTAGGTTTATTCCAGGCTAGTTTATGCAATGCTGTTTACTTGGTGTAACTCTTACCTTACCTACCTCTATATTACCAAATAAAATATGAATGGTGATTTGGTATTAGATAAACCTGGGTACATGCCTTATTTGTTGTTTGCTATTTACATGGTCTTAGGCAAAAATTTAAGCTCCATTGCAGCTTTCTTGATAGTAAAATTACCTTCCAAATTCTAATGATTATAGTAAGGACTAGATAATTGATATACAGTGTCTAATTTAGTACTTGATATATAATAAGATTTAATAAAGTTAGCTATTACTATTACAAAATGGTATCTTAGTCTTAACTACTTAGGAAATCATAAAATAATTTTAACTAGAAATATCTATAGAGACATTTCTATTTATTTGGGGGTTATGTGATCTCAGCCTCTGAGTAATAACATTTCGTGACCATTTCTTCAATGGTCAATTTGCATTATGGACTGTATCAGTTTCCTGTTGCTGCTGTAACAAATTACTGTAAGTTTGGTCTTTAAAACAAAATACAGGTATTATTCTACAGTTTGGAGCTTGGAAGACTGAAATGATATTCACAGGATTAAAACTAAGGGGTCAGCAGAGCTGCGTTTCTTTCTTGGGGGCTCAAGGGCAATCCATTTTCTTGACTTTTCTAGTTTCTAGAGGCTCCCTGCATTGTTTGGCTCATGGACCGTTCAACCATCTTCAAAGCCAGCAGTATTGCATCTTCAAATTCTCTTTGACTCTGACTTTTTGCCTTCATTTTCCATGTTCAAAGGACCCTTGTGATTACATTGGGCACACCTGCATAATCCAGGATACTCTTCTTATATTAAGATTAGCTGCTTAGCAACTTTAATTTTATCTGCAATGTTAATTCTCTCTTACCATATGGCATAACACATTCAGAGGTTCTGGGGATTAAGATGTGAACATATTTGAGAGGTCATAATTCTGCCTACCACATTGATACATATATTTTCTGTTAACATAACATTTTATTTATGTAGATTTGGCTTTTTAGATCAGTTAATTTTGTTATGAGGGAAGGACCAACATTTATCAATCACTTACAACATTGCTGCCTAAAGTGTGGCTCATGAACCAGTAGGTTCAGCATTATGTGGGAGCTTGTTAAAAGTGCAAAGCCTTTATTTCTATGCCAGGCCTACCGAATCAGAATCAGCATTTTCATAAGGTCTCTGTTTTATTTATACATGTAATCTGTAGGTAACATATTATAGTATATATATGTATTTATATGTTTATGCATATTCGTGTATGTAGATATATTTAAGTTTGAGAGCCATGGATGTTCTATTTATTAGGTGCTTCATTAAGACCTTTACATATGTTATTTTGTTTTGTTCTAGCAGAAGCCTTTTAAATAGAGATTATTACCTTTACATTGCAGATGAAAAGAAAACACTAAAATTCAGAAAGTTTCTGTGAGATCACAGATTAAAAGTCACAGGTGCATGGATTACAACCCAGGTGTGACCAAATCTAAAGCACAAGCTTTTAACTTTACAACCCACTGTTCAAGAATAAGCTTTTCTTTTGTATTGGTGCAAAAAAGAGAAAAGCACAATAATTAATTATAAATTATTAAAGCCTATTTTTTCAATTATCTTGTTCCCTAATTTCCTAACAATTTGTTTTCATTTTTGAAAACATTTAAATATATATATTCTTAGCAATAAAAAAGATTGTTTTAATACTGACCTGTAAAAACATTTTCTCTGTGAAACCCAAGATAAAAGAAAAAGGCAAAACAAGTTTGTCCAATACAATGTAATTGCTTTAAGAAAACAAAAATACACAATTTGAACATACTTAAATACACACTTACACAAAATGTTCTATGTCCTAAGAAATCAGTGTAAACATTTTACAGATATTTCATGCATTATTTTGAAATTACCATTTACATAAGAGTCTGTATTTAACAAATTATGAACAGCTATCAGAATCTTATGGTCTACTTGATAAATAATATGCATTTCAAAATATACAAAATTTACAGCCTTAACTGTAGTCATTCAACATTAAAGCCAGAGACTAATTCTGATTTCCCTTCTGTTAAGTCGAATGGGCTATGACACAATAATGCTAAAGACATTTTATTTCCGCATTTGTACTTCACCAAAGACAGCCAGTTAGACCTTCTTGTTTGTTTTTTATCCCAGTATTTAGGATTCTTTGGGTCACTAAAAAATAAATGATAATTTTCCCTTATTTTGCAACATATATACATCAGGGAAAATAGACAAACTAATTATTTTTTAACGTTCCTTTAAATCTTGGACATATGGACTGAGTGTCACCAATAAGTTCCTGCAAATTAATATACAGAACATACTTCTCTTTTAAATAATTTAATTTTGATGCATATGCATCCCACTTCCACAGTATTATTAAGATATTGATGTCACTTTCTTGAAGAAGAATCGCTTTATTTGGGATTTTGCCTTCAATTTAGGTGGCTGGAATGCAATGCTGACTTACTAAATACAATAATAAATTATGTTAAAGACATCTTTAAAAGTAAACTATTCATAAAATCAGAGTATAAAGATGTGAAACATGATGTTTTGCTCAACAATGTGAACTTTCTTATTTTAATGTAAAATGGTTTTTTTTAAAAAAAGGAATAAATCCATTGATTACTTTTTGTGGCTTGCAAAGAAGATATATTGGAATAAATACACAAGAGTCAAAAATCTGGATATTAATCCAATGGAAACAGCATTACTGTACAGAACGAATATGTGACAATTGGTAGGATAATCTTACTAAATTAGGGAAATTTATTTAAAGAGCAAAGTTTAACAATTTAGAGAGGCTATTGTGAAGACTGTATAAGGTACTTTTCAGAAGAAAAAAATAAACAGTTATTTACTGATGGATTACAGTATGATAAGACTTGGGGTAGTGTTTTTTAAAATACAAAATCTCATTTATTCTCTACCAAAATTTTGTAACTAGCTATTTTATCATCATTTTACAAATAAGGAAGCTGAGAGAGGTTGGGTAACTTGACCAGGATCACAGGTTCATATTAAGTAGAACTGGGATTCGAACTTGGGTCTGTTTAACTCTAGGGCTCATAGTCACTTCCTATGAGACCCTGTGACCCACAGTACTACTGAGCTATCAGGTAGAAGTAGTGGTATATGAGGGTACCACTAATAGGCTGAAAGCCTAACCAGGGTAAAAAGTTGAGCAAATGAGGCAAGAATAGAGAATTAGTAGGGAGGAGACAAAGACAAAGGGGAGACCTGTATATAGATAATATAGAATGTCATCCACAACAGCCACACATATTCACTGGCAGTCCCACTTCCCTTGATTGTCCTTCACTACCTCAGAAACAGCAAAGCATTATCCTTGCTGAAGAGGCAGTACTCCCATGTCCATACTGGTGTGGACATGTCCTCGCCATTGCTGTACCCATTGCTGGCAAGTCCTCTGTCTGGAGGTGTTCTTGAAATTGACTCACACACAGATGAAACTTCCTTTTGTTCACCTAACAAAGCCTTTTAGATGGCTTTCTCTTTTACCATTTGATTCCCTCCCATCTTCCTCCAAATCCCAGGAAAAACAGGTCTAAAATAAAAAATTAACTCGTCTATATGTTTTTAAAAAATTCTGTAGTCATTTGTTCAGTAGCTTTTGTACAAAACATTTTGCTCTGTGCTCTAGGAGATTTAAACACCAAAAGACAAACTCCTTTACTCTCAGAAGTATCTGATTTGATCTCTGGAGCATCGTGTTGTAACATACCCTCAGAAATATGTCCTATCAAGACCAGATTCTATGGTGAATGTTCTCTACTTGGTATTTCCCATCCTGGGTGCTAGAATCTTATTTCTAAAAATCAGGTGTATTACATTAGTTTCTTGATGTACTCTTCATTTAGTACTCTATGATAAGGACAGTGGTCATGATTTATTGATGATTTATTGGGAATGACTTATCTCATTAAGAGAATGTTATTCAATCTGTTGTCTGTATTTATGTACCACCAACTCTATGGAACAGAGAAAAGCATACAATATAGACCATAACAGAGCATGCTGACTTTAGTCTTATTAATAATTATATGAATAGCTACCATTTATCAGGGGTTAACTACATGTCATCTTCTGTGATATGTGCTATATTACATTATTTAAGCCTCATAACAATCCCATTGGGTGAGAAATGCTGTTAATAGACAAAAAGATTGAGGTGACAGTTCTGGGATTTTAGGCCAAGTTTTTTGGAGGCCACAATCATCGTGTTTTTCTGAATCCATAGCAGGTACCGCCTCTCTTATCTAGTAAAACCAAGGATTGGCTGTGTTGAATTTCCAATGAGACCTGTTTCTGTTTGACTCATGTCTCACTTGCCTTATGCTGTTTTGTGCATGGTTTGTGTTGGGATGTCTACATGTTGAACAGGCCCTTTTCACGAAGTCTCACTTATGACCTGAAGCAAAGTAAGATCTTGAAGTAATGAGAGTAAATGTTTGCACAATGCTGCAGTTTATTTCTATAACCCAAATTCGCCAACCCCTCTTTGAGAGAATCAGCATTTCCATGTTCACAAGGCTGCATTCTCAGGCATGCTGTGCCAAGATGAAGGGTTCAGAACTCTTGGCAGGAACAGGGGAACACACTGAAAATCGTCCCATACATGTGCAAGGCCATGGCAATTCTTGGGGAATACCACCAAGCCTAATCTAAAAACAGTAGACAGAAATGGTATGTTTAATTATTTTATGGGCCACAATATGTTGTTACACGATAATAAAAATATGCTCTGCTATGAGACCACAGAGGGTGGAAAGATTAAGCCTAGTTGGAAAGATCTGGGATGAATCCTTATTATATATGGGATTTGAGCCAGACCTTGAAAAACAAGTAGGATTTGCACAGGTAGAATGAAGAAGCAAACATTTCAGGGAAAAGGCTGAATTTACTGAGGTTTTCATACCTATCATCTCATTTATACTCCCCTTAGACCCTGAAATGTAGGTATTAGTACTCCCACTTTATGGATGAGACCATTTATATCCAGTGTAATGTGCTTTAGGTTACATTATTTGTAAATTGAGAGTTGAATTTAAATCCAGGCTGTCATCTTATTTCCTGTCCCAGGACGTTCTTTATGCCAGTCTGCAGAGAGGTAGAAAAATGTCTGAGCCGGGTGAGAATAGCAAACAGATGAGTGGCTGTAGGTTGAATGAATAAGCATATGTGGAGGTAAGTTTCTATTTCATCCATGGAGAGAGGTGAAGAGTGGAGAAGCAAGGGCACAGAGGAGAGGAAAGTGTTTCTAACAGATTTGTTTGGTTTCACAATGTAGCTTCAACTTTAATGACAGAATCCCACAATTTTTATTGAGTCTTTTAACCGAATTACTAACAGAAGATTCCCCACACCACTTGGTTTCAGGCACCTTTGCCTTGACATCTTTGATATCAGCCAATGCCGTGGAACGGATTGTCCCTCAGAACATCCAGAATCTCACCACACCGAGTAACACAAGCGTGCTGGGCTTATCCGACTTTGAAATGCAAAGGATCCACGTTGCTGTAGCAGTTTCCTTCTTGGGAGGTGTGATTCAGGTAAGTGATACTGACACTTGAGCACAAAGAAAGGGACACAGCGGCAAAGGGAAGGCAATTGGTGTTTTATTTTTATTCTTGTTCATGAATTTGTCTTTCCAGATGGATAAAGGCCTGATGTGTTTTATCATGATGGAAATGCTGTTTAGAGTCATTACTGTATAAATGCTGGTTGAATGAATGAACTAGAATCAATAAATTGAAGTTACACAGGAACAGTTTTTGGTCTTTTAAGAATGAACTTTCTAAAAAATGTTTTAGAAAATGAAATGAGCTTCCTTGTAAGGAAATGAGGCAATCCCTGTGTCCACATAGTGACTAGGTCATCACTATAAGGGAAGGTTATAGGAAAAATTCCTGCAATGGAAAGGAGATGTCACCAGATCTCTAGTGTCCTTTCCAGTTTTCAGATTTTATGATGTTGTTGCCTCCACAGTAACAAATGGTACTTGGTTTATGACATATGTTTGCTGATCTGAGGTCACTGGACTCAGATCTGTACCACCAGCATCATGTTGCTGCCAAGATTGCTACAGTCTATTTCTTCAAACTATCGGAATATGTAATTTGATGTTTCTAATCAGTCGTCAAAATTAGAAAGCCCAGAGGTGACTATAAAATAAATGTAGACAGGCACTGAATATTAGATATGGAATTGCCTGTTTGATAGACATTTTCGCTTACTCTCTCATGGTCAACTGAATTACATGTGCATAAACTTCTTGGGTGGCTGTGTTTTGGGTTGGGAGACTCTATTTTACACTGTAACATTATTTACAAGGTCAAAGATCTTGTAAATACCAAGAAGGGAGAAAAACAGTTGATGACTGGCTGGAATTAGATGGTAAGAGAAAACATGTGACCTAGAAGAAAGGAAGCATTAAAATTCTTAGAGTTACATTGCCTTCTAGCTATATGAAAAGGCCAAAGGAATTAAGGATGTAAAATGAAATGAGGATAAGAACTCATGTCTTCATAGTGCTTGAGAGAAACAGACCAACCATTTGAATGGCAGCTCATTTGCCTAGGAGACTGACCAGACTGGTAGACCAATCAGTATTTTCTATGGCTTGTATCTGAGCTATCATAAAATAAAAACTAGTTGCTTGGGTACCCTGTAACTTTCGGTTTATTTTTCCAACCATGGATGATGTCAACCTATTCTGAGGCTTGCACAGGTAGGCTTAGTGGTTTTTCCTCCTTGCCTGGCCTGTATGAGGTTCTCTGAGATCTGTCATCTATCTCCATCTTAGAAATAATCAGCCCTGTGAACTGGTAGATCAAACATGGATACATTGCCTTGGATTTTGCATATGTTTTCCTTAATTTCTATTCATTTAAAATAAAAAAATCTTTGTATTAACATTGCAAAGATGATATTGTGTCTCTTTTCTGTCCCTCTATTTGTTCACTCATATTTCTCTTTGAATTTATGGTTTTTACTAGAGTTGTATATTCTCTTACTCTACAAAGCATGAAACAAGTAGTTTTAGGTTATTTAATAGTGTAGTACTAGTTTTAGGTATATGTTAGTATAGTAAAAATCTAAGAGTATACATAATTAGCAGTAAGACGCAGCAACCTTCTACTTAGTCTCATTTTAACCATCTTCTGAAAGTTTGAAACAATCATCAGGTATTCTGTTATTATCTAGTATATTTGGATTATGACTTAAAATGATAACATCTAAAAGTCAAAGCCAGGATTCTAACATAAAAAGTATATGTCTCATTTTCCCAAAGGAAACTCCCTAGAATTGTAAGAGCAAAGTAGAATATTATTAAAGATAATAAAAATAATATTGTTTTCATGGCCTTTTATTACACGTAAAATCAGATTCAGAGAGTTGCATATTTTCTCTTATAACTTCATCAAACATCTGCTTTTCTTCCTCTGTAGCTCTGATCTTGGATATGTGACTTACGTTTTAGCCAAATTTTAAGCAGATGGCTGGACTTTATTTGACCTCCAAACTCATCTTTCCATTGTCAACTAGAAACTTCAAGAGTTCTGCATCTTTGGGATTTAGCTGATCAGTCATTTTTCCTTTTATTACATCAGATTTGAAATCCACTGAATCAAAGTATCCAGTTTCTACAAACATATGAAGTGTGTGTTTGCCTTGTTTTATTTATTTGTGTATTGTTTTGATTTTGCTTGCATATTATTTGGTTTCAGGTTGATTTTTTTCCCTCTGAAGATCCAGCTGACAGAATTATTTAGGTTAATAAGATTATATTGTTACAGTGTCTGAACAATCATGTCTGATCTGATTCACAGTTAGAAATGCTCTCAGCTGCAAGGAACAGAGAACCCTCCTACTGGAGGCTTACACCATAAAGATATTTATTGCTTCTTGTATTACAGGAAGTTATAGAAGTAAGTTCTGGACGGGCTTTGGTGTCTGGCAACACATTCAATTGATGAACTAATCTGCTTTCTGTTATTACATAATAAGGGCTCTGTGACTTATTGGGTGTGTGGTTTTTTTTTTTTTTTTTTTTTTTGCTTTCTCTTCTTGTAACTGACAGGTAAGTTTCTCCCCATAAAGTGTAGCTTGTATTTGTCTAATTTTCCCCACACACAACCCTTTCTCTACTTCTTTACTTGACTTATATTCTTTAACATTATTTTAATGATTCCAGTATATCTATCTCTTTAATTTTAATTTACGCATTTTTTAGAAGAAAGAATAGCATAGAACAATAAGGAATTGGAGTGAAACTAAAATGTATACTTATAGCAAACTGTCTTCATTATATAAAATTTTTGATTTTAGTTTGCTCTTTGCCTTTTTTTTGCTTTTCCTCCAATGTTTTGTAAGTCTATAATATTTTAGTTTGTTTTCTATGTAAGACATTATTTAAAGAACAAAGTTCTTGAGGGTATTAATACTATCTTAATGCATTTTAAAGTTATCATTATACCTAGCATAGAACTCTACATGGTAGATTCTCAGAAAACTTGTTGAATTAAAAAATGAATGATCTGGTATCTCATTGTGGTTTTGATTTGCATTTCTCTGATGGCCAGTGATGATGAGCATTTTTTCATGTGTCTGTTGGCTGTATGAATGTCTTCTTTTGAGAAATGTCTGTTAATATCCTTTGCCCACTTTTTGATGGGGTTGTTTGTTTTTTTCTTGTAAATTTGTTTGAGTTCTTTGTAGGTTCTGGATATTAGCCCTTTGTCAGATGAGTAGATTGCAAAAATTTTCTCCCATTCACACCAGTTAGAATGGCGATCATTAAAAAGTCAGGAAACAACAGGTACTGGAGAGGATGTGGAGAAATAGGAACACTTTTACACTGTTGGTGGGATTGTAAACTCGTTCAACCATTATGGAAAACAGTATGGCGATTCCTCAAGGATCTAGAACTAGAAGTACCATATGACGCAGCCATCCCATTACTGGGTATATACTCAAAGGATTATAAATCATGCTGCTATAAAGACACATGCACACATATGTTTATTGTGGCACTATTCACAATAGCAAAGACTTGGAATCAACCCAAATGTCCATCAGTGACAGACTGGATTAAGAAAATGTGGCACATATACACCATGGAATACTATGCAGTCATAAAAAAGGATGAGTTTGTGTCCTTTGTAGGGACATGGATGCAGCTGGAAACCATCATTCTCAGCAAACTATCGCAAGAACAGAAAACCAAACACCGCATGTTCTCACTCATAGGTGGGAACTGAACAATGAGATCACTTGGACTCAGGAAGCGGAACATCACACACCGGGGCCTATCACGGGGAGTGGGGAGGGGGGAGGGATTGCATTGGGAGTTATACCTGATGTAAATGACGAGTTGATGGGTGCTGACGAGTTGATGGGTGCAGCACACCAACATGGCACAAGTATACATATGTAACAAACCTGCATGTTATACACATGTACCCTAGAACTTAAAGTATAATAATAATAATTAAAAAAATGAATGATCTATTCAGGAATCTGAAAACCAAGAAATAGCAAACATAATGCTAGGTAATAATTTAATGATTTAAAAATATAAACTGAGTCTGACATTTGTTAATTTTAATTATTATTATAGCAAGATGGGACTGTAAAAAAAAAGGCACACTCAGAACTGTCACTTCCCTTCCCTATTACTGTTATGTAGGTATATATCTGGATTTTCATTTTGTTAGGAACATCTCTTCAAGGTGAATTCCTAGAATGAGATTACTGGGTCAAAAGGTAAATTCAAAACAAAAACAAATACAGTTTTGTTAGACATTGTTAAAATCCCTTTCAAAGGGGTTGTGTCAGTTTACATTTCCACAGCAGTGTATGAGAGTGCCTCAGACTTACCAACAGAATGTGTTCTCAGCCTTTTCAAATTTAGTCAAGCAGGTGAAAAGTAGTATTCAAAGTAGTTTGAATTTCTTTAATTATGAGTGAGGTTCAACATCTTTTCATATGTTTAACATCATTTTGTGCTAATTTTGTGAATTGTCTATTTATATCTGTCTCATGTTAGCCCTTTTTCTGTGACAGATGTTGCAAGTATTTCCTTCTAATTTGGCAGTTGTACTTTGACTTCATTTTACTATGCAAATTAAAAAAATTATGTAGTCAAATTTATCAGTCGTTTCTTTTATTGCCCATTATTTTGAGTCAGTGTTAGCTTTTTTCGACACTGAGTTTACGGAGAAAGTCATCCATATTTTTTTTCTAGACTTCCATGATTTAAGTTCTTTTTTTCTTTGTATATATAGATTCCCGATCATTGTGGAGTTTATGCTTGTGAATGGTGTGTGATACGGATGTAATTTTATTTTTTTCTAAGTTGCTGCCTAGTTGTGCCAGCAACGTTTATTAAAAAGTCCATCTTTACCTTCATCACTTAAGATGCCACCATTGTCATTTCCATATGTACTTATATCAATTTTGGGACTTTCTTTGCTATTCTACTGTCTTTAAGTCTATTCTTGTGAAAGTAGCACCCTGTTTTGCAGAGACTTTATAGAATGGTTTAATGTAGGGTAGGACTAGTCAACCTTTGTATTTTCAATTTTTGTGTGTCTTCTTGGCTATTCTTGCATGTTTGTTTTCCTTATGAATTTTAGCACAAACTTGCATCGCTGTATAAAAAGAAACTTGCTGATACTTTTATTGGGATTGTCTTAAACTGACATCTTTATGATGTTGATTTGTCCTGTCCTAGAACAGAGGATGCTTTTCATTTTGTTCAAATCTAATTTTGTGTTTTTCAGAGTGTTTTAAAATTTTCCTCCTACAGGTTTTGCACATTTTTGTCAAATTTATTCCCACGTATTTAAACTTCTTTGTTGCTATTGTAAGTGGAGTTTTCTTTACCATTATGTCCTCTGGCTGGCTATTGTTCCTGTCTTTGAAAGCTATTGATTTTTGTGTGTTAAATTTGTATCCTCATATCTTACTGAATTCTTTCAGCATTTGAATTAGTTTTATTGTTCATTAATTTGCTAGAATTTTTTAAGAGGTATTTTTACTTCCTTACAAAATCATATGACTGATGATTTCTCTAATCCAATTGCTTTGGGTTTTGCAACCTCTATTATAAAGTTAGATAATTGTGAAAGTAGTGGGCATTCTTGCCCTTTCATGAGTTTACTTACAATGCCGTTAACATCTCCACAAATTATAATGCAGTCCTCACGAATAAAGTTTATATGTTTCGTCATGTTAAGAAATTATAAATTCTGTTCTATTTTTGTGCTTTTAATAGAAACTAGAAAAAATGTTGACTATTGCTGAAGCTTTTTTAGCATCTATAGAAATAATCTTACTTTTATTCTCTCTAAACTATTATTTATTATATTA